>NC_053391.1:701614062-702286423 GCF_905171765.1 Bufo bufo | reverse complement strand
TGCCGGCATGTATGACAGTGTGTGTATGTAAGAGTACCTGCATGTATGACAGTGTGTGTATGTAAGAGTGCCTGCATGTATGACAGTGTGTGTATGTAAGAGTGTCTGCATGTATGACAGTGTGTGTATGTAATAGTGCCGGCATGTGTAGAAGTATGTGTGTA
This sequence comes from Bufo bufo, assembly GCF_905171765.1. Classification (NCBI taxonomy): domain Eukaryota; kingdom Metazoa; phylum Chordata; class Amphibia; order Anura; family Bufonidae; genus Bufo; species Bufo bufo. The sequence goes on along the minus strand of NC_053391.1, from coordinate 702,286,259 downwards.
ACAGAGTCCTGTTGCTGTATCTATGCACAGAGCTTGGTATTGCTATGGTACTGAGCTTGGAGGGGGGGGCCTCAGTTCAAATTTTTGAGACCAAACTACAGCGATGCTGTTAAAATAAAAATGAAAAACAAAACCAAAACACCTAAACTCCGCATCCTGATCACTATCGGATCCAGCACCAGTACCCTGTTCTCTCCGCCGGGCTGCAGCTGGGACATAATGTTTTGCCTGCGTACCGCACCTGACAGCTGCAACCAATCAGTGGCCTCAGTGGTGTACAGCACCAAGGCCAGTGATTGGCTGCAGCGGTCATGTGCGCTATTACACTACAGCTTCCTATATAAAGGATTATTTTAAAGAATGTTGATGCAAATCGGAAAACCCCCTTAAGTGTCATTATTTGTATGAAACTATAGGGTGGGCCCCTAGAGTCACTTCTACTGCTGGTCCCTTGGCAACCCAGTCAGAACCAAGAGGACAACCCAGTACAAAAACGAGAGATAGAGACTGGTCTAAAGACGAGCCTAGGTCAAAAACATGAGCAATTCAAATCAGCACAGGAAGAAGAACCAGGAGCCTAGCCAGTGAGCCCACACAAGACTATCACCGGCACTGGTGTACGGCAAGGAAGGGGTTTAAATAGAGTGCAGAGTCCCAGGATCAGAACCTGATAGGTCCATGACTCGGCGCTCCATTAGTCAGAAGCACTACAGTCGTGGCCAAAAGTTTTGAGAATTACATAAATATTGGAAATTGGAAAAGTTGCTGCTTAAGTTTTTATAACAGCAATTTGCATATACTCCAGAATGTTATGAAGAGTGATCAGATGAATTGCATAGTCCTTCTTTGCCATGAAAATTAACTTAATCCCAAAAAAACCTTTCCACTGCATTTCATTGCTGTCATTAAAGGACCTGCTGAGATCATTTCAGTAATCGTCTTGTTAACTCAGGTGAGAATGTTGACGAGCACAAGGCTGGAGATCATTATGTCAGGCTGATTGGGTTAAAATGGCAGACTTGACCTGTTAAAAGGAGGGTGATGCTTGAAATCATTGTTCTTCCATTGTTAACCATGGTGACCTGCAAAGAAACGCGTGCAGCCATCATTGCGTTGCATAAAAATGGCTTCACAGGCAAGGATATTGTGGCTACTAAGATTGCACCTCAATCAACAATTTATAGGATCATCAAGAACTTCAAGGAAAGAGGTTCAATTCTTGTTAAGAAGGCTTCAGGGCGTCCAAGAAAGTCCAGCAAGCGCCAGGATCGCCTCCTAAAGAGGATTCAGCTGCGGGATCGGAGTGCCACCAGTGCAGAGCTTGCTCAGGAATGGCAGCAGGTAGGTGTGAGCGCATCTGCACGCACAGTGAGGCGAAGACTTTTGGAAGATGGCCTGGTGTCAAGAAGGGCAGCAAAGAAGCCACTTCTCTCCAAAAAAACATCAGGGACAGATTGATCTTCTGCAGAAAGTATGGTGAATGGACTGCTGAGGACTGGGGCAAAGTCATATTCTCTGATGAAGCCTCTTTCCGATTGTTTGGGGCATCTGGAAAAAGGCTTCTCCGGAGAAGAAAAGGTGAGCGCTACCATCAGTCCTGTGTCATGCCAACAGTAAAGCATCCTGAGACATCTGGTAGTGGTGTCTATAGCCGGTTCCTGCAGAGAACAGACACTGGGCAGTACTGGTGGTAAAGGACACTATAGTCCCAGAACCAGTACAGTTAATGTAGTGGTACTGGTGTCTATAGCCTGTCCCTGCAGAGAACAGACACTGGACAGTGCTGGTGGTAAAGGACACTATAGTCCCAGAACCAGTACAGTTAATGTAGTGGTACTGGTGTCTATCGCCTGTTCCTGCAGAGAACAGACACTGTGCAGTACTGGTGTAAAGGACACTATAGTCCCAGAACCAGTACAGTTAATGTAGTGGTACTGGTGTCTATAGCCTGTTCCTGCAGAGAACAGACACTGCAGTACTGGTGGTAAAGGACACTATAGTGCCAGAACCAGTACAGTTAATGTAGTGGTACTGGTCTCTAGCCTGTTCCTGCAGTGAACAGACACTGTGCAGTACTGGTGTAAAGGACACTATAGTCCCAGAACCAGTACAGTTAATGTAGTGGTACTGGTGTCTATAGCCTGTTCCTGCAGAGAACAGACACTGTGCAGTACTGGTGGTAAAAGACACTATAGTTCCAGAACCAGTACAGTTAATGTAGTGGTACTGGTGTCTATAGCCTGTTCCTGCAGAGAACAGACACTGTGCAGTACTGGTGTAAAGGACACTATAGTCCCAGAACCAGTACAGTTAATGTAGTGGTACTGGTGTCTATAGCCTGTTCCTGCAGAGAACAGACACTGTGCAGTACTGGTGGTAAAGGACACTATAGTCCCAGAACCAGTACAGTTAATGTAGTGGTACTGGTGTCTATAGCCTGTTCCTGCAGTGAACAGACACTGTGCAGTACTGGTGGCAAAGGACACTATAGTCCCAGAACCAGTACAGTTAATGTAGTGGTACTGGTGTCTATAGCCTGTTCCTGCAGTGAACAGACACTGTGCAGTACTGGTGTAAAGGACACTATAGTCCCAGAACCAGTACAGTTAATGTAGTGGTACTGGTGTCTATAGCCTGTTCCTGCAGAGAACAGACACTGTGCAGTACTGGTGGTAAAGGACACTATAGTGCCAGAACCAGTACAGTTAATGTAGTGGTACTGGTCTCTAGCCTGTTCCTGCAGAGAACAGACACTGTGCAGTACTGGTGGTAAAGGACACTATAGTCCCAGAACCAGTACAGTTAATGTAGTGGTACTGGTGTCTATAGCCTGTTCCTGCAGAGAACAGACACTGTGCAGTACTGGTGGTAAAGGACACTATAGTCCCAGAACCAGTACAGTTAATGTAGTGGTACTGGTGTCTATAGCCTGTTCCTGCAGAGAACAGACACTGTGCAGTACTGGTGTAAAGGACACTATAGTCCCAGAACCAGTACAGTTAATGTAGTGGTACTGGTGTCTATAGCCTGTTCCTGCAGAGAACAGACACTGTGCAGTACTGGTGGTAAAGGACACTATAGTCCCAGAACCAGTACAGTTAATGTAGTGGTACTGGTGTCTATAGCCTGTTCCTGCAGTGAACAGACACTGTGCAGTACTGGTGGCAAAGGACACTATAGTCCCAGAACCAGTACAGTTAATGTAGTGGTACTGGTGTCTATCGCCTGTTCCTGCAGAGAACAGACACTGGGCAGTACTGGTGGTAAAGGACACTATAGTCCCAGAACCAGTACAGTTAATGTAGTGGTACTGGTGTCTATAGCCTGTTCCTGCAGAGAACAGACACTGTGCAGTACTGGTGGTAAAGGAGCACTATAGTGCCAGAACCAGTACAGTTAATGTAGTGGTACTGGTGTCTATCGCCTGTTCCTGCAGAGAACAGACACTGGGCAGTACTGGTGGTAAAGGACACTATAGTCCCAGAACCAGTACAGTTAATGTAGTGGTACTGGTGTCTATAGCCTGTTCCTGCAGAGAACAGACACTGTGCAGTACTGGTGGTAAAGGACACTATAGTCCCAGAACCAGTACAGTTAATGTAGTGGTACTGGTGTCTGTCGCCTGTTCCTGCAGAGAACAGACACTGGGCAGTACTGGTGGTAAAGGACACTATAGTCCCAGAACCAGTACAGTTAATGTAGTGGTACTGGTGTCTATAGCCTGTTCCTGCAGAGAACAGACACTGTGCAGTACTGGTGTAAAGGACACTATAGTCCCAGAACCAGTACAGTTAATGTAGTGGTACTGGTGTCTATAGCCTGTTCCTGCAGAGAACAGACACTGTGCAGTACTGGTGGTAAAGGACACTATAGTCCCAGAACCAGTACAGTTAATGTAGTGGTACTGGTGTCTATAGCCTGTTCCTGCAGTGAACAGACACTGTGCAGTACTGGTGGCAAAGGACACTATAGTCCCAGAACCAGTACAGTTAATGTAGTGGTACTGGTGTCTATCGCCTGTTCCTGCAGAGAACAGACACTGGGCAGTACTGGTGGTAAAGGACACTATAGTCCCAGAACCAGTACAGTTAATGTAGTGGTACTGGTGTCTATAGCCTGTTCCTGCAGAGAACAGACACTGTGCAGTACTGGTGGTAAAGGAGCACTATAGTGCCAGAACCAGTACAGTTAATGTAGTGGTACTGGTGTCTATCGCCTGTTCCTGCAGAGAACAGACACTGGGCAGTACTGGTGGTAAAGGACACTATAGTCCCAGAACCAGTACAGTTAATGTAGTGGTACTGGTGTCTATAGCCTGTTCCTGCAGAGAACAGACACTGTGCAGTACTGGTGGTAAAGGACACTATAGTCCCAGAACCAGTACAGTTAATGTAGTGGTACTGGTGTCTGTCGCCTGTTCCTGCAGAGAACAGACACTGGGCAGTACTGGTGGTAAAGGACACTATAGTCCCAGAACCAGTACAGTTAATGTAGTGGTACTGGTGTCTATAGCCTGTTCCTGCAGAGAACAGACACTGTGCAGTACTGGTGGTAAAGGACACTATAGTCCCAGGAAAACAAACTCATTTCCCTGGCACTATATAGTTGTTAGGAGTGGAGCACCCTCGTGTCCCCCCTCCCACTGGGCTGAAGGGGTTAAAACCCCTTCAGCCACTTATCTTTCTCCAGCGCTGGCACTGGGAACTCCCCGATCCTCCTCTCCGCTGCGCATGCGCACGCATTCAAAACTATGTTCCGCGTCTTCCCACTGTAATTTTCACAGTGAGAATGGCGGAAGCGCCTCTAGCGGCTGTCAGGGAGGCAGCTACAAGAAGCTGGATTAACCCTAAGGGAAACATAGCCGTTCTTTTAATTTAAATGCTGAGAAAGGGGTGGAACATATGTGATGTCATGATATGGGCAGATCATCTGATAAGGGGGGGGGGGGGGGGGCGGCAAAAATCCTTGCACCGGCCCTGCATAGAGCACAGATGCAACAGTTAAAGAGAACCTGTCAGCGGCAAAAGCCATCGCACACGGGGGCAGAGCCTACACTGAAGTCGGATGGACGTGTGGCGTGCAGCTCTCCGGCTAGCATAACCCTCACAGCTTGTTTCCAACAGCTTACTGGACCCCAGAATGGTCAAGATCGGTGGCCCGAAGCCCGCAGACCGAGCAGGACACAATCATCCCTCGAGCCAGCCAGGAGAAGTGGAGAAGTTTATAAAAAAAGCTGCAGCAGCTGCAGTGAACAGGGAAACCAAGATGGCGCCCGGAATCCCGCGCACAAGCCACAAGCAGGCAGCGGCGGCAAGCGCTGACAAGGTAGGGGAAGATCCCAATAATATAGACTGCCTACCCATCTCCCAGGCTTACCTAAAGGAAGCCCTGGCAGACGCTCTGGGAGCCTTTAGCCATGACCTCTCCTCTATTAAAGAGGACGTACGCCATATAGGCCGGAGGGTGGAATCTCTTGAAGAAACCCAGCCCGCAATGCTAAACCATCAAAACGAAGGGACTTCCAGCCTGTCGCTAGCTCAAAGTCACATCAACTCCCTGTGCACTGCTGTAGAAGATCAAGAGAATAGGAGCAGGCGCAATAACCTGTGTTTTCGGGGCATTCCTGAAACAGTACCTGCTGTAGATATCCCTGAAACTGTGATCCAGATACAGTACAGACCAAAAGTTTGGACACACCTTCTCATTCAAAGAGTTTTCTTTATTTTCATGACTATGAAGGAATCAAAACTATGAACTAACACATGTGGAATTATATACATAACAAACAAGTGTGAAACAACTGAAAATATGTCATATTCTAGGTTCTTCAAAGTAGCCACCTTTTGCTTTGATTACTGCTTTGCACACTCTTGGCATTCTCTTGATGAGCTTCAAGAGGTAGTCCCCTGAAATGGTCTTCCAACAGTCTTGAAGGAGTTCCCAGAGATGCTTAGCACTTGTTGGCCCTTTTGCCTTCACTCTGCGGTCCAGCTCACCCCAAACCATCTCGATTGGGTTCAGGTCCGGTGACTGTGGAGGCCAGGTCATCTGGCGCAGCACCCCATCACTCTCCTTCATGGTCAAATAGCCCTTACTTTCAAAGTTTTCCCAATTTTTCGGCTGACTGACTGACCTTCATTTCTTAAAGTAATGATGGCCACTCGTTTTTCTTTACTTAGCTGCTTTTTTCTTGCCATAATACAAATTCTAACAGTCTATTCAGTAGGACTATCAGCTGTGTATCCACCTGACTTCTCCTCAACGCAACTGATGGTCCCAACCCCATTTATAAGGCAGGAAATCCCACTTATTAAACCTGACAGGGCACACCTGAGAAGTGAAGACCATTTCAAGGGGCTACCTCTTGAAGCTCATCAAGAGAATGCCAAGAGTGTGCAAAGCAGTAATCAAAGCAAAAGGTGGCTACTTTGAAGAACCTAGAATATGACATATTTTCAGTTGTTTTTTCACACTTGTTTGTTATGTATATAATTCCACATGTGTTAATTCATAGTTTTGATGCCTTCAGTGTGAATCTACAATTTTCATAGTCATGAAAATAAAGAAAAGTCTTTGAATGAGAAGGTGTGTCCAAACTTTTGGTCTGTACTGTAACTATTGGGGCCGGACTCTGCACAGGAAGTGTTAATTGAGAGAGCACATAGAGCTCTTCGTCCAAAACCACAAGACACAGAACCCCCCCGGGATGTGATTTGTAAATTCCTGCATTTCCCAGTCAAGGAAGCTATATTGGCCAGTGCCACAATAGAATGGGATGACAATGCCATCACTATATTTCAGGACTTAGCCCAATCAACACTCAGGAAACGTAAAGCAATAAAACCTCTTACAGACTGGCTGTGTCATCACAAGATCATCTACAGATGGACCTTCCCCTTTGGCCTCTCATTCCTCCACGAGGGTCGCTGAATCACCATTTCATCTTACAGCGATCTGGATAAAGTTTACGCTCACCTTTAAATCCCACCTCTGCCTATTGACAATTGGGAAATGGTCCAAAATGTATCTGCTCTACCTGAATTACTCAAAGTGTCACCTTGGGAACTTCCTCGCACTCCAAAACCCCAAAGATCCAGAAGAGGGAACTTATCTACCCCAAAGCGTATTTCTCTTGTGGATAAGTGACCCACGCATAACAACCTTCACTTACCCAGAAAAGGGTCCCAGTTGATCTACAATATGATACTTTTTACCACCAAAGCATTTCTATTATATGTTCAACATCATACTGCTCTCCCTATTGAGTAGAGATAAAGGAGTGCTCATCTCCAAGCTATCCAATCCAGTTGTTGTCTCTACTCAATGTGGGACAATGGAGGTCTCCCCTCTCGGGATCTCTACCATAGGCGACTCCATATTCAGAGAATAGCCTTCAAGATGTATAAGATAATCTTTCTTACACCAAAACCTTTATCCTTTAGTATATAACATGGGATACTTGTGTTCCCACACTTATAGTATTTCACTAAACCCTCCGCCCTAATTGAGCCTGGGGGCTCCCCCCCCCAACCCTCAACAACAGTTACCCAAAACCTGTGACCTCCCACAGATGGAAAGATCCTTCAAATTTCCAACACCATTCCTTTCCAGTATTAACAGTTCTAACGAGGGTAATGCCTCAAGGTATTTCCCCTTTACCCCCTTATGTTACCCAACCAGAGGTTCTCTGCTGCCCAACTCTCCCTTGGGTGGCACGGATGCTCTATGATCTGTTCCCTATTTCAAGTTTTATTTTATGTTCTATGCTGTTACCATGACAGGTGCTATCAACTAGCTCTCTTAATCAAGTATATGTTTGTTATTAGGCATGTGCAAACTGTGAACATATTGATGTATCACTACCCAGGACGATGGCAGAGGTCGCTCTTCTCCCGAGGCGGCACCCTTCCTCTCCCTTTGCCGGTTGGTTATACTCATCTGACTGATTTGATCATAGCCCTCCAAATACCCTTTCTTATACCCCGTCATGTCTGACCTCAGACTTGTTTCATATAATGTCAAGGGGCTGAGATATCCGTTGAAGAGAAGCCAAATCTTCACTCTCACTCTTCGGCGTCGATGTCGGTCAATGGAGTCCTATCCTCCTATTTCCCTATCAGAAACGGAACAAGGCAGGGATGCCCACTCTCCCCCTTACTATTTGTACTAGTTATGGAGACGCTCCTACAAGCTCTCAGACAGGACAATGAGATCAAAGGCCTGCTCGTTGATAGATGTGAATTCAAATTAGCAGCTTTTGCGGATGATTTGCTGATAGTCACAACAAACTCACGTAAATCCATGCCTATTATATTATCAAAACTCAATTACTTTGGATCCTTATCCAACTTCAAAGTCAACCCCTCCAAATCCCAAATACTCCATGACGGCCTCTCCCCCTCTCTACTCTTTCATCCCTCCAGATAAATTCCCCCTTTAATTGGCATACCCAACTATTGACATATATGGGTGTGAAACTCTCCCCCCATTTATCTGACCTATTCAAGCTAAATTATAAACCAATATTGACTTCTATAGTTGCCCAGCTGGACTCATTGGACTTTCCCTACCTTTCCTGGTTTGGGAGAAAAAAACATCCTCATGTCCCTAGTAATACCTAGACTCACTTATCTGATGCAAGTTCTCCCTATTGAGATCCCCAAATCTTACTTTATCTCTCTAAACAAACATATTCGTAAATACAATTGGCAGGGAAAGAATCCACGTATCTCATTTGACACCTTAACCAAACCAAGAGCCAGCGGAGGCATTGGGCTCCCTGACCCAGAAATGTATATGAAAGCCATTCAGCTCTCAAGAGCAATTGATTGGATTATAGGGCCAACCCACAAATCATGGCTCATATTGGAAAACGCCTTCTTGCCTTCTCCTACTCGGGCCCTCCTGCTGGCCGACAGACTACTCCTAACACTCAGCTCCATTCCAAATCCCATGATCCGTAACACTCTAAAGGTCTGGAGGTGGTTCTCGGCCAGCTTCGCAGCCCTAACACTACCCTCCCCCCTCATGCTTGTAAAAGATGTCATCGCCTTAGCTCCCAAGGAGTTGAGAGAGAGTTGTCCAATCCCCCTAAGGTCATCTGCGATTGCCATTTCAGAGCCATTAGACCCTGATGGCTGTGTGCTTTCTGATCTGGAGGTCTGCAAGAAACTCAAAATACAAATCCATAACCCCATCCTCATGCGATTCCTTAGATCAGAAGCACTCCTTCTTGCAAAAAAAAAACCTCTCTCGAACGAGACTAGCTGGTTCGAGAAGATAGTGGGGCTCTCGCTACACCCTCCTAAAACTATATCCACGATATATAAGCAATTAAAATCTCCCCCCTTTCAGACAAAGTCTGCTGTGATTAACCTTTGGGAGAAAGATCTGCAGAGAACCCTTTCAACTTCTGAAATTACAAAGCTGCTGATCACTCCACATAAGATCTTCAGATGCGTCCGCATTCAAGAAAACAGCTATAAAATCTTCTCACGTTGGTACAGGACTCCAGACAAAACCTGCATATATAACCCTGGTACCTCAGATGTATGCTGGAGATGTCACAAAGAAAAGGGCTCATTCTTCCACATCTGGTGGTCGTGTGAACTAATAGAACCCTGGTGGCACAACATAGTCAAAATCTGTAATCAAATCTGCCAAACCTCCTTACCCTGCACTCCTGAATTAGCTTTACTCTCCCTGGGGATGGAGGGAATTAGCCAACATAAAACATCCCTTTTTCCCTCCTGATAGCAGCAGCCAGACTATTACTACCAAAGCACTGGCTCTCCTCTGAGATCCCAAGTGTGGACCACTGGATTAATAAGGTGGACCAGATCTATAGGCTTGAAGAAATCTCGCACTGGGAACAACGCTCCAGACCCACCTTCCTCCGGATATGGACTCCCTGGAGAAATTATAGAAAATTCTCTTAGTACTCACCCCTGTCCAATCCCCCAGCTTTCATACCAGTACTGAAATGCTCATGTGCCTGAACCTGCCCAACATGTTACACACTGAATGTTTCTAGCTACTCATGGACCCTGGGGTTGAATGACTAACTAACAGGTCCTTCAGACTGTTGGAGAGATCCAGTATAAACTGTGATCTAAGGGCCGGATGGTTCCAGCCAGATGCAGTACACCACCTCTGAGACTCGGTGTAGCTGGCCAGCTAAGACCTGTCATAGGTTGCTAATATAGCTTGTGTGTTTATACAGCTAGACCTGTCAATAAAAAATTCCACAGAAAAAACTAAGATAAAAACATCCTGCACAATATGATAATATCTGAGACACTTAGTCAATAAATTTTGATCAAAACACATCTAAGCCCGCCTACCAAGCGCCAAGGTGGTCTCAGGTCAGGCGGGTCCTACACTAAACCAGGGACATCCGCACATTTGTATATCATATCCTGCAGGATGTTTTTATCTTAGTTTTTTCTGTGGATTTTTTTTTGTCTATGTAGTATTTGCTTGAGGGAGTGGCACCTTCAAGTGTGAATGCGCACCTATTTTATCTTGGGAGTAGCATTCCTCTGCACTTTTGCCCTTCCTATCCAATAGAGCGCCTTGATTAGGTGGTACATATAGGTGTGCTTACTCCTCCTCCCATTGGTTGCTTCATGCACATGGAGGTGACTAGGAGCAGCACACCATATGTGCGGCGTCTGCGCTCCTGAACATAGAAGCCCAATGGCTTAGGTAGGTTTAGCGTAGGACCCGCCTGACCGGAGACCACCTTGGCGCTTGGTAGGCGGGCTTACATGTGTTTTGATCAAAATATATTGACTAAGTGTCTCAGATATTATCATATCAGAGTGAGGACTTTGTCCATATATAATGCTTGCATCTACTTTACTAAGTGCATTATTATCTTATTTCTGTGGTTTTCTAGACCTGTCAATAACCTTAATACAGTTCCTATGTTTGTGTCTTAAAGACAAAAGCAGTTATTTACAGTGACTTCATGTTTGGATGTCATATAACTGTTATATATATTGTGTTCACAGAAGCAGAAAAGATAATATGCCTTTAAGATTCATTATACGAATGAGAAGTAAGCTCAATGACACAGCAGAAACAACAGAAAGCATAGAGTAAAACTGTTGTTGCTGGGCAGGAGTCTAGACCAGCCTCACACACAGCCTGTGTTGGAAATCCCCCTAGCAGGAGCTGCTAGAATCATTACACCAGAGGAGAGGAGCTTAACAGACATTCACTCCACTAAGAGCTGTGTTTTATGGAAACAGAGAGGCCAAAATAGGTATTTAGTACAGTTATATAATGTTCCTTTTGTTAATGTAGTGAATATAACTGTATACTGAACTGGTTATATGTGTGTTTACTAACAGTTCCACCAATTGCAAATTCAAATTCCATATTGCAATCCAAATTGCATACGACCATACCAGATCATACTCAACCAATCTGCAAATAGTTACTGCAAACTGCATATTGCAAATTGCGACCAAATTCAGCAAGTGAACTATTAGTTCGATCTCAGATATACCTCTCAGAGAGATCATAAAGTGCTTAAATAACTTGAAGCAAAATTACAGATACTCAAGAGAGAAATATATCCACCATTTTATGTTGAATGACAAGATTGAACAGTAGAACCACCATCTTATGCATACCGCCATTTTGTGATACTTTATTGTACATGCTTGTACATACTTTATTGTACATGGACTATCTGCTGCGGAGGCGGCAGTGTTATCTGAAGAAAAGTTGAAGTTAATAAAGAAGTTATTTCAAGCATTTGGTGTGCTCTTTAAACATACTGTTTCCATAGAATGGCACTAGAGGTATTACAGAGTAATAGACAGTCTGGTTAGACTAAAAGTCAGAGATATCAAAATTCTTCTAATGCCACAGTGCAAAAGGCACTTCATAGTGCGGCACCTGACATAGTGGAACAATTACCCTCAGAGGGCGAAGTGATAGCGCTCCTCAACTTGCACAGTAAAGAGCACATTAGAGCAGCGGAACGCCAGCATATACCGCCGCGCAGCAACTGTTCCCTGAGTGAGAAAGCAAAGACACCTCAGCAGAGTTACCATAGAGGCCATAGAACGTGTGCATTAGTCAAACTGCAGCCGACTCTTAAAGTGGCAGAACGGCAAAGGCAAAATAGTCAGAGAAAGAGCGCCAACCCTCCTGCGATCCCTAGAAAGAGAAAGAGACGCATGGTGGGAGGCCAAAGTCCAGAGCTAGAGTGCCTATACCGCTATCCACGGAGAGACCACTTACTGCAGCCAACTATTTTCCCGCAACTAGGCCCAAAGTCTGCAGCTGCGTAGTATCCAAGCCAGTGCATCGCAAGTCATCACAGAGCATAGCAAGTCATGACAGAGCATCGCAAGTCATCGCAGAGCATCGCAAGCATCACAACAGATCAAGAAAAGACACGTCTCCTTTAAGATTGACATTTGTTCCTGCTCTTCAGAATAAGGTCAGAGCTTTCCTTTTATTACTTATCATTGCACATAGGTTTTGGCATAAAGAGACATTTTTTGTGTTCAGAAATAAGAGACTTTAAAGTAAAACAAAGAACAGTTTGTAGTACACAAAGTATTTAAAGCGAAAGTCATTTATTGCCTGCATTTATCGCTGTTACATTTAAAGTGAAAGTCATTTATTTCTGCATTTGTCAATATTGCATTCAAAGTGAAAGGCATCTTATTATTTGTATTGATTGTGATAGCATTGAAAGTAAAATGTCTGAGCCTAGTATTACCATGCCACTGTTAGAGGATACAAAGATAGATAGAGTAGAAGTTAAAGAGCAAGGGAACCTGTCTGAGGTAGAAGAGTCTGATGCAGCATTAGTCTTTCCTCAAACAAATCTAGTCCAAACAAATGAACTAAGACGTTCATCACGTGCCAGAAAACCAACCCCAAAGATTCTGGAAAAAGAAGCAACATTAAAAGAGAAAAAGTTTGCCAGAATGTATGATAAGTGGAAATTATAAATTTGAGGCATTCGTGGAAAGCTAAAACAAGAAAGTATAAAAAGGAACTTGAGTGATATGGTAGAGACAGTAGAAGAATCTGAATCAGAGCTTATGGGAGCATATGTCAACCTGCGGTCGTTTACGACACCTTCCCAGGACGTTTTCAAGCGCCGCCCAGCTCATCAATATTCACTTCGCTGGGCGGCTTCTGCTGTCCCCGACGTTCCGAGATCCCGCACATGCCCAAAAGAAAGATCTCGGAACGTCGGGGACAGCAGAAGCCTGTTGAAAATGCCTGTTGGGGCACATGTGTGCGCCCATGTGGAGCTGAAACGCCGCCCCTTGAGCAGAAAGAAGAGCGATTACATCAGGTTATCAAACATGATTTTGCTGTATCTATAAGGTGGACAGGGGTTATACTTATATGTTTTTAATACACATTAGAAGACCTATGCATGCATATATATAGCTAAATATGCTTATTGGGCCTGTCAGTGTCCCTTTAATATTACCCGAACACCGAACCTGAACTTTTACTGAAATGTTCGGGTGCCGAACACTGTAAAGTTCGGTACGAACCCGAACTTTACAGTTCGGGTTCGCTTAACCCTATTCAAAAGGTCTGAAAGTAACAGAATTGAAAAATTCTAACTGGTTCACAGGCCAAGAGTTCCTTTGGGAAAAGGAAATCATGCCCAGTAAAGGTTACACAGAATTGTCTATGGGTGATCCAGAAGTAAAAGTTGTACAAAAATTGAGCACTGCTACCAAGTGTCAAGATGACATACTTGAAAGACTATCCAGATGTTCAAAATGGAATACGGTCATAAATGTAGTAGCTCGAATTCAACGTTTGGCAAAGGGAATCAGTAAGAAGGAATTGTTGAATGTAGAAGAAAGAATGAAAGCTGAAGAAACAGTCATAAGACTAATTCAACAGAGATTCTACAGTGAAGAGTGGAAGAGACTTAGTCAAAAACCTAAAAGGCTTCCAAACAACCACCCATTGTACAAGCTTAATCTTGTTCTGCAGGATGGTATGATGAAGGAGACTACAAAATGCATCGTTACCTAGCAGAATGAAGCATCCAGCAATTCTACCCAAAAATTCTACCTTCACAGGATTGATTATTGATCACTACCACAACATAACTGTGCATAAAGGAAGAAGCTTTACCCAAAGCTGTTTGAGAGAAGGTAGTTACTGGATTGTGAAAGGAAGCAAAGTTATAGCAAAGTATATAAGTAAATATGTAGTCTACTGAAAGGCACGTAGACCTACAGAAGAACAAAGAATGGCAGATTTACCAGCAGATCGTGCAAACCCTTCACCACCATTTCTTTATAGCGGAATGGATTGTTTTGGCCCATTCATCACCAAACAGAACCTCAAGGAGTACATGAGATAAGAACTAATATTTACATGTCTGAGCTCCAGAGCAATTCACCTGGAAATGTTAGAAGATATGTCAACTGACGCATTCATCAACGCCTTGAGATGTTTCATAGCCATTAGAGGTACCGTCAGAGAGCTTAGATCTGACCAAGGATCTAATTTTGTCAGAGCAAAGAATGAATTGAAGAAAGCTCTAAAAAGAGATCGATAAAGAAAAAGTAACTGAGTATTTGTTAGAGAAACAGTGTGATTTTCATATGAATGCTCCACATGCAAGCCATACAGGAGGAGTTTGGGAAAGACAAATCAAAACTCTGAGAAATGTGTTAAGTTCAGTGTTAAAAAAGAATGCTGGAAGAATAGATGATGCTTCACTTAGGACCCTATTCTATGAAGTAATGTCTATTGTTAACAGTCGTCCACTTACAGTTAATAACATCAACGATTCAACAAGTTTGGACCCTTTAACTCCCAACCATCTACTTCACCTTAAGTCTGATTACATAGAGCCACCACCTGGCAAGTTCACCGAAGAGGATTTATATGTTAAAAGGAGATGGCGAAGAGTTCAATATCTATCAGAACAGTTTTGGAATAGATGGAGGAAAGAGTACTTAGCCAATCTGATGCTAAGAAGTAAATGGCAAACACCCATAAGAAATGTCCAAGTTGTTGACATAGTGTTAGTAAAAGAAGATTTACCTAGAAGTCAATAGAAATTGGCCAAAGTTCTAGAAGTTCAAAAGGATGAAGACAGTCTAGTAAGAAGAGTGTTGTTACAAATAGGAGACTCAAAACGTGACAAAAATAGAATACTCCACTCAAGTTGGAACGTCCTATACAGAAGTTAGTTGTTCTGCTTGAGAGTGACCTAAGACACTTGGATGTTGAGTGGAAAATTCCTCAAATTTATGTTTAAGTCCTACCACTAAGAACATAGAGTTATAGGTAATTTTGGTGGGAGTGTAGCTGGTCAGCTAAGACCTGTCATAGGTTGCTAATATAGCTTGTGTGTTTATACAGCTAGACCTGCCAATAACCTTAATACAGTTCCTATGTTTGTGTGTTAAAGACAAAAGCAGAGTTATTTACAGTGAATTCATGTTTAGGATGTCATATAACTGTTATATATTGTGTTCACAGAAGTAGAAAAGATAACATGCATCATTATATAATGTAAGGTAAGCTCAATGACATAGCAGAAACAACAGAAAGCATAGAGTTAAACTGTTGTTGCTGGGTATGAGTCTAGACCAATCACAGCCAGCCTCACAGCCTGTGTGGGAAATTCCCCTAGCAGGAGCTGCTAGAATCATTACACCAGAGGAGAGAAGCTGAACAGACATTCACTTCACTAAGAGCTGTGTTTTATGGAAGCAGAGAGGCCAAAATAGGTATTTAAAACAGTTATATAATGTTCCTATTGTTATTGTAGTGATTATAACTGTATACTGAACCAGTTATATGTGTGTTTACTTACAGTTCCACCAATTGCAAACTACAAAGTTCACAATCCAAATTCAAATTCCATATTGCACTCCAAATTGCATACAACCATACCAGATCATACTCAACCAATCTGCAAATAGTTACTGCTAACTGCATACTGCAAATTGCGACCAAATTTAGCAAGTGAACTATTAGTTAGACCTCAGATATACCTCTCAGAGAGATCATAAAGTGCTTAAATAACTTAAAGTGAGAGATACTCAAGAGATAAATATTTTATGTTGAATGACAAGATTGAACAGTTAAACCACCATCTTATGCATACCGGCATTTTGTGATACCTACTGTTTCCATAGAACAGCGCTAGAGGAATTAGAGAGTAATAGACAGTCTCCTTAGACAAAAAGTCAGAGATATCAAAATTCTTCTAATGCCACAGCGCAAAAGGCACTTCATAGTGCTTCGCCTGCCACACTCGGAGCAATTATCCTCCACAGGCCGCCTGCCTTGACACAAAGAGAGGAGTTGACTTTTAGCATAGACTGGTTACGAATAGCTGCGCGGCACTG
Source organism: Bufo bufo (assembly GCF_905171765.1). Taxonomy (NCBI): domain Eukaryota; kingdom Metazoa; phylum Chordata; class Amphibia; order Anura; family Bufonidae; genus Bufo; species Bufo bufo. The sequence continues at coordinate 702,269,883 of NC_053391.1, read as the reverse complement.
CGTGAAGGCATGGGTGCGCGGTTAGCGGCCGTCTCTCCGGATGCTTGAAATAAGGAAGGAACCGGCACTCCATTGTACTGCAATTATATCAGGTTTATTCGCCACTCATAGAAGAGGTGACACGCGTTTCGGCACATGCAAGTGCCTTTATCAAAACAATTTGAGCAGCAGGATCCTCTTCTATGAGTGGCGAATAAACCTGATATGATTGCAGTACAAAGGAGTGCCGGTTCCTTCCTTTATTTTAGCATAGACTGTCAGTCTTATTGAACAGGAGACAGAAGAGAAGAGAAAAAAAAAGGTCTACAGAATACCGCTCAGGGGAACTAGGCAGAAGTGAAATGCCTAGGGGGACCTGGGGGTCACCTTGCAACAGAGACATTATGATACCGACTCTCTGTGCCTTGGTACCCTAGGAATGAGGTCTCAACCAAAAATACAGTTTACAACTCTCCCTAAAAGTTACAAAACCCTTATGGTCACTAGAGAAGTGGTCAGGGAGCTTAATCTTAGGTTCTTCCACTGACAGAGCTGTAATAATGGGGGGACTGGTCTGGCAGGACTCTTGCTGCTGGGACCTCTCTGTTAGATCCTGAAAAAGTTGGGCAATAACCTCCATCTGATTGACTAATGCTGCAATGGCATCCATAACAGCAGGTCATCTGGAAAAATATTTTATGGCCGGAACACCTGTAGGTAGGAACAGACACGAACAGTGAGCCCTAACCTAGAACCCAGCCCACTTTTCCCATCGACTTGCAGTGCAAGCCCTAGGTAGCAAGAGTCATATGTAAATGAGTCAGAACCAGGAGGACAAAAACGAGATACGGAGAGTGGTAAAAAGACGAGCTGAGGTCAGAACCAGACGGAATGCACGGTATAAATCAGGAGAGACAAAGAGTGGTCAAAGGAGAAGCTGCGGTAAAAAACACGAGCAATCCAAATCAGCACTGGAACAAGAACAAGGAACCTAGCTATTGACCCCATCAAGAGTTGCTGAGTTTAATTACAGCACCAAGTTCCCGAATCAGCACCTGAAAGACGCTCTATTAGTCGGAACACTAGTATACAGGAATAGAGCAGCTGAGCGATCAGCCCACTACTAGTCTCTTCCAGGACACGCCTTCTGTGGGGAGAAAGTGCATTGCATCCTGTTGCTAAGGACACTGTCATGTCACCAGCGGGCATGGCTTGGCAGCACGTCTCTCCCGGCGCAGTTGTGCCAAAGCTGGAGATCTTGGCGCTAGAGACCAGGCATGTGAGTTTGTGACAATTTTTTCGAGTAATTTGGCCCCAGTTGTCTAGTAGTTTGATCCTAAGAGCACAGTAGGTTGGACCCTGGTGTCCAGTAGATTGATTCTCAGTGTATATTTATTCCTGGTGCCCAGTTGTTTGGCCCCTTCTGTTCAGTAGGTTTGACCCTGGTGTCCAGTTGTCGTTTGCTTGGTGTTCAGTAGATTAATTCCTGCTGTCCACTCGTTTGTTTCTGGGTGTTCAATAGGCATCAAAACTATGAATTAAGACACAATGTTCCCTTGTGTCCGATTGTTTAGTCCTGAGTGTCCAGAAGGTTGTCCTCTGGTGTGTGGTTTTCCTGTGCCCGGTGTCCAGTTGTCCTGTGCCTGGTGTCTAGCTGTCCTGTGCCTGGTGTCTAGCTGTCCTGTGCCTGGTGTCCAGTTGTCCTGTACCCGGTTGTCCTGTGCCTGGTGTCCAGCTGTCCTGTGTCTGGTGTCCAGCTGTCCAGTGCCTGGTTGTCCTGTGCCTGGTGTCCGGTTGTCTTGTGCACGGTGTCCAGTTGTCTTGTGTGCGGTGTCCAGTTGTCCTGTGTGTGGTGTCCAGTTGTCCTGTAGCTAGTGTCCAGTTGTCCTGTGCCTGGTGTCCGGTTGTTATGTGCCCGGTGTATGGTTGTCATCTGCATGGTGTCCGGTTGTCCTGTGTCTGGTGGTCCTGTGCATGGTGTCCGGTTGTCCTGTGCCAGCTGTCCAGTTGTCCTGTGCTTGGTGTCCAGTTGTCTTGTGCCGGGTGTCTGGTTGTCCTCTGCATGGTGTCCGGTTGTCCTCTGCCCGGTGTCTGTTGTCCTGTGCCTGGTGTCCAGCATGTCTGCATGTATGTAGAAAATAGGAAAATACAGCTCACCCACTTTAATTCCTCATGATCCACCCTTGGTGCACGGTAATGTAGGTAAGACCTCAGCGAATATAAAGATAAAAGATTTCCAGCACTTGTAATCTTTGAGTGACGATTTCTTTATTCCAGCAGTGGATAATAAAACATTGATGGTAAGTCATGAGTAAGAACATTTATTTGTTCGAAACGCGTTGACTGTAACTGACTGTAAGTGGATGTGTGAAGATTATGCCATCTGTAAAGGGAGAATATTAATCACCAATATTTATGCAAATATCGATAATTAATATTCATAAATGGGAGGAGCCACCTAGTGATAACTCCGCCCATTTATGCCTTTATATAATAATAATAATACCTTTGCTATGCTTTACACTAATCACTACGCTAGCTGCAAGCGCCTTACTATCACTATACTACGGCGGCGACTACTAAAAACACCATACACTGCATTATGAACAATAAGGAATATTTATTACACAATACAATTATACAAGTCTAGCAATACGTTATATCTATATATATTCATGGATCAATGGATATGAATATATATACATATAGACGTACACACCGCAGTACAGAAACAGTACTACAATAAACACAATACAAGCCTAACTACACTACACAATCCCAAATTCCACCCCACATACTATCTATACATTACAATAATACATCATACACACAAATATCAGTAACCCACCCCACCTGACTATTCACTGTCCCTACGGGGTACGACGACGGTTAATGGTGGCCTCACAGGGGTGTAAACCGACCACAAACACAAAGGGTTAACAATGGGGATAATATCAGAACTGTACAGCAATGCAAGGGTGAATACCCTGCAAGTGTACAGGGGGGGGGGGTGGGTGTGTGGCAGGGTTAGAGCAGGGGTTACCACCAGGGGTTAATCAGGGTAGGGAAAGGGTTACACGGTGGAGCAAGGGTTTGGGGGATCAGGGTGTCCAGTAACATGGCAAGGGTAAGGGGTTACAGGACCAGGGGTGATATGTGAGGGGTAGGTAGGGGCTACACAGGTATACTTAGGCCTTATCCAGGTGGTCATCATGGAGCTCCTCTCTCCTATGCATCTCTGAATCTAGTCTGGTTGCAAGAGACAGCACCTCTGGCCGGTTCGGGGTTTTATAGCCCAAAAGCAACCCCCTCCTCAGGGATGTGACATCATAGTGTCACTGTGACGTATGCCTGCCTACAATCCCCAGAGTCCCCCCCCCCCCCCCTAGTCCCAAAGATGCTGGGAGTAGTGGGATGGAGTTTTAGCCATGGGCAGAGGTGTGGAAAAACAGGTTCTCAGATTCTTGATGTCTGGTTAGAAGGTCCCCTCACAAACGGTGCCAAAGCGTCTGATTGCTTTGGGCCTGAACAAAAGGGGACTAGATGCTAATCAGCTGTTATCCTACAGGCTATAACAACTCTGTAGATAACAGTTGGAATTGCATATATGCATATATATATCCACAGATGCTTGGGGGCTCATCTATCAATAAGCCCACATACATACTGTCATGCTGACATAAGTGTATATACATAGACACGTGTGCAAATACATACACACATATCTATATATACACACACCCTCGCATATATCTGGGGCATACAGGGGACATATATAAGAGGGCACATATATTTACTAATATAAGGGGGCACAGCTTTCAGGGACCACATATTTCCCACAGGGGCCACCATGAGCCCCTGGGGATCACCATGGGCAGACGTGCGCAGATGCTGGGCACATCTGCGCACATCACCCCATGATGCGGTGGTTAATGTATGCATATATATACCATACATGCCCGCACGTGTTTGCAGGCATGCATGGATATATATGCATACGTCTCAACCGCTCCTCAACACCATCTATGTTTTATTATCCACTGCTGGAATAAAGAAATCGTCACTCAAAGATTACAGGTGCTGGAATTCTTTTTTCTTTACATGTCTTCATGTACTGTAGTTGATGCTATTTAGTCACATCTGCTTCTAATGTGAAATTAACCCTGTGTGCTTGGCTTCTGTGACCTCCCTGCTTATTGGTCCTGATTTCCCTCATGTGAGGAGTGGATAATTAGTCATCTGTGAGGGTTTCCTGCTCACAGGGTCTGCAGCAGCCTCTCCAGGGAACTTGGACTCTGTAGATATATATATATATATATATATATATACTCTGACCCTCTCCTAGATCTTTCCTTCATACTGTGAGCACATAGTGCGGTGGGTGAGTACAGGGGCCACAATGGGAGGGTCATGTGATGCAGAGAGAGACTGAGGAGCTCACTGTATGGTATACAGTGCCTGGTATGCAGTTGTCCTGTGCTTGGTGTCTAGTTATCCTGTACCTGGTGTCTGGTTGTCCTGTGCCTGGTGTCCAGTTATCCTGCACCTGGTGTCCGGTTGTCCTGTGCCTGGTGTCAGTTTTTTTTTGCCGGTGTCCGGTTGTCATGTGCTCAATGTGCAGTTGTCCTGTGCCTGGTGTCCGATTGTCCTGTGCATGGTGTCCGGTTGTCGTGTTTCCGGTGTCCAGTTGTCCTGTGCCCGGTTGTCTATGCATGGTGTCCAGTTGTCCTGTGCCTGGTGTCCGGTTGTCATGTACATGGTGTCCGGTTGTCATGTGCATGGTGTCCAGCATTTCTTCATGTAATTGATGCTATTTAGTCACATCTGCTTCTAATGTGAAATTAACCCCGTGTGCTTGGCTTCTGTGACCTCCTTGCTTATTGGTCCTTATTTCCCTCATATGAGGAGTGGATAATTAGTGATCTGTGAGGGTTTCCTGCTCAAAGGGTCTGCATCTCTCCAGGGACCTCGGACTCTGTATATATATATATATATACAGTACAGACCAAAAGTTTGGACACACCTTCTCATTCAAAGAGTTTTCTTTATTTTCATGACTATAAAATTTGTAGATTCACACTGAAGGCATCAAAACTATGAATTAACACATGTGGAATTATATTCATAACAAACAAGTGTGAAACAACTGAAAATATGTCATATTCTAGGTTCTTCAAAGTAGCCACCTTTTGCTTTGATTACTGCTTTGCACACTCTTGGCATTCTCTTTATGAGCTTCAAGAGGTAGTCCCCTGAAATGGTTTTCACTTCACAGGTGTGCCCTGTCAGGTTTAATAAGTGGGATTTCTTGCCTTATAAATGGGGTTGGGACCATCAGTTGCGTTGAGGAGAAGTCAGGTGGATAGACTGTTAGAATTTGTATTATGGCAAGAAAAAAGCAGCTAAGTAAAAAAAAAAAATAGTGGCCATCATTACTTTAAGAAATTAAGGTCAGTCAGTCAGCCGAAAAATTGGGAAAACTTTGAAAGTAAGGGCTATTTGACCATGAAGGAGAGTGATGGGGTGCTGCGCCAGATGACCTGGCCTCCACAGTCACCGGACCTGAACCCAATCGAGATGGTTTGGGATGAGCTGGACCGCAGAGTGAAGGCAAAAGGGCCAACAAGTGCTAAGCATCTCTGGGAACTCCATCAAGACTGTTGGAAGACCATTTCAGGTGAATACCTCTTGAAGCTCATCAAGAGAATGCCAAGAGTGTGCAAAGCAGTAATCAAAGCAAAAGGTGGCTACTTTGTAGAACCTAGAATATGACATATTTTCAGTTGTTTCACACTTGTTTGTTATGTATATAATTCCACATGTGTTAATTCATAGTTTTGATGCTTTCATAGTCATGAAAATAAAGAAAACTATTTGAATGAGAAGATGTGTCCAAACTTTTGGTCTGTACTATATATATATATATATATATATATATATATATATAAATATATATATATATATATATATATATATACTCTGCCCCTCTCCTAGATATTTACTTTATACTGTGAGCACACAGTGCGGTGGGTGAGTACAGTGGCCACAATGGGAGAGTCATGTGATGCAGGGAGAAACTGAGGGGCTTACTGTATGGTATCCAGTGCCTGGTATGCAGTTGTCCTGTCCTTGGTGTCTAGTTATCCTGTGTCTGGTGTCCGGTTGTCATGTGCATAGTGTCCAGTTATCCTGCACCTGGAGTCCGGTAATCCTGTGCCTGGTGTTTGTTGTCTTTTGCCCGGTGTCCGGTTGTCCTGTGCTCAGTGTGCAGTTGTCCTGTGCCTGGTGTCCGGTTGTTCTGTGCCTGGTGTCCGGTTGTTCTGTGCCTGGTGTCCGGTTGTCCTGTGCATGGTGTCCGGTTGTCCTGTGCATGGTGTTCGGTGGTCCTGTGCCGGGTGGTCCGGTTGTCCTGTGCCTGTTGTCCGGTGGTCATGTGCCTGGTGTCCGGTTGTCCTGTGCCTGGTGTCCAGGTGTCCTGTGCCCTGTGTCCAGTTGTATTGTGCCTGGTGTCCTGTGCCTCAGGTCTAGTTGTCATTTGTCTGGTGTCCAGTGCCTGGCATGCAGTTGTCCTGTGCCTGGTGTCCGGTTGTCCTGTGCCCGGTGTCTGGTTGTCCTGTGCCCGGTGTCTGGTTGTCCTGTGCCCAGTGTGCAGTTGTCCTGTGCCCAGTGTGCAGTTGTCCTGTGCTTGGTGTCTAGTTGTCCTGTGCTTGGTGTCTTGTTGTCCTGTGCCCAGTGTGCAGTTGTCCTGTGCTTGGTGTCTAGTTGTCCTGTGCTTGGTGTCTTGTTGTCCTGTGCCTAGTGTCCAGTTATCCTGTACCTGTTATCCAGTTGTCCTGTGCCTGGTGTCCAGTTGTCCTGTGCTCAGTGTGCAGTTGTCCTGTGCCTGGTGTCCAGTTGTCCTGTGCCTGGTGTCCAGTTGTCCTGTGCCTGGTGTCCAGTTGTCCTGTGCCTGGTGTCCAGTTGTCCTGTGTCTGGTTGTCCTGTGCCTGGTTGTCCTGTGCCTGGTGTCCAATTATCATGTACCTGGTGTCCGGTTGTCCTGTGCCTGGTGTCGGTAGTATTTTGCAGGTGTCCGGTTGTCATGTGCTTAGTGTGCAGTTGTCCTGAGCCTGGTATCCGGTTGTCCTGTGTCTGGTGTCCAGTTGTCCTGTGCAAGGTGTCCGGTTGTCCTGTGCCCGGGGTCCGGTTGTCATGTGCCTGGTGTTCAGTTGTCCTGTGCCTGGTGTCCTCTTGTCATGTGCTTGGTGTCCGGTTGTCATGTGCCTGGTGTCCAGGTTGTCTTTATGTAATTGATGCTATTTAGTCACATCTGCTTCTAATGTGAAATTAACCCTGTGTGCTTGGCTTCTGTGACCTCCCTGCTTATTGGTCCTTATTTACCTCATGTGACGAGTGGATAATTAGTCATCTGTGAGGGTTTCCTGGTCACAGGGTCTACAGCAGCCTCTCCAGGTACTTCGGACTCTCTCTCTCTCTCTATATATATATATATATATATATATATATACTTTACAAATGACGAGGCAGCACTTCCAGCTTTAAGGTGACAGGGTGAAGACCCCAAAAAAAGCGGGGATTAAATTTTTTTGGGGTCTTCACCCTGTCACCTTAAAGCTGGAAGTGCTGCCTCGTCATTTGTAAAGTATATATCTTGGAGGAGGGGCCGGCCTCTGTGAGGAATTGCACCCAGTGCACAACGTCTGACTGTGCTGCTGCAGTATTTGGGATTTTATATATATATATATATATATATATATATATACACTCACCTAAAGAATTATTAGGAACACCTGTTCTATTTCTCATTTGCCTTCAGAACTGCCTTAATTCTACGTGGCATTGATTCCACAAGGTGCTGATAGCATTCTTTAGAAATGTTGGCCCATATTGATAGGATAGCATCTTGCAGTTGATGGAGATTTGAGGGATGCACATCCAGGGCACGAAGCTCCCGTTCCACCACATCCCAAAAATGCTCTATTGGGTTGAGATCTGGTGACTGTGGGGGCCATTTTAGTGCAGTGAACTCATTGTCATGTTCAAGGATTAGGCAGTGGCTGAGTGACAGACAACAGAGGGTTGTAGTCAATGGAGAACATTCAAAACAAGGTAATGTTACCAGTGGGGTTCCACAGGGATCTGTACTGGGACCGATTTTGTTTAATATCTTCATAAGTGATATTGCAAAAGGCCTCGCTGGTAAGGTTTGTCTTTTTGCTGATGACACAAAGATATGTAACAGGGTTGATGTTCCTGGAGGGAAACGCCAAATGGAAAAGGATTTAGGAAAACTAGAAGAATGGTCAGAACTCTGGAAACTGAAATTTAATGTGGATAAGTGCAAGATAATGCACCTGGGGCGTAAAAACCCAAGGGCAGAATATAGAATATTTGACACAGTCCTGACCTCAGTATCTGAGGAAAGGGATTTAGGAGTAATTATTTCAGAAGACTTAAAGGTGGGAAGACAATGTAATAGAGCAGCACGAAATGCCAGCAGAATGCTTGGATGTATAGGGAGAGGTATAAGCAGTAGAAAGAGTGAAGTGCTTATGCCGCTGTACAGAACACTGGTGAGACCTCACTTGGAGTATTGTGCGCAGTACTGGAGGCCATATCTCCAGAAGGATATAGATACTCTAGAGAGAGTTCAGAGAAGAGCTACTAAACTAGTACATGGATTGCAGGATAAAACTTACCAGGAAAGGTTAAAGGACCTTAATATGTATAGCTTGGAAGAAAGAAGAGACAGAGGGGATATGATAGAAACTTTTAAATACATAAAGGGAATCAACTCGGTAAAGGAAGAGAGCATATTTAAAAGAAGAAAAACTACCACAAGAGGACACAGTTTTAAATTAGAGGGGCAAAGGTTTAAAAGTAATATAAGGAAGTATTACTTTACTGAGAGAGTAGTGGATGCATGGAATAGCCTTCCTGCAGAAGTGGTAGCTGCAAATACAGTGAAGGGGTTTAAGCATGCATGGGATAGGCATAAGGCCATCCTTCATATAAGATAGGGCCGGGGGCTATCCATAGTATTCAGTATATTGGGCAGACTAAATGGGCCAAATGGTTCTTATCTGCCGACACATTCTATGTTTCTATGTTTCTATGTTTCTATAAGAAACCAATTTGAAATGATTCGAGCTTTGTGACATGGTGCATTATCCTGCTGGAAGTAGCCATCAGAGGATGGATACATGGTGGTCATGAAGGGATGGACATGGTCAGAAACAATGCTCAGGTAGCCCGTGGCATTTAAACGATGCCCAATTGGCACTAAGGGGCCTAAAGTGTGCCCAGAAAACATCCCCCACACCATTACACCACCACCACCAGCCTGCACAGTGGTAACAAGGCATGATGGATACATGTTCTTATTCTGTTTACGCCAAATTCGGACTCTACCATTTGAATGTCTCAACAGAAATCAAGACTCATCAGACCAGGCCACATTTTTCCAGTCTTCAACAGTCCAATTTTGGTGAGCTTGTGCAAATTGTAGCCTCTTTTTCCTATTTGTAGTGGAGATAAGTGGTACCCGGTGGGGTCTTCTGCTGTTTTAGCCCATCCGCCTCAAGGTTGTGCGTGTTGTGGCTTCACAAATGCTTTGCTGCAGACCTCGGTTGTAACGAGTGGTTATTTCAGTCAACGTTGCTCTTCTATCAGCTTGAATCAGTCGGCCCATTCTCCTCTGACCTCCAGCATCCACAAGCATTTTTGCCCACAGGACGGCCGCATACTGGATGTTTTTCCCTTTTCACACCATTCTTTGCAAATCCTAGAAATGGTTGTGCGTGAAAATCCCAGTAACTGAGCAGATTGTGAAATACTCAGACCGGCCCGTCTGGCACCAACAACCATGCCACGCTCAAAATTGCTTAAATCACCTTTCTTTCCCATTCAGTTTGGAGTTCAGGAGATTGTCTTGACCAGGACCACACCCCTAAATGCATTGAAGCAACTGCCATGTGATTAGTTGACTAGATAATTGCATTAATGAGAAATAGAACAGGTGTTCCTAATAATTCTTTAGGTGAGTGGATATATATAGTGTCCGGTTGTCCTGTGCCTGGTGTCCGGTTGTCCTGTGCCTGGTGTCCGGTTGTCCTGTGCATGGTGTCCGGTTGTCCTGTGCCTAGTGTCCTGTGCATCAGGTCCAGTTGTCATTTGTCTGGTGTCCAGTGCCTGGTATGCAGTTGTCCTGTGCCTGGTGTCTGGTTGTCCTGTGCCCAGTGTGCAGTTGTCCTGTGCCTGGTGTCCGGTTGTCCTGTGCCTGGTGTCGGTTGTCTTTTGCCCGGTGTCCAGTTGTCCTATGCTCAGTGTGCAGTTGTCCTGTGCCTGGTGTTCGGTTGTCCTGTGCCTGGTGTCCGGCTGTTCTGTGCCTGGTGTCCAGTTGTCCTGTGCCTGGTGTCCTGTTGTCCTGTGCCTGGTTTCCGGTTGTCCTGTGCATGGTGTCCATCCAGCTGTCCTGTGCATGGTGTCTGGTTGTCCTGTTCCTGGTGTCCGGTTGTCCTGTGCCTGGTGTCCAGTTGTCCTGTGCCTGGTGTCCGGTGGTCCTGTGCCTGGTGTCCGGTGGTCCTGTGCCTGGTGTCCGGTGGTCCTGTGCATGGTGTCCGATTGTCCTGTGCCTGGTGTCCAGTTGCCCTGTGCCTCATGTCCAGTTGTCTTGTGCCTGGTGTCCTGTGCCTCAGGTCCAGTTGTCCTTTTTCTGGTGTCCTGTGCCTGGCATGCAGTTGTCCTGTGCCTGGTGTCCGGTTGTCCTGTGCCCAGTGTCCAGTTGTCCTGTGCCTGGTGTCTGGTTGTGCTGTGCCCGATTGTCCTGTGCCTGGTGTCCAGTTATCCTATACCTGGTGTCCAGTTGTCCTGTGCCTGGTGTCGGTTGTATTTTGACAGGTGTCCAGTTGTCCTATGCTCAATGTGCAGTTGTCCTGTGCCTGGTGTCCGGTTGTCCTGTGCCTGGTGTCCGGTTGTCCTGTGTCTGGTGTCCGGTTGTCCTGTTCCTCGTGTCCAGTTATCCTGTGCCTGGTGTCCTGTGCCTCCTGTCCAGTTGTCATTTGTCTGGTGTCCAGAGCCTGGTATGCAGTTGTCCTGTGCCTGGTGTCTGGTTGTCCTGTACCTGATTGTCCTGTGCCTGGTGTCCAGTTATCCTGTACCTGGTGTCCGGTCATCCTGTGCCTGGTGTCCAGTTATCATGTACCTGGTGTCCGGTTGTACTGTGCCTGGTGTCGGTTGTCTTTTGCGGGTGTCCGGTTGTCATGTGCTCAGTGTGCATTTGTCCTGTGCCTGGTGTCTGGTTGTCCTGTGCCTGTTGTCCGGTTGCCCTGTGCTCGGGGTCCGGTTGTCCTGTACCTGGTGTCCAGTTGTCCTGTGCCTGGTGTCCAGTTGTCCTGTGCCTGGTGTCCAGTTGTCCTGTGCCTGGTTTCCGGTTGTCCTGTGCATGGTGTCCATCCAGCTGTCCTGTGCCTGGTGTCCGGTTGCCCTGTGCATAATGTCCGGTTGTCCTGTGCTCGGGGTCCGGTTGTCCTGTGCCTGGTGTCCAGTTGTCCTGTGCCTGGTGTCCAGTTGTCCTGTGCCTGGTTTCCGGTTGTCCTGTGCATGGTGTCCATCCAGCTGTCCTGTGCCTGGTGTCTGGTTGTCCTGTTCCTGGTGTCCGGTTGTCCTGTGCCTGGTGTCCAGTTGTCCTGTGCCTGGTGTCCGGTGGTCCTGTGCCTGGTGTCCGGTGGTCCTGTGCCTGGTGTCCGGTGGTCCTGTGCCTGGTGTCCAGTGGTCCTGTGCATGGTGTCCGGTTGTCCTGTGCCTGGTGTCCAGTTGCCCTGTGCCTCGTGTCCAGTTGTCTTGTGCCTGGTGTCCTGTGCCTCAGGTCCAGTTGTCCTTTGTCTGGTGTCCTGTGCCTGGTATGCAGTTGTCCTGTGCCTGGTGTCCGGTTGTCCTGTGCCCAGTGTCCGGTTGTCCTGTGCCCAGTGTCCGGTTGTCCTGTGCCTGGTGTCTGGTTGTGCTGTGCCCGATTGTCCTGTGCCTGGTGTCCAGTTATCCTATACCTGGTGTCCAGTTGTCCTGTGCCTGGTGTCGGTTGTATTTTGACAGGTGTCCAGTTGTCCTATGCTCAATGTGCAGTTGTCCTGAGCCTGGTGTCCGGTTGTCCTGTGCCTGGTGTCCGGTTGTCCTGTGTCTGGTGTCCGGTTGTCCTGTGTCTGGTGTCCGGTTGTCCTGTTGCTGGGGTCTGGTTGTTATGTGCCTGGTGTCCAGTTGTCCTGTGCCTCGTGTCCGGTTATCCTGTGCATGGTGTCCTGTGCCTCCTGTCCAGTTGTCATTTGTCTGGTGTCCAGAGCCTGGTATGCAGTTGTCCTGTGCCTGGTGTCTGGTTGTCCTGAACCTGATTGTCCTGTGCCTGGTGTCCAGTTATCCTGTACCTGGTGTCCGGTCATCCTGTGCCTGGTGTCCAGTTATCATGTACCTGGTGTCCGGTTGTACTGTGCCTGGTGTCGGTTGTCTTTTGCGGGTGTCCGGTTGTCATGTGCTCAGTGTGCATTTGTCCTGTGCCTGGTGTCTGGTTGTCCTGTGCCTGGTGTCCGGTTGCCCTGTGCATGGTATCCGGTTGTCCTGTTCCCGGTGTCCGGTTGTCCTGTGCTCGGGGTCGGGTTGTCCTGTGCCTGGTGTCCAGTTGTCCTGTGTCTCGAGTCCAGTTATCCTGTGCCTGGTGTCCTGTGCCTCCTGTCCAGTTGTCATTTGTCTGGTGTCCAGAGCCTGGTATGCAGTTGTCCTGTGCCTGGTGTCTGGTTGTCCTGTGCCTGATTGTCCTGTGCCGGGGTGTCCAGTTATCCTGTACCTGGTGTCCAGTTATCCTGTACCTGATGTCCGGTTATCCTGTGCCTGGTGTCCAGTTATCATGTACCTGGTGTCCGGTTGTACTGTGCCTGGTGTCGGTTGTCTTTTGCGGGTGTCCGGTTGTCATGTGCTCAGTGTGCCTTTGTCCTGTGCCTGGTGTCTGGTTGTCCTGTGCCTGGTGTCCGGTTGCCCTGTGCATGGTGTCCGGTTGTCCTGTTCCCGGTGGTTCTGTGCCTGGTGTCCGGTTGTCCTGTGCCTGGTGTCCAGGTGTCCTGTGCCCTGTGTCCAGTTGTATTGTGCCTGGTGTCCTGTGCCTCAGGTCTAGTTGTCATTTGTCTGGTGTCCAGTGCCTGGCATGCAGTTGTCCTGTGCCTGGTGTCCGGTTTTCCTGTGCCCGGTGTCTGGTTGTCCTGTGCCCGGTGTCTGGTTGTCCTGTGCCCAGTGTGCAGTTGTCCTGTGCCCAGTGTGCAGTTGTCCTGTGCTTGGTGTCTAGTTGTCCTGTGCTTGGTGTCTAGTTGTCCTGTGCCTAGTGTCCAGTTATCCTGTACCTGTTATCCAGTTGTCCTGTGCCTGGTGTCCAGTTGTCCTGTGCTCAGTGTGCAGTTGTCCTGTGCCTGGTGTCCAGTTGTCCTGTGCCTGGTGTCCAGTTGTCCTGTGCCTGGTGTCCAGTTGTCCTGTGCCTGGTGTCCAGTTGTCCTGTGTCTGGTTGTCCTGTGCCTGGTTGTCCTGTGCCTGGTGTCCAATTATCATGTACCTGGTGTCCGGTTGTCCTGTGCCTGGTGTCCAGTTGTCCTGTGTCTGGTTGTCCTGTGCCTGGTTGTCCTGTGCCTGGTGTCCAATTATCATGTACCTGGTGTCCGGTTGTCCTGTGCCTGGTGTCGGTAGTATTTTGCAGGTGTCCGGTTGTCATGTGCTTAGTGTGCAGTTGTCCTGAGCCTGGTATCCGGTTGTCCTGTGTCTGGTGTCCGGTTGTCCTGTGCAAGGTGTCCGGTTGTCCTGTGCCCGGGGTCCGGTTGTCATGTGCCTGGTGTTCAGTTGTCCTGTGCCTGGTGTCCTCTTGTCATGTGCTTGGTGTCCGGTTGTCATGTGCCTGGTGTCCAGGTTGTCTTTATGTAATTGATGCTATTTAGTCACATCTGCTTCTAATGTGAAATTAACCCTGTGTGCTTGGCTTCTGTGACCTCCCTGCTTATTGGTCCTTATTTACCTCATGTGACGAGTGGATAATTAGTCATCTGTGAGGGTTTCCTGGTCACAGGGTCTACAGCAGCCTCTCCAGGTACTTCGGACTCTCTCTCTCTCTATATATATATATATATATATATACTTTACAAATGACGAGGCAGCACTTCCAGCTTTAAGGTGACAGGGTGAAGACCCCAAAAAAAGCCGGGATTAAATTTTTTTGGGGTCTTCACCCTGTCACCTTAAAGCTGGAAGTGCTGCCTCGTCATTTGTAAAGTATATATCTTGGAGGAGGGGCCGGCCTCTGTGAGGAATTGCACCCAGTGCACAACGTCTGACTGTGCTGCTGCAGTATTTGGGATTTTATATATATATATATATATATATATACACTCACCTAAAGAATTATTAGGAACACCTGTTCTATTTCTCATTTGCCTTCAGAACTGCCTTAATTCTACGTGGCATTGATTCCACAAGGTGCTGATAGCATTCTTTAGAAATGTTGGCCCATATTGATAGGATAGCATCTTGCAGTTGATGGAGATTTGAGGGATGCACATCCAGGGCACGAAGCTCCCGTTCCACCACATCCCAAAAATGCTCTATTGGGTTGAGATCTGGTGACTGTGGGGGCCATTTTAGTGCAGTGAACTCATTGTCATGTTCAAGAAACCAATTTGAAATGATTCGAGCTTTGTGACATGGTGCATTATCCTGCTGGAAGTAGCCATCAGAGGATGGATACATGGTGGTCATGAAGGGATGGACATGGTCAGAAACAATGCTCAGGTAGCCCGTGGCATTTAAACGATGCCCAATTGGCACTAAGGGGCCTAAAGTGTGCCCAGAAAACATCCCCCACACCATTACACCACCACCACCAGCCTGCACAGTGGTAACAAGGCATGATGGATACATGTTCTTATTCTGTTTACGCCAAATTCGGACTCTACCCTTTGAATGTCTCAACAGAAATCAAGACTCATCAGACCAGGCCACATTTTTCCAGTCTTCAACAGTCCAATTTTGGTGAGCTTGTGCAAATTGTAGCCTCTTTTTCCTATTTGTAGTGGAGATAAGTGGTACCCGGTGGGGTCTTCTGCTGTTTTAGCCCATCTGCCTCAAGGTTGTGCGTGTTGTGGCTTCACAAATGCTTTGCTGCAGACCTCGGTTGTAACGAGTGGTTATTTCAGTCAACGTTGCTCTTCTATCAGCTTGAATCAGTCGGCCCATTCTCCTCTGACCTCCAGCATCCACAAGCATTTTTGCCCACAGGACGGCCGCATACTGGATGTTTTTCCCTTTTCACACCATTCTTTGCAAATCCTAGAAATGGTTGTGCGTGAAAATCCCAGTAACTGAGCAGATTGTGAAATACTCAGACCGGCCCGTCTGGCACCAACAACCATGCCACGCTCAAAATTGCTTAAATCACCTTTCTTTCCCATTCAGTTTGGAGTTCAGGAGATTGTCTTGACCAGGACCACACCCCTAAATGCATTGAAGCAACTGCCATGTGATTAGTTGACTAGATAATTGCATTAATGAGAAATAGAACAGGTGTTCCTAATAATTCTTTAGGTGAGTGTATATATATAGTGTCCGGTTGTCCTGTGCCTGGTGTCCGGTTGTCCTGTGCCTGGTGTCCGGTTGTCCTGTGCATGGTGTCCGGTTGTCCTGTGCCTAGTGTCCTGTGCATCAGGTCCAGTTGTCATTTGTCTGGTGTCCAGTGCCTGGTATGCAGTTGTCCTGTGCCTGGTGTCTGGTTGTCCTGTGCCCAGTGTGCAGTTGTCCTGTGCTTAGTGTCTAGTTGTCCTATGCCTGGTATCCGGTTGTCCTGTGCCTGGTGTCCGGTTGTCCTGTGCCTAGTGTCCAGTTATCCTGTACCTGGTGTCCGGTTGTCCTGTGCCTGGTGTCGGTTGTCTTTTGCCCGGTGTCCAGTTGTCCTATGCTCAGTGTGCAGTTGTCCTGTGCCTGGTGTTCGGTTGTCCTGTGCCTGGTGTCCGGCTGTTCTGTGCCTGGTGTCCAGTTGTCCTGTTCCTGGTGTCCTGTTGTCCTGTGCCTGGTTTCCGGTTGTCCTGTGCATGGTGTCCATCCAGCTGTCCTGTGCATGGTGTCTGGTTGTCCTGTTCCTGGTGTCCGGTTGTCCTGTGCCTGGTGTCCAGTTGTCCTGTGCCTGGTGTCCGGTGGTCCTGTGCCTGGTGTCCGGTGGTCCTGTGCCTGGTGTCCGGTGGTCCTGTGCATGGTGTCCGATTGTCCTGTGCCTGGTGTCCAGTTGCCCTGTGCCTCATGTCCAGTTGTCTTGTGCCTGGTGTCCTGTGCCTCAGGTCCAGTTGTCCTTTGTCTGGTGTCCTGTGCCTGGCATGCAGTTGTCCTGTGCCTGGTGTCCGGTTGTCCTGTGCCCAGTGTCCAGTTGTCCTGTGCCTGGTGTCTGGTTGTGCTGTGCCCGATTGTCCTGTGCCTGGTGTCCAGTTATCCTATACCTGGTGTCCAGTTGTCCTGTGCCTGGTGTCGGTTGTATTTTGACAGGTGTCCAGTTGTCCTATGCTCAATGTGCAGTTGTCCTGTGCCTGGTGTCCGGTTGTCCTGTGTCTGGTGTCCGGTTGTCCTGTTCCTCGTGTCCAGTTATCCTGTGCCTGGTGTCCTGTGCCTCCTGTCCAGTTGTCATTTGTCTGGTGTCCAGAGCCTGGTATGCAGTTGTCCTGTGCCTGGTGTCTGGTTGTCCTGTACCTGATTGTCCTGTGCCTGGTGTCCAGTTATCCTGTACGTGGTGTCCGGTCATCCTGTGCCTGGTGTCCAGTTATCATGTACCTGGTGTCCGGTTGTACTGTGCCTGGTGTCGGTTGTCTTTTGCGGGTGTCCGGTTGTCATGTGCTCAGTGTGCATTTGTCCTGTGCCTGGTGTCTGGTTGTCCTGTGCCTGTTGTCCGGTTGCCCTGTGCTCGGGGTCCGGTTGTCCTGTACCTGGTGTCCAGTTGTCCTGTGCCTGGTGTCCAGTTGTCCTGTGCCTGGTGTCCAGTTGTCCTGTGCCTGGTTTCCGGTTGTCCTGTGCATGGTGTCCATCCAGCTGTCCTGTGCCTGGTGTCCGGTTGCCCTGTGCATAATGTCCGGTTGTCCTGTGCTCGGGGTCCGGTTGTCCTGTGCCTGGTGTCCAGTTGTCCTGTGCCTGGTGTCCAGTTGTCCTGTGCCTGGTTTCCGGTTGTCCTGTGCATGGTGTCCATCCAGCTGTCCTGTGCCTGGTGTCTGGTTGTCCTGTTCCTGGTGTCCGGTTGTCCTGTGCCTGGTGTCCAGTTGTCCTGTGCCTGGTGTCCGGTGGTCCTGTGCCTGGTGTCCGGTGGTCCTGTGCCTGGTGTCCAGTGGTCCTGTGCATGGTGTCCGGTTGTCCTGTGCCTGGTGTCCAGTTGCCCTGTGCCTCGTGTCCAGTTGTCTTGTGCCTGGTGTCCTGTGCCTCAGGTCCAGTTGTCCTTTGTCTGGTGTCCTGTGCCTGGTATGCAGTTGTCCTGTGCCTGGTGTCCGGTTGTCCTGTGCCCAGTGTCCGGTTGTCCTGTGCCCAGTGTCCGGTTGTCCTGTGCCTGGTGTCTGGTTGTGCTGTGCCCGATTGTCCTGTGCCTGGTGTCCAGTTATCCTATACCTGGTGTCCAGTTGTCCTGTGCCTGGTGTCGGTTGTATTTTGACAGGTGTCCAGTTGTCCTATGCTCAATGTGCAGTTGTCCTGAGCCTGGTGTCCGGTTGTCCTGTGCCTGGTGTCCGGTTGTCCTGTGTCTGGTGTCCGGTTGTCCTGTTGCTGGGGTCTGGTTGTTATGTGCCTGGTGTCCAGTTGTCCTGTGCCTCGTGTCCGGTTATCCTGTGCATGGTGTCCTGTGCCTCCTGTCCAGTTGTCATTTGTCTGGTGTCCAGAGCCTGGTATGCAGTTGTCCTGTGCCTGGTGTCTGGTTGTCCTGAACCTGATTGTCCTGTGCCTGGTGTCCAGTTATCCTGTACCTGGTGTCCGGTCATCCTGTGCCTGGTGTCCAGTTATCATGTACCTGGTGTCCGGTTGTACTGTGCCTGGTGTCGGTTGTCTTTTGCGGGTGTCCGGTTGTCATGTGCTCAGTGTGCATTTGTCCTGTGCCTGGTGTCTGGTTGTCCTGTGCCTTGTGTCCGGCTGCCCTGTGCATGGTATCCGGTTGTCCTGTTCCCGGTGTCCGGTTGTCCTGTGCTCGGGGTCGGGTTGTCCTGTGCCTGGTGTCCAGTTGTCCTGTGTCTCGAGTCCAGTTATCCTGTGCCTGGTGTCCTGTGCCTCCTGTCCAGTTGTCATTTGTCTGGTGTCCAGAGCCTGGTATGCAGTTGTCCTGTGCCTGGTGTCTGGTTGTCCTGTGCCTGATTGTCCTGTGCCGGGGTGTCCAGTTATCCTGTACCTGGTGTCCAGTTATCCTGTACCTGATGTCCGGTTATCCTGTGCCTGGTGTCCAGTTATCATGTACCTGGTGTCCGGTTGTACTGTGCCTGGTGTCGGTTGTCTTTTGCGGGTGTCCGGTTGTCATGTGCTCAGTGTGCCTTTGTCCTGTGCCTGGTGTCTGGTTGTCCTGTGCCTGGTGTCCGGTTGCCCTGTGCCTGGTGTCCGGTTGTCCTGTGCCTGGTGTCCAGGTGTCCTGTGCCCTGTGTCCAGTTGTATTGTGCCTGGTGTCCTGTGCCTCAGGTCTAGTTGTCATTTGTCTGGTGTCCAGTGCCTGGCATGCAGTTGTCCTGTGCCTGGTGTCCGGTTGTCCTGTGCCCGGTGTCTGGTTGTCCTGTGCCCGGTGTCTGGTTGTCCTGTGCCCAGTGTGCAGTTGTCCTGTGCCCAGTGTGCAGTTGTCCTGTGCTTGGTGTCTAGTTGTCCTGTGCTTGGTGTCTAGTTGTCCTGTGCCTAGTGTCCAGTTATCCTGTACCTGTTATCCAGTTGTCCTGTGCCTGGTGTCCAGTTGTCCTGTGCTCAGTGTGCAGTTGTCCTGAGCCTGGTGTCCAGTTGTCCTGTGCCTGGTGTCCAGTTGTCCTGTGCCTGGTGTCCAGTTGTCCTGTGCCTGGTGTCCAGTTGTCCTGTGTCTGGTTGTCCTGTGCCTGGTTGTCCTGTGCCTGGTGTCCAATTATCATGTACCTGGTGTCCGGTTGTCCTGTGCCTGGTGTCCAGTTGTCCTGTGTCTGGTTGTCCTGTGCCTGGTTGTCCTGTGCCTGGTGTCCAATTATCATGTACCTGGTGTCCGGTTGTCCTGTGCCTGGTGTCGGTAGTATTTTGCAGGTGTCCGGTTGTCATGTGCTTAGTGTGCAGTTGTCCTGAGCCTGGTATCCGGTTGTCCTGTGTCTGGTGTCCGGTTGTCCTGTGCAAGGTGTCCGGTTGTCCTGTGCCCGGGGTCCGGTTGTCATGTGCCTGGTGTTCAGTTGTCCTGTGCCTGGTGTCCTCTTGTCATGTGCTTGGTGTCCGGTTGTCATGTGCCTGGTGTCCAAGTTGTCTTTATGTAATTGATGCTATTTAGTCACATCTGCTTCTAATGTGAAATTAACCCTGTGTGCTTGGCTTCTGTGACCTCCCTGCTTATTGGTCCTTATTTACCTCATGTGACGAGTGGATAATTAGTCATCTGTGAGGGTTTCCTGGTCACAGGGTCTACAGCAGCCTCTCCAGGTACTTCGGACTCTCTCTCTCTCTATATATATATATATATATATATACTTTACAAATGACGAGGCAGCACTTCCAGCTTTAAGGTGACAGGGTGAAGACCCCAAAAAAAGCCGGGATTAAATTTTTTTGGGGTCTTCACCCTGTCACCTTAAAGCTGGAAGTGCTGCCTCGTCATTTGTAAAGTATATATCTTGGAGGAGGGGCCGGCCTCTGTGAGGAATTGCACCCAGTGCACAACGTCTGACTGTGCTGCTGCAGTATTTGGGATTTTATATATATATATATATATATATATATATATATATACACTCACCTAAAGAATTATTAGGAACACCTGTTCTATTTCTCATTTGCCTTCAGAACTGCCTTAATTCTACGTGGCATTGATTCCACAAGGTGCTGATAGCATTCTTTAGAAATGTTGGCCCATATTGATAGGATAGCATCTTGCAGTTGATGGAGATTTGAGGGATGCACATCCAGGGCACGAAGCTCCCGTTCCACCACATCCCAAAAATGCTCTATTGGGTTGAGATCTGGTGACTGTGGGGGCCATTTTAGTGCAGTGAACTCATTGTCATGTTCAAGAAACCAATTTGAAATGATTCGAGCTTTGTGACATGGTGCATTATCCTGCTGGAAGTAGCCATCAGAGGATGGATACATGGTGGTCATGAAGGGATGGACATGGTCAGAAACAATGCTCAGGTAGCCCGTGGCATTTAAACGATGCCCAATTGGCACTAAGGGGCCTAAAGTGTGCCCAGAAAACATCCCCCACACCATTACACCACCACCACCAGCCTGCACAGTGGTAACAAGGCATGATGGATACATGTTCTTATTCTGTTTACGCCAAATTCGGACTCTACCCTTTGAATGTCTCAACAGAAATCAAGACTCATCAGACCAGGCCACATTTTTCCAGTCTTCAACAGTCCAATTTTGGTGAGCTTGTGCAAATTGTAGCCTCTTTTTCCTATTTGTAGTGGAGATAAGTGGTACCCGGTGGGGTCTTCTGCTGTTTTAGCCCATCTGCCTCAAGGTTGTGCGTGTTGTGGCTTCACAAATGCTTTGCTGCAGACCTCGGTTGTAACGAGTGGTTATTTCAGTCAACGTTGCTCTTCTATCAGCTTGAATCAGTCGGCCCATTCTCCTCTGACCTCCAGCATCCACAAGCATTTTTGCCCACAGGACGGCCGCATACTGGATGTTTTTCCCTTTTCACACCATTCTTTGCAAATCCTAGAAATGGTTGTGCGTGAAAATCCCAGTAACTGAGCAGATTGTGAAATACTCAGACCGGCCCGTCTGGCACCAACAACCATGCCACGCTCAAAATTGCTTAAATCACCTTTCTTTCCCATTCAGTTTGGAGTTCAGGAGATTGTCTTGACCAGGACCACACCCCTAAATGCATTGAAGCAACTGCCATGTGATTAGTTGACTAGATAATTGCATTAATGAGAAATAGAACAGGTGTTCCTAATAATTCTTTAGGTGAGTGTATATATATAGTGTCCGGTTGTCCTGTGCCTGGTGTCCGGTTGTCCTGTGCCTGGTGTCCGGTTGTCCTGTGCATGGTGTCCGGTTGTCCTGTGCCTAGTGTCCTGTGCATCAGGTCCAGTTGTCATTTGTCTGGTGTCCAGTGCCTGGTATGCAGTTGTCCTGTGCCTGGTGTCTGGTTGTCCTGTGCCCAGTGTGCAGTTGTCCTGTGCTTAGTGTCTAGTTGTCCTATGCCTGGTATCCGGTTGTCCTGTGCCTGGTGTCCGGTTGTCCTGTGCCTAGTGTCCAGTTATCCTGTACCTGGTGTCCGGTTGTCCTGTGCCTGGTGTCGGTTGTCTTTTGCCCGGTGTCCAGTTGTCCTATGCTCAGTGTGCAGTTGTCCTGTGCCTGGTGTTCGGTTGTCCTGTGCCTGGTGTCCGGCTGTTCTGTGCCTGGTGTCCAGTTGTCCTGTGCCTGGTGTCCTGTTGTCCTGTGCCTGGTTTCCGGTTGTCCTGTGCATGGTGTCCATCCAGCTGTCCTGTGCATGGTGTCTGGTTGTCCTGTTCCTGGTGTCCGGTTGTCCTGTGCCTGGTGTCCAGTTGTCCTGTGCCTGGTGTCCGGTGGTCCTGTGCCTGGTGTCCGGTGGTCCTGTGCCTGGTGTCCGGTTGTCCTGTGCATGGTGTCCGATTGTCCTATGCCTGGTGTCCAGTTGCCCTGTGCCTCATGTCCAGTTGTCTTGTGCCTGGTGTCCTGTGCCTCAGGTCCAGTTGTCCTTTGTCTGGTGTCCTGTGCCTGGCATGCAGTTGTCCTGTGCCTGGTGTCCGGTTGTCCTGTGCCCAGTGTCCAGTTGTCCTGTGCCTGGTGTCTGGTTGTGCTGTGCCCGATTGTCCTGTGCCTGGTGTCCAGTTATCCTATACCTGGTGTCCAGTTGTCCTGTGCCTGGTGTCGGTTGTATTTTGACAGGTGTCCAGTTGCCCTATGCTCAATGTGCAGTTGTCCTGTGCCTGGTGTCCGGTTGTCCTGTGTCTGGTGTCCGGTTGTCCTGTTCCTCGTGTCCAGTTATCCTGTGCCTGGTGTCCTGTGCCTCCTGTCCAGTTGTCATTTGTCTGGTGTCCAGAGCCTGGTATGCAGTTGTCCTGTGCCTGGTGTCTGGTTGTCCTGTACCTGATTGTCCTGTGCCTGGTGTCCAGTTATCCTGTACGTGGTGTCCGGTCATCCTGTGCCTGGTGTCCAGTTATCATGTACCTGGTGTCCGGTTGTACTGTGCCTGGTGTCGGTTGTCTTTTGCGGGTGTCCGGTTGTCATGTGCTCAGTGTGCATTTGTCCTGTGCCTGGTGTCTGGTTGTCCTGTGCCTGTTGTCCGGTTGCCCTGTGCTCGGGGTCCGGTTGTCCTGTACCTGGTGTCCAGTTGTCCTGTGCCTGGTGTCCAGTTGTCCTGTGCCTGGTGTCCAGTTGTCCTGTGCCTGGTTTCCGGTTGTCCTGTGCATGGTGTCCATCCAGCTGTCCTGTGCCTGGTGTCCGGTTGCCCTGTGCATAATGTCCGGTTGTCCTGTGCTCGGGGTCCGGTTGTCCTGTGCCTGGTGTCCAGTTGTCCTGTGCCTGGTGTCCAGTTGTCCTGTGCCTGGTTTCCGGTTGTCCTGTGCATGGTGTCCATCCAGCTGTCCTGTGCCTGGTGTCTGGTTGTCCTGTTCCTGGTGTCCGGTTGTCCTGTGCCTGGTGTCCAGTTGTCCTGTGCCTGGTGTCCGGTGGTCCTGTGCCTGGTGTCCGGTGGTCCTGTGCCTGGTGTCCAGTGGTCCTGTGCCTGGTGTCCAGTGGTCCTGTGCATGGTGTCCGGTTGTCCTGTGCCTGGTGTCCAGTTGCCCTGTGCCTCGTGTCCAGTTGTCTTGTGCCTGGTGTCCTGTGCCTCAGGTCCAGTTGTCCTTTGTCTGGTGTCCTGTGCCTGGTATGCAGTTGTCCTGTGCCTGGTGTCCGGTTGTCCTGTGCCCAGTGTCCGGTTGTCCTGTGCCCAGTGTCCGGTTGTCCTGTGCCTGGTGTCTGGTTGTGCTGTGCCCGATTGTCCTGTGCCTGGTGTCCAGTTATCCTATACCTGGTGTCCAGTTGTCCTGTGCCTGGTGTCGGTTGTATTTTGACAGGTGTCCAGTTGTCCTATGCTCAATGTGCAGTTGTCCTGAGCCTGGTGTCCGGTTGTCCTGTGCCTGGTGTCCGGTTGTCCTGTGTCTGGTGTCCGGTTGTCCTGTTGCTGGGGTCTGGTTGTTATGTGCCTGGTGTCCAGTTGTCCTGTGCCTCGTGTCCGGTTATCCTGTGCATGGTGTCCTGTGCCTCCTGTCCAGTTGTCATTTGTCTGGTGTCCAGAGCCTGGTATGCAGTTGTCCTGTGCCTGGTGTCTGGTTGTCCTGAACCTGATTGTCCTGTGCCTGGTGTCCAGTTATCCTGTACCTGGTGTCCGGTCATCCTGTGCCTGGTGTCCAGTTATCATGTACCTGGTGTCCGGTTGTACTGTGCCTGGTGTCGGTTGTCTTTTGCGGGTGTCCGGTTGTCATGTGCTCAGTGTGCATTTGTCCTGTGCCTGGTGTCTGGTTGTCCTGTGCCTGGTGTCCGGTTGCCCTGTGCATGGTATCCGGTTGTCCTGTTCCCGGTGTCCGGTTGTCCTGTGCTCGGGGTCGGGTTGTCCTGTGCCTGGTGTCCAGTTGTCCTGTGTCTCGAGTCCAGTTATCCTGTGCCTGGTGTCCTGTGCCTCCTGTCCAGTTGTCATTTGTCTGGTGTCCAGAGCCTGGTATGCAGTTGTCCTGTGCCTGGTGTCTGGTTGTCCTGTGCCTGATTGTCCTGTGCCGGGGTGTCCAGTTATCCTGTACCTGGTGTCCAGTTATCCTGTACCTGATGTCCGGTTATCCTGTGCCTGGTGTCCAGTTATCATGTACCTGGTGTCCGGTTGTACTGTGCCTGGTGTCGGTTGTCTTTTGCGGGTGTCCGGTTGTCATGTGCTCAGTGTGCCTTTGTCCTGTGCCTGGTGTCTGGTTGTCCTGTGCCTGGTGTCCGGTTGCCCTGTGCATGGTGTCCGGTTGTCCTGTTCCCGGTGGTTCTGTGCTCGGGGTCCGGTTGTCCTGTGCCTGGTGTCCAGTTGTCCTGTGCCTGGTGTCCAGTTGTCCTGTGCCTGGTGTCCAGTTGTCCTGTGCATTGTGTCCGGTTGTCCTGCGCATGATGTCCGGTAGTCCTGTGCCTAGTGTCCAGTTATCCTGTACCTGTTGTCCGGTTGTCCTGTGCCTGGTGTTGGTTGTCTTTTGCCTGGTGACCAGTTGTCCTGTGCTCAGTGTGCAGTTGTCCTGTGCCTTATGCCAGGTGGTCCTGTGCATGGTGTCCTTTTGTCCTGTGCCTGGTGTCCAGTTGTCCTGTGCCTCATGTTCAGTTGTCCTGTGCCTGGTGTCCTGTGCCTCAGGTTCAGTTGTTCTTTGTCTGGTGTCTGGTTGTCCTGTGCCCAGTGTGCAGTTGTCCTGTGCTTGGTGTCTAGTTGTCCTAAGCCTAGTGTCCAGTTGTCCTGTGCCTGGTGTCTGATTGTCCTTTGCCGAGTGTCCAGTTATCCTGTACCTGGTGTCCGGTTGTCCTGTGCCTTGTGTCGGTTGTTTTTTGCCTGGTGTCTAGTTGTCCTGTGCTCAGTGTGCAGTTGTCCTAAACATGGTGTCTGGTTGTCCTGTGCCTGTTGTCTGGTTGTCCTGGGCCTGGTGACCGGTTGTCCTGTGCCTGGTGTCTGGTGGTCCTGTGCATGGTGTCCAGTAGTCCTGTGCCTTGTGTCCAGTTGTCCTATGCCTGGTGTCCTTTGCCTCAGGTCCATTTGTCCTTTGTCTGGTGTCCAGTGCCTGGTATGCAGTTGTTCTGTGCCTGGTGTCCGCTTGTCCTGTGCCCGGTGTATGGTTGTCCTGTGCCCAGGGTGCAGTTGACCTTTTCTTGGTGTCTAGTTGTCTTGTGCCTAGAGTCCATCTGTCCTGTCCCTGGTGTCCAGTTTTCCTGTGCATGGTGTCCGGTTGTCCTGTGCCTGGTGTCCAGTTTTCCTGTGTCTGGTGTCCGATTGTCCTGTGCCTGGTGTCCGGTTGTCCTATGCCTGGTGTCGGTTGTCTTTTGCCCGGTGTCCAGTTGTCCTGTGCTTAGTGTGCAGTTATCCTGTGCCTAGTGTCCGGTTGTCCTGTGCCTGGTGTCTGGTGGTCCTGTGCATGGTGTCCAGTAGTCCTGTGCTTTGTGTCCAGTTGTCCTGTGCCTGGTGTCCTTTGCCTCAGGTCCAGTTGTCCTTTGTCTGGTGTCCAGTGCCTGGTATGCAGTTGTTCTGTGCCTTGTGTCCGCTTGTCCTGTGCCCGGTGTCCGCTTGTCCTGTGCCTGGTGTCCGGTTGTCCTGTGTCTGGTGTCCGATTGTCCTGTGCCTGGTGTCCGATTGTCCTGTGCCTGGTGTCGGCTGTCTTTTGCCCGGTGTCCAGTTGTCCTGTGCTCAGTGTGCAGTTATCCTGTGCCTGGTGTCCGCTTGTCCTGTGCCTGGTGTCAGGTTGTCCTGAATATGGTGTCTAGTTGTCCTCTGCCTGGTGTCCATCTGTCTTGTGCCTGGTGTCCAGTTGTCCTGTGCATGGTGTCCGGTTGTCCTGTGCCTGGTGTCCGATAGTCCTGTGCCTGGTGTCCGGTTGTCCTATGCCTGGTGTCAGTTGTCTTTTGCCCGGTGTCCAGATATACTGTGCTCAGTGTGCAGTTGTCCTGTGTCTGGTGTCCGATTTGTCCTGTGCCTGGTGTCCGGTTGTCCTATGCCTGGTGTCAGTTGTCTTTTGCCCGGTGTCCAGATATACTGTGCTCAGTGTGCAGTTGTCCTGTGTCTGGTGTCCGATTTGTCCTGTGCCTGGTGTCCGGTTGTCCTATGCCTGGTGTCGGTTGTCTTTTGCCCGTTGTCCAGTTGTCCTGTGCTCAGTGTGCAGTTGTCCTGTGCTTGGTGTCTAGTTGTCCTGTGTCTGATGTCCATCTGTCCTGTGCCTGGTGTCCAGTTGTCCTGTGCATGGTGTCCGGTTGTCCTGTGCCTTGTGTCCAGTTGTCCTGTGCCTGGTGTCCTGTGCCTCATTTCCAGTTGTCCTTTGTCTGGTGTCCAGTGCCTGGTATGTAGTTGTCCTGCGCCTGGTATCCGGTTGTCCTGTGCCTAGTATCCAGTTATCCTGTACCTGGTGCCCGGTTGTCCTATGCCTGTTGTCGGTTGTCTTTTGCCCAGTGTCCAGTTGTCCTGTGCTCAGTGTGCAGTTGTCCTGTGCCTGGTGTACGGTTGTCCTGTGCCTGGTGTCCGGTTGTCCTGTACTCAGTGTGCAGTTGTCCTGTGCCTGGTGTCCAGTTGTCCTGTTCCTGGTGTCCGGTTGTTCTGTGCCTCGTGTCCAGTTGTTCTGTGCCTCGTGTCCAGTTGTCCTGTGCCTGGTGTCCAGTTGTTCTGTGCCTCGTGTCCAGTTGTCCTGTGCCTGGTGTCCTGTGCCTCAGGTCCAGTTGTCTTTTGTCTGGTGTCCAGTGCCTGGTATGCAGTTGTCCTGTGCCTGGTGTCTGGTTGTCCTGTGCACGGTAGTCCTGTGCCCAGTATGTAGTTGTCCTGTGCCTGGTGTCTAGTTGTCCTGTGACTGGTGTCCGGTTATCCTCTGCATGGTGTCTAGTTGTCCTGTGACTGGTGTCCGGTTGTCCTGTGCCTAGTGTCCAGTTATAATGTACCTTGTGTCAGGTTGTCCTGTGCTTGGTGTCGGTTGTATTTTGCCCTGTGTCCAGTTGTCCTGTGCTCAGTGTGCAGTTGTCCTGTGCTTGGTGTCCAGTTGTCCTGTGCCTGGTGTCCGTTTGTCCTGTGCCTGGTGTCGGTTGTATTTTGCCAGGTGTCAAGTTGTCCTGTGCTTAGTGTGCAGTTGTCCTGTGCATGGTGTCCGGTTGTCCTATGCCTGGTGTCCGATTGTCCTGTGCCTGGTGTCCGGTTGTCCTGTGCCCTGGGTCTGGTTCTCCTGTGCCTCATGTCCAGTTATCCTGTACCTGGTGTCCTGTGCCTCAGGTCCAGTTGTCCTTTGTCTGGTGTCCAGTGCCTTGCATGCAATTGTCCTGTGCCTGGTTTCCTGTTCCTCAGGTCCAGTTGTCCTTTGTCTGGTGTATAGTACCTGGTATGCAGTTGTCTTGTGCCTGGTCCGGTTCGCCTGTGCCCAGTGTGCAGTTGTCCTGTGCTTGGTGTCTAGTTGTCCTGTGCCTGGTGTACGGTTGTTCTGTGCCTAGTGTTCAGTTATCCTGTACCTGGTGTCCGGTTGTTCTGTGCCTGGTGTCGGTTGTATTTTGCCGGGTGTCCAGTCGTCCTGTGCCTGGTGTCCAGTCGTCCTGTGCCTGGTGTCCGATTGTCCTGTGCCTGGTGTCCGATTGTCCTGTGCCTGGTGTCCGGATGTCCTGTGCCTGGTGTCCAGTTGTCCTGTGCCTGGTTTCCGGTTGTCCTGTGCATGGGGTCTGGTTGTCCTGTGCCTGGTGTCTGGTCGTCCTGTGCCTTGTGTCCAGTTATCCTGTGCCTGGTGTACTGTGCCTCCTGTCCAGTTGTCCTTTGTCTGGTGTCCAGTGACTGGTATGTAGTTGTCCTGTGCCTGGTGTCCGGTTGTCCTGTTCCCTGTGTCCGCTGGTCCTGTGCCCAGTGTGCAGTTTTCCTGTGCTTGGTGTCTGGTTGTTCTGTGCCTGGTGTCTGGTTGTTCTGTGCCTGGTGTCCGGTTGTTCTGTGCATGGTGTCCGGTTGTCCTGTGCCCAGTGTCCGGTTGTCCTGTGCCGGGGGTCTGATTGTCTTGTGCCTGGTGTCTAGTTGTCTTGTGCCTCGTGTCCAGTTATCCTGTGCCTGGTGTCCTGTGCCTCCTGTCCAGTTGTCCTTTGTCAGGTGTCCAGAGCCTGGTATGCAGTTGTCTTGTGCCTGGTGTCCGGTTGTCCAGTGACCGGTTCTCCTGTGCCTTGTGTCCAGTTATCCTGTACCTGTTGTTTAGTTGTCCTGTGCCTGGTGTCGGTTGTATTTTGCCAGGTATCCAGTTTTCCTGTGCTTAGTGTGCAGTTGACCTGTGCCTGGTGTCCGATTGTCCTGTGCCTGGTGTCCGGTTGTCCTGTGCCTGGGGTCTGGTTGTCCTGTGCCTGGGGTCTGGTTGTCCTGTGCCTCATGTCCAGTTATCCTGTGCCTGGTGTCCTATGCCTCCAGTCCAGTTGTCCTTTGTCTGGTGTCCAGTGCCTTGTAAGCAGTTGTCCTGTGCCTGGTGTCCTGTGCCTCAGGTCCAGTTGTCCTTTTTCTGATGTCCAGTGCCTGGTATGCAGTTGTCCTGTGCCTTGTGTCCGGTTTTCCTGTGCCCAGTGTGCAGTTGTCCTGTGCTTGGTGTCTACTTGTCCTGTGCCTGGTGTCCGGTTGTCCTGTGCCTAGTGTTCAGTTATCCTGTACCTGGTGTCCGGTTGTCTGTGCCTGGTATCGGTTGTATTTTGCCGGGTGTCCAGTTCTTCTGTGCTCAGTGTGCAGTTGTCCTGTGCCTGGTGTCCAGTTGTCCTGTGAATGGTGTCTGGTTGTCCTGTGCATGGTGTCTGGTTGCCCTGAGCCTGGTGTCCGGTTGTCCTGTGCATAGGGTCTGGTTGTCCTGTGCCTGGTGTCCATTTGTCCTGTGCCTTGTGTCCAGTTATCCTGTGCCTGGTGTTCTGTGCCTCGTGTCCAGTTGTCCTTTGTCTGGTGTCCTGTGCCTGGTATGTAGTTGTCCTGTGCCTGGTGTTTGGTTGTCCTGTGCCTGGTGTTTGGTTGTCCTGTGCCCGGTGTCCGCTTGTCCTGTGCCCAGTGTGCAGTTTTCCTGTGTTTGGTGTCTATTTGTCCTGTGCCTGGTGTCCGGTTGTCCCGTGCACGGTGTCCAGTTGTTCTGTTCCTGGTGTCTGGTTGTTCTGTGCGTGATGTCTGGTTGTTTTGTGCATGGTGTCCGGTTGTTCTGTGCCTGGTGTCCGGTTGTTCTGTGCATGGTGTCCGGTTGTCCTGTGCCTGTTGTCCGTTTGTTCTGTGCCTGGTGTCCGGTTGTCCTGTGCATGGTGACCAGTTGTCCTGTGCCCAGTGTCCGGTTGTCCTGTGTCTGGTGTCCGGTTTTTCTGTGCCTGGTGTCCACTTGTCCTGTGCCTGGTATCCGGTTGTTCTGTGTCTGGTGTCTGTTTGCCCTGTGCATGGTGTCCAGTTGTCCTGTGCCCGGTTGTCCTGTGCATGGTGTCTTTTTGTCCTGTGCCTGGTGTCCGGTTGTCCTGTGCCTGGTGTCCGGTTGTCCTGTGCCTGGTGTCCAGTTGTCCTGTTCCCGATGTCTGGTTGTCCTGTGCCCGATTGTCCTGTGTATGGTGTTTAGTTGTCCTGTGCATGGTATCCGGTTGTCCTGTGCATGGTGTCCAGTTGTCAGGTGCCCGGTGTTCAGCTTGTCTTCATGTAGTCGATGCTATTTAGTCACATCTGCTTCTAATGTGACATTAACCCTGTGTTCTTGGCTTCTGTGACCTCCCTGCTTATTGCTCCTGATTTCCCTCATGAAGAGTGTATAATTAGTTGTCTATGAGGGTTTCCTGCTCACAGGTTCTGCAGCAGCCTCTCCAGGGACCCCGGACTATATATACAGTACAGACCAAAAATTTGGACACACCTTCTCATTCAAAGAGTTTTCTTTATTTTTATGACTATGAAAATTGTAGATTCACACTGAAAGCATCAAAACTATGAATTAACACATGTGGAATTATATACATAACAAACAAGTGTGAAACAACTGAAAATATGTCATATTCTAGGTTCTTCAAAGTAGCCACCTTTTGTATTGATTACTGCTTTGCACACTCTTGGCATTCTCTTGATGAGCTTCAAGAGGTAGTCCCCTGAAATGGTTTTCACTTCACAGGTGTGCCCTGTCAGGTTTAATAAGTGGGATTTCTTACCTTATAAATTGGGTTGGGACCATTAGTTGCATTGAGGAGAAGTCAGGTGGATACACAGCTGATAGTCCTACTGAATAGACTG
Source organism: Bufo bufo (assembly GCF_905171765.1). Lineage (NCBI taxonomy): Eukaryota > Metazoa > Chordata > Amphibia > Anura > Bufonidae > Bufo > Bufo bufo. Next base: position 702,239,756 of record NC_053391.1, on the reverse strand, counting down.
TTAGAATTTGTATTATGGCAAGAAAAAAGCAGCTAAGTAAAGAAAAACGAGTGGCCATCATTACTTTAAGAAATGAAGGTCAGTCAGTCAGCCGAAAAATTGGGAAAACTTTGAAAGTAAGGGCTATTTGACCATGAAGGAGCGTGATGGGGTGCTGCGCCAGATGACCTGGACTCCACAGTCACCGGACCTGAACCCGAAATGGTTTGGAGTGAGCTGGACCGCAGAGTGAAGGCAAAAGGGCCAACAAGTCCTAAGCATCTCTGGGAACTCCTTCAAGACTGTTGGAAGACCATTTCAGGGGACTACCTCTTGAAGCTCATCAAGAGAATGCCAAGAGTGTGCAAAGCAGTAATCAAAGCAAAAGGTGGCTACTTTAAAGAACCTAGAATATGACATATTTCCATAGCATCATCACGACGGCATACAAGGAGATTGACCCCTGACCTCTGTAGGGGCAGGAACAGAGAAAGGTTAAATACCCTCCTCCCACCACCAACACCAGTGTTTCCTGTCCCTACAGAGGACAGGGCAGAGAAAGGTCTCCCTGTATGCAGGGAGATGAAGCTAAGGAAATGGAACCTGTTTATTTTTTATTTTCCGTTACCTTTGGAAAACGCCGGCATCCAGCATGGCGTCCCCCTGCCCTCCCGCGGTCCAAGTACTAACGCTGGGCAGGGGGTTCAGGGCCTATCTCGTCCTGGTTATTCCGGGGCCTGTCCCTGGCGCAGACTCCCTCCTAGCCTAAGGAAAGGGCGATAGCTGGGTGCGCGCCGGCGCATGGAGCGCATGTTTATGACGTCACGGCCGGCGACCCGGAAGTGACGTCGCGGCGGCAGCGTGGAGCCCAGTTTAAAACCGAGGCATAAACGCTGGTTACCGCCCGTGTCAGAACGCTCCCAGGATCGGTCCCCACTGGTGCGGAACCCTTGCCTACAGAGAGGACGATGTCGGCATCTGAGCGATCCCCCAGAGCTGAGCCACCGGCGCTGCTACCAACTGTGAGTCCCCTTCGGGGGTATTGTTTGTGCAGGTCAGGGAGTCTGTTGATCCCCCTCTCCTGCTGTAATGGGTGGAAGGGGGAAAAAAGAGAGAGAGGAAGTTATTTCCAGGGGCAGCTAGCTCGCCTCTGCTGTCCCCCTCTTGCTCTCTCTCTCTCCCTCTAGTGGTCATACCCTGATGCCCTGCCTTCTCCTCTCTTTTAGGCTAAAGAAGCCCCGAAAAAAATAAAAAAAACACTCAAATGTATCTCCTGCAATAGCAGACTTCCTGACTACTACCCTAAAAAGTTGTGCAAGTCTTGTATTTCTAATATTGTACGGGATGAAGCACCCTCCTTAAAAGAGGAATTGAAAACCATGATTCAGGAAGAGATCCGTTCATCCCTGGCCCACCTGTCCACTAATCCCCCCGACTTGCCGCAACCTAAGAGGAAGCGGGCTAGGTCTCCGTCCCCTTCGGACCTAGAAGTTATGGCGGATGAAAGTGCCCACTCCGTTAAATCATGGGAAGAGGGGGAGAGAGTCTCTGATACAGACTCAGTGGATGACAGTCGTAGATATTACTTTTCTACAGAAGAAATGTCCGACCTATTAAAGGCAGTAAGGTCGACCATGGGCGTGGAGGAAGTGCAACGTACCCATTCAGTACAAGAAGAAATGTTTGGGGGCCTAAGAGTCAAGAAAACTCGTGTGTTCCCCATTAACGAGAGTATTAGGGATATGGTCCTTGATGAGTGGGCAGATCCAGAAAGACGTCTGGGAGTCCCGGCTGCGTTCAAAAATAGGTTGCTTTTTGATCCAGAGGAATCTAAAATTTTCAATGAAATTCCCAAGATCGATGTACAGGTGGCCAAAGTGAACAAGAAAACATCTCTCCCATTTGAAGATACCTCCCAACTTAAAGATTCAATGGATCGTAAAGCGGACAGTCTTCTCAGGAAATCCTGGGAGGCGTCCATGTTCAATATTAAAACCAATATTGCGGCTACCTCAGTCGCCCGATCCATGTATCTTTGGTTGGGAGAATTGGAAACTCATATTAAGGATAGAACATCTAGGGAACAAATTCTTAGTTCTCTCCCTCTTTTAAAATCCGCCACGGCCTTCCTGGCGGATGCCTCTGCCGAATCAGTCCGATTCTCAGCCAGAGACGCGGCACTTTCCAATGCAGCCAGAAGAGCCCTCTGGATGAAGTGCTGGTCAGGGGACAAGACGTCTAAATTGAAGCTCTGTTCCATACCCTTTTCTGGAGAATATGTGTTTGGCCCGGTGCTAGATAAGATTCTAGAGAAGGCCGCGGACAGAAAGAAGGGGTTTCCGGAAGATCGCCCCTCCAGACGCCGGTATCCTTTTCGCCCCTCCTCGGGTCAAGAAAAAAGCTACAGGGGGAAAGGGAAATCAGGACGTTGGAGCTATCCAAAAGGGGGAAGAGGAAGAGGCCAATCCTTCTCCCACCCAAAATCCTCCGATAAGCAATGACGTCGGGGTGGGGGGAAGACTCTCAAGATTCCTGGGGTCATGGGAATCCATCTCCCAGAACCCCTGGATTTCCAAGGTAGTCGGGGCAGGCTACCAAATAGAGTGGTCTTCAAGACCCCCAAACAAATTTTCACTGACACGGTTCCAAATGAACCTTTGGCAAGGAGTCCAGAAACTTCACTTAATGAATGTAATCTCACCGGTCCCGCCTCCAGAAAGAGGCAGGGGTTTCTATTCAACCCTATTTCTAATCAGGAAGAAAGAAGGCACTTTTCGGACTATCATAAACCTGAAACCACTAAACAGATTCATCCGTTATCAAAAATTCAGGATGGAGACCCTAGCATCTACAATCCCTCTGCTAAGCAAAGACGTCTTCATGTGCACAATAGACCTACAAGACGCTTATTACCACATTCCCATTCACACCGACTCACAAAAGTTTCTCCGGTTTGCAATCCAGGATATATCAGGAAACGTCCATCACTACCAGTTCAGGGCCCTTCCCTTCGGGATTTCATCTGCGCCAAGAATATTTACCAAAGTAGTGGTAGAGATGGTCGCCTTTGCCCGAAGACAGGGACTTATGATAATCCCTTATTTGGACGATTTCCTTCTAGTCAGCGAAAGTCTCAGCCAAATCAGTTCGAACCTGAAGCTTTTTCTCTCCATCCTAGACGATCTGGGGTGGATCGTGAACAAAGGAAAGTCCGTCCTCACCCCCTCAAGGGAAGTTCGTTTCTTAGGGATGATCCTAGACTCCCGAAGGCAAGCGGTATTCCTACCTCGAGACAAAATATCAGTTCTCCAACAAAAGATCAGGTCCTTTCAAAAAAGAAGATCCTGCTCTATCAGAGAGGCGATGAGTCTGCTGGGCCTGCTAACATCCTGTATTCAGGCAGTTCCCTGGTGTCAAATACACTTCAGACCCCTACAGTCCTGGATCCTGAGTGTCTGGAACAAGTGCCAATCCTCTCTAGATCATCAAGTAAGCCCACCAACTCAGATTCTGCAGTCCCTAAATTGGTGGAAAGACCACGCAAACTTATCTCGGGGAAATCCGTGGCAGAAGACTCCCCAGGTCCAGGTAATAACAGACGCAAGTCTGTCCGGCTGGGGTGCAAAGGTGGGGGATCGTATGTTCCAGGGCACTTGGCCAGATTCGATCAGATCCCAGTCATCGAACTTCAGGGAACTGAGAGCAGTCTGGGAGGTGTTAAAGGTAGCAGAGGAAATGTTGTGTCATCATCACATAAAAGTGCTGTCGGACAACACTACGGCCATTGCCTACCTCTCCCATCAAGGGGGAACGCGGTCCGTAACCCTACAAGCACTGTCAACAAAAATCTTTGCTTGGGCAGAACAGAATGTGGCCTCGATATCGGCAGTTCATCTGAAGGGAATACTAAATCAGGAAGCGGATTTTCTCAGTCGCCACAGAATCGACCATACAGAATGGTCTCTAAGTCCAGAAATATTCGGGCTAGTAGTAAGGAAATGGGGGATGCCCGACGTGGATCTGTTTGCCACCAGGGCAAACTCAAAGGTGGAAACATTCTGTTCCCTAAACCCCAGGGACAGACCTCATGCCTTAGACGCCTTCGCCATTCGTTGGCATTGGAATCTGTGCTATGCCTTCCCTCCACTTCCTCTAATTCCGAAGGTGGTACAAAAAATTCTTCAAGACAAGGCCACGGTGATTGTGATCGCTCCCCTATGGCCAAAGAGAAGCTGGTTCTCATCCCTCCAAAAATTTTCCCTACAAGATCCATGGCTCCTTCCTGTGCGGGGGGATCTACTCCAGCAGGGTCCAGTTCTACACCCAAACCCGCAGTTTCTGAAATTGGCGGCTTGGATCCTGAGTCCCAAACCCTGAAGCTTCAGGGCCTGTCAGACGGAGTTATTGCTACTTTGAAAGCCTCCAGAAAGAAGGTAACGTCAGCAATTTACCTTAAGATATGGAAACGTTTTTGTTCCTGGAGTGGGGACGAATCGCCACATTTGCGTAAACCCAACATCCAAAGAATACTGGATTTCCTACAGCAAGGTCTGGACCTGGGACTTAGACCCTCTACCTTGAAAGTCCAAATTTCAGCCCTAGGTTGTTTCTTTGACCAAGATATAGCCGGCCATCGTTGGATCAAAAGATTCATTAAGGCGGCGACGAGGCTCCGCCCAACGATCACCGCCCGTGTCCCTTCCTGGGATCTGAACGTCGTTCTTACAGGCCTTACTTTACCACCCTTTGAACCCATGTCTGACTGTCCAATAAAATTATGGTCCTTGAAAACGGCCTTCTTAATTGCGATAACTTCGGCCCGCAGAGTAGGGGAATTACAAGCCCTATCAATCAGGGAACCCTACCTCCGTATTCTAGATGATAGGATTATTCTCCGTTTGGATCCTGGATTTCTCCCCAAAGTTGTATCCAATTTTCATCGGAGCCAGGAGGTTACCCTACCTTCTTTTTGCCAGCACCCCTCTAATGATAAAGAATCGGCGTTTCACTTTCTGGACGTTAGACGGGCAGTCCTAAACTATATCACGGTGACTGAGAAGTTTAGAAAATCTGACAATCTTCTAGTCCTGTTTGGAGGAAGATTTAAGGGCCAAAAAGCCTCCCGGTCCTCTATAGCTAGATGGCTCAAAGAAGCCATTAGTCTTTGTTACCAGATACAAAACCTTACATGTCCAGTCAACATTAGGGCCCATTCCACTCGAGCCATGTCTTCCTCTCAGGCGGAGAGAGCTGGGGCTTCTCTGGAGGAAATCTGTCGTGCTGCCACTTGGTCCAGCATTCATACATTTATAAAGCACTATCGCCTGGATCTTTCCAGATCTTCTGATCTGTCCTTCGGGCGGAAAGTCCTCCAGGCTGTAGCCCCCCCTTAACTGATATATTTTTTATATCTCCTTGTATGCCGTCGTGATGATGCTATGGAAAAACCGGAATTAGTCTTACCGGTAATTCTGTTTCCATGAGATCATCACGACGGCACGTTATTCCCTCCCTATGATTTAAATCGTTTTGACCTAGTAGGTCTCTAGAAGGTATGAAGTAATACCTTTGTTTCACTATTTTCCACCACCGGGTTGCTCTGTGTGATTTTGGAAACACTGGTGTTGGTGGTGGGAGGAGGGTATTTAACCTTTCTCTGTTCCTGCCCCTACAGAGGTCAGGGGTCAATCTCCTTGTATGCCGTCGTGATGATCTCATGGAAACAGAATTACCGGTAAGACTAATTCCGTTTTTTTCAGTTGTTTTACACTTGTTTGTTATGTATATAATTCCACATGTGTTAATTCATAGTTTTGATGCCTTTATAGTCATGAAAATAAAGAAAACTCTTTGAATGGGAAGGTGTGTCCAAACTTTTGGTCTGTACTGTATATATATATATATTCTCTGCCCCTCACCTAGATCTTTCCTTCATTCTGTGAGCACACAGTGCGGTTGTTGAGTACAGGGGCCACAATGGGAGGGTCATGTGTAGCAGGGAGAGACTGAGGGGCTCACTGTATGGTATCCAGTGCCTGGTATGCAGTTGTCCTGTGCTTGGTGTCTAGTTGTCCTGTGCCTGGTGTCCGGTTGTCCTGTGCATAGTGTCCAGTTATCCTGTACCTGGTGTCCGGTTGTCCTGTGCCTGGTGTCCGGTTGTCCTGTGCCTGGTGTCCGGTTGTCCTGTGCATAGTGTCCAGTTATCCTGTACCTGGTGTCCGGTTGTCCTGTGCCTCATGTCTAGTTGTCCTGTGCCTGGTCTCCTGTGCATCAGGTCCAGTTGTCCTGTGTCTGGTTGTGCTGTGCATGATGTCCGGTTGTCATGTGCATGGTTTCCGGTTGTTCTGTGCCTGGTGTCCGGTTGTCCTGTGCCCGGTGTCCGCTCGTCCTGTGCCCAGTGTGCACTTTTCCTGTGCTTGGTGTCTAGTTGTCCTGTGCCTGGTGTCCGGTTGTCCCGTGCATGGTGTCCAGTTATTCTGTGCCTGGTGTCCAGTTGTCCTGTGCCCAGTGTCCGTTTGTCCTGTGTCTAGTGTCCGGTTTTTCTGTGCCTGGTGTCCGGTTGTCCTGTGCCTGGTATCCGGTTGTTCTGTGTCTGGTGTCTGGTTATCCTGTGCATGGTGTCGAGTTGTCCTGTGCCCGGTTGTTCTGTGCATGGTGTCTTTTTGTCATGTGCCTGGTGTCCGGTTGTCCTGTGCCTGGTGTCCAGTTGTCCTGTTCCCGATGTCCGGTTGTCCTGTGCCCGATTGTCCTGTGTATGGTGTCTAGTGTTCCTGTGCATGGTGTCCTGTTGTCCTGTGCATGGTGTCCAGTTGTCATGTGCCCGGTGTCCAGCTTGTCTTCATGTAGTCATTGCTATTTAGTCACATCTGCTTCTAATGTGACATTAACCCTGTGTTCTTGGCTTCTGTGACCTTCCTGCTTATTGCTCCTGATTTCCCTCATGAAGAGTGTTTAATTAGTTGTCTGTGAGGTTTTCGTGCTCACAGGTTCTGCAGCAGCATCTCCAGGGACCCCGGACTCTGTATATATACAGTACAGACCAAAAGTTTGGACACACCTTCTCATTCAAAGAGTTTTCTTTATTTTCATGACTATGAAGGCATCAAAACTATGAATTAACACATGTGGAATTATATACATAACAAACAAGTGTGAAACAACTGAAAATATGTCATATTCTAGGTTCTTCAAAGTAGCCACCTTTTGCTTTGATTACTGCTTTGCACACTCTTGGCATTCTCTTGATGAGCTTCAAGAGGTAGTCCCCTGAAATGGTTTTCACTTCACAGGTGTGCCCTGAAAGGTTTAATAAGTGGGATTTCTTGCCTTATAAATGGGGTTGGGACCATCAATTGCGTTGAGGAGAAGTCAGGTGGATACACAGCTGATAGTCCTACTGAATAGACTGTTAGAATTGGTATTATGGCAAGAAAAAAGCAGCTACAGTAAGTAAAGAAAAACGAGTGGCCATCATTACTTTAAGAAATGAAGGTCAGTCAGTCAGCCGAAAAATTGGGAAAACTTTGAAAGTAAGGGCTATTTGACCATGAAGGAGAAGGATGGGGTGCTGTGCCAAATGACCTGGCCTCCACAGTCACCGGACCTGAACCCAATCGAGATGGTTTGGGGTGAGCTGGACCGCAGAATGAAGGCAAAAGGGCCAACAAGTGCTAAGCATCTTTGAGAACTCCTTCAAGACTATTGGAAGACCATTTCAGGGGACTACCTCTTGAAGCTCATCAAGAGAATGCCAAGAGTGTGCAAAGCAGTAATCAAAGCAAAAAGTGGCTACTTTGAAGAACCTAGAATATGACATATTTTCAGTTGTTTCACACTTGTTTGTTATGTATATAATTCCACATGTGTTTATTCATAGTTTTGATGCCTTCATAGTCATGAAAATAAAGAAAACTCTTTGAATGAGAAGGTGTGTCCAAACTTTTGGTCTGTACTGTATATATATATATATTTGTGGTCAAGGCTCCGGGGGGAGCGCTGGACGAAGGTGGAGAAACTGGACACAGTAGGACCTAACTTGGCGTGCCTTTAGCCATGTAACGCGGGTAAGCCAGAAAAGGGGGCTAACCCAGGGAGTCTGAGCTAGAAGTGAGACTGGAAATGAGGGAGGGTAGGGTGGGGCACCACGCGATGCCGACACCTTGGGGAGGCTGTGCGGCCGGCTAAGTACCCTATGCCCCTCCCACAAATGCAGGCTGGAAATCCAGCCTGCTGTACTTGTGGTCAAGGCTCCGGGGGGAGCGCTGGACGAAGGTGGAGAAACTGGACACAGTAGGACCTAACTTGGCTAGTGGTGTGCCTTTAGCCATGTAACGCGGGTAAGCCAGAAAAGGGGGCAAAACATGAATTTAGGCAGTTTATTGATTGAGAAATTACAGAACCAAACTGGAAAAAGCTTTGGCAATCTCGACCCGTGGATGTGGGATGTAACGGGAAAAACATGAAGATTGCCACCGTCCCATCTTTCGTATGACGTGAGCGGGGACGCCGTGTTTGGAAGCTGCAGACGCGGCCCCGATTCGGAAAGAATGCCCGGATATGGAGGCAGCGTGGAACCCTAGACCCGAAGCTATGGAGCGAATGTGTCTGATGAACTGCGCAGAAGTCAGTGAGAGCACGGGAAAAGGCAGTAAGGGGCTGTCGGGAGTTCTGTCATGGAGAGTGGAGAGCAGTTGGTTGAACACTGTCACTGGGCACCAAGGATTGAATGAATTGAAGTACTCGATCTGTACCGGTGGACCGACTTGGGAGGTTTTAGAGGAAGGTAGAAAGAAGATGAAGTGGTCTAGACTACGGTGGAGCTGACTGATTGCTGGCCCTGAGTTCTGGGCTGAGGTGCAGCAGAACTCCCCAGGCCTGAGGAACCCATAGAAGCTGAGGTAGAGGGCAGCTTTGAGGATCAAACTTTTGAATGGGCCAAAAGGACTACCATCTAGGGCGGCAGAAATTTTTTGAAATAAATCCCCTGTAACCGGTTGTCTGGTGGGAGTGGATGGAGAAGAGAGCTTCTGAATGCCTCTCAAGACTGCCTTGACCGCCTGGGAGGAAAAGAAAGAGGTATGACTGGGATGACTGATCATGTGGTGGTGCTGGATGCCCGCTAGGTAAAGTCTGATGGTGTTGTGGGACAACCGGATCTCCTTGTGGCAGTACGCCAGGAAGGCCAGGACGAAGGAGACTTTGTCCCTGTCCCCCCTGGGGTGAAGGCGTGAAAATCGTATGAAGGTGTTCTACCCCGTTAGATAATTCCGGGCAGAATTAGCCGAGAGCGACTTGCGGATGAGACCGTGGGCTGCGAATGTACTTATCTAGTCCATGATCAGGGCTTCGAACCCTGGAGGGTTGATTCCGACTCTCCGCACTCCCGGCATGACCTGAAAAAACTAATTAAAGTTTAAACGGGACAGGGCATCGGCTGCGGTATTTTTCTTGCCCTCTATGTGCCTGCAGATGACACGGAAGTTGTATTGTAAAGACAGCCAGGTGAGCTTGCGAACTAGACGCATGACCTTGGGGGAGCTGGACCTACCCCTGGCGAGGATGTCGACAACTTCTTGGTTGTCTGTCATGAAGCATACTGGCCTGTTACTCCATGACTGCCCCCAGACAAGAGCAGCTGCTACGATGGGGTATACTTCGAGCAGGGGAGAGGACTTGGCGGCCTCCTGGTCTGAAGAGACCTGTGCGGGCCAAGGACCCGCAAACCATTGGTCCCCGCAGATGTCCCCGAAACCGAGGGAAACAGCAGCATCGGAAAACACCAAGGGGGAGGCATCGTTCCACTGGGGAACAAAGAGGGAGATGCCGTTCCAACTGGACAAAAAAACTGACCACATGGCCAGATCCGCCAACGCATCGCATCCGAGGTGGATGAGGGCATGCTGATCTGAGGCTGTTGGGAGGAGTCTGAGCAGGCCGGAGGTGAACGATCTGCCCTGGGGCATGATCCGGGCGGCAAAGTTGAAAGACCCCAACAATGATTGGAGTTCCAACTTTGACACCGTGCGGGTACCCACGAGCCTGGCCACTGAGTTCTTTAATCTGATTAATTTGTCCAGGGGAAGGCTGGCCTCCATTTTGACTGTGCTCAGGGTGATACCCAGAAAAGTGATTACCCTGGAGGGGCCCTCGACCTTTGCTGAAGCCACTGGGACGTTCAGGCGACTGAACAGGCTGAGGAGGCTGTCCAGCCTATCCGGGGCGTGTTCGGCCTGCTCGATGAGCAAGAAGTCGTCCAAATAATGGATAACCCTCGGACAATGGGCATGGTTGACCAGAACCCAGTGAAGTGCTTGGGCGAACTGGTCAAAGAGCCAGGGGCTGCTCTTTGACCCGAACGTCAAGCGGGTGGCAAAATAATACTTTGCCCTCCATTTGATGCCGTAGAACTTCCACAGGTGAGGCAGAATTGGCAGCAACTTGAAGGCATCAGAAATGTCAGCCTTCGACAACCAAGCTCCTGCCCTGACCTGTAAGATGAGTTCTATGGCCTCGTCCAGAGAAGAATACTGCATGGAGAATTCGTCTGACGGGACCAGGGAATTTAGGCTGGGGGTGCTGGATGCATGAGGAGCAGACAGGTCGTAGATTAATCTTTTTTTATTTGAGGATTTCTTGGCAACCAAGCCTATGGGGCTGACCCAGTACACAAGGAAAGGAGATTCGGCAAATGGACCAATCATGAAGCCTTTCTGCAACTCAGCCTCCAACAATTCGTCCACCGCCACGGGGTCCGCAAGAGAAGAGAGAAGGTTGGGACATTCATGAGTGACCTGCGGAAGGGTGACTAACCCTGTATGGAAACCCTCCGAAAAACCCTGTTTGAGAAACAGGACGAAACTGGGGTCATGATGTTGTTGGAGGAGGGAGAGTAACAGGTCAATGTTGACTCCGCCTAGTCAGGAGCGTTTGGCCGTGCGTTGGGAACAGGAGGACTGAGGATGGGCCCTAAAGCAGATGGAGCAAATGTGCAAGTCTTTGCACTTATCATAACTGCAGAAGCCTAGATTGAAATTGTTGCATATTTGATTCTTTCCTAAGAAAGTGATGGGACGACCGAGTTTGTCCGTGAAGGGGTTGGGTTTCTGCGCACCGGAGCTGATCATTGGCCTGGCAGGGGGTGGGTTGGCGACATGGGGGCACCAATCGGAAGAATAAAGGACTGATTGGCAACCGGCACAGGCTGGGGCTTTCTGGCCGGCAAAATGCCTGCAAAAGAGCTCCATGTCCAAGACAGCCCAGTTGGTGACATGCTGGTACTGGAGGAACGCCGCTGCAGCTTTTGCGGAAAATGACCGGTGGTATTCGTAAAAGGCGGAGCCGCCATATTTGTACCCTAGCTCGGTGATCCTGTATAGGTATGTATCCAGTTCTTCCCTGCGGTGGGGATGAATGGAGCACACGATGTCACGGTACAGGCTGAAGGTCAGCATGAATTCGGGGATGGTAAGCTTCCTATTGAGGCGGACGTCTTTAGACCTCAGCACCACGATACATCACCGCATGCGATTGTCGTTGTGGTTTTCGACCGTGTCGTGGGTGGAGATCAGGATGGCGGCTAAGTTGATGTCCTTTCCTGCCAGGATATCCCGCCTGATATTCTCTGGTACGAAGAAAGCGGGGGCGATGTCGGGAGTGCCAAGACTTGTACCTGGGGTGTTGGCCCGGGAAGTTGAAGGAACAGCTTTGGGCTCTGCGGGAGGAGGAGACGTGGAAATCTTGTTCTCGACGGCCTGGAGCCTGGAATCGATGTGCGACATTAAAGACGCTAAGTTATTGATGGTTGCGTGGAGTTGGGTCAGGGATAGCTGAATGGTCGACATGGAGACCAGGTCTTCGGAGGCTCCGGGTGGTTCGGGAGCCCTGGGCGATTCAGGAAAGAGCAGACGATATAACTCTGCCTTTCGTGCTGATGCAGAGTGGCGGAAACCTTTCTTTTTAAGTTCGGTGATCAGCCTGGGGATGGTCCAATGTCTGTAAGAAGCGCGGCTGGCTGCCTCGGAGATCGCTGACTCCGGGATAGACATTGAGTCTTCAATGTCGGACACGTGAGACATGCTATCAAAGAAAAGATGGGCACACCGTGCGAGCCGGACCCTGTTGGTAGGATCTGAAGTGAAATGACAAACCTCATGTAATCCAAAATTTTTATTTTATTTTTTTAAACTTACCTGGAGCCTAGAGGGGTTAGGATGGAAAAAATTGGGAGACTGGGAGCAAGCAAAATGCCCGGGAATGTCCGCGAAGAGGGTGAACTTCACACCCCGCGAACCTGGGATTGGTAAGTGAGGAAGAAATTTTATCTGGTACCTGCGTGAAGAGGTACACCAAAATATTCTGAAAAACGGAACTTACGTAGACGATGATCAGGAAGAACGAGACCTGAATAAGGAAAAAAGAAATTACAACCTGAGCGGGTCAGGAAATTACAAAAACAATGGACTGTGCAGAATGATCGGACTGGAGACCCAGAGTACGCCAGAAGTTGGTACTGAAGAGGATGAAAAAATGGTGCTGTGTAGATGAGTGGCACATACCAAGCGCCGTGATGAGTGGACAGAAAGCATGCCCAGAGCCAACGAAACTGACCTGAACGTGTCAGGCCGAAAAACGTAGAAAAACCTGAACGGTATCAGGCAGTGGAAGGACAAAACCTGAAAGAAACATGAAAAACAAAGTGGCCTGAGTGTATCAGGTAGTGAAAGAAACATGACCTGGCGTAACAAGTGACTTAAAAAACGTCGGGCCCTGTAAACAAGACCGAGAGCCGAGACGCATCTGGTGACGAGGCCCCAACTGGATGCCAGCGTGGAATTTACCAGTGTGGCAGGCAGTGAGGAGACATGATCCGCGCATGATGGTAACGGAGAGCAAACAGGACCCGAGCGTGACAGGTAAGAAGCACGAACTGACCGTGATAGGTACACTCATGAGGCAGAAGACAGAAAGCGTGACAGGACAGTAGGAGAGGAGTTGACGTGTGGTGTGAGAAGACCAAGGGAAAAATTTTGGAATGACGAACGAAAAACAAGCAGGTCAGACAAAAACGGACAAAAGAGGGCCTGAGTGCCAGGACCAGGACATGATAAAACCCGACCGGGACGGCCAGGAAACACGGAGTGATCGTGGATGTGTCAGGCAAACGGCCATGAAAATCCGTACGTATCAGAAGGGAGAAAAACTGAACACGGCAAGCAAGAGGACATGATAAAAAACCTGAACGTATCAGGAACAGGACACGCAGAAAACCTGAACGTATCAGGCGACAGGACACGAAGAAAACCTGAACGTATCAGGGGACAGGCCACGAAGAGAACCTGAACGTATCAGGTGACAGGACATGAAGAGAACCTGAACGTATCAGGCGACAGGACACGAAGAGAACCTGAACGTATCAGGCGACAGGACACGAAGAGAACCCGAACGTGTCAGGCGACAGGACACGAAGAGAACCTGAACGTGTCAGGCGACAGGACACGAAGAGAACCTGAACGTATCAGGCGACAGGACCCGAAGAGAACCTGAACGTATCAGGCGACAGGACATGAAGAGAACCTGAACAGATCAGGCGGCAGGACACGAAGAGAACCTGAATGGATCAGGCGACAGGACACGAAGGGAACCTGAACGTAACAGTGTGAAAACAGGAAATGAATACATGGCGGGCAAGGAAAACATGAGCATGCGACAGAGTTGGACGGAAAGAAGTGCTGCTGATGAGACGCCTGGCCCGGCGACCCGTGGACTGGATCGGGGGGGGGGGGGGCTGACGTGGAAAGGGAAACCCGGCGTTTGAGAATGCTGCGACTCATGGCGGTCCGTGACCCTGAATGGGACCCTGATGTAGGTCATGCTGAAAAACTGGGAGCATGAACAGGCAGGAAAAAGGGGGAGGGGGAGGGTAACAGCCTGCGCCATGCGGCGGGCCAGAAGCCAAGGATGGGCCCTGACCCATCTCATGTTCTGCCCCGGGCGAGCCCCCCTCACCACGACCAGGTCTCGATAGTAGAAAAAGTACCAGGACCTGGGGGAGCCGCGGCGGAGCGGACCCGGCCCGAGCAGAGGACCCTGGCACCCCATCCCCACGCAGCTGACTCTGAGTGGGGCCCAGGGGGCCGGGGGGCCGCCTGTCTTTGAAGAGAAGGTGTGCCTCAGCAGGCCCTGACCCCGCAGGTGACTGCTGGCAGACTACGAAGCTGCGCCTACATTGAGGCAGAAGAACCCATCCACATGGGAAGCGCAGCTCTCCGCGTCCCCGTCTGCCGCTCCCTCCGGCTCTGACACCGGTGATGCAGGGAGGAGGAGATGCGCAGCGCCCCCCGCAGAAGCGTCGGCTGGGAGAAGCAGCCTATGCTCCGATGGTGTCCGGTTGTCCTATGCATGGTGTCTAGTTGTCCTGTGCATAGTGTCCAGTTATCCTGTACCTGGTGTCCGGTTGTCCTGTGCCTCATGTCCAGTTGTCCTGTGCCTGGTGTCCTGTGCATCAGGTCCAATTGTCCTGTGTCTGGTGTCCAGTTGTCCTGTGCCTCGTATCCAGTTGTCCTGTGCCTAGTGTCCTGTGCATCAGGTCCAGTTGTCCTGTGTCTGGTTGTGCTGTGAATGATGTCCGGTTGTCATGTGCATGGTTTCCGGTTGTTCTGTGCCTGGTGTCCGGTTGTCCTGTGCCCAGTGTCCGCTCGTCCTGTGCCCAGTGTGCACTTTTCCTGTGCTTGGTGTCTAGTTGTCCTGTGCCTGGTGTCCGGTTGTCCCGTGCATGGTGTCCAGTTATTCTGTGCCTGGCATCTGGTTGTGCTGTACATGATGTCCGGTTGTCCTGTGCATGGTGTCCGGTTGTTCTGTGCCTGGTGTCCGGTTGTTCTGTGAATGGTGTCCGGTTGTCCTGTGCCTGTTGTCCGTTTGTTCTGTGTTTGTTGTCCGGTTGTCTTGTGCATGTTGTCCGGTTGTCCTGTGCCCGGTGTCCTGTTGTCCTGTGCCTGGTGTCCGGTTGTCCTGTGCCTGGTGTCCGGTTGTCCTGTGCCTGGTGTCCGGTTGTCCTGTGCCTGGTGTCCGGTTTTTCTGTGCCTGGTGTCCGGTTGTCCTGTGCCTGGTATCCGGTTGTTCTGTGTCTGGTGTCCGGTTGTCCTGTGCATGGTGTCCAGTTGTCCTGTGCCCGGTTGTCCTGTGCATGGTGTCTTTTTGTCCTGTACCTGGTGTCCATTTGTCCTGTGCCTGGTGTCCGGTTGTCCTGTTCCCGATGTCCGGTTGTCCTGTGCCCGATTGTCCTGTGTATGGTGTCTTATTGTCCTGTGCATGGTGTCCAGTTGTCATGTGCCTGGTGTCCAGCTTGTCTTCATGTAGTCGATGCTATTTAGTCACATCTGCTTCTAATGTGACATTAACCTTGTGTTCTTGGCTTCTGTGACCTCCCTGCTTATTGCTCCTGATTTCCCTCATGAAGAGTGTATAATTAGTTGTCTGTGAGGGTTTCCTGCCCACAGGTTCTGCAGCAGCCTCTACAGGGACCCCGGACTCTGTATATATATATATATATATATATATATATATATATATATATATATATATATTCTCTGCCCCTCACCTAGATCTTTCCTTCATACTGTGAGCACACAGTGCGGTTGGTGAGTACAGGGGCCACAATGGGAGGGTCATGTGTAGCAGGGAGAGACTGAGGTGCTCACTGTATGGTATCCAGTGCCTGGTATGCAGTTGTCCTGTGCTTGGTGTCCGATTGTCCTGTGCATAGTGTCCAGTTATCCTGTACCTGGTGTCCGGTTGTCCTGTGCCTGGTGTCCGGTTGACCTGTTCCTGGTGTCCGGTTGTCCTATGCATGGTGTCTAGTTGTCCTGTGCATAGTGTCCAGTTATCCTGTACCTGGTGTCCGGTTGTCCTGTGCCTCATGTCCAGTTGTCCTGTGCCTGGTGTCCTGTGCATCAGGTCCAATTGTCCTGTGTCTGGTGTCCAGTTGTCCTGTGCCTCGTATCCAGTTGTCCTGTGCTTGGAGTCTAGTTGTCCTGTGCCTGATGTCCGATTGTCCTGTGCATAGTGTCCAGTTATCCTGTACCTGGTGTCCGGTTGTCCTGTTCCTGGTGTCCGGTTGTCCTATGCATGGTGTCTAGTTGTCCTGTGCATAGTGTCCAGTTATCCTGTACCTGGTGTCCGGTTGTCCTGTGCCTCATGTCCAGTTGTCCTGTGCCTGGTGTCCTGTGCATCAGGTCCAATTGTCCTGTGTCTGGTGTCCAGTTGTCCTGTGCCTCGTATCCAGTTGTCCTGTGCCTAGTGTCCTGTGCATCAGGTCCAGTTGTCCTGTGTCTGGTTGTGCTGTGAATGATGTCCGGTTGTCATGTGCATGGTTTCCGGTTGTTCTGTGCCTGGTGTCCGGTTGTCCTGTGCCCAGTGTCCGCTCGTCCTGTGCCCAGTGTGCACTTTTCCTGTGCTTGGTGTCTAGTTGTCCTGTGCCTGGTGTCCGGTTGTCCCGTGCATGGTGTCCAGTTATTCTGTGCCTGGCATCTGGTTGTGCTGTACATGATGTCCGGTTGTCCTGTGCATGGTGTCCGGTTGTTCTGTGCCTGGTGTCCGGTTGTTCTGTGAATGGTGTCCGGTTGTCCTGTGCCTGTTGTCCGTTTGTTCTGTGTTTGTTGTCCGGTTGTCTTGTGCATGTTGTCCGGTTGTCCTGTGCCCGGTGTCCGGTTGTCCTGTGCCTGGTGTCCGGTTGTCCTGTGCCTGGTGTCCGGTTGTCCTGTGCCTGGTGTCCGGTTGTCCTGTGCCTGGTGTCCGGTTTTTCTGTGCCTGGTGTCCGGTTGTCCTGTGCCTGGTATCCGGTTGTTCTGTGTCTGGTGTCCGGTTGTCCTGTGCATGGTGTCCAGTTGTCCTGTGCCCGGTTGTCCTGTGCATGGTGTCTTTTTGTCCTGTACCTGGTGTCCATTTGTCCTGTGCCTGGTGTCCGGTTGTCCTGTTCCCGATGTCCGGTTGTCCTGTGCCCGATTGTCCTGTGTATGGTGTCTTATTGTCCTGTGCATGGTGTCCAGTTGTCATGTGCCTGGTGTCCAGCTTGTCTTCATGTAGTCGATGCTATTTAGTCACATCTGCTTCTAATGTGACATTAACCTTGTGTTCTTGGCTTCTGTGACCTCCCTGCTTATTGCTCCTGATTTTCCTCATGAAGAGTGTATAATTAGTTGTCTGTGAGGGTTTCCTGCCCACAGGTTCTGCAGCAGCCTCTACAGGGACCCCGGACTCTGTATATATATATATATATATATATATATATATATATATTCTCTGCCCCTCACCTAGATCTTTCCTTCATACTGTGAGCACACAGTGCGGTTGGTGAGTACAGGGGCCACAATGGGAGGGTCATGTGTAGCAGGGAGAGACTGAGGTGCTCACTGTATGGTATCCAGTGCCTGGTATGCAGTTGTCCTGTGCTTGGTGTCTAGTTGTCCTGTGCCTGGTGTCCGGTTGTCCTGTGCATAGTGTCCAGTTATCCTGTACCTGGTGTCTGGTTGTCCTGTGCCTGGTGTCCGGTGTTCCTGTGCCTGGTGTCCGGTTGTCCTGTGCCTGGTGTCCGGTTGTCCTGTGCCTGGTGTCCAGTTGTCCTGTGCATAGTGTCCAGTTATCCTGTACCTGGTGTCCGGTTGTCCTGTGCCTCATGTCCAGTTGTCCTGTGCCTGGTGTCCTGTGCATCAGGTCCAATTGTCCTGTGTCTGGTGTCCAGTTGTCCTGTGCCTCGCATCAAGTTGTCCTGTGCCTAGTGTCCTGTGCATCAGATCCAGTTGTCCTGTGTCTGGTTGTGCTGTGCGTGATGTCCGGTTGTCATGTGCATGGTTTCCGGTTGTTCTGTGCCTGGTGTCCGGTTGTCCTGTGCCCAGTGTACACTTTTCCTGTGCCTGGTGTCCGGTTGTCCCGTGCATGGTGTCCAGTTATTTTGTGCCTGGTGTCTGGTTGTGCTGTACATGATGTCCGGTTGTCCTGTGCATGGTGTCCGGTTGTTCTGTGAATGGTTTCCGGTTGTCCTGTGCCTGTTGTCCGTTTGTTCTGTGTTTGGTGTCCGGTTGTCCTGTGCATGGTGTCCAGTTGTCCTGTGCCCGGTGTCCGGTTGTCCTGTGCCTGGTGTCCGGTTGTCCTGTGCCTTGTGTCCGGTTGTCCTGTGCCTGGTCTCCGGTTTTTCTGTGCCTGGTGTCCGGTTGTCCTGTGCCTGGTATTCGGTTGTTCTGTGTCTGGTGTCCGGTTGTCCTGTGCATGGTGTCCAGTTGTCCTGTGCCCGGTTGTCCTGTGCATGGTGTCTTTTTGTCCTGTACCTGGTGTCTGTCTGTCCTGTGCCTGGTGTCCAGTTGTCCTGTTCCCGATGTCCGCTTGTCCTGTGCCCGATTGTCCTGTGTATGGTATCTAGTTGTCCTGTGCATGGTGTTTGTTTGTCCTGTGCCCGGTGTCCAGCTTGTCTTTATGTAGTCAATGCTATTTAGTCACATTTTCTTCTAATGTGACATTAACCCTGTGTTCTTGGCTTCTGTGACCTCCCTGCTTATTGCTCCTGATTTCCCTCATGACTAGTGGATAGTTTGTTGTCTGTGTTGGTTTCCTGCTCACAGGGTCTGCAGCAGCCTCTCCAGGGACCCCGGACTCTGTATATATATATATATATATATACACTGCTCAAAAAAATAAAGGGAACACTTAAACAACACAATGTAACTCCAAGTCAATCACACTTCTGTGAAATCAAACTGTCCACTTAGGAAGCAACACTGAGTGACAATCAATTTCACATGCTGTTGTGCAAATGGGATAGACAACAGGTGGAAATTATAGCCAATTAGCAAGACACCCCCAATAAAGGAGTGGTTCTGCAGGTGGTGACCACAGACACTTCTCAGTTCCTATGCTTCCTGGCTGATGTTTTGGTCACTTTTGAATGCTGGCGGTGCTTTCACTCTAGTGGTAGCATGAGACGGAGTCTACAACCCACACAAGTTGCTCAGGTAGTGCAGCTTATCCAGGATGGCACATCAATGCGAGCTGTGGCAAGAAGGTTTGCTGTGTCTGTCAGCGTAGTGTCCAGAGCATGGAGGCGCTACCAGGAGACAGGCCAGTACATCAGGAGACGTGGAGGAGGCCGTAGGAGGGCAACAACCCAGCAGCAGGACCGCTACCTCCGCCTTTGTGCAAGGAGGAACAGGAGGAGCACTGCCAGAGCCCTGCAAAATGACCTCCAGCAGGCCACAAATGTGCATGTGCCTGCTCAAACGGTCAGAAACAGACTCCATGAGGATGATATGAGGGCCCAACATCCACAGGTGGGGGTTGTGCTTACAGCCCAACACCGTGCAGGACGTTTGGCATTTTCCAGAGAACACCAATATTGGCAAATTCGCCACTGGCGCCCTGTGCTCTTCACAGATGAAAGCAGGTTCACACTGAGCACATGTGACAGACGTGACAGAGTCTGGAGACGCCGTGGAGAACGTTCTGCTGCCTGCAACATCCTCCAGCATGACCGATTTGGCATTGGGTCAGTAATGGTGTGGGGTGACATTTCTTTGGAGGGCCGCACAGCCCTCCATGTGCTCGCCAGAGGTAGCCTGACTGCCATTAGGTACCGAGATGAGATCCTCAGACCCCTTGTGAGACCATATGCTGGTGCGGTTGGCCCTGGGTTCCTCCTAATGCAAGACAATGCTAGACCTCATGTGGCTGGAGTGTGTCAGCAGTTCCTGCAAGACGAAGGCATTGATGCTATGGACTGGCCCGCCCTTTCCCCAGACCTGAATCCAATTGAGCACATCTGGGACATCATGTCTCGCTCTATCCACCAACGTCACGTTGCACCACAGACTGTCCAGGAGTTGGCAGATGCTTTAGTCCAGGTCTGGGAGGAGATCCCTCAGGAGACCGTCCGCCACCTCATCAGGAGCATGCACAGGCGTTGTAGGGAGGTCATACAGGCACGTGGAGGCCACACACACTACTGAGCCTCATTTTGACTTGTTTTAAGGACATTACATCAAAGTTGGATCAGCCTGTAGTGTGTTTTTCCACTTTAATTTTGAGGGTGACTCCAAATCCAGACCTTCATGGGTTGAAAAATTTGATTTCCATTTTTAAATTTTTGTGTGATTTTGTTGTCAGCACATTCAACTATGTAAAGAACAAAGTATTTCAGAAGAATATTTAATTAATTCAGATCTAGGATGTGTTATTTTTGTGTTCCCTTTATTTTTTTGAGCAGTGTATATATATATATATATATATATATATATATATATATATACAATCACCTAAAGAATTATTAGGAACACAAGTTCTATTTCTCATTGATGCAATTCCCTAGTCAACCAATCACATGGCAGTTGCTTCAATGCATTTAGGGGGGTGCTTCTGGTCAAGACAATCTCCTGAACTCCAAACTGAATGTCAGAATGGGAAAGAAAGGTGATTTAAGCAATTTTGAGCGTGGCATGGTTGTTGGTGCCAGACGGGCCGGTCTGAGTATTTCACAATCTGCTCAGTTACTGGGATTTTCACGCACAACCATTTCTAGGGTTTACAAAGAATGGCGTGAAAAGGGAAAAACATCCAGTATGCGGCCGTCCTGTGGGCGAAAATGCCTTGTGGATGCTAGAGGTCAGAGGAGAATGGGCCGACTGATTCAAGCTGATAGAAGAGCAACGTTGACTGAAATAACCACTCGTTACAACCGAGGTATGCAGCAAAGCATTTGTGAAGCCACAACACGCACAACCTTGAGGCGGATAGGCTACAACAGCAGAAGACCCCACCGGGTACCACTCATCTCCACTACAAATAGGAAAAAAAGGCTACAATTTGCACGAGCTCACCAAAATTGGACTGTTGAAGACTGGAAAAATGTTGCCTAGTCTCGATTTCTGTTGAGACATTCAAATGGTAGAGTCCGAATTTGGCGTAAACAGAATGAGAACATGTACCCATCCTCTGATGGCTACTTCCAGCAGGATAATGCACCATGTCACAAAGCTCGAATCATTTCAAATTGGTTTCTTGAACATGACAATGAGTTCACTATACTAAAATAGCCCCCACAGTCACCAGATCTCAACCCAATAGAGCATCTTTGAGATGAGGTGAAACGGGAGCTTCGTGCCCTGGATGTGCATCCCTCAAATCTCCATCAACTGCAAGATGCTATCCTATCAATATGGGCCAACATTTCTAAAGAATGCTTTCAGCACCTTGTTGAATCAATGCCACGTAGAATTAAGGCAGTTCTGAAGGCAAAAGGGGGTCCAACACCGTATTAGTATGGTGTTCCTAATAATTCTTTAGGTGAGTGTGTATATATACATATATATATATATATATATATATATATATATATATATACTCTGCCCCTCGCCTAGATATTTCCTTCATACTGTGAGCACACAGTGCAGTTGGTGAGTACAGTGGCCACAATGGGAGGGTCATGTGTAGCAGGGAGAGACTGAGGGGCTCACTGTATGGTATCCAGTGCCTGGTATGCAGTTGTCCTGTCCTTGGTGTCTAGTTATCCTGTGTCTGGTGTCCGGTTGTCATGTGCATAGTGTCCAGTTATCCTGCACCTGGAGTCCGGTAATCCTGTGCCTGGTGTTTGTTGTCATTTGCCCGGTGTCCGGTTGTCCTGTGCTCAGTGTGCAGTTGTCCTGTGCCTGGTGTCCGGTTGTTCTGTGCCTGGTGTCCGGTTGTTCTGTGCCTGGTGTCCGGTTGTCCTGTGCATGGTGTCCGGTTGTCCTGTGCATGGTGTTCGGTGGTCCTGTGCCGGGTGGTCCGGTTGTCCTGTGCCTGTTGTCCGGTGGTCATGTGCCTGGTGTCCGGTTGTCCTGTGCCTGGTGTCCAGGTGTCCTGTGCCCTGTGTCCAGTTGTATTGTGCCTGGTGTCCTGTGCCTCAGGTCTAGTTGTCATTTGTCTGGTGTCCAGTGCCTGGCATGCAGTTGTCCTGTGCCTGGTGTCCGGTTGTCCTGTGCCCGGTGTCTGGTTGTCCTGTGCCCGGTGTCTGGTTGTCCTGTGCCCAGTGTGCAGTTGTCCTGTGCCCAGTGTGCAGTTGTCCTGTGCTTGGTGTCTAGTTGTTCTGTGCCTGGTGTCCGCTTGTTCTGTGTCTGGTGTCCGGTTGTCCTGTGCATGGTGTTCAGTTGTCCTGTGCCTGGTGTCCGGTTGTCCTATGCATGGTGTCCGGTTGTCCTGTGCCTGGTGTCCTGTGCATCAGGTCCAGTTGTCCTGTGTCTGGTGTCCAGTTGTCCTGTGCCTCGCGTCCAGTTGTCCTGTGCCTGGTGTCCTGTGCATCAGGTCCAGTTGTCCTGTGTCTGGTTGTGCTGTGCGTGATGTCCGGTTGTCATGTGCATGGTGTCCGGTTGTTCTGTGCCTGGTGTCCGGTTGTTCTGTGCCTGGTGTCCGGTTGTCCTGTGCCTGGTGTCCGGTATTCTGTGTCTGGTGTCCGGTTGTCCTGTGCATGGTGTTCAGTTGTCCTGTGCCCAATGTCCGGTTGTACTGTGCCTGGTGTCCAGTTGTTCTGTGCCTGGTGTCCGGTTGTCCTGTGCCTGGTGTCCGGTTGTTCTGTGTCTGGTTGTCCTGTGTATGGTGTCTAGTTGTCATGTGCATGGTGTCCGGTTGTACTGTGCATGGTATCCGGTTGTCCTGTGCCTGGTGTCCAGTTTTCCTGTGCCTGGTGTCCAGCTTGTCTTCATGTAGTCGATGCTATTTAGTCACATCTGCTTCTAATGTGACATTAACCCTGTGTGCTTGGCTTCTGTGACCTCCCTGCTTATTGCTCCTGATTTCCCTCATGACTAGTGGATAATTTGTTGTCTGTGAGGGTTTCCTGCTCACATGGTCTGCAGCAGCCTCTCCAGGGACCCGGACTCTGTATATATATATATATATATATATATATATATATATATATATACTCTGCCCCTCTCCTAGATCTTTCCTTCATACTGTGAGCACATAGTGCGGTGGGTGAGTACAGGGGCATCAATGGGACGGTCATGTGATGCAGGGAGAGACTGAGGAGCTCACTGTATGGTATTAACCATGGGGGTCACCCCCCATCTATCAGTGTCTGGAATATTACACTGATGGGAGCGTTATATGGAGCTGGGATATCGCAGAACTGGTTATGTTGAAGAATTTACAGTTAGACATGTAGTCACCATCATTGTAATACTGACCGATTATAATGTATTACACTCATAGTCCCTCTGTAATATGGACGTCTAAACAGCAGTTATATTATAGGATCTGACTGTTATACAGGGAGTGCAGAATTATTAGGCAAGTTGTATTTTTGAGGATTAATTTTATTATTGAACAACAACCATGTTCTCAATGAACCCAAAAAACTCATTAATATCAAAGCTGAATATTTTTGGAAGTAGTTTTTAGTTTGTTTTTAGTTTTAGCTATTTTAGGGGGATATCTGTGTGTGCAGGTGACTATTACTGTGCATAATTATTAGGCAACTTAACAAAAAACTAATATATACCCATTTAAATTATTTATTTTTACCAGTGAAACCAATATAACATCTCAACATTCACAAATATACATTTCTGACATTCAAAAACAAAACAAAAACAAATCAGTGACCAATATAGCCACCTTTCTTTGCAAGGACACTCAAAAGCCTGCCATCCATGGATTCTGTCAGTGTTTTGATCTGTTCACCATCAACATTGTGTGCAGCAGCAACCACAGCCTCCCAGACACTGTTCAGAGAGGTGTACTGTTTTCCCTCCTTGTAAATCTCACATTTGATGATGGACCACAGGTTCTCAATGGGGTTCAGATCAGGTGAACAAGGAGGCCATGTCATTAGATTTTCTTCTTTTATACCCTTTCTTGCCAGCCACGCTGTGGAGTACTTGGACGCTTGTGATGGAGCATTGTCCTGCATGAAAATCATGTTTTTCTTGAAGGATGCAGACTTCTTCCTGTACCACTGCTTGAAGAAGGTGTCTTCCAGAAACTGGCAGTAGGACTGGGAGTTGAGCTTGACTCCATCCTCCCTTTATGTTTATTAGCGTCCCTCCCTCCTGTTAATCCCAGCCAATCACTGACCGTTCACTTCGGTCAGTGCACGTGTCCACTGACGTACATCCTCTGGTCCGTGCATGTGTCATATCAGCTGCGCTCCCTTGTTCCGTCCATCACCGATGACGTAAGGTAATCACTATTCAGTATTGTTTACATGATATTCATTTCAGTATATCAATAAAAAAGGCGATCGCAGATGACATAGAGTAAACAGTACTCAATTTTGTCCA
Source organism: Bufo bufo (assembly GCF_905171765.1). Taxonomy (NCBI): domain Eukaryota; kingdom Metazoa; phylum Chordata; class Amphibia; order Anura; family Bufonidae; genus Bufo; species Bufo bufo. The sequence continues at coordinate 702,215,481 of NC_053391.1, read as the reverse complement.
CGATATTCACATCAGTGTATTCATAGAAGCGGCCATCGCTGATGATCGCTGATGGTATGAGATGATCAGTACCCTTTTTTGTTTACATTATATTTATGTCAATCTGTCAGTAGATAAGCGATCTTATTCAAGTTCCCTTCCCCATCCATGGCAGATCTCTTACATGATGATCAATCATTTGATCATAGTACATGTTCTCATGTCACTTATTTATCAGTATAGGGATATATATATACAACTAGCTGATCCTCTGCTCTCATATTGAGAGGTATACTTATAGTTATACCTCTGGTTTCTATATTTCTTTAGTGTGGATTACATCTGTTTATACCTACTATTCCACACTGTATATTTATAATAGATCATATATACTCTTATAGCTAGTATGTTATTAATCTTATGAAGATTAAGGATTTACAAACATATAATATAAATATTTATATTATATGTTTGTAAATCCTTAATCTTCATAAGATTAATAACATCGGTGATGGACGGAACAAGGGAGCGCAGCTGATATGACACATGCACGGACCAGAGGATGTACGTCAGTGGACACGTGCACTGACCAAAGTGAACGGTCAGTGATTGGCTGGGATTAACAGGAGGGAGGGACGCTAATAAACATAAAGGGAGGTCTGTACGAGCGCGCGCGTCTAGCCATACCCCATATCCCCTGACGAAGCCACAGCCTGTGGCGAAACATGTCGGGAGGGGTGGTATAGTGCGATTCAATTTTAGACAGTTACGGAGCAAGTGAGGAAAGTCTTGTGGATGATCTAGGAGTAGCGTAGGGACCAGAACTGAACATAGTGAGGGATAAAATACAGAGTGGTGTTTAACTGACTCGCAGCGCTCCGATAATAGTATAGAGCCGATACAGAGTTGTCACAGACAGAGCCGCATACTAAAAGGGAGTGGATATAGAGCGATCATACTAGCAAAGAGTGTCTAATTGCGGATTGCCACAATAGTGTCAGCCCTAAGGGGTGGCAACACTGTCAACCAAACTGTTGCCCTTAGTGTGTGGGCTAGACAGTGGTAGCTCTCTGCAGCCCCCTTTTTTGACACAAGTACTTTGCAAGTGTGACTTTGTGAATAGGATACGCCATGGTGCACAAATGAAATTGAAACACTCGCGTCTATGTTAACCTAAGGACGATTTGGACGCTAAACACCAACCTGTGACCCCCACAGGATAAATGTGAATACATATATGGAATAAACATCCCCATGCACTTTGTAATCCACAGATATCAATATGCCAATAATGGTTGCAGCCAGCAACCAGCAGTAACAATAATTACCTCACATTCCATTGGTAACTGAAAATTTTAATTGTGTTCTTTTTTCCCCCCATTCATTTCTTATATGTTTTTCTGTAGTTAAATAATAAAGGTAAGATTTTAACTATTAGGGACCCCTACAGGGATTTATGGTCCTACAGACCATTAGAATATAATTAAATAAATAGCCCGAGGGTCTCTAAAAGGGACCTTGTTGATAACGACTCCATCCTCAACCCGAAAAGGCCCCACAAGCTCATCTTTGATGATACCAGCCCAAACCAGTACTCCACCTCCACCTTGCTGGCGTCGGACTGGAGCTCTCTGCCCTTTACCAATCCAGCCACGGGCCCATCCATCTGGCCCATCAAGACTCACTCTCATTTCATCAGTCCATAAAACCTTAGAAAAATCAGTCTTGAGATATTTCTTGGCCCAGTCTTGACGTTTCAGCTTGTGTGTCTTGTTCAGTGGTGGTCGTCTTTCAGCCTTTCTTACCTTGGCCATGTCTCTGAGTATTGCACACCTTGTGCTTTTGGGCACTCCAGTGATGTTGCAGCTCTGAAATATGGCCAAACTGGTGGCAAGTGGCATCTTGGCAGCTGCACGCTTGACTTTTCTCAGTTCATGGGCAGTTATTTTGCGCCTTGGTTTTTCCACACGCTTCTTGAGACCCTGTTGACTATTTTGAATGAAACGCTTGATTGTCCGATGATCACACTTCAGAAGCTTTGCAATTTTAAGAGTGCTGCATCCCTCTGCAAGATATCTCACTATTTTTGACTTTTCTGAGCCTGTCAAGTCCTTCTTTTGACCCATTTTGCCAAAGGAAAGGAAGTTGCCTAATAATTATGCACACCTAATATAGGGTGTTGATGTCATTAGACCACACCCCTTCTCATTACAGAGATGCACATCACCTAATATGCTTAATTGGTAGTAGGCTTTCGAGCCTATACAGTTTGGAGTAAGACAACATGCATAAAGAGGATGATGTGGTCAAAATACTCATTTGCCTAATAATTCTGCACGCAGTGTATTGTCTGTTAGATTGTGTGTACAACTGGTAATATTATCCATGAGACCATGAATAGTGTATGATTTCTGTGTGAATCGGGTATGATTGCTGTGTGACTGGGGTATGATTGCTGTGTGACTGGGGTATGATTGCTGTGTGACTGGGGTATGATTGCTGTGTGACTGGAGGAGAGTAGTTTGGCTTTACCAGTTACAGTACATATAGCAGTGACTGGGAATAGCCACGTGACTGCCTTGGTCTCCATTGACTTCTACTGGTGTCCGACTGTCCAGACATCAAAGTTACAGTGTGAAGCTCTGCTCCCCTCCGTGTACAGGACACATTACATACATTGTATGACACAAGCTCCATCATGTTGCCCAGTTCATAGATCATCCGTGTTGGTGCAGCTTCATATGAAATAGCTGCTCTCCCGACACATCCATACATTACATGGACAACTCACTGATATCAGCGAGAACTGTGCAATTCTTCCTTTGTCACAGCCGATTACCGGGGCCCCATCAGACATTTTGTGATCAGCTGACCTTTGGGGAACCCTTCTAACCAACAGAGAACCCCAATCTACCATCAGTCCAAATAGTTATTTTTCTAGGGTCTAGGTTCTTCCCCGTGTCGTCAGTGCCTCCCCTGATACAGAGAATGATGGACCACACGTCTCATTTCTCTCCTAGTGATTGATGCGTTTTGTTGCGACCAATGCTCCTTCTCAACACCAGCTCCCACATGCCATCCTTCTTCTTCCTGATTGGAATCCCTGGGCTGGAGAATCTTGGCACTTTGACGTCCATTTCCTTCTGCCTCCTCTATATCTTGGCTGTCCTTGGAAACTCTGTAATGATCTATATAATCTGGACTGAGAAGACCCTCCATGGACCCATGTACTTCTTCCTGGCTTTGCTGGCGCTCAACGACCTGGCCTACACCAGCTGCATTGTGCCAAAGATGCTGGAAATCTTCTGGTGGAACAATGGCCGCATTGACGCTTCTGCTTGTCTCACCCAGATGTTTTTTGTCCACCTCATGGCAGGGACAGAAACAGGAATCTTGACTGCCATGGCGTATGACCGGTACATCGCCATCTGTTCCCCGCTCAGATACACGTCCATCCTTACTTTTGTTGTTCTGGAGAAAATTGCAGCTGCCATTCTGGTCAGAGCCTTTGTCACCATTTTTCCCATTCCAGTACTGGTCAGTAGGTTGCACTATTGCGGTGGATATGTTGTGCTGCACTCATACTGTGACCACATGGCCGTGGTGAATGTGGCTTGTGGAGATACGAGGGTGAACAGTATTTACGGCCTTGTGTTGTCTCTTTCTGTCTCTGGTTTTGATCTGTTGTTTATTGGATTTTCTTATACAATGATCTTAGCGGCCATATTTAGGTTGCCGTCCAGGGCGGCTCGCCACAAGTCGATTGGAACATGCACCTCCCACATTTGTGTCATTATAGCCGCCTATCTGCCTGCATTATTCTCCTTTGTATCTTACAGGTTTGGACAGAAGACAATTCCACTTAATGTCCACATTTTCATAGCAAACATCTACATTTTGTTCCCAGCATTCTTAAATCCAATAATCTATGGTGTGAAGACGAAGCAAATTCGAGACTGTATCCTGAAGACGCTCCAGGTCAACCAGAAGCTTCTATAGACCTCAAACCTCAACACCTTTAGATACAGTACTGAAAAGACATTTTCATAGTTCACAACCTCAGAAAGAATCCTTTCCTCATGAGTGGACTTCAGACTGAAAATGACCACAGCCACAAGCTGCTAATCACATCCACTTACTTGTGGATCATGAAGAAAGCAAAATGTAAATTATAATTATTTTAATACAAAGTTGCCAAAGTGATTTATAGTAATATCATATTACACTATGCTCTCTGATATTATCAGTGTTGCTGGTATTTTGGTGAAAATGGAAATGAATCTCAATAAAGCATCAATCTTCCATTATTCCGTTTTACATTTCCAATATATCCCAAAAGGAAAGATCCCAAGAGATTCTCATAGATCCTCAGAAATCAGAGCTAGAGATGAGCGAATATCTACAAATTCTCTTTGTGTTCGATTTGGCAAATTTTTCAAAAAGTTAAGTTTAGACGCAAATCAACATTTCTCCAATTGCCCTGGAAAATGGTATATAACCCCCTCTAGTCTCCTAGGACTAGGATTTTATAGTAAAACGTATCTCTTTTTCATTTATTGTTCTGAAACGCAATGACAGAAAATAGTAAATGATGTCTGAGTGACACTGGCATACATAGCTGTGGGGAAACACACGTGTGACGGCGGTAACATACCGCGTGTTTAATATCACACTGTGCTGGCACATATGTTCTGCTTCTTCATATTCTAAAGTAGTAGTAGTGGCAGCAGTGCAGATGTGGAACGGTAGGATAATAGAAGGCACATGACTGTAGTAGTAGGTAGTAGTAGTGATGGTAGTAGTAGTAGGGGTAGTAGTAGTAGTAGTAACATCAGTGCAGTGTGGATGTGGAAATGGTAGGATAATAAAAGGCACATGGCTGCAATAGTAGTAGTGGTGGTAGTAGCAGTAGTAGTCATAGTAGTAGTAGTAGTGGTAATAGTGATGGTAGTAGTAGTAGGGGTAGTAGTAGTAACAGCAGTGCCGTGTGGATGTGGAATTGGTAGGATAATAAGAAGCACGTTGCTGCAATAGTAGAGGCAGCAGAAGCAGCACAGCATGGATCAGACAAGGCAGTAGCTGTGTGTCAGGCTGTTTAGGGGTAGTAGTAGTAGTGGTAGTAGTAGAAGTAGTAGTAGTAGTAAAAGTAGTAGTAGTAGAAGTAGTAGTAGAAGTAGTAGTAGCAGTAGTAGAAGTAGTAGTAGCAGTAGTAGAAGTAGTAGTAGCAGAAGTAGTAGTAGCAGTAGTAGAAGTAGTAGTAGTAGAAGTAGAAGTAGTAGTAGAAGTAGAAGTAGTAGTAGAAGTAGTAGTAGCAGTAGTAGAAGTAGTAGTAGCAGAAGTAGTAGAAGTAGTAGTAGTAGAAGTAGTAGTAGTAGTAGTAGCAGTAGTAGTAGAAGTAGTAGTAGCAGTAGTAGAAGTAGTAGTAGTAGAAGTAGTAGTAGCAGTAGTAGAAGTAGTAGTAGTAGAAGTAGTAGTAGTAATAGTAGTAGTAGAAGTAGTAGTAGAAGTAGAAGTAGTAGTAGTAGTAGTAGAAGTAGTAGTAGTAGAAGTAGAACTAGTAGTAGCAGTAGTAGAAGTAGTAGTAGCAGTAGTAGAAGTAGTAGTAGCAGTAGTAGAAGTAGTAGTAGTAGAAGTAGTAGTAGTAGTAGAAGTAGAAGTAGTAGTAGCAGTAGTAGAAGTAGTAGTAGCAGTAGTAGAAGTAGTAGTAGTAGTAGAAGTAGCAGTAGTAGTAGAAGTAGTAGTAGTAGTAGAAGTAGCAGTAGTAGTAGTTGTAGTAGTAGCAGTAGTAGAAGTAGTAGTAGAAGTAGTAGTAGTAGTAGAAGTAGTAGTAGCAGTAGTAGAAGTAGTAGTAGTAGAAGTAGTAGTAGCAGTAGTAGAAGTAGTAGTAGCAGAAGTAGTAGAAGTAGTAGTAGTAGAAGTAGTAGTAGTAGTAGTAGTAGTAGCAGTAGTAGAAGTAGTAGTAGTAGTAGTAGTAGTAGTAGAAGTAGTAGTAGCAGTAGTAGAAGTAGTAGTAGTAGAAGTAGTAGTAGTAGTAATAGTAGTAGTAGAAGTAGTAGTAGAAGTAGAAGTAGTAGTAGAAGTAGTAGAAGTAGAACTAGTAGTAGCAGTAGTAGAAGTAGTAGTAGCAGTAGTAGAAGTAGTAGTAGTAGAAGTAGAAGTAGTAGTAGAAGTAGAAGTAGTAGTAGCAGTAGTAGAAGTAGTAGTAGCAGTAGTAGAAGTAGTAGTAGTAGTAGAAGTAGCAGTAGTAGTAGTAGTAGAAGTAGTAGTAGTAGTAGAAGTAGAAGTAGCAGTAGTAGTAGTTGTAGTAGTAGTAGCAGTAGTAGAAGTAGTAGTAGAAGTAGTAGTAGTAGAAGTAGTAGTAGTAGAAGTAGTAGAAGTAGTAGTAGCAGTAGTAGTAGTAGTAGAAGTAGAAGTAGTAGTAGCAGTAGTAGTAGTAGTAGAAGTAGAAGTAGTAGTAGAAGTAGTAGAAGTAGTAGTAGTAGCAGTAGTAGAAGTAGTAGTAGCAGTAGTAGTAGAAGTAGTAGTAGTAGTAGTAATAGTAGTAGAAGTAGTAGTAGTAGTAATAGTAGTAGTAGTAGTAGTAGTAGTAGAAGTAGTAGAAGTAGAAGTAGTAGTAGAAGCAGAAGTAAACATAGAAACATAGAATGTGTCGGCAGATAAGACCCATTTGGCCCATCTAGTCTGCCCGATATACTGAGTACTATGGATAGCCCCTGGCCCTATCTTATATGAAGGATGGCCTTATGCCTATCCCATGCATGCTTAAACCCCTTCACTGTATTTGCAGCTACCACTTCTGCAGGAAGGCTATTCCATGCATCCACTACTCTCTCAGTAAAGTAATACTTCCTTATATTACTTTTAAACCTTTGCCCCTCTAATTTAAAACTGTGTCCTCTTGTGGTAGTTTTTCTTCTTTTAAATCTTCTCTCCTCCTTTACCGAGTTGATTCCCTTTATGTATTTAGCAGTTTCTCTCATATCCCCTCTGTCTCTTCTTTCTTCCAAGCTCTACATATTAAGGTCCTTTAACCTTTCCTGGTAAGTTTTATCCTGCAATCCATGTACTAGTTTAGTAGCTCTTCTCTGAACTCTCTCTAGAGTATCTATATCCTTCTGGAGATATGGCCTCCAGTACTGCGCACAATACTCCAAATGAGGTATCACTAGTGTTCTGTAGAGCGGCATAAGCACTTCACTCTTTCTACTGCTTATACCTCTCCCTATACATCCAAGCATTCTGCTGGCATTTCGTGCTGCTCTATTACATTGTCTTCCCACCTTTAAGTCTTCTGAAATAATTACTCCTAAATCCCTTTCCTCAGATACTGAGGTCAGGACTGTGTCAAATATTCTATATTCTGCCCTTGGGTTTTTACGCCCCAGGTGCATTATCTTGCACTTATCCACATTAAATTTCAGTTGCCAGAGTTCTGACCATTCTTCTAGTTTTCCTAAATCCTTTTCCATTTGGCGTTTCCCTCCAGGAACATCAACCCTGTTACATATCTTTGTGTCATCAGCAAAAAGACAAACCTTACCATCGAGGCCTTTTGCAATATCACTTATGAAGATATTAAACAAAATCGGTCCCAGTACAGATCCCTGTGGAACCCCACTGGTAACATGACCTTGTTTTGAATGTTCTCCATTGACTACAACCCTCTGTTGTCTGTCACTCAGCCACTGCCTAATCCACTCAACAATATGGGAGTCCATGCTCAATGACTGCAGTTTATTGATAAGTCTTCTATGTGGGACAGTGTCAAAAGCCTTACTAAAATCTAGATATGCGATGTCTACTGCACCTCCGCCATCTATTATTTTATTCACCCAGTCAAAAAAATCTATAAGATTTGTTTGACATGATCTCCCTGAAGTAAACCCATGTTGTTTTTCATCTTGCAATCCATGGGATTTTAGATGTTCCACAATCCTATCCTTTAATAGGGTTTTCATTAATTTGCCTACTATTGATGTCAGACTCACTGGTCTATAGTTGCTCGATTCCTCCCTACTACCTTTCTTGTGAATGGGCACGACATTTGCCAATTTCCAATCTTCCGGGACGACTCCTGTTACTAATGATTGGTTAAATAAATCTGTTAACGGTTTTGCCAGCTCACCACTAGTGATGAGCGGGAGGTGCCATATTCGATTTCGCGATATTTCGCGAATATTCGCATGAATATTCGTGTTATATTCATCGAAATCGAATATTCGCAATTATTCCAAATATTGCGAAAATTTATCTTGATAGTATAAGGCAACGTTCCTATGCTAATGACTATGGCTAGGCTAATATGTGTATTTTACGAAATTTCGTAATTTTGCTCTAACTTCGTCTCGTTAGAGCAATATTACGAAATTTCTGAAAGACGAAGTTAGAGCAATATTAAGAACATTTGAAAAAGTCGAAATTGCGATGCGACTAATATAACACGAAATATTCGCATAAAGATTTCAACTTAGCACTGCTATACTCCATATTCTAGCCTAATATGGAATATAGCAGTGCTAACTTAGCACAGCTATATTCCATATTAGGCTAGAATATGGAGTAGAGCAGTGCTAAGTTGAAATCTTCATGCGAATATTTCGTGTTATATTACTCGCATCGCAATTGCGACTATTGCGAAATTTCGTAAAATACACATATAGATTAGATTGTAATTTAGCTAATATGGAATATAGCAGTAAGTTGAAAACGCCACTGACTGGAGCAGCCAGGAAGCCAGGAATCCAAAGGACAGGTAAGAACAATTTTAGGGAAGTGGGAAAGAAAAAAATATAATAAAAAAAAAAAGAAAAAAAACGAATATTCGATTTCGCGAATATATAGAACGATATTCTAAATATTCGCGAAATCTCGAAATTGCGATATTCGAGAAAAAAATTCGCAATTCGAATATTCGCGCTCAACACTACTCACCACTAAGCTCTTTTAATATTTTTGGGTGTATCTCATCAGGCCCCTGTGACTTATTTGTCTTCACCTTAGACAGCAAACTTAGAACATCTTCCTCTGTAAAGATACATGCATCAAACGATTTATTAGTCATCCTTTCTAGTGGAGGTCCTTCTCCTTTTTCTTTTGTAAAAACTGAACAGAAGTATTCATTAAGGCAGTCGGCTAGCCCTTTATTCTCTTCTACATACCTTCCGTCCTTTGTTTTTAATTTAGTTATTCCTTGTTTTAATTTCCTTTTTTCATTTATATATCTGAAGAATGTCTTATCCCCTTTTTTCATAGACTGAGCTAGTTTTTCTTCTGCCTGCGCTTTAGAAGTTCATATAACTTGCTTGGCCTCTCTCTGCCTAATCTTGTAGATTTCCTTATCTTCATTGCTCTGGGTTTTTTTATAATTACAAAATGCTAGCTTTTTATTTTTAATGATTTGGGCCACTTCTGCTGAGTACCACAGTGGTCTCTTCCTTTTTTTGCTTTTACTGACAAGTCTAATGCAATTTTCTGTTGCCTTCAATAATGCACCTTTTAAGTAGTCCCATTTCTCCTGGACTCCATGTAATCCGTTCCAGTCTGATAAGGACTCATTTATGACTAATTTCATTTTTGAAAAGTCTGTTTTTCTAAAATCTAAAACTTTTGTTTTTGTGTGGTGGGACTCTTTCACAGTTCTTATATTAAACCACAGTAGTAGTAGCAGTAGTATAAGTAGTAGTAGAAGTAGTAGTAGCAGTAGTATAAGTAGTAGTAGTAGCAGTAGTAGAAGTAGTAGTAGAAGTAGTAGTAGTAGAAGTAGTAGTAGAAGTAGTAGTAGTAGAAGTAGTAGTAGCAGTAGTATAAGTAGTAGTATAAGTAGTAGTAGTAGTAAAAGTAGTAGTAGCAGTAGTAGAAGTAGTAGTAGTAGAAGTAGTAGTAGCAGTAGTAGTAGAAGTAGAAGTAGCAGTAGTAGAAGTAGTGGAAGTAGAAGTAGTAGTAGCAGTAGTAGAAGTAGTAGTAGTAGAAGTAGTAGAAGTAGAAGTAGTAGTAGCAGTAGTAGAAGTAGTAGTAGTAGTAGAAGTAGTAGAAGTAGAAGTAGTAGTAGCAGTAGTAGAAGTAGAAGTAGTAGCAGTAGTAGAAGTAGTAGTAGTAGAAGTAGTAGTAGCAGTAGTATAAGTAGTAGTAGCAGTAATAGAAGTAGTAGTAGAAGTAGTAGTAGCAGTAGAAGTAGTAGTAGCAGTAGTAGAAGTAGTAGTAGAAGTAGTAGTAGCAGTAGTAGAAGTAGTAGTAGAAGTAGTAGTAGCAGTAGTAGAAGTAGTAGTAGAAGTAGTAGTAGCAGCAGTAGTAGAAGTAGTAGTAGCAGTAGTAGAAGCAGTAGTAGTAGAAGTAGTAGTAGCAGTAGTAGTAGCAGTAGTAGTAGAAGTAGTAGTAGCAGTAGTAGAAGTAGTAGTAGCAGTAGTAGAAGTAGTAGTAGAAGTAGTAGTAGCAGTAGTATAAGTAGTAGTAGAAGTAGTAGTAGCAGCAGTAGTAGAAGTAGTAGTAGAAGTAGTAGTAGCAGTAGTAGAAGTAGTAGTAGTAGTAGAAGTAGAAGTAGTAGTAGCAGTAGTAGAAGTAGTAGTAGAAGTAGTAGTAGCAGTAGTAGAAGTAGTAGTAGAAGTAGAAGTAGTAGTAGCAGTAGTAGAAGTAGTAGTAGAAGTAGTAGTAGCAGTAGTAGAAGTAGTAGTAGAAGTAGTAGTAGCAGTAGTAGAAGTAGTAGTAGAAGTAGAAGTAGTAGTAGAAGTAGAAGTAGTAGTAGTAGAAGTAGAAGTAGAAGTAGTAGTAGCAGTAGTAGAAGTAGTAGTAGAAGTAGTAGTAGCAGTAGTAGAAGTAGTAGTAGAAGTAGAAGTAGTAGTAGCAGTAGTAGAAGTAGTAGTAGAAGTAGTAGTAGCAGTAGTAGAAGTAGTAGTAGAAGTAGTAGTAGTAGTAGAAGTAGTAGTAGTAGTAGAAGTAGTAGTAGCAGTAGTAGAAGTTGTAGTAGAAGAAGAAGTAGAAGTAGTAGTAGCAGTAGTAGAAGTTGTAGTAGAAGTAGAAGTAGTAGTAGCAGTAATAGAAGTAGTAGTAGTAGAAGTAGTAGTAGCAGTAATAGAAGTTGTAGTAGAAGAAGTAGTAGTAGTAGAAGTAGTAGTAGCAGTAGTAGAAGTTGTAGTAGTAGTAATAGTAGTAGTAGAAGTAGTAGTAGCAGTAGTAGAAGTAGTAGAAGTAGTAGTAGTAGAAGTAGTAGTAGCAGTAGTAGAAGTTGTAGTAGAAGAAGTAGTAGAAGTAGTAGAAGCAGTAGTAGAAGTTATAGTAGAAGAAGTAGTAGAAGTAGTAGTAGCAGTAGTAGAAGTAGTAGTAGTAGTAGTAGTAGTAGTAGTAGTAGCAGTAGTAGAAGTTGTAGTAGAAGAAGTAGTAATAGAAGGCACATGACTGTAATAGTAGTAGGTAGTAGTAGTGATGGTAGTAGTAGTAGGGGTAGTAGTAGTAGTAGTAACATCAGTGCAGTGTGGATGTGGAAATGGTAGGATAATAAAAGGCACATGGCTGCAATAGTAGTAGTGGTGGTAGTAGCAGTAGTAGTCATAGTAGTAGTAGTAGTGGTAATAGTGATGGTAGTAGTAGTAGTAGTAGTAGAAGTAGTAGTAGCAGTAGTAGAAGTTGTAGTAGAAGAAGTAGTAGAAGTAGAAGTAGTAGTAGTAGAAGTAGTAGTAGTAGAAGTAGTAGTAGCAGTAGTAGAAGTTGTAGTAGAAGAAGTAGTAGTAGTAGAAGTAGTAGCAGTAGTAGAAGTTGTAGTAGTGTAAGTAGTAGTAGTAGAAGTAGTAGTAGCAGTAGTAGTAGTAGCAGTAGTAGAAGTAGTAGAAGTAGAAGTAGTAGTAGTAGTAGAAGTTGTAGTAGAAGAAGTAGTAGTAGTAGAAGTAGTAGCAGTAGTAGAAGTTGTAGTAGTGTAAGTAGTAGTAGTAGAAGTAGTAGTAGCAGTAGTAGAAGTAGTAGTAGTAGAAGTAGTAGTAGCAGTAGTAGAAGTAGTAGAAGTAGTAGAAGTAGAAGTAGAAGTAGTAGTAGCAGTAGTAGAAGTAGTAGTAGAAGTAGAAGTAGTAGCAGTAGTAGAAGTAGTAGTAGAAGTAGTAGTAGAAGTAGTAGTAGCAGTAGTATAAGTAGTAGTAGCAGTAATAGAAGTAGTAGTAGAAGTAGTAGTAGAAGTAGAAGTAGTAGTAGCAGTAGTAGAAGTAGTAGTAGTAGAAGTAATAGTAGCGACTGTGTAGAGGTAATGGCAGTGGCAGCAACAATATGGTACAGAACATGATCGTGGGCAGGCAGCCATACGGAAGAGAACATCATGGTGGGTAGACAGTGCAGCATCCATATGATATGGAACATGATGGCAGGGAGACAGTGGCAGTAGCATGATTGGGATCAATCAGCAAGGGTAGATCTATTCATCTGCCTCAGCTGGAGGAGTGTGAAAATCCTCCTGAATCCAGGATTGGTTCCTTTTGACAAAATTGATGTTTTGGAGGACAACTTGGTCCGTTTGGATGTCATCACACCCTCTGCAGCACTGAAAACCCTCTCTAAGATGACACTGGAGGCTGGGCAAGAAAGAAGATAGAGAGCATGCTGACCAGTTCAGGCCACTGTTCCAGTCTGCCTGCCCAGAAATCCATGGGGTCAGAGAACATGGCATGCTCCAGAGATTGGCCAGAGTTTAGGTAGGACTGAACCTGGGTGTTGAGATGGTACATGTCAGCCTGGCATGGCACATGAAAAAATATTGCTCCGCCATGTTGATGATACTAAAACTGCTGCAGCGGCTTCTGCTACTTGTAGTCGAAATAGTGGTAGGTGGTTGGGGGGGGGGGGGGTCAGTGAGTGGCCTCAATTATGTGGGTCATGCAGGGACCATGTGTTTTTTCCCCCACATGCGACGCGACCACAATGTTCCTGCAATTGTCGCTGACCACCTTGCTCAGTTTGAGCTGGAGGGGAGACAGCCAGCAAGATGTTTGCTGCTTGATGCACTTTAGCAAGTGATCGGCTGTGTGGCGACTCTCATCCAGCCGATCATATCCAACACTGCGTGGGAACACTTCACTTTACACATATAATATGAGGGAGTGATGCTCGGCCCTGCTGCTGTTCTGGACAGGAGGATGTCCATGGAGGAGGTGGATTAGCCGAATAGGCACCTGGTCTAGGAACCAGACTGAGGTGTCAATAGGACCTAGCCTCCTTGCTGCCGTGCTGCCTTGCCATGGCATGACAGTAGAAGGCAGGTATGATTTTTTGGAAAAAATTATGGCAGCTAAGTGTCTTCCAACGATGCTGAGCACACACACCATTAGCTCGCTAAAGGCAGCAGAATCCACTGTGTGGTATGGCAGCGACTGCACTGCCAGAAACTTGGTCAGGAATTAAGCTTGCCGACCAGTGGATTGCTGGGTGTGTAGAGTTGTGTCCTGGCCACACATTCCGTTATTGGTGGCTGATGACAGAGTAGGAGGAGTCTGAGTTGGAGAAGTAGTAAGTGATGATGAGGATGACAAGGATACTGCACTGCACGTGGATGTGGCCTGGCTGCCACAAAGGAGACAGCAAGAAAGAGGGCACGCTATTTTCCCACTTGACCTGGTGATGCCGCTTCATGTGCTGCGATACGGCCACGCTGCCTTCGATGGTGTTTGAACATCAGCAACGGACGCCTCCCCCTAGGGCCAGGTGTAGGAATGCCGAGTGGTAAAGTGCAGCCTAAAATGTCTCTTTATGTGTCACGGTGCTCTTACCTGGATACAGCTGGACCCCAGGCTTTGGCGCCAAAGCAATAAATAGGGGGAATAATTGAGGGATAAAAGAATAACTGGAGTCTAGACCTTGAGATGAAATTCAATGGCAGCTTTAATTTGCATAAACGTTCTCCAAAACGGTTTACAGGCTTTGTCTTGGCTCCAGCAGGCTTTAGCATGAAACTGGCAGGCAAACTCCACTCTGCTATATCTATTTCTGTCTGACTCTGCTGTACTGACAGGCTGGCTGTATTACTTTGATTCCTCTGTATGCTGAACTTCTTCTCTGTAGTCTGACTCCTGAGGCTTCAAGCTTTGGCCTCCATGGCCAGCAGAGCTTAGAGTTCTCTGGCTGGCGTGGGCACGTCCAGCAGAGACATGCCCCTGCACACCCTTCCCCTAGCAGGGGGTAAGCTAGACTGACTAGGACTCCTTCCCCACCCTTCCTGCAGGAAGTAGGACTCGCCCACCTCTCTCCAGAAGGGGTTTAGAATCGTATGGAATGTTCCATTCTATCTAAGTACAGCTCTGCCGTGTTTGCTGCCACCTGCTGGTGAAGCAGGCATATTACATTTTATAAACAGTTACAAACATTAGTATAGATGCACATTAAGGAGAGGACCTGGAACATAATGCATAGATGACTTTATTTTAGACCATTAAGGACAGTAGCAGGGTGTAGGCGTGGCAACACTACTCGGGGGTGTTACACATCCATTGCTTATTTTAAACCTGCAGATCTTGCACATGGCAATGCTTTATTGTTCTGGCACTGTGGAGAAAAACTGCCTAAGGAAGATACTTGCACAGAGCTATCAACAGCCGAGCTTGGCTTAGGTCTGGCACATTTTCAGCCTGTACCCACAGTATCAGCAGCTTCACCAGTTCCAGAGCTAACCATATGTCATGGTGCGTTGCTTGGGGCTGTGTGCTGGATGCGGTGGTGTTTGTGAACTGTTGCCTGTGTGTGTCTCCCCATATCCATATCTCTGTGGCTCCTGTCACCGGTGCCGTGCATGCTGGCTGCATGCACTTTGTGTACTGGCTGTGGGTTTTCCCATGTATGCTGCTTCTGTGATGCGTGCTGGCTGCGACCTTGTGTGTGAACATGGTCTGAGTATAGATGCAGAGTGCGGATCTGTCACTCCTTGTTGTGTAGGCGGCTGCCTATAACCTCGTACTGGCTACAGTTATCCTGTGTATGCTGGTTGTTGTTTGGGCTTGCTGGCTGCAGCATTTGTAACACCTCAGAGTGGTGTTACCATTCCTATGCCCTGCTACTGTCTCTAATGGGCTAACATAAATGCCATCTTGTGTATTCCTTTCCAGGTCCTTTGCAGTGTGCAGTGATATAATCTTTCTATGTAACTGCTCTTACATGTAATATGCCTGGTTCACCAGCAGGTGGCAGTGTAAATGGCAGAACTATACTTAAAGAGAATGGAACTCGCCAGTCCTGCTTCCTACCAGCAGGGTGGCCGAGCAGTTCCAGTTAGTTCTAGTTTGTGTTTGAGTTCAAGTCTGGATAGGAGAGAAGTAAGGTGTGGCACGCTTGACGTGCCTATGTCAGCCAGAGCAGCCTAAGCTCTGCTGACCATGGAAGAAGATGTCTGGAAGCCATAAGGACCACAGTAAATTGTTCTTCGATCACCACAAGAGAAATCAGCAAGAGGAGTTGTTCTTCAGAAGGGGAGTAACAGTGGATGGCACCCCATCCAAGGATACCAGAACTGACCAAAAGTCCAGAAACCAGATTTAAGGGTTTAGTGCAGCACCAAGAAAAAAAGCCAAGTAATTAAGCAAGCCTGTCAGTACAGCAGAGAAAGAGAGGAAGCAGAGTTATTGAGTTTGCCTGCCAGTTTATGCAAAAGCCTGCTGGAACCAAGACAAAGCCTGCAAATCATTTGGATGAAAGTTTATTCAACTAAAGCTGCTGGACTGGACTCAAGTTATTTTTCCTTCATCCCTCAATTATTCCCCTTTTTAATGCTTCAGAGCCAAAGCCTGGGGTCCCGCTGTATCCATGTAGGAACAACGTGACACATAAAGAGACATATAGGCCGCACCGCACCACTTGGCATTCCAACTGAGGGTACTTTCACACTAGTGGCAGGACGGATCCGACAGGCTGTTCACCTTGTCGGATCCGTCCTGCTACTATTTCGCCGTGCCGCCGGACTGCCGCTCCGTCCCCATTGACTATAACGGGGACGGGGCAGAGCTCCGGCGCAGCAGGGCAGTGCACGGTGAGAGGCCGCCGGACTAAAAAGTCGGACATGCAGTACTTTTAGTCCAGCGGACTCTCGCCGTGCAGTGCCGTGCTGCACCGGAGCTCCGCCCCCGTCCCCATTATAGTCAATGGGGACAGAGCGGCAGTCCTGCGGCACGGCGAAATAGCGGCAGGACGGATCCGACGAGGTGAACAGCCTGTCGGATCCGTCCTGCCGCTAGTGTGAAAGAACCCTAATGGGGGGGGGGGGGGGGGGGGTGGCTCGTTGCACATTCTGTGACTGTGTGAACTGACACTTGTATAGTTTGTACTTTGGTTTAGGTTACTCCTGGTTCTGCTGGGGTTAACATTCCCTGGTCTGTTCCTGGTTGTGGCCTATCAGGTGTCCTCGTTATTGCAGCTTTATCTATCTGTGACCTGTGGGGCTTGGGGCCAATCTGTCTTGTGCTTTGCTGGGTGTAGCCCCTTCCTGCTGACCCAGTTTTTTTTTGCCATCTGCCCTTCTGTGTGGTGTCGCCTGGTAAAGCATGGATGTTGATGTTGTATCCTGTCTGTTCTATGTCTAGCCTGGCAGTGTAACTGCTTCTGATCCCGTCTGTTCTATGTCTAGCCTGGCAGTGTAACTGCTTCTGATCCTGTCTGTTCTATGTATAGCCTGGCAGTGTAACTGCTTCTGATCCTGACTGTTCCATGTCTAGCCTTGCAGTGTAACTGCTTCTGATCCTGTCTGTTCCATGTATAGCCTGGCAGTGTAACTGCTTCTGATCCTGTCTGTTCTATGTATAGCCTGGCAGTGTAACTGCTTCTGATCCTGTCTGTTCCATGTATAGCCTGGCAGTGCTCCACCGCTTCTGATCCTGTCTGTTCCATGTATAGCCTGGCAGTGTAACTGCTTCTGATCCTGTCTGTTCCATGTATAGCCTGGCAGTGTAACTGCTTCTGATCCTGTCTGCTCCATGTATAGCCTGGCAGTGTAACTGCTTCTGATCCTGTCTGCTCCATGTATAGCCTGGCAGTGTAACTGCTTCTGATCCTGTCTGTTCCATGTATAGCCTGGCAGTGTAACTGCTTCTGATCCCGTCTGTTCCATGTATAGCCTGGCAGTGTAACTGCTTCTGATCCTGTCTGGTCCATGTATAGCCTGGCAGTGTAACTGCTTCTGATCCTGTCTGTTCCATGTATAGCCTGGCAGTGTAACTGCTTCTGATCCCGTCTGTTCCATGTCTAGCCTGGCAGTGCTCCACTGCTTCTGATCCTGTCTGTTCCATGTATAGCCTGGCAGTGTAACTGCTTCTGATCCCGTCTGTTCCATGTCTAGCCTGGCAGTGTAACTGCTTCTGATCCTGTCTGTTCCATGTATAGCCTGGCAGTGTAACTGCTTCTGATCCTGTCTGTTCCATGTATAGCCTGGCAGTGTAACTGCTTCTGATCCTGTCTGTTCTATGTCTAGCCTGGCAGTGTAACTGCTTCTGATCCTGTCTGTTCCATGTATAGACTGGCAGTGTAACTGCTTCTGATCCTGTCTGTTCCATGTATAGCCTGGCAGTGTAACTGCTTCTGATCCTGTCTGTTCCATGTATAGCCTGGCAGTGTAACTGCTTCTGATCCTGTCTGTTCCATGTATAGCCTGGCAGTGTAACTGCTTCTGATCCTGTCTGTTCCCTGTCTAGCCTGGCAGTGTAACTGCTTCTGATCCTGTCTGTTCTATGTCTAGCCTGGCAGTGTAACTGCTTCTGATCCTGTCTGTTCCATGTATAGCCTGGCAGTGTAACTGCTTCTGATCCCGTCTGTTCCATGTATAGCCTGGCAGTGTAACTGCTTCTGATCCTGTCTGTTCCATGTATAGCCTGGCAGTGTAACTGCTTCTGATCCTGTCTGTTCCATGTATAGCCTGGCAGTGTAACTGCTTCTGATCCTGTCTGTTCCCTGTCTAGCCTGGCAGTGTAACTGCTTCTGATCCTGTCTGTTCTATGTCTAGCCTGGCAGTGTAACTGCTTCTGATCCTGTCTGTTCTATGTCTAGCCTGGCAGTGTAACTGCTTCTGATCCTGTCTGTTCCATGTATAGACTGGCAGTGTAACTGCTTCTGATCCTGTCTGTTCCATGTATAGCCTGGCAGTGTAACTGCTTCTGATCCTGTCTGTTCCATGTATAGACTGGCAGTGTAACTGCTTCTGATCCTGTCTGTTCCATGTATAGCCTGGCAGTGTAACTGCTTCTGATCCTGTCTGTTCCATGTATAGCCTGGCAGTGTAACTGCTTCTGATCCTGTCTGTTCCATGTATAGCCTGGCAGTGCTCCACTGCTTCTGATCCTGTCTGTTCCATGTCTAGCCTGGCAGTGTAACTGCTTCTGATCCTGTCTGTTCCATGTATAGCCTGGCAGTGTAACTGCTTCTGATCCTGTCTGTTCCATGTATAGCCTGGCAGTGCTCCACTGCTTCTGATCCTGTCTGTTCCATGTCTAGCCTGGCAGTGTAACTGCTTCTGATCCTGTCTGTCCCATGTATAGCCTGGCAGTGTAACTGCTTCTGATCCTGTCTGTTCCATGTATAGCCTGGCAGTGTAACTGCTTCTGATCCTGTCTGTTCCATGTATAGCCTGGCAGTGCTCCACTGCTTCTGATCCTGTCTGTTCCATGTATAGCCTGGCAGTGTAACTGCTTCTGATCCTGTCTGTTCCATGTATAGCCTGGCAGTGCTCCACTGCTTCTGATCCTGTCTGTTCCATGTATAGCCTGGCAGTGTAACTGCTTTTGATCCCGTCTGTTCCATGTATAGCCTGGCAGTGCTCCACTGCTTCTGATCCTGTCTGTTCTATGTCTAGCCTGGCAGTGTAACTGCTTCTGATCCTGTCTGTTCCATGTATAGCCTGGCAGTGTAACTGCTTCTGATCCTGTCTGTTCCATGTATAGCCTGGCAGTGCTCCACTGCTTCTGATCCTGTCTGTTCCATGTCTAGCCTGGCAGTGTAACTGCTTCTGATCCTGTCTGTTCCATGTATAGCCTGGCAGTGCTCCACTGCTTCTGATCCTGTCTGTTCCATGTATAGCCTGGCAGTGTAACTGCTTCTGATCCTGTCTGTTCCATGTATAGCCTGGCAGTGTAACTGCTTCTGACCCTGTCTGTTCCATGTATAGACTGGCAGTGTAACTGCTTCTGATCCCGTCTGTTCCATGTATAGCCTGGCAGTGCTCCACTGCTTCTGATCCTGTCTGTTCCATGTCTAGCCTGGCAGTGTAACTGCTTCTGATCCTGTCTGTTCCATGTATAGCCTGGCAGTGCTCCACTGCTTCTGATCCTGTCTGTTCCATGTATAGCCTGGCAGTGTAACTGCTTCTGATCCTGTCTGTTCCATGTATAGCCTGGCAGTGTAACTGCTTCTGACCCTGTCTGTTCCATGTATAGACTGGCAGTGTAACTGCTTCTGATCCTGTCTGTTCCATGTATAGCCTGGCAGTGTAACTGCTTCTGATCCTGTCTGTTCCATGTATAGCCTGGCAGTGTAACTGCTTCTGACCCTGTCTGTTCCATGTATAGCCTGGCAGTGTAACTGCTTTTGATCCCGTCTGTTCCATGTATAGCCTGGCAGTGCTCCACTGCTTCTGATCCTGTCTGTTCTATGTCTAGCCTGGCAGTGTAACTGCTTCTGATCCTGTCTGTTCCATGTATAGCCTGGCAGTGTAACTGCTTCTGATCCTGTCTGTTCCATGTATAGCCTGGCAGTGCTCCACTGCTTCTGATCCTGTCTGTTCCATGTCTAGCCTGGCAGTGTAACTGCTTCTGATCCTGTCTGTTCCATGTATAGCCTGGCAGTGTAACTGCTTCTGATCCTGTCTGTTCTATGTATAGCCTGGCAGTGTAACTGCTTCTGATCCTGTCTGTTCCATGTATAGCCTGGCAGTGTAACTGCTTCTGACCCTGTCTGTTCCATGTATAGACTGGCAGTGTAACTGCTTCTGATCCCGTCTGTTCCATGTATAGCCTGGCAGTGTAACTGCTTCTGATCCTGTCTGTTCCATGTATAGCCTGGCAGTGCTCCACTGCTTCTGATCCTGTCTGTTCCATGTCTAGCCTGGCAGTGTAACTGCTTCTGATCCTGTCTGTTCCATGTCTAGCCTGGCAGTGCTCCACTGCTTCTGATCCTGTCTGTTCCATGTATAGCCTGGCAGTGTAACTGCTTCTGATCCTGTCTGTTCCATGTATAGCCTGGCAGTGTAACTGCTTCTGATCCTGTCTGTTCCATGTATAGCCTGGCAGTGTAACTGCTTCTGATCCTGTCTGTTCCATGTATAGCCTGGCAGTGTAACTGCTTCTGACCCTGTCTGTTCCATGTATAGACTGGCAGTGTAACTGCTTCTGATCCCGTCTGTTCCATGTATAGCCTGGCAGTGCTCCACTGCTTCTGATCCTGTCTGCTCCATGTATAGCCTGGCAGTGTAACTGCTTCTGATCCCGTCTGTTCCATGTATAGCCTGGCAGTGCTCCACTGCTTCTGATCCTGTCTGTTCCATGTCTAGCCTGGCAGTGTAACTGCTTCTGATCCTGTCTGTCCCATGTATAGCCTGGCAGTGTAACTGCTTCTGATCCTGTCTGTTCCATGTATAGCCTGGCAGTGTAACTGCTTCTGATCCTGTCTGTCCCATGTATAGCCTGGCAGTGTAACTGCTTCTGATCCTGTCTGTTCCATGTATAGCCTGGCAGTGTAACTGCTTCTGATCCTGTCTGTTCTATGTCTAGCCTGGCAGTGTAACTGCTTCTGATCCTCTCTGTTCCATGTATAGCCTGGCAGTGTAACTGCTTCTGATCCTGTCTGTTCCATGTATAGCCTGGCAGTGTAACTGCTTCTGATCCTGTCTGTTCCATGTATAGCCTGGCAGTGTAACTGCTTCTGATCCTGTCTGTTCCATGTATAGCCTGGCAGTGTAACTGCTTCTGATCCTGTCTGTTCCATGTATAGCCTGGCAGTGTAACTGCTTCTGATCCTGTCTGTTTCATGTATAGCCTGGCAGTGCTCCACTGCTTCTGATCCTGTCTGTTCCATGTATAGCCTGGCAGTGTAACTGCTTCTGATCCTGTCTGTTCCATGTATAGCCTGGCAGTGCTCCACTGCTTCTGATCCTGTCTGTTCCATGTATAGCCTGGCAGTGCTCCACTGCTTCTGATCCTGTCTGTTCCATGTATAGCCTGGCAGTGTAACTGCTTCTGATCCTGTCTGTTCCATGTATAGCCTGGTGTAGTGTACGGGAACTGTAATGCCCGTCACTACAAAAGGGTCACTTGGTGTGCTGTAGTCCCTCCTTATTTATGGGAAGTTGGTATATGTCAGTTTTATAAATTGTCATGTAATGTAATGTTATGTATTTCCCTGTTACTGTGACACTTGCATGTACAGGCCTGCTAGGGGTGTCATTCCAGCTTCTAGTCACTAGAGGGAGCTAGGGAGCCCTAGTTTATATAAGGCCCAGACAGGGAAGCAAAAGTCAGTCTAGTGGAGAGCTCAGAAGTTTCTGGAATCTGAGGAAGCTGGGAGAGAGACAGGGGCAGCTCAGAGAAGCAAGAGGTACTCAAGAGAACAGAGGAGGTACTCTATAAAGCTAAAACCAAGGATATAAAGCCAGAGCTAGGTTATTGGGCCTTGGAGAAGATTTGCTATATTCCAGGATCAGTCAGAGATAGAGTGCAAGCTCCTGTACTGCAAGTCCTGTGTTCAACACTCTGTGATCACCTTGCTCAATCTGTATTGCCTGCATCAACCGTATTGCAAAATCGACTGTATGCCAAGGAACTGCGATTCCATTATTGTCTCAATGAAACCTACTAAAGTTGGAGTTCTGCTTTAACCTCACGGTGTTCCTCATTTATTCCTGCTATCCGCAAACGGCGTGCCACCGTTTAATTGGCACTGGCGTCACGAACAATTTCTACCATCACCTGCCTATGCAGAGAGTCAGCCGTCTCAGGTTAGTGTTTATTGCACTACAACACCCAGGAACACATTTCTAAACACAACTTGAGTACGCTGCACCTCTCTTCTGGCGTTCACGAACAGGATACGCACGCTTTCTAGTGCAAGAAGCGTGAACTTTGTGCCTTATACCGTTGCCCTGTGACCAAAGTGACAAATTGCCTGTTTATTTAAAGTGGACTTTGTGAACTGAAAATCATACCAAAAGTGTCCCTAAAACTTCTAAAAAGCGCTGTGCAGTGTTGTGCTATCAAGAGGAAGGAAATCGCCACATTGGAGTGTGGTTTTGTGGACTTTTTACAATCCTGCTTGCTGTCAGTGAAATGACAGCGTTTTGCTAAAGATGGCCACCGGCCGCCTGGAGTAAAGTTTCCCGCGCTGCTGAGGACCTTCGTGGGCGGATCCCTGCAAAGACACAGAGAGTCCCGCCCCTCGTCATCATCGCACCGCCGCGGCCCTGCTTCTTCTACGTCACCGCGTACTCAGGACGTCCGGAATCTCTCGAGACTTGGCCTGCGCAAACCCGGCGATACCGGTAAGAACTTGTAACCGGAGGGAAGGGGAGTGTTCCGGCCCCTTTAGTCGCCAGCGGCCATATCTCAATAGACTAACATGTCAGAACCGGGAGTGCCTGAGCAGCCGGCCCCGGGAGAGCTTGCGGCTCCTAATCATCCTACAGCCCCCAGCATGATGCCCTTTACCATGCCTTACTATTTCGGGGCCCCATGGTTCCCCCGCTACAGAGGAGAGACCCATACCCTAAGGGACTTTAAAGAAAAGTTGCTGGCATTATTCAAACTGTACCCCATAAATGCCGACCAGCAAATGGAAATCCTGCTAGCGCAGCTGGAGGGAGTTGCCCGCAGGGAGGTATTATCCTGGCCTGCTACTGAGCGGAGTACTCTAGAGCAGATATTCACCCGCCTCAGGGCCACTTTTGAAACTAGGACAGCCTCAGAAATAAAGATGCACTTCTTTGGCAAGAAACAGAAGTCCGGTGAGTCCCTCCGTGACTATGCCCTATCACTTCAGGAGGCTTTAGGGGCTGTAATTCAGATAGATCCCAAAGAGGCTGATAACCAGGACCAGACCCTGAGGGAACAATTTATCAACGGGGTGTCTAGTGAACAAATAAGGACCCAATTAAAGATGCTGTCCGCCCAGCACCCTAACAGTACCTTCCTGGACTTTAAAGAACTGGCTATAAAAATTCTGGGGTCCGCAGTATCACCTGAGTCATCAGCCTGCAGGCCAAAACCGCTTGTCACTAACCGAGCTGAGGCCGGCCAAGCTGTTCAAGTGTCAGCTACCGATACTATCGCCATGCTGACAGAGCAAGTAAATCACCTCACTAAAAGTCTAGAGAAGGTGTGCAGAAAAATAGAGGAATGGGAAAAACCCATAATGTCAGAAGAAGAGTTCCTGTCACCTCCTAGGCCGTTCCCACCTCCTTACCAAGAGACTCACCCCAGGGATCCTGGGAGGCGTAATAGAGGTCGCAAGAAGCCCGTGTGTACATACTGCAAAAAGCTGGGACACACAGAATCCACGTGCTGGCAGTTAAACGGGCAACCCCTGAGGCTGAGGACCACCCCTCGGGAGGTAGAACACTAGGTCCAGAGGATCCAAATTGGATGCCACGTTATGTAGGATCCCATCCTAAAATCAATATAGAGATCAACGGGGTCCCCTTTGAAGCCCTATTAGATACTGGGTCTCAGGTCACTACTATTCAGCTGCCTGCATTTGAAAAGTTCTGGGACACCAACCAGTTGACCCAACCGCCTGAATCCTGGGTGGAAATTATCGCCAGCAATGGCAAACCAGTAAAGATTCATGGATACTGGGAACCCACCCTGCAGGTGGGAGAAGTAACCCTGCCTCAACAGGGAGTGATCGTAGTACAGGCCGGTGACAGAGGAGGACATCCTGTCATTCTAGGCACCAATGTCTTCAAAAACTGTTATTCAGAAATACTTGCTGTATTACATCAGACTTTGCCCACAGCTTCCTCTGCATCCAGGAGGTTGATTCAAAAGACTATTACTGTGTTAAGTGCCCAGCAGAGGTTTGCTAATGGGAAAGGAGAAATTTGTACTGCCAGGATTAGTGATATTAAGCCTGTGACTTTGCCTCCTAATTCTCAAACTCTTTTATGGTGTCGTGCTGTCCTGGGAGTCCAAGGCCGAGATTATCCAGCCCTGGTGGAACCAATCCAGATGGAGGATTATCCTTATGTGAGAGCTGCCAAGTGCCTGGTGAACGTCTCCCAAGGTAAAGTACCTGTCCGTCTGATTAACCTGAGTAATCATCCTGTTGCGCTTACTAAGCATTGCCGTGTTGCCCAGCTGTCCCAGGTGTCCTTCCAAGACATCATTCGTCTTCCAGTGACAGAAAAGCCGCCAGCTGCAGACAGCGGATGTTCGCCGGTGACCCAGCCACAAGTGTCCTGGTGGGAAGAGCTCCATGTGGGGGACGAGACTACCCCCCAACATCAACAGGAAGGGATCCTACAGCTGGTCAAAGAGTACCACCAGGCGTTCAGTAAGCATGCTACTGATTATGGGGAGGTGAGTGCCATACAACACACCATACCTACTGGCTCTCATCCTCCTATCAAGGAGAGGTACAGACCCTTACCACCTACTTCATATCAGACTGTAAAGGAAATGATCCAAGAGATGAAAGACTCTAATGTGATCCGGGACAGCCGTAGTCCGTGGGCTGCACCCCTGGTCCTTGTAAAGAAGAAGGATGGTGGTATCCGTTTCTGTGTGGATTATAGGAAAATTAATCAAATAACCCACAAAGATGCACACCCACTGCCCCGCATTGAGGAGTCACTAACTGCTCTGGGCTCTTCTGCCTATTTCTCCACATTGGACTTGACCAGCGGCTACTGGCAAGTACCCATGGCCCCCGAGGATAGGGAAAAGACTGCTTTCACTACTCCCATGGGCCTGTTTGAATTCAATTGTATGCCGTTCGGGCTATGTAATGCCCCAGGAACTTTCCAGAGACTAATGGAACGGTGTTTGGGTCACAAAAACTTCGAAACAGTGCTGCTGTATCTAGATGACGTCATTGTGTACTCAAAAACATATGAGGACCATCTGAAACATTTGGCAGAAGTATTTGAGATCCTTATCAAATATGGCTTGAAGGTAAAGCCATCCAAGTGTCACCTGCTCAAACCTGCAGTAAGATACCTGGGGCATGTGGTAAGCGGAGAGGGCGTGCAACCTGACCCTGATAAGTTAGCAGCTGTCCGTAATTGGCCGGTTCCTACTACTGTCAAGGAAGTGAGGGGTTTCCTTGGTTTTGCCGGCTACTATAGACGTTTTATCCCCCATTTTGCTCAAATAGCTGATCCTATCCAGGAGCTCTTGAGGGGGCAACCCAAGAAAAGTCCTAGAACTCCTGTGCCCATTGAGTGGAATGAGGAAAGAGAGATAGCGTTCCAACTGCTAAAAAAGAAGCTGACCGAGCCTCCTGTGTTAGGTTATCCAGATTATAGCAAGCCTTTCCATCTTTATACCGATGCTAGCAAGCGAGGCCTGGGAGCTGTGTTAGCCCAAATCCAAGAGGGAAAAGAGAGAGTGATAGCATATGCAAGCCGCTCCCTGAAAGGAGCTGAGAAAAATTACCAGAATTATAGTTCCTTCAAACTAGAGTTCCTGGCATTAGTGTGGGCGGTGACAGAAAAATTCAAGGATTATCTAGCCGCCACCCCGTTCATTGCATTCACTGACAATAACCCTCTGGCACATCTAAATACAGCTAAATTGGGAGCCTTGGAGCAGAGATGGGCCTCTCGCCTTGCCAACTATGATTTCTCTGTAAAGTATCGTGCTGGACGCACTAATGATAATGCTGATGCTTTATCCAGGCTTCCCACAGAGACAGCTCCTGATGATGTACGAGATGCTTGGGAAGATGTAGAGATGCCGGCTTTCTATAACAAGTTTGCTCAACAGGACCAGGCTCGAGCTACCAATGGCAGAGCTGCAGTTCCTTCACCCTCCAGTAGGCCTGATCCTAAAGAAGAAAGGTGGGTGAAACTACAGTCTGAAAGTAGAGTGCTGGGTGAGTTGTTGGACTTCATTACTAGTGGCAGAGCCCCTGAGAGGATTCGGCGTAAGAGTGCAGATCCTGAGCTCATCAAACTGTGGAGACAGCGCCATCAACTCTTCATACAAAAGGGCCTGTTGCTACGGAGAAGCCTAGACCCAGTGTCCAACGAAAGAGTACACCAGATTCTCATACCCCGACGAGATGCAGGTATGGTGTTGGAGATGTACCACAATCAATCCGGTCACTTTGGGGTCCAAAAGACTGAGGCTACTATCCGCCAGCGGTTTTACTGGGTGGGCATGAGAGAAGACATGGAGAAGTGGTGTCGAGAGTGTGTAGCCTGTGCCTTAAAACGAAGTGAGCACCATGATCAGAGGGCACCACTGAGACCCATTGTAAGTACCCGTCCTCTTGAACTTGTCGCCATCGACCATGTGAAACTGGAGCCTAGTCGCTCAGGGTATGCTTATGCCATGACTATTATTGACCATTTCACAAAGTTTGTTGTAGCAGTGCCTGTGAGAGACCAGACAGCCAAGACTACAGCCGAAATGTTCTGGAAGCACTTCCTCCTGCCCTACGGATGTCCGGAAAAGATCCTCACCGATCAAGGACCTGCTTTTGAGTCCCATCTGTTCCATGAACTGTGCCGCTTACACAACTGTAAGAAGATCCGGACAACGGCCTACCATCCTCAAGGTAACGGATTATGTGAAAAAATGAATCAGACCTTGATAGAGATGCTGAGGGCCGTGCCTCCTGAAAACAGAGGAGATTGGCCCAGTCTGTTGCCACAGCTCATGTTCACATACAATCATACCATACATTGTTCCACCGGGTATACCCCCTTTTTACT
This sequence comes from Bufo bufo, assembly GCF_905171765.1. NCBI lineage: Eukaryota > Metazoa > Chordata > Amphibia > Anura > Bufonidae > Bufo > Bufo bufo. Next base: position 702,188,642 of record NC_053391.1, on the reverse strand, counting down.
TGATGTTTGGGCGCCAAGGGACATTGCCTGCTGATCATTCATTGGACATACACGTACCTGATTGCATTAACCCATTACCTAACACCGACTGGGTTGCTGAACATCAAAGGCGATTGAATACAGCCAACGCCATTGTTCAGGAACGTATGGACTATGCAAGGGACCGACAGCAGAGAGACTATGATCAAGCAGCCCATGCAGAACCCTTGACGATAGGGGCCGTGGTATGGTTAAAGAATAACCGCCGTACTAGTAAATTGGACAGTAAGTGGGAGCGAAGTCCCTATGTGGTCACTGCAATCCCAAATGTTGGAACTCACACTTATGAGATCACCCGGGAAGACAAGGGATCCCAAATTGTACACCGAAACAGGTTGAAGCTCTGCCTGACACCAGAACCTAGTGCCGAGAGTTCTGGATCTGAATATCCTGAGTCAGAGTCAGCAATACAGCCCGAGGATCCTATGCAGGCTGTTAGTAATCTGAGGTATGACGCTGATCCCATGCATTGGCTTCTGACACCATGGTTGAACTTGTTGGTGCCTGCTCCGGCACCTACTGTAGCTTTACCTCCGGAAGAGCTGGTTCAAGATGCCCCGGATCCAGTTCCCCCTGTAGTGGATATTGTTGTTCCTGACCAAGATCTCCCTGATGGAGACCCTCCTGTTGCTCCTCTCTCTTCTACCTCGTTGCTAAGGGAAGAGGAGACCCCTGTTTTGAGAAGGTCTACCCGGATGACCAGGGGACGCCCGCCAGTCCGTTTAGGAGACTTTGATTATTCTGGTGGTGTCTCCTCCCAAACAGTTGCCACTGGCAATACCTTACTTGATATTTGTGCGCAAGAATGGACTCCTCCACGTGAGCCCTTGCCTGTGATACACCCACAGGAAACTCCTGGGTAGTTCCGTTATTATACTGTTTTATCCATTTTGCTGTTCTATTATGGACTTATTCATTGTCATGGACTATCATTGTTATAATGTTACGCTGTGCCAGGTCAGCGCCCCAGTTCCATTCACTATCCTGAGAGAAGAGAACGACGCCCCTTGTCACCACCCTTCACCGTTGCCAATTGGACCTGATATGAACGTAAATGCAGATGAATTACATGTATGTATGCCTGCATGTTTCTTTTTCTGTTTCAGGTAGAGATTCCAGTTGGGCCAGCCCTGATGGAGTACGAGGTCGTACTCAGCTTAAAGCAGTGGGGTATGTAGTGTACGGGGACTGTACTGCCCGTCACTACAAAAGTGTCACTTGGTGTGCTGTCGTCCCTCCTTATTTATGGGAAGTTGGTATATGTCAGTTTTATAAACTGTCATGTAATGCAATGCTATGTGTTTCCCTGTTACTGTGAAACTTGCATGTACAGGCCTGCTAGGGGTGTCATTCCAGCTCTTAGTCATTAGAGGGAGCTAGGGAGCCCTAGTCTATATAAGGCCCAGTCAGGGAAGCAAAAGTCAGTCTAGTGGAGAGCTCAGAAGTTTCTGGAATCTGAGGAAGCTAGGAGAGAGACAGGGGCAGCTCAAGAAAGCAAGAGGTACTCAAGAGAACAGAGGAGGTACTTTATAAAGCTAAAACCAAGGATATAAGCCAGAGCTAGGTTATTGGGCCTTGGAGAAGATTTGCTATATTCCAGGATCAGTCAGAGATAGAGTGCAAGCTCCTGTACTGCAAGTCCTGTGTTTAACACTCTGTAATCACCTTGCTCAAGCTGTAATTGCCTGCATCAACCGTATTGCAAAATCGACTGTATGCCAAGGAACTGCGATTCCAATATTGTCTCTATGAAACCTACTAAAGTTGGAGTTCTGCTTTAACCTCACGGTGTTCCTCATTTATTCCTGCTATCCGCAAACGGCGTGCCACCGTTTAATTGGCACTGGAGTCACGAACAATTTCTACCATCACCTGCCTATGCAGAGAGTCAGCCGTCTCAGGTTAGTGTCTATTGCACTACTACACCCAGGAACACATTTCTAAACACAACTTGAGTACGCTGCACTGGCAGTGCTCCACTGCTTCTGATCCTGTCTGTTCCATGTATAGCCTGGCAGTGCTCCACTGCTTCTGATCCTGTCTGTTCCATGTATGGCCTGGCAGTGCTCCACTGCTTCTGATCCTGTCTGTTCCATGTATGGCCTGGCAGTGCTCCACTGCTTCTGATCCCGTCTGTTCCATGTATAGCCTGGCAGTGCTCCACTGCTTCTGATCCCGTCTGTTCCATGTATAGCCTGGCAGTGCTCCACTGCTTCTGATCCTGTCTGTTCCATGTATAGCCTGGCAGTGTAACTGCTTCTGATCCCGTCTGTTCCATGTATAGCCTGGCAGTGCTCCACTGCTTCTGATCCTGTCTGTTCCATGTATAGCCTGGCAGTGTAACTGCTTCTGATCCCGTCTGTTCCATGTCTAGCCTGGCAGTGCTCCACTGCTTCTGATCCTGTCTGTTTCATGTATAGCCTGGCAGTGCTCCACTGCTTCTGATCCTGTCTGTTCCATGTATAGCCTGGCAGTGTAACTGCTTCTGATCCTGTCTGTTCCATGTCTAGCCTGGCAGTGTAACTGCTTCTGATCCTGTCTGTTTCATGTATAGCCTGGCAGTGCTCCACTGCTTCTGATCCTGTCTGTTCCATGTATAGCCTGGCAGTGTAACTGCTTCTGATCCTGTCTGTTCCATGTATAGCCTGGCAGTGCTCCACTGCTTCTGATCCTGTCTGTTCCATGTATAGCCTGGCAGTGTAACTGCTTCTGATCCCGTCTGTTCCATGTATAGCCTGGCAGTGCTCCACTGCTTCTGATCCTGTCTGTTCCATGTATAGCCTGGCAGTGTAACTGCTTCTGATCCCGTCTGTTCCATGTCTAGCCTGGCAGTGCTCCACTGCTTCTGATCCTGTCTGTTTCATGTATAGCCTGGCAGTGCTCCACTGCTTCTGATCCTGTCTGTTCCATGTATAGCCTGGCAGTGTAACTGCTTCTGATCCTGTCTGTTCCATGTCTAGCCTGGCAGTGTAACTGCTTCTGATCCTGTCTGTTTCATGTATAGCCTGGCAGTGCTCCACTGCTTCTGATCCTGTCTGTTCCATGTATAGCCTGGCAGTGTAACTGCTTCTGATCCTGTCTGTTCCATGTATAGCCTGGCAGTGTAACTGCTTCTGATCCTGTCTGTTCCATGTATAGCCTGGCAGTGTAACTGCTTCTGATCCTGTCTGCTCCATGTCTAGCCTGGCAGTGTAACTGCTTCTGATCCCGTCTGTTCCATGTATAGCCTGGCAGTGTAACTGCTTCTGATCCTGTCTGTTCCATGTCTAGCCTGGCAGTGCTCCACTGCTTCTGATCCCGTCTGTTCCATGTATAGCCTGGCAGTGCTCCACTGCTTCTGATCCTGTCTGTTCCATGTATAGCCTGGCAGTGTAACTGCTTCTGATCCTGTCTGTTCCATGTATAGCCTGGCAGTGTAACTGCTTCTGATACCGTCTGTTCCATGTATAGCCTGGCAGTGTAACTGCTTCTGATCCCGTCTGTTCTATGTCTAGCCTGGCAGTGTAACTGCTTCTGATCCTGTCTGTTCCATGTATAGCCTGGCAGTGTAACTGCTTCTGATCCTGTCTGTTTCATGTATAGCCTGGCAGTGTAACTGCTTCTGATACCGTCTGTTCCATGTATAGCCTGGCAGTGTAACTGCTTCTGATCCCGTCTGTTCTATGTCTAGCCTGGCAGTGTAACTGCTTCTGATCCTGTCTGTTCCATGTATAGCCTGGCAGTGCTCCACTGCTTCTGATCCTGTCTGTTCCATGTATAGACTGGCAGTGTAACTACTTCTGATCCTGTCTGTTCCATGTATAGACTGGCAGTGTAACTGCTTCTGATCCTGTCTGTTCCATGTATAGCCTGGCAGTGCTCCACTGCTTCTGATCCTGTCTGTTCCATGTATAGCCTGGCAGTGTAACTGCTTCTGATCCTGTCTGTTCTATGTATAGACTGGCAGTGTAACTGCTTCTGATCCTGTCTGTTCCATGTATAGCCTGGCAGTGCTCCACTGCTTCTGATCCTGTCTGTTCCATGTATACACTGCGTGCAGAATTATTAGGCAAATGAGTATTTTGACCACATCATCCTCTTTATGCATGTTGTCTTACTCCAAGCTGTATAGGCTCTAAAGCCTACTACCAATTAAGCATATTAGGTGATGTGCATCTCTGTAATGAGAAGGGGTGTGGTCTAATGACATCAACACCCTATATTAGGTGTGCATAATTATTAGGCAACTTCCTTTCCTTTGGCAAAATGGGTCAAAAGAAGGAATTGACAGGCTCAGAAAAGTCAAAAATAGTGAGATATCTTGCAGAGGGATGCAGCACTCTTAAAATTGCAAAGCTTCTGAAGCGTGATCATCGAACAATCAAGCATATCATTCAAAATAGTCAACAGGGTCGCAAGAAGCGTGTGGAAAAACCAAGGCGCAAAATAACTGCCCATGAACTGAGAAAAGTCAAGCGTGCAGCTGCCAAGATGCCACTTGCCACCAGTTTGGCCATATTTCAGAGCTGCAACATCACTGGAGTGCCCAAAAGCACAAGGTGTGCAATACTCAGAGACATGGCCAAGGTAAGAAAGGCTGAAAGACGACCACCACTGAACAAGACACACAAGCTGAAACGTCAAGACTGGGCCAAGAAATATCTCAAGACTGATTTTTCTAAGGTTTTATGGACTGATGAAATGAGAGTGAGTCTTGATGGGCCAGATGGATGGGCCCGTGGCTGGATTGGTAAAGGGCAGAGAGCTCCAGTCCGACTCAGACGCCAGCAAGGTGGAGGTGGAGTACTGGTTTGGGCTGGTATCATCAAAGATGAGCTTGTGGGGCCTTTTCGGGTTGAGGATGGAGTCAAGCTCAACTCCCAGTCCTACTGCCAGTTTCTGGAAGACACCTTCTTCAAGCAGTGGTACTGGAAGAAGTCTGCATCCTTCAAGAAAAACATGATTTTCATGCAGGACAATGCTCCATCACACGCGTCCAAGTACTCCACAGCGTGGCTGGCAAGAAAGGGTATAAAAGAATAAAATCTAATGACATGGCCTCCTTGTTCACCTGATCTGAACCCCATTGAGAACCTGTGGTCCATCATCAAATGTGAGATTTACAAGGAGGGAAAACAGTACACCTCTCTGAACAGTGTCTGGGAGGCTGTGGTTGCTGCTGCACGCAATGTTGATGGTGAACAGATCAAAACACTGACAGAATCCATGGATGGCAGGCTTTTGAGTGTCCTTGCAAAGAAAGGTGGCTATATTGGTCACTGATTTGTTTTTGTTTTGTTTTTGAATGTCAGAAATGTATATTTGTGAATGTTGAGATGTTATATTGGTTTTACTGGTAAAAATAAATAATTGAAATGGGTATATATTTGTTTTTTGTTAAGTTGCCTAATAATTATGCACAGTTATAGTCACCTGCACACACAGATATCCCCCTAAAATAGCTAAAACTAAAAACAAACTAAAAACTACTTCCAAAAATATTCAGCTTTGATATTAATGAGTTTTTTGGGTTCATTGAGAACATGGTTGTTGTTCAATAATAAAATGAATCCTCAAAAATACAACTTGCCTAATAATTCTGCACTCCCTGTAGACTGGCAGTGTAACTGCTTCTGATCCTGTCTGTTCTATGTATAGACTGGCAGTGTAACTGCTTCTGATCCTGTCTGTTCCATGTATAGCCTGGCAGTGTAACTGCTTCTGATCCTGTCTGTTCCATGTATAGCCTGGCAGTGTAACTGCTTCTGATCCTGTCTGTTCCATGTATAGCCTGGCAGTGCTCCACTGCTTCTGATCCTGTCTGTTCCATGTATAGACTGGCAGTGTAACTGCTTCTGATCCTGTCTGTTCCATGTATAGACTGGCAGTGTAACTGCTTCTGATCCTGTCTGTTCCATGTATAGCCTGGCAGTGTAACTGCTTCTGATCCTGTCTGTTCCATTTATAGCCTGGCAGTGCTCCACTGCTTCTGATCCTGTCTGTTCCATGTATAGCCTGGCAGTGTAACTGCTTCTGATCCTGTCTGTTCCATGTCTAGCCTGGCAGTGCTCCACTGCTTCTGATCCTGTCTGTTTCATGTATAGCCTGGCAGTGTAACTGCTTCTGATCCTGTCTGTTTCATGTATAGCCTGGCAGTGTAACTGCTTCTGATCCTGTCTGTTTCATGTATGGCCTGGCAGTGCTCCACTGCTTCTGATCCTGTCTGTTCTATGTCTAGCCTGGCAGTGTAACTGCTTCTGATCCTGTCTGTTCTATGTCTAGCCTGGCAGTGCTCCACTGCTTCTGATCCTGTCTGTTTCATGTATAGCCTGGCAGTGCTCCACTACTTCTGATCCTGTCTGTTCCATGTATAGCCTGGCAGTGCTCCACTGCTTCTGATCCTGTCTGTCCCATGTATAGCCTGGCAGTGCTCCACTGCTTCTGATCCTGTCTGTTCCATGTATAGCCTGGCAGTGCTCCACTGCTTCTGATCCTGTCTGTTCCATGTATAGCCTGGCAGTGTAACTGCTTCTGATCCTGTCTGTTCCATGTCTAGCCTGGCAGTGTAACTGCTTCTGATCCTGTCTGTTCCATGTATAGCCTGGCAGTGCTCCACTGCTTCTGATCCTGTCTGTTCCATGTATAGCCTGGCAGTGTAACTGCTTCTGATCCTGTCTGTTCCATGTATAGCCTGGCAGTGTAACTGCTTCTGATCCTGTCTGTTCCATGTATAGCCTGGCAGTGTAACTGCTTCTGATCCTGTCTGTTTCATGTATAGACTGGCAGTGTAACTGCTTCTGATCCTGTCTGTTTCATGTATAGCCATACAGTGCGATGCAATAATACACCCACTAACACCAATATAATAATGCATTTTTTAGATGAAATTTATTTTAACACTACGTTTAATATCACTGGTATAAAAATTGTGTTTCTGCTAGGGTTGTCCCGATACCGATACTAGTATCGGTATCGGGACCGATTCCGAGTTTTCTCGGCGGTACTCAGCCGCCGATACCCCGCCCCGATACATAAATAGAATACTATGGGCGTAACTATGGGCGGGGCCCCGCCGCTCACCGAAGTATTTATAAACGTGAATCCTTATCCTGTTGTTAAGTTGAACTAACGCTGCGCTCTCCCATGTTCCCCTGTATCCCCTGTATCCCCACAGCACTTACTTAAGCTTCCATAGCAGGCAGAGCGGACGGCACCAGTAACGTCACTCACTGACGTAGAGCGCCTGCTCCGCCCACTTTATGAATGAAGCAGGCGGAGCAGACGCGCGACGTCAGTGAGTGACGTTACTGCTGCCGTCCGCTCTGCCTGCTATGGAAGCTTAAGTAAGTGCTATGGGGATACAGGGGGGACATGGGAACATGGGAGAGGGCAGCGTTAGTTCAACTTAACAACAGGATAAGGATTCACGTTTATAAATACTTCGGTGAGCGGCGGGGCCCGGTGTATTGGGGGACACTGTTATGAGGGGGATCTGTGGATATAGCAGTGTCAGCCACAGATCCTCCCCATAACAGTTCCATCCACAGATCCCCTATAACAGCACCATCCACAGATCCCCCACCAAATAACAATGCCATCCTCAGATCCCCCCACCCCATAACAATGCCATCCACAGATATCCCACCCCATAACAGTACCATCCACAGATCCCCCATAACAGTGCCATCCACAGATCCCCCATAACAGTGCCATCCACAGATCCCCCATAACAGTGCCATCCACAGATCCCCATAACAGTGCCATCCACAGATCCCCATAACAGTGCCATCCACAGATCCCCCATAACAGCACCATCCACAGATCCCCATAACAGCGCCATCCACAGATCCCCCATAACAGTGCCATCCACAGATCCCCCATAACAGTGCCATCCACAGATCCCCCATAACAGTGCCATCCACAGATCCCCCATAACAGTGCCATCCACAGATCCCCATAACAGTGCCATCCACAGATCCCCCACATGACAGTGCGTCATCCACAGATCCACAGATCCCCCAAAACGGTCACATGACATTTAAAAAAAGTATCGGTATTCGGTATCGGTGACTACTTGAAAAAAAGTATCGGTACTTGTACTCGGTCCTAAAAAAGTGGTATCGGGACAACCCTAGTTTCTGCCATAAAATGCTTATATGCAGCAAGGTTAATAACATAAGTAGTACCCCAGAGAGGGAACTACCATTCCTACACCCTGCTACTGTTTCTAATGGCTAATCAATAAAGTCATATGTGTATTTATTCCAGTTCCTCTTACATTGTACCTTAATAGTATTTCTATGAAACTGTTATGTTCATGTACTGTGCCTGGTTCACCAGCAGGTGGCAGTGTATCTGGCAGAGACAGATCTTTAGAAAGAATGGAACTTACCATTCTCCCTCCTTTTTGGGCAGAAGTGGGCTAGTCCTGTTTCCTACCAAGGGAGGTGTTGCAGGAAGCTACAGTTAGTCTAGAGTTGGAAAGAGACAAGTCGAGTCATGGTGCAGTGAGGGGAATGCCCCCTCCTGCAGCAGGAGTCTCTCAAGGGAAGCAGCTCATAGAGCTCCATGACTCCGTGCAGTTTATAGACTGGGTATTGCAAGGGGGTCAACAGCCAAAAGCACCCCACTCAAAGGTACTAGTGTTGATCGAGCACCGTAGTGCTCGGGCCGAACACATCGGGATGTTCAGGTGCTCGACCGAGCACCCGAGTATAATGGAAGTCAATAGGAGAACCCGAGCATTAAACCAGGCACCCCCTGCTCTGAAGAGGGGAGGGCGTCTGGTTCATAGGAAAATGTCAGAAATTGATGGAAACACCACTGAAATGGTTCTGGAACAGCATGGGGAGGATGTCTGGATGCATCTTGATGGTCGCTGCTGGGAACGATGTTGTCCGAATAGTACGCCACTTTTACAGACTGACAATAATACGCACAAAACTGAAAAAAAAAAAATTTTTGGAGGAAAATTTGTTGGGAAACATTCTTTCCTGTATATTTACTTGTATATAAAGTGCAAGTGCTGCAAAAAATTACAAGGAAGAGGCACTCCGATACAACCTGTATATCACATAAAGGAGGGCCTCATTCACATTGTGCTACAATTGTTCAGGTAGTGGGACTCCTACACTCATAAAGCCTATGCACTAAAGGAAAGGGCTGCCAAACATTACAAGGAACCGGCGCTACAATACACCCTTTATTACACATAAAGGAGGGCATCATACACAGCCTTGAAAAATTATGATTGATGGCCTGCTGGTGACCCTCAAAAACATTAGGAGCAAGGGCCTGCTGATCTGACCATCTAAACATTAGGGGCAAGGGCATACTGCCGCTTTGGTGATGTTGCACATATGCTGAAAGTATGGTCAATAATTCCAATGTGCGAAGGGAGCGGCTGGGTGAAACCGGAAGTGCTTTTATTGAAACATGTTCTGCAATGACAGCAGGACCTTCAGTCAGGTAGGCAGAAGAGCAACTGTGTATTCTGTCCATACATATTAATACACATCTATCTATTTAATAATAACATTCTCATATACAGGTATAACGTCCTTATATAAAATAATAAACTATTAACCATGTGCAGATCTATTATTACTCAATATGCATCACAGTAGGCAAATAGTGCAGTATAATATAATATATTGCCATAAAATCCTATAACAATCACATTCACCATACACTGGCGCCATGTGACACGTCAGTGTACTCCACTAACATTTGTGCAGTGTGTTATTTACTCACACAGCATCACCAGCAGCCTTTGCTGATTACAGGGATATGAATTAAATCACCTTTGCCCTGTTTATTGCCTTAAATATGTGTTCTCTTACCTGCAATGACAACATGACCTTCAGTCAGGTAGGCAGAAGAACAACTGTGTATTCTGTCCCACCAGGAACAAAAGGTCTGTCTTTTAGTTCCCCTAGCATTTAGCAGTGTGATATGAACTGTGCTCGTCATTCAGGCCTTAAACACTCTGCCGTGACTTTTCTATTACCACAGCTATGCCCCTAATTGCTGAAGCTGGGAATGTAATATGTATTTGTGGTAGGGGCTGAGGTGTACATTGGCGTGGAGTCGGGAGGGATGCCTATCACCCTCCATGATCTATCTGGCTGAACTGTGCCTGGAGCCATTGCGGGGTAGGCCTGAATAAGTGGGCCACCCAAGAGAGTGGAATGAAAGAAAGAAGGGTCGGGAGGGTGGGGCATGAAGCGACCGTCCTCAGGGTGAGGACGCGGGGTAAGATATAGTCAGCAGCCCCGCCCACAAATACAGGCTGTAACCAGCCTTAACACTTGTGGTAGGGGCTGAGGTGTACATTGGCGTGGAGTCGGGAGGGATGCCTATCACCCTCCATGATCTATCTGGCTGAACTGTGCCTGGAGCCAGTGTGGGGTAGGCCTGAATAAGTGGGCAAGAAGACTACCCACGCTGTAGGAGGGAAATAGTTAATTGAACCGAACGACACGGGAGATAGCAAGGGCCTGAGGGATTCAGGCCGGCGATGGGTTGTTAAATGACCCGAGTGATTCGGGAAGGCACTGGGTAGTTAGTAACGTGATGGTCCAGGAGGACAGCGGAAGAGCAAGCTTGGGTGATCCAGGATGAGAGAGGCAACGTTTGGTCTGGGCGATCCAGGATGAGAGAGGCAACGTGGGCCTGGGCGATCCAGGATGACTGAGGAAGGGCGAGCCCGGGTGAACCAGGATGACGGAGGCAGAGCGAGCCTGGGCGATCCAGGAAGACAGGAGCAGCGCGAGCCTGGGCGATTCAGGAAGACAGGAGCAGCGCGAGCCTGGGCGACCCAGGAAGACAGGAGCAGCGCGAGCCTGGGCGATCCAGGAAGACGGGAGCAGCGCGAGCCTGGGCGACCTAAAATAACCGAGCAGGAGCGAGCCTGGGCGGTCCAGGAAGACAGGAGCAGCGCGAGCCTGGGTGATCCAGGATGACAGGAGCAGCGCGAGCCTGGGCAACCTAGAATAACCGAGAAGGAGCGAGCCTGGGCGATCCAGGAAGACAGGAGCAGCGCGAGCCTGGGCGATCCAGGATGACAGGAGCAGCGCGAGCCTGGGCGATCCAGGATGACAGGAGCAGCGCGAGCCTGGGCGATCCAGGATGACAGGAGCAGCGCGAGCCTGGGCGATCCAGGATGACAGGAGCAGCGCGAGCCTGGGCGATCCAGGATGACAGGAGCAGCGCGAGCCTGGGCGATCCAGGATGACAGGAGCAGAGCGAGCCTGGGCGATCCAGGATGACAGGAGCAGAGCGAGCCTGGGCGAACCAGGATGACAGAGCGAGCCTGGGCAACCTTAGAATAACTGAGATGGAGCGAGCCTGGGCGATCCAGGAAGACAGGAGCGGTGCGAGCCTGGGCGATCCAGGATGACAGGAGCAGCGCGAGCCTGGGCGATCCAGGATGACAGGAGCAGTGTGAGCCTGGGCAACCTTAGAATAACCGAGATGGAGCGAACCTGGGTGATCCAGGATGACCGGAGCAGAGCGAGCCTGGGCGATCCAGGATGACCGGAGCAGAGTGAGCCTGGGCGATCCAGGATGACCGGAGCAGAGCGAGCCTGGGCGATCCAGGATGACCGGAGCAGGGCGAGCCTGGGCGATCCAGGACGACAGGAGCAGGGCGAGCCTGGGCGATCCAGGACGACAGGAGCAGGGCGAGCCTGGGCGATCCAGGATGGCAGACGGAGCGAGCCTGGGCGGTCCAGGATGAGAGGCGCGGAGCGAGCCTGGGCGATCCAGGACGACAGAACGAGCCAGGGCGATCCTGGATGACAAGGGTAGAGTGAGCCTGGGCGAACCAGGATGATAGAGACAGAGCGAGCCTCGGCCAGCCAGGACAACTGGAACAGAGAGAGCCTGGGCGATCCAGGAAGACAGAGGCAGGGCGAGCCCGGGCGGACCAGGACGATCCAGGACGACCGAGGCAGTGTGAGCCTGGATGAACCTGGATGGCAGAGGCAGAGCGAGGTTGGGCGATCCAGGATGACAGGGACCTCAGATGTCGTGAGAGTGAGACAAGAAGCAGGGAAGACAGACAGAAGGCGTATGCATGAAACCTGAAGAATTCAGGAAGCAGATGAGCAGCAACTTGGCTGATTGGGAGGACTGAATATCAGAGAGTACCGCAGCCCTGTCTGTTTTAAGAAAAGATTGCCCAAAATTGCACATTAGGAAACCGAAAAATAGCACAGCAACTAAACCCCACTACTAAAACAACATTCATGGAGTTAGCTACACTGTAGGGGATAACTTGTGTTACATCTGTTAGTAGGAGTGGAAGGTGTAGTTTCTGGCCCCAGTCGAGGGGGCATAGAGCGATTGTGCAGCAATTGATTGGCACCCGTGGGTATAGGGGTCCACCGAAGGCTCCAACCCAACTCAACCTGGGCTAGCGGTAGCACAGGCGACGGGAATCAGAGCGGCAGTCCCTGACCCCGCAGCAGTGTCTGCAAGGCAGCACCCTACTGATCACACCGGTGTCTGGACTCTCCGCTGCGTACTCTCCCTTTTTTTTTTTTTACCTGAATGGAGACACACGCCGGCAAGCCCCGTGCCTGCCGACCATGGCTTCTCGGCTGGAATGTACTGCAAAATAAAATAAAAATAGAAAACAATACATGCAATTATACCTAACTACAGTTGTAGATACCCCCAGGTCCGGTGTACTGAAGAAGTACTTGAACCAATTAGATTTATTATTGTTATTTTAAACACCGCTTTAGGAGAGCTGGGAAGAGAAGGAAGATGAGGGAACAGAGGACCGTGGACGGGGAGCAAGAAAGGATGACAGAGGCAGAACGAGCCTGGGCGATCCAGGATGACAGAGACAGCGAGGGCCTGGGCGATCCAGGAAGACTACGGATGATGTGTGGGAGTGAGATAAGAAGCATGGAAAACAGACAAAAAGATGTGTGCATGATACCTGAAAAAATTCGGGAAGCTGAGCAGCTACTTGGCTGAACGGGAAGACTGGATATCAGACGGTACTGCAGCCCTGTGATGATGAAGAGGCCCCCCCCGGAGCTGGAGGGGAGAGGACAGCTAGCCGGGCTTTTTTTTTCTTTTTCCTCTTGCCTGGGCGATCCAGAATGACAGTGACAATACGCGCCTGAAGGACTCAGGAACCTGATGAGCAGCTACCTGGCTGACCTGGAAGACTGGATATAAGACGGTACCGCAGTCCTGTTCATGTTTGAAAAAACTTATCAGCACCCAAGTACAGACAACAAGCAAAAATCAGCACCCAGGTGTAACACGGCGGTGCCATACGCATGTGCACAGGAGGGCAGCGCGGGGCAGTTTGTGCCAAACCTGAGCATGAGAGGATGGCACCGCAGCGGTGCCACACGCATGCGCCCAGGAGGGCGGCGACACGGCTGCCAGGCACATGTGCACAGGAGAGTGGCACCACGCCACTGCGCCACAAACAAATGCACAGGGGGCGGTGGACATACGGTGTGAAGCACAAGTGCAGGAGGCGGCACAGCGGGTGTCACAGACATGTGCATAAGAGGGCGGCATAACACAGCCGAGCCGTGAAAAAACGTGGTGTAATGCACATGCCTGCTGGTAGCGCACAAATCATACGGGCAAATTTAATTTATATTTTAACATTTCCATCTCGCTGAGAGCCACAAACCATCAGGAGAGAGAGACTTGTGCCAATGCGATGTGAACACAGCCTAATATGGTTATTTAATACAGTGTATAGTAACGAATCAGTGCTGGGGCAGGAGTGTCTGACCTTCCTCCAGACCGGCAGCGGGCGGGCAGTGGTTACTTTTGGGGTGTTCCGCTCTGTGGTTGTTGAGGGTCATAGTTTAAAGGTTTTGCATCTGGGGTGAGAACTTGTTCTGGGAGCGACTTCTCTGAGTTTACAGACACATACACAACAGGCTGCTCTACGGCAACCTACAACAGAGATTAGTCATTAGATTACATGTCAGAGAATTGACAGGACGGGATGAGACCTAAAGACCCCCATCCACATAAGGCTATTGTCCGCAGAACCTGCCTTTGGGGCTGCCTTCCCTCTTGATGACAGCGGCTTTCTTTTCTTTCCCATTGAAAACACATGCACCCATGGCTGAACCAACTGTGTATCATGTGTGTGTATGAGGGAGTCGGGAGAGATAGCCTTTGGCTGAACAAGCATCAAGGAGATACGTGTCAGTTCTGATACGGTATCTGTAGAGGGTAGGCTGCATACAGATTAGCCCCATTAAATATGGCTATTCCACCTCAGTTGTAGGTGCAAATCCGTTGCCGAAAACCTTGTATGTCTTCCACAGATTCTACATCAAACACACCTCGGATGTTGCTGATGTGTATGTGCACGAGTCCTTGGCATTGGCTTTAGAATAAGTCTAGAAATTACTGTGAACTTCCCCATTGAACTAACTTACATTCGCCCCCAGAGAAGAAACAAAGTAACTGTACATTGCGGGAGAGCGAGGAGCAGGCGGCGGGTTTCTCTCCTGGAGCTCAGCACAGAAACAGTTAACTGTCGCTAATTTCGTTTCTCTCTTTCCCAAATAAAGAACTTTTTCCCGTGTATCCTTGGTAACGGATTATGGCACGCTGAAGTGATAATACATATGTTTCACTTGCCGATGAAAGGAGCTCATGGGCACTTGCGGCGCAGGCTGAGCCTGGCAGGAAAGAACCGCCCCCTGAAGCGCCGTGGAGCCGGTCCCGCCGAACCCTAATCGCGGACAATCGGAACATACCTGATATGAGCAGGCTCCCCCCGGAGCTGAAGGGGAGAGGAAGGCTGGCCGGGCCCGGCTGGGTGCCGGACGAACGCTGCCCCCAGCCGAGGGAACCTGCAGAGCCGAGACTTACCCGGAAGTGACGCGCCGCGAACCGGAAGTGACGGGACGGACCGAGACAGCAAGCATGAAGCGACCGTCCTCAGGGTGAGGACGCGGGGTAAGATATAGTCAGCAGCCCCGCCCACAAATACAGGCTGTAACCAGCCTTAACACTAGTTTATTTTTTGATGGGGTATCTGATTTTGACATACACTACAGTGACTCTAGATAACATGGGGACGATCGCACGTCCCCGGGACGGCGACGATCCATTCGGATGTCTGCCTTATCAACTTTCGATGTTATTTTCAGCCCAAACCATGTACACCATGGGTAACGGGGGAATCATGGTTCGATTCCGGAGAGGGAGCCTGAGGAATTGCTACGGCTACCACATCCAAGCAAGGCAGCATGTGCGCAAATTACCTATTAGGTATCATTAGGTGAGGGCCTGCAGGTGAGCTGACCCTATAAAAGATTTTAGGTGAGGGCCTGCAGGTGAGCTGACCCTGTAAAAGATTGTAGGTGAAGGCCTGCTGGTGAGCTGACCCTGTAAAAAATGATATGCGAGGGCCTGTTGGTGAGATGACCCTGTAAAAGATTTGAGGTACGGGCCTGCTGGTGAGCTGATCCTGTAAAAGATTTGAGGTGCGGGCCTGCTGGTGAGCTGACCCTGTAAAAGATTTGAGGTGCGGGCCTGCTGGTGAGCTGACCCTGTAAAAGATTTTATGTGTGGCCCTGCAGGTGAGCTGACCCTCTAAAAAATTTTATGGGAGGGCCTTCAGATGAGCTGACCCTGTAAAAGATTTAAGGTGCAGGCCTGCTGGTGAGCTGACTCTCTAAAAAATTATATGCGAGGGCCTGCAGCTGAGCTGACCCTGTAAGGCCAGCACCTCCAAGGCGTAGAGCGCCAGTTCGTGCCACGACACCACGTGTCCAGCTTGGACACCCAGTAGTTGTAATGCACTGAGGGATCACTGAGGATGCTGACACGGTCTGCTACGTACTCCTTCACCATCTTCCAACATCTTCCCTCCTTGTGACACTAGGCCACGCATCAGGGTGAGGTTGCTGGCGGGGTGTCATGAAACTGTCCCAGGCTTTGGAGAGTGTTGCCCTGCCTCTGTTGGAACTGCTGTGTGTTCCCCTCGTCTCCCCTCCTTGGTTGCCCAAGTACTACGGACTCTGCCACCAGCGTTGTCAGATGGAATATTTTTGAGCAATTTTTTAACAAGGACCTTCTGGTATTGCACCATTTTGCTCGTCCTCTCTACCAGAGGAATGAGAGATGAGAAGTTCTCTTTGTAGCGGGGGTCAAGAAGGGTGAACAACCAGTAATCCGTGTTGTCTAAAATGCGTATAACGTGCGGGCAAGACTTCACCGTCGACATCAGAAGGATCACTCT
Organism: Bufo bufo; assembly: GCF_905171765.1. Taxonomy (NCBI): domain Eukaryota; kingdom Metazoa; phylum Chordata; class Amphibia; order Anura; family Bufonidae; genus Bufo; species Bufo bufo. The sequence goes on along the minus strand of NC_053391.1, from coordinate 702,172,375 downwards.
CAATCTCCTCATCCTCTTCCACCTCTTCTGCCCACCCACGCAGAACAGATGGAATTAAACTTCCATGGGTACAACCCTCTGTAGCGGAGGCAACCGTCTCCTGCTCCTACTCCTCTTCCTCCTATTAATCGTCCAGTTCGTGCTGAGAAGACGGACGGAGGGTGGTCTGGCTATCACCCTGTGTAATGTCTTCCCTCATTTCCACCTCTTCCACATGCAAAGCGTTGTCCTTAATTGTGAGCAGCGAGCGTTTCAGTAGACACAGAAGTGGGATGGTGACGCTGATAATAGCGTTATCGCCGCTCACCATCTATTTTGATTCCTCAAAGTTTCTTAAAACCTCACAGAGGTCAGACATCCATGCCCACTCGTCGCTTGTGAAGAGCAGAAGCTGACTGGAAAGGTGACGACCATGTTGCAGCTGGTATTCCACTACTGCCCTGTGCTGCTCACAAAGCCTGGCCAACATGTGGAACGTGGAGTTCCAGCACGTGCTCACGTGGCACAACAGCCGGTGAGCTGGCATTTTCAAGCGCTGCGCTCACGGAGACCCTGGTTCCTTCATGGTGCAAGGTTCCGGCTGTCTCATTCCCTGCTCCCTAAGTTAGGGTTTGCTACAGTGTCAGCAGGGCTTAGGTTCCAGCGTATGAGTTCGTTCACCATCAGGCGCTTATACTGTCAGCAGTCAGGGAGAGGCTCAGGGATTGTCAGGAGGTTACCATTCCCTCCTCCCTAGCTTTGGGGCCTAGTCTGTTTACCTGTTGCTGTTTTGTTTACTTGGTGTTCCTCTAATCCCCATCTACCATGACATGTGCACACATACGGCGCACCTCAGGCAAATTGGGGTATGTTTTGAGAAACCGCTGAATCACAAGGTTAAACACGTGGGCTAGGCATGGGATGTGTCTGAGCTTGCCAAGCTCCAAAGCCGCCACCAAGTTACGGCCATTATCAGACACAACCATGCCTGGTTCTAGGTTGAGTGGCGAGAGCCACAGATCAGTCTGGTCTCCTATCCCCTGCCACAGCTCTGCGGCAGTGTGCTGTTTGTCCCCAAAGCATATCAGCTTCAGCACGGCCTGTTGCCGTTTCCCCACTACAGTACTATGCTGCTTCCAGCTACCAGGTGATGACTGACTGGTGCTGCACGCGGATAATTCTGAGGTGGAAGTGGAGGAGGAGAAGTGGGGGTTGGAGCCACTAACGTAGGTCAACGTAGGGCCCGCAATCCTTGGCGTCAGTAGCACCTGTGCCATCCCAGGGTACGAGTCGCTCCCGGCCTCCACAACGTTCACCCAGTGTGCCGTCAGGGAAATGTAGCATCCCTGGCCGAAAGCACTTGTCCATGTGTCCGTGGTTAAGTGGACCTTCCCAGTAACTGCATTGGTCAGGGCACGTGTGATGTTACGGGACACATGTTGGTGTAAGGCGGGCATGGCACACTGTGAAAAATAGTGTCGGCTGGGGACTGCGTAACGAGGGATGGCCGCCGACATCAGGCTGCGTTAGGCTTTAGTATCCACAAGCCTAAATGGCAACATTTCCTGGGCCAGTAATTTGGAAAGCTGTGCATTTAGTGCTATGGCCAGGGGGTGGGTGGCTGGGTATTTGCGCTTGCGTTCAAATGCCTGGGGTATGGAAATTTGTACGCTGTGCTGGGACACGGAAGTGGTCGCTGATGGTGCTTGCGAAGGTCCAGGTGCAGGGCGGGAGGCATCCGGTCCTGCGCCTTTGACAGACGATTGGCCAGCACTTACCATAGGGGAAGAGGAGGCAGTGGTGTGACCCGCAGACACAGATTGTGGACCCAGGCGTTCGTCCCACTTATTACAGTGCTTGGATGCCATGTGGCGGATCATGCTGGCGGTGGTGAGGTTGCTAGTGTTCACACCCCGGGTTATTTTGGTACGGCACAGGTTGCAAACTACTATTCTTTTGTTGTCCTCAGTTTCCTCAAAAAAGCGCCATACTGCGGAACATCTACAGCTTGGCAAGGGAGATTTCCACAAGGGGTGCTCTGTGGAACAGTTGCGGGCCTGTTTGGTGAGGCCCGCCTTCTCCCTTTTGCCACCCCACTGCCTCTTCCAGCCTGTTGCGGTGCTGCGGATCCCTCCCCCTCTGTACTGCTGTCCTCGCTCGGCTTTTTACCTTTCCAGGTTGGGTCAGTGACCTCATCGTCCACCACCTCCTCTTCCTCACTCTGCTCATCCTCCTGATTTGTTGACCTAACCACAAATTCAGTGATTGACAACTGTGTCTCATCCTTATCATCAACCTCTTGAGACAGTAATTGCGGTTGACTCATTGGCAACTATGTCTCATCATCATCCACCTCGTGAAACACTAATTGCCGTTCCCCAGTGTCATGTTCTTGTGACTCTGGATGCTCAAGAGGTTGGGAATCAGGGCACAAGATCTCATGTTCCTCTTCAAGCGTGCTTGGCGAGAGGGCCAAATCAAGTAATGGCGATGAAAAGAGGTCCTTACAATATCCGAGTGTGGGATCATTTGTTTGGCCAGACTGTAAATGGTGGGAGGAAGGAGGATCAGAGTGAGCATTGTGTGGACCAGACTCTTGGCTACTGAGACTGGACTTGGTGGAAGACAGGGTGGTGCACAATCAGCATCACAGCCACTTCCACATCCCCTACTGCTCGCTTTCTTCATTTTAAATGTGATATATTCTTGAAAGTATGTCACACGTCCAGTAGTGTAGGATTTGGAAGTGCATGCGCAAAATTTTTTATAACAGTATTTGTGATGAGGAAACGTTACACAGGACAGGTATCACAGGTACTGTCACAGTTCGCAATGTCTACAGAAAAATTGCACTGGATGTCACTGATATTTTAGGGATGCGCACACTTTACACAGGAGATGTGGCTCGGATAATTTACTGTCCGCAGCGGCCTATTACACTGTATTTGATGCGCTAAAAGTATATATTGCTGCTGTCACACACAATAGTCATTAAAAGGACTTTTGGGTCTCTGAAAAGTTTTTATAAAAATCTTCCTATTACACTCCCTACACTGTCTGTCCCTTCCTATGCACAGGTCTCCATAACACTGAGAAATTTAGTGCAGGTTGCGCTACAAACATATATTGCTGCTGTCACACACAATAGTCCTTACAAGGACTTTTGGGTCTCTGAAACATTTTTGAAGAAAGGAAGTTCAGCAGCTCTCTGAAACATTTTTGTACAGAAATAATATTCAATTACACTCCCTACACTATCTGTCCCTTTCTATGCTCAGGTCTCCCTGACTTAGAATGAGCCGAACATGTGTCATCGGGTGCTATATAGCACCCGATGACGCGTTCCGGCCAGCCAATCACTGTAATGCCAGTAGCCAACATGACTAATGGCATTACAGTGAGGGAGGTACTTATCTGCACGTTTATTGGCCGCTTAGCAGCCGCAAAACGTGCGGGGAGGAGACTCGAGCATGGCGCTCGAGCACATGCGGTACTCGGCCGAGTACCGCCATCTGCCGAGCATAGCGATGCTTGAGCTGAACTGGTATTCGGCCGAGCATGCTCGCTCATCACTAAAAGGTACCAGAACTGTCAGACCGAAGCCAGAGTCTAGTACAGCAGAGAAAGAGAAAGCAAGGTATCCCAGTTTGCCTGCCAGTTTACCCCAAAACCTGCTGGAGCCAAGAGAAAGATTGATTATTGTCTGGATACAAGTTTATTCAAGTAAAGCTGTAGAACTTTATCAAGTCTGGACTCTTTATTGCTACAGACAGGGGTGTACATAGAAATCATTGGGCCCCATAGCAAGATTCTGAATTGGGGCCCCCTAACGCCGCCCACTTCCCACCCCTGGACCATCCCACCACCTGCCCTGGCTCCTCCTCTGACACATCCCCGTTGTATCCCTACTGAACCAGAGAATAAAGGGCACAGGTCAGTTTTCACGCAAAGGGAATGCCATAGGAGCAAAACCCGTAAAATGGTAGAGGAATTGTGTTTTTTTTTCCAATTCCACCCCATTTGCAATTGTATGCCATATTAAAGTACAACTTGGCCTGAAAAAAGTCCTCAAATGGATAGGTTAACAGAAAAATAAAAAGGTTATGGCTAGGTGACCATGTGGGCGGGCGCACGTAGGTGACGCACGCTCCTCCCTCCGGGCACCGAACTCCCGGCCCGATGTGAAAACGTACCCGAGTGAAGCTGCTCTGGCCGCTGCTATACCCTCCCCCTCCTCTCGCCCGCCGCCTTGACACACTGCTACATTGCTGCTACAGCGCGGACGCTGTCATCTCGCGGACCTGCCGCTCAGCTCCTTCTCATCTGGCTGCCCCGTTCCTTTGAGGACATAGAAGGATACAACAAGTGGAGTCGACTGCGGGGCTGAGAAGTGACGGGAGAAGCAAGCTGATTCGGCGGTGTGGGGATGCGTTTACCCCCCCTCCCCCCCGCTGCGAGGATGAGGTGAGATGTATTGTGCCTTTTTCTTCTCCTCTGGAAACCTGAGAGCAACAAGCTGAGACAACGGCAGTGAAAGGGCGCAGGCTGAGGGGTGTTGGATCGGGGGCCACGAGAACTGGTCGTATAAATATATATGTATGACACGGATGGAGCCCCCCCCCATGGAAGCCTGCGCAAAGGTCGTAGGAGGATAGAGAAGGAGAAAGGCTACTAACCCTGGAAGAGGACTACGCAGTGGTCTAAGTTGGAGGGCCGTATCAGCTTGATTCATTTACAGTTCATGAACTTTGGGGTTGGGGGGGAGAGCAAAAATTGGCTCCCTTTGAAATAGGGTTGGTGGCATGTGGCTTATTGCATTGCCTAACACCAATGTCTGAGAAGGCTGGTTTTGGAAAACTGGAGGTGGACTAGCTACTTTAAAGGAAGATACGCTAGCCCTTCAACAATTGCATAAAAAGCACCATTTCTTGGTTTTATATTTTGCTTATTGGGAATTGGTTGGAAGAACTGAGTCTATAAACTAACTTAACTAATTCAACTGACCAATTAAGGGACTGTTGCTAACCTTAAGCCACTAACTGTACCTGTATTAGCACTATAACCACGCATCTCTTTAACCAACTAACCGAATATAACGTATTGAGGCAGAGATGGGGGTTCAGTGGATATATGGAACCAGCTGACTATTTATATGAATGCGGACTAATGTATCGTTGTTTTGTATTTATATGCTGATTTTCCTCTTTTGACAGTTTATTTTAGATAGAATATAGCAGAGGCGGTTAAGGTAAGGTGAGCGGGGAAAGGGGGAAAAGGGGGTCTGAGGAAAGTGGGGGAAATTTTAAGGATGGCCAGGCAGAAGGTGGGGGAAAAGGCTAAGGGCCAAGTGGAGCTAAATACTTCAATTTCCCCAATGATAAAAAAAACAGAAAGAACCAAGCAACTACTTTTGACTAACATGCGTGGACAAAGCTGTCCCTCCAACAACTAAAAAGAGGAGGTGCTTCTATGTCAAGAGGGTGAATCCATCTTAGAGGAAGATTCCGGTTTGAGGGTGTCCGAGGTGAGCTCCCAGTCTGGGGAGGGAAACAGTTAAAGGCGTTGAAGGAAAAAGACACTAAAAAAGAGGTGCAGGTTCCCAGCTTGCAGGATATATTTTAAGAAATAAAAAAATGTAGCTTGGCAATACAGGACCTCTCTCTCCAGACTGGAAATATTAGGGAGTCGGTGGGACTACTCAGAGCGGACGTTCAAAAGTATAAAGAAAGGCTGATAGAGAAAAGAACGTCTGACTCTAAGGACCTCTTGCAGACAATTACTGAAGAAGAGGATTCCTTGAAGGAGGAAAACAGGGAATTGAAAAATAGAATACTGGATTTAGAAAATAGGTCCAGGAAGTTTAATCTGAAATGCCTGGGAATCCCAGAGGGGGTGGAGGGGCAAGACCCTTCTGCTTTTATACAAACTTGGCTGATGGAACAACTGGGTCAGGACATCTCGGATTAGAAAAACTTTGTGGAACGAGCCTATAGACTCCCGTCAAAGAAACCCCCACCCGGAACGAGACCAAGACCTATAATCCTTAATTTGTTATCGGTTAGGGATTAGGGTGAGATAATGCGTAGGTCAAGGAGGAGAGGGAAACTGGAATATTTAGGTGCAACTTCAGATGCTATTTCCTGATAATGCAAAAGAAACGGTATAGGAAAGACATTCTGGAAATGGGTAGATATATAAAAAGGCTTCTATGAGAATCATCTCTTGGAATATTAGGGGCTTCAGTAGGGGTGTAAAGAGAGTTGCAGTTTTCGATGCAATACATAGATTCTTACCTGCGATAGTTTGTTTACAGGAGACGCATCTGACAGGTGAAAGGATAAATGGACTGGTTAGATCGTGGATACAGCACTCCTTTCACTCAGTCCACTCATCATATGCCAGAGGTGTGAGTGTACTAATACACCGGGATGTGGATATTAAAATAGGGGAAACAGCTATAGATGGGGAGGGTCGATACGTTTTGATCGACTGTTTTTTGGAAGGAAGACCATGGGTAATTGCAACTTTCAAGTTGGAGGTCCTATTAAAAATTCACAATTTTGTACTTAAGGTAGGGGATAAACCACTTCTAGTTATGGGTGACTTTAATAATGTTATGGATAGTAAAATAGATAGATGTAGAGTTGGGAATGCTCAAATTCTTAGCACGGGATCTAAATAAAAAAACATTATTGGGTTGGATAGATATTTGGAGGGTAATGCATCCTAAACTAAAAAAATACTCATGTTTTTCAAAGACCCATAGGAGCCTATCACGAATTGACTTAATTTTTCACCAATAATAAAGGTTCATGTGATATCGAACAGGTTAAATATGGACAGCGGGGGATTTCAGACCATAACCCAATTATTATAAACATAAAAACAAATAATAAAAATTCCCTCTAGAGTCCACTCATTCCGCCATGACCTCCTTCCTATACCACCCCACGCTTCCTGCTAGTCTTAGCACGTCTACAACGAGACCGTGGTTTCAACGGGGGGTGTTTCGGTTCGCTGATATTGTGGCCCCCTTCACTAGGGTCCTCCTACCGTTCACTACCCTGCAGGCCAAATATGATCTCCACCTTCCTCCAACTTCTTCTATATCGAGATTAGGCACTTTGCCCAGTCCATCTTTTCGGGGGTTACGGTTTCCCTTCCGACCTCCTTTGAGCGCATATGCAGGGAAGGGGTACATGCGAAAGGTTTAATTTCTGTGATTTACTCTATATTGCTGACTCCCTTCCCTGATCGGGCCCAAATGCATTCCTACATGGTGCGGTGGGAGGAATATGTGGTGAGGGCCTTACCGGACTCACTCTGGCACCTTATATGGAGGAGGGCAGCAAAATCATCTATGTCGGTACTTCACCAGGAGAACCAATATAAGATCTTAATGTACTGGTATCACACTCCTGACCTCCTCCATAGAATGAATCCAGTAGTTCCGCGTGATTGTTGGAGATGTGGCTTACATAGGGGTACATTGCCTCACATTTTCTGGGATTGTTCCAAGATAGGCCCTTACTGGACTAAAGTAGGCGCTCTCCTGACCGATGTTTTTGGAACCGAAATCCGACCGGAACCTGTGTCCTTCCTGCTTAATGTTGTTCCCAAACAAGTCAAAAAACATGCACTCAAGCTGCTGCTACTGATACTAACAGCAGCTCGTCTAGTCTCCCGATCGTGGAAAAGCCCCGACCCACCACGGGTCTCTGATTTGTATGCCAGGGTGATGGAGGTCCGAACAATGGAGTATTCCACTGCTATGTATCAGGACAAAATGGCACTCTTCAACGCCATGTGGGACACTTATTGGTCCACTAGGCAACCTTGAAGAATTAGGGTGAAGGGATTGTTCCCTCCCCCCCCCTCCCTCCCCTCTCTGTCTTTGTCCATGTCATTTGTCATGTCTGTTGGCTATTTGTTGGGTTGGGTAATTCTGGTTGAGAATTTTTGGGCCTTAGGGTCCTTATGGCTATCTCGCTTCTACCTAATGTTTTTTTTATTTATTTTTTATTTTTAAAGATGTATTGCACAGCAGTTTTTGCTTTCTTCTTTTTCTTCTTTTCAGGCTGGTTACAGATGGATGCAGTCTTAGTTAGTTCAATTTAACGCTTTATTTTTGTTTGGTCTTCAATGCTTCATCACTGAATATTTTCAAGTGTTAAATATGCTCATCTAATATGTATGTGATATATTCTGTGTATTATCCTTTCCTTGAACTTCTGTGCACTGTGCTATTGTAAAAGTGTATTCACGTTTTTTGTTTTATATACCATAATAAACATACAATTATAAAAATAAAAAAAATAATAAGAAAAAAAGAAGAGGGATGCACATAAATATTGGGTGGATAAATATAATGGGCATACAGGATAAGATTTTGAAAGAGATAACAGAGTTTTTTGATTGGAATGAAGGTTCAGCAGCAACCAGTATAGTATGGGAGGCCGCAAAGGCATATACAGTCCTGATCAAAAGTTTAAGACCACTTGAAAAATGGCAAAAAATCATATTTTACATTGTTGGATCTTAACAAGGTTCCAAGTAGAGCTTCAACATGCAACAAGAAGAGATGGGAGTGAGACAAAACATTTTTTGAGCATTCAATTTAATGAAAATAACGATTAAACTGAAACAGGCTGTTTCAGTTTAATCGTTATTTTCAATTAATTGAATGCTCAAAAATGTTTTGTCTCACTCTCATTTCTTCTTGTTGCATGTTGAAGCTCTACTTGGAACCTTGTTAAGATCCAACAATGTAAAATATGATTTTTTGCCATTTTTCAAGTGGTCTTAAACTTTTGATCAGGACTGTATTAGATAAAAATACAGTCCTGATATAAAAAAGGGGTAAGGAAAAAAATAATGGACATGGAACAAGAGGCGGAAAGATATGAAAATAAGTATATTGGAAACCCTACAGATAAGAACTATAAAGAATGGATAGAGGCAGTATCCAAATTGGAAGATGAGCAGCTCTTACTGGCACAACAACAAAAATAAAACTATGTGAGGGACAAATAAGAACTTGACACAAATACAACACTTCTTGGAGGATATTACTATCTCTTGGCTAACAATAGAGCAAAGTGAAAAATTGGAGGTCCCCCTAAACGCCCTGGAAGTGGATAAAATACTGTCTAGGATCAAAAAATAAGGCCCCAGGAATAGACGGCATCCCGTTTGAAGTCTATGCTCAAAATAAAGAAATATTAATTCCAAAACTATTGACAATGTGGGAGGTCTCGAGGAAGGCAGGGAAGCTGCCAGATTCTGTGAGAAAAGCCCTAATTGCACTGATTCTAAAACCGGGGAAAGACCCAGCCCTTCCGGACTCATATCGTCCCATTTCATTAATTAATACCGATAACAAAATACTGGCCAGGATCTTGGCAGCTAGACTGAGAAGTGTTGTCACAGGACTTGTTCATGAGGATCAGACGGGATTTATGTCAGGCAAAACTACAACCGATAATGTTATGTGTTACTTTGTGAACACCCAGCTTGAACCCACGAATTGCGGCGAACGACCAATTGTTACCATAGACGCCTCAAAGGCATTTGATATTGTAGAATGGCCCTTTCTGATTATAACATTGAAGAAAATGGGATTCGGTGATAATGTTATATCATGGGTAAGGCTGTTATATACTGAAATCTCAGCAAAAGTTATATTGAATGGGGAATATTCTGATAACATTGCTATTGGTAGCGGGTTAGACAGGGGTGTCCCCTTTCCCCCTGCTTTTTGCTATAGCTTTGGAGCCGTTGGCTGATATGATCAGGCAAGATGAAGAAATCGTGGGGTTCAGGTTTGGTGCGCACGAAGAAAAAATTGCTCTGTATGCGGATGATCTTATGCTGTTTGTAGGTTCACATAGATCACTTACGAAGATTTTCCAGGTATTTGATCAGTACGGCAAACACGCCGGTCTCAATATAAACTGGTCTAAATCGGCTTGTGTCCCGATTGATCCTCTGAACAATTTTATACTAGGAGCATTGGAAATTAAGAAGACTAATGAACACGTTAAATATCTGGGCATTCAAATAACCCCAAATCCTAAGGAATATGTCCAGCGGAATGTGATTCCCAAAATACAAGAAATTGTATTAGGAAGAAAATAGATGTTTGGAAAAGATTATATGTCTCGATGGCAGGTCGGATCTCCTTAGTGAAAATGTGCTTACTACCTTCCCTGAACTATATTCTGTGGAATGCACCGGCAATAATCCCTAAAAAAATATTTAAAATAATTGCCAGTCTTTTAATGGACTTGATATGGCGAGGGGAAAAAACAAGGATAAAAGCACAAATATTGTATATCCAGGAGATGGAGGGGGGTCTATCAGTCCCAGACCTGGAACTATATTTTATTTCCGGTCATATAAAAAACATGATAACGTGGAGTAACACGCAAAGATATAATTCCATGATAGCAGGGATAAATGAAAGGCTAGAGAACTGTACTATCTTTAAGCCCATAGAAGCGGGGGTTTTGGTACAACTGGGAAGTAGAAAGATACCGCTGTTTGAGCTGATGGAAAGGGTTTGGAAGGAAGCAAGGGCCTTGTGGACCCAGGCTGGACTCCATGCTGACACCATACTGTGGGATTATACCCACCCAATAGAACTAAAGGAAATTGAACAAGAGATTTGGTGGAAGCATGGAGACTATAAACTGGGCCAGGTATGGAGACCTGGCCCAGGAGTATGGTCTGAGTAAAAAAGGAGTATGGTCTGAGTAATACAGAACTGTGGTTTTTTCATCTACAACTAAAACAAGCATTGAGAATGTTGCTGGGGAGGGGTACACAAATTGTTGCCCTTCCACAGCTGCTAGTTGATATTTCTGGATTAAAAACAGGGGGAAATTAGTTTCTAAAATATACCAATGTCTGTTACAACAAAAGACTAAGAAAATAGCAGCTAACAGCTTAATGCACAAATGGCAAGATGCTATAAACCCCCAGCGAGAAGAGTTCTGGGATTTGACCATACAGGAAAAAAATAGGATCTCAAAGAACTTTTCCCATAGAATTATCCAATTTAATATACTATATCGCCTTTATTTTAATGAAGTGTTACAAACCCAAAGTCTTCAGATGTTTAAAGTGCGGGGAGATAGGGGTGGACGATGTTCACATATTCTGGATATGTCTAAAGACCCAAGAGTTCTGGAGAAAGGTCAGGGACAGAATAGAGCAATACCATCGGATTAAAGTCCCTAGCCAATTTGAGATATGTATATTGGGGGTGATGGATAAAATGGACATCCCTCAACATCGAGAAATAGCTTCCAAATTACTTTTTTAAGCTAGTAAGTGTATCATTCGACACTGGGGAGGTAGTGCTGTACCCACGATCAAGGAATGGGAGAAGCTGGTTAGAGTTTCACTTGTTTGCGAGGAATCCCATCTGGTAAACAATAAGAAAAAATATAGATTTTCTAGAATATGGCAGAAATGGTTGGTATAGGGACTTTCTCTGAGAAGATGGGAACTATCATGAGTTGGGGCCGGGGGACGGAGGTGAGGGAGAGAGGATGATTAGAGGAGCGAGGTGAGAGGAGTGGGTGGCTTGGTGATTTTTTGATTTTTTTTTATCTCTTCAAGAGAATCGGCCAACGAATAAGGGTGGAGGGTGGGGTATGTTATGAATTATTAAATGTTACTAAACTAAAAGATTGTAAAAATTCCTTTTGTATGTTAAAAAATATAATAAAGATTTATAAAAGGTATCCCAGTTTGCCTGCCAGTTTACCCCAAAACCTGCTGGAGCCAAGAGAAAGATTGATTATTGTCTGGATACAAGTTTATTCAAGTAAAGCTGTAGAACTTTATCAAGTCTGGACTCTTACTTCACCAACTATCACTCACCACTTTATTGCTACGGACAGGGGTGTACATAGAAATCATTGGGCCCCATAGCAAGAATCTGAATTGGGGCCCCCTAACTCCGCCCACTTCCCACCCCTGGACCATCCCACCACCTGCCCTGGCTCCTCCTCTGACACATCCCCGTTGTATTCCTACTGAACCAGAGAATAAAGGGCACAGGTCAGTTTTTCCACAAAGGGAATAGGAGCAAAACCCGTAAAATGGTAGAAGAATTGTGTTTTTTTTCCCAATTCCACCCCATTTGCAATTTTCTGCCCACTTCCCACTACATTGTATGCCATAATAAAGTACAACTTGGTCTGAAAAAAATAAGTCCTCAAATGGATAGGTTAACAGAAAAATGTAAAAGTTATGGCTCAAGGAAGATAGGGAAGTAAAATTAAAATGCAAAAACGAAAAAAAAACCTCTGGTATCCTAATGGCTAAACGTGTTATCCAACCCCTATTATGCCCCCCAAAATGCTGAGCACCACATACAAGTAATACTTATGCCCGGTGGGGAGGGGTGCAGCCAATAGCAGGCTGCGATGGAAATGAGCCTCCCTAGTGTCACCTGCGATGCTAGGGAGGCTCATTCCCATCGTGGTCTGCTATTGACTGCCCCCACGTCTCCGGATGTTTTCATCTGTGTAGCAGTCACAGGAGGGAGAGACCGCAAAGCAGGATTCAAGTAAGTACAGCGGACAAGGTGACTGAAGCAAAAGCCGGCTTTATTAAGGAGCAAAATGAAACTGCCGGAAAACCTGAGTAACAATACAGTACCACTGCACCAGAGGCACAATGGGTCAATGACAGGAATGATACGAACAGGTGAACATAAAACAACAACAGTGGTAATGAGATTCAGCATATACACAGAATAAGCTAAACAGCAAGCAGTCAGCTTACAAGCTACTCTCCACACTTATTCCCTATCTAGCCCTGCTACCCAGGGGATGCTTCTACAGCGCACTGACTAAAGTCCCTGACTCTATAACCTATCACAGGAAAGCACCGGTGCAGATTCTCCTGGATCCACTAAGATGCAGTCTGGCTCCAGGTCCGGTCGCTTGCTTGTCTGTCTTTCTCTCTCTGGTCACAGCAGATGCAGATCTTCACCTTGTTCCAGCTCTGGCAGGAAGGATCCGGCTTGTACTGGTCTCTACACACGGTCCCACTCCTCTGGAACACACAGTGAAGTCCTCTCAGCTAATATAGCCTCCTGCTGCTACAGTCTTTTTCTGTTATCTCTCAGCAGTCCATCTCTCCCTGTTATCTCAGCAAGGCCCCCCAGCAACTTCTGGAACAGCCCGGGAAACTTCTTAACTCTTTCTTAGCCTCTGGCCAGCACAACCCAGGTTCCTGTTCAGTCACAGTGGTGTCACAACCCACAACCCACAGAGCACAGACAGACAGACACGGATCCCATGGGTCAGCAGCATGGGAGAGTGAGTACAAACAAGGAGCAGGACAAGACAACACACACCAGAAGAGCTGACCCAGAACTGAGGAAACCTCAGCCTTATATACAGGTTCCATGGGTGCAGCAGAGAGGCCACACCCATGGAGCAGACAGAGGATTAACTCCTAATCGGAACACAGGGGAGTTAACCCATACAGAACCACAAATAACACACAGAAACTAAACTTCAGCGAGGAGCGCCGAACGAGCAAGGACGGAAGGTCACAGCCAGAGATAGTGGCTGTGACAAGTGGCCTCTGGTGGCCGGAGGGAAATATGACAGTCTGCATAGATATAAGTGCTGGAAATGCTGCTGGTTGATTCAGGGCTTCCTCTTACATGCCTCCCCACTTAAAGGTGGCTGTCCTCGGCTTCGCTATATAGTCCATGGAAACAAAAGGGGTTAAAACATTTAAACGGCAGTACAACATTGTCCACAATACCTACAGGCAGACTAAATAAAATCATCAGCAGCGTACCTGTTTGGTGGAACCCCTGCAGTAGACCTACTGGATCTCCAGAGGTCTTGCCTATCTGCTAGGACCTGACTTTCTCCACTGGGAGTTGTTAACTTGGGCTCTTCCATTACAGCAGGAGATCTGGGTGTGGTCGCGGGTTCCTCCTCACTGTGAGACGGTAGTGGTTCTGTAGCAGGAGCCTCATCACCTATGGCCTGGGGACCTTCCGCAGTGTCAGGAACGGTCCACCAGTCTTCACATTCGTTTCCATCTGAGATAACACATTCTGGGTATGGGGCAGGAGGAGAAGGTGTCCTCTGAATAGTTGCAGGATCTGCGGACCGGCATGGCCGTAGCATATTCCTATGTAAAGTCCGTGAAGCAAACTCCTCATTTTCAACTTGCACTTCATTAGGGTACACTCTCTTGATCACTTTGTAGGCTGTACTTCCCAACGCTCACTCAATTTGCCTCTGGGGCATTTCTCTCGTACCAGGACCCGGTCTCCAGGCTTCAGTGGCACCTCCTGGACTGGAGGACGGTCCGTATGAGTTCTCTCCTGTAACCACTGGCCTGCCAAACGGCGGATGGTCTGGAGTCGCTGACGGTGTTCTTTCACCCATGAGGTGGTTGATCGCTCCATTAGGTCTTCTGGCTGTTCCAGGTTCAATTCAACGATTTCTCTACCAGCTCTCCCAAAAAGTAACATATATGGGGTGTAACCGGTGGTGGTATGGACCCGATTATTGTAGGCCGAGACTAGTTCCAGCAGGTAATCAGGCCAGTGTGCCCTCTTGTCTTCCTCTAGCATTCTCAGTATTTGTAGCAGCGTCCGGTTGAAGCGCTCACAGGCCCCATTCCCTTGGGGATGATAGGGGGTCGTTCTGGATTTTTTAATACCGTACAGTCGGTGTAGCTCCTCCATTACTTTCCCTTGAAAGCACGCCCCTTGATCTGAGTGGATCCGCTTTGGACACCCGTAGATCCGGATGAAATCCTGACAGATAGCGCGTGCTGCGGACTCAGCCGTCTGATCCCGAGTTGGGGAGACTACTGCAAACTTGGAGAAGTGGTCAACCATGACCAGGCAGTACTGTGGACCTCTCGATGATTGTCCCACGAGGAGGTAGCCCTTCATCAATAATTCCAGAGGTTCTTTGGTCTGTATGGACTGGAGGGGTGCCCTCTGTTCCGTGCTTTTAGTGAGTTCACACACTCGACACTGTCGGCAAACTTCCTCCACCATTGCCTCCAGTCGCGGACAATACACATAACGCTGCAGCCACTGGTAAGTCTTGCCGGGCCCGAAGTGAGCTCCAAATTCATGGGCTTCTTTGGCTATCTCACATGCCACGCTTCCGGGTATGACTACTTGCCACCTCGCCTCTAGGTCATTGGGCTGTTGCCACTTGTGGTACAGAACAGCTCCGTGCATTTCCAGTCTGTCCCAATGATGTAGAACGGACTTCATCTTGGCATCCAGGTCAGCCCTTACTTCTTTGTTGGGCTTCCTTCGCTGGGTTACCCAGCTTTTCATCTGTCGCAGTCCAACATCTTCATCCTGTAATCGACCCCAGTCCTCATTAGTCCTCCTCAATGCCTTGGGTAGCTTACGGGCCTCCCCACTTGTCTGGGCCGCAACTGTGGGCAGAACGAACTTGCGGAAATCCGGAGTTTCATCCTCTTCTTTTTGTTCATCAACATCCCCTATTGGGGTCTCAAAAGTAACCCTCGACAGGCCATTAGTGTTCTCCGTAGCGGAACGGTAGCGAATTGAGAAGTCATATTTTGCAAGGCGAGCTGCCCAGCGTTGCTCCAGGGCTCCCAACTTGGCAGTGTCCAGATGGGCCAGGGGATTGTTATCAGTCCGTACAAAGGTCTTAGCTCCTGTCAAATATCCTGCAAACTTCTCCGTCATGGCCCACACCAAGGAGTTCTAGCCGGAAGGAACTGTAGTTGTGGGGGTTTCGCTCTGTCTCTTGCAAGGATCTACTGGCGTAGGCGATAACCCTCTCATGTCCATCTTGTACCTGCGACAGGACTGCCCCGAGTCCGTAGAGACTGCCATCAGTAGATAAGAGAAATGGTTTATCAAAGTCGGCATAAGCCAATATGGGGGCCGATGTCAGAGCTTCTTCCTGCTTCTGCCCCCAGGGAATATTTTGGCCCTTGGGTTTCCCAGCCGTTCCTCTCAACAACTCATTCAGAGGGCCTGCTATCTTGGCATAGTCTTTGATGAACTGCCGGTGGTTCCCGGTCAGTCCAAGGAAGGCCTTCAACTCCCGCAGTGTTCTGGGCACTAGCCATTGTCGTATTGCAGCCACTTTGTCTTGGGACGGCAACACTCCGTCTTGGGACACCCTATGGCCCAAGTACTCGATCTCCCTCTTGAAGAGATGACACTTCTTTGGCTTTACCTTCAGGCCGTGGGATCGCAGTCGCTCGAGTACCTGCCCTAGCCGATTCAGGTGTTCTTGAAAAGTAGCAGAGTATACAATGATATCGTCAAGGTATATCAGAGTGGCTTCAAAATTCAGGTCTCCCAGGCATCTCTCCATCAGCCGCTGGAAGGTCCCCGGGGCATTAGTCAGCCCAAATGGCATCCTGTTGAATTCGAATAGTCCCATGGGGAGTATGAACGCCGTCTTTGCCTTGTCTTGCTCGGCCACTGGTACCTGCCAGTACCCGATTGCCAGGTCCAAGGTAGAGAAGTATTTGGCTTGTCCTAGAGCAGTCAGAGACTCCTCAATACGTGGCAGAGGATATGAGTCTCGCGCGGTGCATGCATTCAACCGCCGGTAATCCACACAAAACCGAATAGTGCCATCCTTCTTCTTAACAAGCACCACTGGGGCCGCCCAAGGGCTCTGGCTACCCCGCACCACTCCGGAATCTATCATCTGTTTCAACAACGTTTTCACTTCCTGGTACAACTTGGGTGGAATCTGCCGATATCTTTCCCGAATTGGAGGAGCGTCCCCCGTCGGTATCTCATGTGTGATAGCATCCGTGCAGCCAAAGTCATCGGCGTGACGGGCAAATGCAGCCTGATTCTCCCACAGCATGTTTTCAACTGCTTGCCGTTGTCTGAACTGAGAGCCTTCACATCTATTTCCATTTGATCCAAGATAGTTCTTCCATTCCATTCTGGGGTCGGCATCTCTTCTACACTGGCAGTAACTTCCAGGGTCCAAACAGCATCACCTACCGGAGCTAGAGTCACTTCTCTCCGACTCAATACTTCTCCCCGATGTAGGTACACACGAGCCAGTTCCACTCCTAGCGTCAAGGACATTTCTAGATGTCCCATATTCACAGCTCTTATGGGTACTCATCCATTCTGGACCACTCCCAGTGTTCGTGCCACCAGGACATCCTGACCCAACTCTCCTAGGGCCGTCGGTTCGATGAACACCTCCATACCTTCAAGATTGTGGAAGGTTCCCACGGGTAACGTCAACACGGTCTCCCGTCCAGGGGGCATGGTGAGGGTAGCCTTTCCTGGCACTCGGATCGTTCCCACAGACTGGTGTGCTGGGACACTTTTCTGTGTCCCACAGAATCGGATCAGCCGTTGAAACGCTTTCTGAGTAGGTTTGTGCGGAGTGGCTTGCTTTCAATTGCCTGGCCCCCATTTGGTG
Source organism: Bufo bufo (assembly GCF_905171765.1). NCBI lineage: Eukaryota > Metazoa > Chordata > Amphibia > Anura > Bufonidae > Bufo > Bufo bufo. The sequence continues at coordinate 702,154,946 of NC_053391.1, read as the reverse complement.
AACATTATCTGATCTAATTCTCGCAGAATGTTCATGCCCATTATCACAGGCACATCTTCTTTGAACGTCTCAGGGACCAGCAGGATACCTTTCTGTCCCACTTCTTGCCCACATAGCCGTACATTCATCCACACGACTCCTGTGACAGGGATCTGTTGTTGATTGGCCGCTGTAACCCAGACCAGCGTCTCTCGCTCTGGCTTGGCCAGCGCTTGGAAGTAACGGTAGAAAAGTGACTCAGGCATAGTCATTACTTGTGACCCGGTATCCACTAAGCAGTCGACCGGAATGCCTTCAAATTCAGCTCGAATGGTGGGACACCCTGCGACCAGGTGTTCGGAGCCATACTGGGTATCTTGGCTCTCCAACTCCCCCGCAGTACGCCCCACTACTGCGGGGGCAGGAAGTTTAACGGTGGCTCTGGATGTCTGGCCACATCACTCCGACACTCTCTGGCATAATGTCCATAATTTCCACACCGCCAACACTGTGCCCCTTGACGGCCTCCTCCTTGTCAAGACCTTAGGACTTGATTGACGGGCCTCCTTGGAGGATATTGAGGAGCTTGGTGAGAAGGTAAATTAGGGTGAGGATACTCTGATATAGGAACCCATGGGGGCGCCTGATAAATTTGTTGTCGGGCCGGGTAGGCAGTTTCAGGGGTATAGTGCGACTCCATCCGTTTTTCCACGTGTGTCAACTTTTCGTGCATAGCACTCAGAGAGCTCTGTAAGTCTTGTACTACTCTGACTAGGACCTCTTCGCTCTTTGAAACCCCGGGGGAGGTGACGGTCTGGGTCCGTATCACTCCGGACATATAACTTTATTCTTTGCTCCGTGCCACTGCCTCTGCTAATATTTGTCTAAAGGTTAGTGTAGAGTCCACCCTAACTCGTTCCTGCAGGGCCCGTTTCAGGGGAGTGCTGTAGAGTCCCAGAATGAATTGTTCCCGCAGGATCCGATCTGCAGTTCCCATGGCGGTTACTCCGTCCGCCTCTTTTTTCTGCACCTCGGCCAACACTTCCTGTAGCGCCATTGCATACTGCGAGTCACCTTCGTCTTCCCGCTGAATTCGGTAAAAGAATTTCGCCCTGAGGTGCCCTGCGCTGTCTGTTTCCCCGTATATTTCTTCCAGGAATCGCACATCTCTTTTAATGTATTGCGCGTTGCAGTAGGACATTTTGTCGGGCCTCACCCTCTAGAGCGGCCAAAGCAATTTCTACTTGTAGTTCTGGGCTGACATTGTAAATCCTAGCAGCGCTCTGTAATCTTCAAACCCAGTCCGACAGTGACATGTTCTGGCCGTCAAATTTAGGTAGCAAGTTAAACAACGTGCCAATAGGGAGGGCCCTTGCAGGGGTTCCACCATTGCCTGAGGTGCTTACATTAGCATTATGCACATTGCCTTAAGCCGCCTCTATCTCTGTGATTGTACCCTGCTCGCAGCGCCACTTGTAGCGTTCAGAGGAGGGAGAGACCGCAAGGCAGGATTCAAGTACATTACAGCGGACAAGGAGAAGCAAAGCCGGCTTTATTAGGGAGCAAAATGAAACTGCCGGAAAACTTGAGTAACAATACAGTACCACCGCACCAGAGGCACAATGGGCCAAATACAGGAATGGTATGAACACGTGAACATAAATCAACAACAGTGGTAATGAGATTTTGCATAGACACAGAATAAGCTAAACAGCAAACAGTCAGCTTACAGGCTACTCTCAACACTTATTTCCTATCTAGCCCTGCTACCCAGAGGACACTGCTAAAGTCCCTGACTCTATAACCAATCACAGGAAAGCACCGGTGCCACTGCCACTCACAGTTCTGTGGATTCTCCTGGATCCAATAAGATGCAGTCTGGCTCCAGGTCCGGTTGCTTACTTGTCTGTCTTTCTCTCTCTGGTCACAGCAGATGCAGATCTTCACCTAGTTTCAGCTCTGACAGGAAGGATCCGGCTTGTACTGGTCTCTGACACTCAGTCCCACTCCTCTGGAACACACGGTGAAGTCCTCTGTGTGCAGCTCCACAGCTGTCATGGAAATCTCAGCTATTATATCCTCCTGCTGCCCAGTCTTTTACTGTTATCTCTCAGCAGTCCATCTCTCCCTGTTATCTCAGCAAGGCCCCAGCAACTTCTAGAACAGCCCGGGAAAAACTTCTTAACTCTTTCTTAGCCTCTGGCCAGCACAGCTCAGGTTCCTGTTTAGTCACAGTGGCCTCTGGTGGCCGGAGGGAAACATGACAGTCTGCATAGATATAAGTGCTGGAAATGCTGCTGGTTGATTCAGGGTTGACACTTACATCTGCACGACGGGGGAATGCAGTGGCGGCCGTGCGGGCATTAGGAGGGATGCGTGTGCCGGAGAGTCCACCTAATGCTGCCGTACACAGAGCCCACCTGACGGTGCCGTACACAGAGCCCCCCTGACTCTGCCGTACACAGAGCCCACCTGACGCTGCCGTACACAGAGCCCACCTGATGCTGCCGTACACCGAGCCCACCTGACGCTGCCGTACACCGAGCCCACCTGACGCTGCCGTACACAGTGCCCACCTGACTCTGCCGTACACAGAGCCCACCTGACGCTGCCGTACACAGAGCCCAGCTGACGCTGCTGTACACAGCGCCCACCTGACTCTGCCTTACACAGCGCCCACCTGATGCTGCCGTACACAGCACCCACCTGACTCTGCCGTACACAGAGCCCACCTAATGCTGCTGTACACAGCGCCCATCTGACTCTGCCTTACACAGCGCCCACCTGATGCTGCCGTACACAGCACCCACCTGACTCTGCCGTACACAGAGACCACCTAACGCTGCTGTACACAGCGCCCACCTGACTCTGCCTTACACAGCGCCTACCTGATGCTGCCGTACACAGCGCCCACCTGACTCTGCCGTACACAGAGCCCACCTGATGCTGCCGTACACAGCGCCCACCTGACTCTGCCGTACACAGCGCCCACCTGATGCTGCCGTACACAGCGCCCACCTGATGCTGCCGTACACAGCGCCCACCTGATGCTGCCGTACACAGAGCCCACCTGATGCTGCAGTACACAGAGCCCACCTGATGCTGCCGTACACAGAGCCCACCTGATGCTGCCGTACACAGCGCCCACCTGAAGCTTCCGTACACAGCGCCTACCTGACTCTGCCGTACACAGCGCCCACCTGACGGTGCCGTACACAGAGCCCACCTGATGCTGCCGTACACAGAGCCCACCTGATGCTGCCGTACACAGAGCCCACCTGATGCTGCCGTACACAGCGCCCACCTGAAGCTTCCGTACACAGCGCCTACCTGACTCTGCCGTACACAGCGCCCACCTGACGGTGCCGTACACAGAGCCCACCTGATGCTGCCGTACACAGAGCCTACCTGATGCTGCCGTACACAGAGCCCACCTGATGCTGCCGTACACAGAGCCCACCTGATTCTGCCATACACAGAGCCCACCTGAAGCTTCCGTACACAGCGCCCACCTGACTCTGCCGTACACATCGCCCACCTGACGCTGCCGTACACAGAGCCCACCTGATGCTGCCGTACACAGAGCCCATCTGACGCTGCCGTACACAGCGCCCACCTGAAGCTTCCATACACAGCGCCCACCTGACGCTGCCGTACACAGCGCCCACCTGACGCTGCCATACACAGCGCCCACTTGACTCTGCCGTACACAGAGCCCACCTGACGCTGCCGTACACAGAGCCCATCTGACGCTGCCGTACACAGCGCCCACCTGATGTTGCCGTACACAGAGCCCACCTGACGCTGCCGTACACAGTGCCCACCTGATGCTGCCGTGCACAGAGCCCACCTGATGCTGCCGTACACAGAGCCCACCTGATGCTGCCGTACACAGCGCCCACCTGATGCTGCCGTACACAGAGCCCACCTGATGCTGCCGTACACAGCGCCCACCTGATGCTGCCGTGCACAGAGCCCACCTGATGCTGCCGTACACAGAGCCCACCTGACGATGCCGTACACAGAGCCCACCTGATGCTGCCACCTGACGCTGCAGTACACAGAGCCCACCTGACTCTGCCGTACACAGCGCCCACCTGACGCTGCCATACACGGAGCCCACCTGATGCGCCCACCTGACGCTGCCGTACACAGCGCCCACCTGACTCTGCCGTACACAGAGTCCACCTGATGCTGCCGTACACAGAGCCCACCTGACGCTGCTGTACAGAGCCCACCTGACACTGCCGTACACAGAGCCCACCTGATGCTGCCACCTGACGCTGCAGTACACAGAGCCCACCTGACTCTGCCGTACACAGCGCCCACCTGACGCTGCCATACACAGAGCCCACCTGATGCGCCCACCTGACGCTGCCGTACACAGAGCCCACCTGACACTGCCGTACACAGAGCCCACCTGAAGCTGCCGTACACAGAGCCCACCTGATGCTGCCGTACACAGCGCCCACCTGAAGCTTCCGTACACAGCGCCTACCTGACTCTGCCGTACACAGCGCCCACCTGACGGTGCCGTACACAGAGCCCACCTGATGCTGCCGTACACAGAGCCCACCTGATGCTGCCGTACACAGAGCCCACCTGACGCTGCCGTACACAGCGCCCACCTGATGCTGCCGTACACAGAGCCCACCTGATGCTGCAGTACACAGAGCCCACCTGATGCTGCCGTACACAGAGCCCACCTGATGCTGCCGTACACAGCGCCCACCTGAAGCTTCCGTACACAGCGCCCACCTGACTCTGCCGTACACAGCGCCCACCTGACGCTGCCGTACACAGAGCCCACCTGATGCTGCCGTACACAGAGCCCACCTGATGCTGCCGTACACAGAGCCCACCTGATGCTGCCGTACACAGCGCCCACCTGAAGCTTCCGTACACAGCGCCTACCTGACTCTGCCGTACACAGCGCCCACCTGACGGTGCCGTACACAGAGCCCACCTGATGCTGCCGTACACAGAGCCTACCTGATGCTGCCGTACACAGAGCCCACCTGATGCTGCCGTACACAGAGCCCACCTGATTCTGCCATACACAGAGCCCACCTGAAGCTTCCGTACACAGCGCCCACCTGACTCTGCCGTACACATCGCCCACCTGACGCTGCCGTACACAGAGCCCACCTGATGCTGCCGTACACAGAGCCCATCTGACGCTGCCGTACACAGCGCCCACCTGAAGCTTCCATACACAGCGCCCACCTGACGCTGCCGTACACAGCGCCCACCTGACGCTGCCATACACAGCGCCCACTTGACTCTGCCGTACACAGAGCCCACCTGACGCTGCCGTACACAGAGCCCATCTGACGCTGCCGTACACAGCGCCCACCTGATGTTGCCGTACACAGAGCCCACCTGACGCTGCCGTACACAGTGCCCACCTGATGCTGCCGTGCACAGAGCCCACCTGATGCTGCCGTACACAGAGCCCACCTGATGCTGCCGTACACAGCGCCCACCTGATGCTGCCGTACACAGAGCCCACCTGATGCTGCCGTACACAGCGCCCACCTGATGCTGCCGTGCACAGAGCCCACCTGATGCTGCCGTACACAGAGCCCACCTGACGATGCCGTACACAGAGCCCACCTGATGCTGCCACCTGACGCTGCAGTACACAGAGCCCACCTGACTCTGCCGTACACAGCGCCCACCTGACGCTGCCATACACGGAGCCCACCTGATGCGCCCACCTGACGCTGCCGTACACAGCGCCCACCTGACTCTGCCGTACACAGAGTCCACCTGATGCTGCCGTACACAGAGCCCACCTGACGCTGCTGTACAGAGCCCACCTGACACTGCCGTACACAGAGCCCACCTGATGCTGCCACCTGACGCTGCAGTACACAGAGCCCACCTGACTCTGCCGTACACAGCGCCCACCTGACGCTGCCATACACAGAGCCCACCTGATGCGCCCACCTGACGCTGCCGTACACAGAGCCCACCTGACACTGCCGTACACAGAGCCCACCTGAAGCTTCCGTACACAGCGCCCACCTGAAGCTTCTGTACACAGAGCCCACCTGACTCTGCCGTACACAGCGCCCACCTGAAGCTTCCGTACACAGCGCCCACCTGACTCTGCCATACACAGAGCCCACCTACACATTGCACACACAGCTCTGCTACATATCCATTACACATATAGAACTACTGTGTGCACATTACACACAGAAAACTGTACAATAGACTGGTTATTACTGACAAAGCCCTGCTTTATACACACCTTCTATACATAGAGTACATCTGCATTCTCCACCAGCGCAGTCCTACAGGGAGCCTGTGTTACCCTAACTCCTCCCACACACATGGCTGATCACATGACTGTGACATCACCACAGGTCCTGTAACCACAATGTAGTCTGTAGCTACTCCTGGTTAAAGAGATGTGAGGGGTGGGGCTTTTCTCAGGGGAGGGGCTTTTTATGTGCCGGTCCTGGCAGCGGAGGGGGGGCCCTGACTGAGCATAAGGGAAGCAAGCAGGGCCTGAAACCGAATAGAGGACAAGTGGGCGGGGCCTTCCATTCACTCCAGGCCCCCATGCCACGGCCCCCATAGCAGCTGCGTGGTTTGCCAGTATGCCACTGGCTACGAAGCCTAACCCTGGGGAGAGACGGTATCCAGGTAGGAGCACTGTGACACACACAAAACTATTAAGGCTGCATCAACACTCGGCATTCCCAAAAATCTGGGACACTATTGGCCCTGGGGGGTGGCCCACTGCACACAGACAGATATAATGCACTAAAACAAAATGTGAAATTGCCCAGGATTTGCACCAGAATGCTATTGGAGTGCTGTGCGGGCAATATTGAACTGTAGAAACTAGAGGTTTTGAAGCAAGCAGCTTAAAGAGGACCTTTCACTTGTAAAAACTATGTGAACTAAGTATGCTGCCATGTAGAGCGGTGCACGGGGATCTCACTGCACTTACTATTATCCCCGGGTGCCGCTCCGTTCTCCCGTTATGCCCTCCGGTACCTTTGCTCCTTAAGTTATAGTAGGCGGTGTCTTCCCTTGTTCTGTGGGCGTCTCCTTCTCCCAGGCTGTGAGCTGTGAGCTGTGCGCTGCGATTGGCCAGCGCTACAGCCTAGGAGAAGGAGACGCCCACAGAACAAGGGAAGACACCGCCTACTATAACTTAAGGAGCAAAGGTACCGGAGGGCATAACGGGAGAACGGAGCGGCGCCCGGGGATAATAGTAAGTGCAGTGAGATCCCCGTGCGCCGCTCTACATGGCAGCATACTTAGTTCACCTCTTTAAGCACAGTGTGAGCAGTCTCTTTATTTTTGTAAATTCTCTTTTTATTGTAGAAAATAAAACAAGGACACAAGGATACATTAGGGGCAGTGTACAATGCCCATACAAATCCACAAGAGCAATTATTAAAGGCAAAATATCATCTGAATCAAAGCCAAGAAGAGGTGTGTAGTCCCAAGAATCTCTTATTGGCGACCATGTCCCTTTTTTCCTGTTAGGGATCACTCCCGTGCATTTGCACGAGCACCTTCGAAATAAGTAGTGTCCAATACAAATAAAATATACATAACTTATACTGTAAAACTAATACAAACCAAACCAAAAATGGACTCTTTACTGTAAGAACAGTGAGACTATGCACTCTTTACTGTAAGAACAGTGAGACTATGGACTCTTTACTGTAAGAGCAGTGAGACTATGGACTCTTTACTGTAAGAGCAGTGAGACTATGGACTCTTTACTGTAAGAGCAGTGAGACTATGGACTCTTTACTGTAAGAGCAGTGAGACTATGGACTCTTTACTGTGAGAGCAGTGAGACTATGGACTCTTTACTGTAAGAGCGGTGAGACTATGGACTCTTTACTGTAAGAGCAGTGAGACTATGGACTTTTTACTGTAAGAGCAGTGAGACTATGGGCTCTATACTGTAAGAGCATCGAGACCATGGGCTCTTTACTGTAAGAGCAGTGAGACTATGGACTCTTTACGGTAGGAGCAGTGAGACTATGGACGCTTTACTGTAAGAGCAGTGAGACTATGGACTCTTTACTGTAAGAGCAGTGAGACTATGGGCTCTATACTGTAAGAGCATCGAGACCATGGGCTCTTTACTGTAAGAGCAGTGAGACTATGGACTCTTTACGGTAGGAGCAGTGAGACTATGGACGCTTTACTGTAAGAGCAGTGAGACTATGGGCTCTTTACTGTAAGAGCAGTGAGACTATGGGCTCTTTACTGTAAGAGCAGTGAGACTATGGACTCTATACGGTAAGAGCAGTGAGACTATGGACTTTATACTGTAAGAGCAGTGAGACTATGGACTCTATACGGTAAGAGCAGTGAGACTATGGACTCTTTACTGTAAGAGCAGTGAGACTATGGACTCTTTACTGTAAGAGCAGTGAGATTATGGTCTCTTTACTGTAAGAGCAGTGAGACTATGGACTCTATACTGTAAGAGCAGTGAGACTATGGACTCTTTACTGTAAGAGCAGTGAGACTATGGACTCTTTACTGTAAGAGCAGTGAGACTATGGACTCTTTACTGTAAGAGCAGTGAGACTATGGACTCTTTACTGTAAGAGCAGTGAGACTATGGACTCTATACTGTAAGAGCAGTGAGACTATGGACTCTTTACTGTAAGAGCAGTGAGACTATGGACTCTATACTGTAAGAGCAGTGAGACTATGGACTCTTTACTGTAGGAGCAGTGAGACTATGGACTCTTTACTGTAAGAGTAGTGAGACTATGGGCTCTATACTGTAAGAACAGTGAGACTATGGACTCTTTACTGTAAGAGCAGTGAGACTATGGACTCTTTACTGTAAGAGCAGTGAGACTATGGACTCTTTACTGTAAGAGCAGTGAGACTATGGGCTCTTTACTGTAAGAGCAGTGAGACTATGGATTCTTTACTGTAAGAGCAGTGAGACTATGGACTCTTTACTGTAAGAGCAGTGAGACTATGGATTCTTTACTGTAAGAGCAGTGAGACTATGGACTCTTTACTGTAAGAGCAGTGAGACTATGGACTCTTTACTGTAAGAGCAGTGAGACTATGGACTCTTTACTGTGAGAGCAGTGAGACTATGGACTCTTTACTGTAAGAGCAGTGAGACTATGGACTCTTTACTGTAAGATCAGTGAGACTATGGACTCTTTACTGTAAGAGCAGTGAGACTATGGACTCTTTACTGTAAGAGCAGTGAGACTATGGACTCTTTACTGTAAGAGCAGTGAGACTATGGACTCTTTACTGTAAGAACAGTGAGACTATGCACTCTTTACTGTAAGAACAGTGAGACTATGGACTCTTTACTGTAAGAGCAGTGAGACTATGGACTCTTTACTGTAAGAGCAGTGAGACTATGGACTCTGTAGTGTAAGAGCAGTGAGACTATGGACTCTTTACTGTAAGAGCAATAAGACTATGGACTCTTTACTGTAAGAGCAGTGAGACTATGGACTCTTTACTGTAAGAGCAGTGAGACTATGGACTCTTTACTGTAAGAGCAGTGAGACTATGGACTCTTTACTGTAAGAATAGTGAGACTATGCACTCTTTACTGTAAGAACAGTGAGACTATGGACTCTTTACTGTAAGAGCAGTGAGACTATGGACTCTTTACTGTAAGAGCAGTGAGACTATGGGCTCTATACTGTAAGAGCATCGAGACCATGGGCTCTTTACTGTAAGAGCAGTGAGACTATGGAATTTTTACAGTAGGATCAGTGAGACTATGGACGCTTTACTATAAGAGCAGTGAGACTATGGACTCTTTACTGTAAGAGCAGTGAGACTATGGATTCTTTACTGTAAGAGCAGTGAGACTATGGACTCTTTACTGTAAGAGCAGTGAGACTATGGACTCTTTACTGTAAGAGCAGTGAGACTATGGACTCTTTACTGTAAGATCAGTGAGACTATGGACTCTTTACTGTAAGAGCAGTGAGACTATGGACTCTTTACTGTAAGAGCAGTGAGACTATGGACTCTTTACTGTAAGAGCAGTGAGACTATGGACTCTGTAGTGTATAAGCAGTGAGACTATGGACTCTTTACTGTAAGAGCAATAAGACTATGGACTCTTTACTGTAAGAGCAGTGTGACTATGGACTCTTTACTGTAAGAGCAGTGAGACTATGGACTCTTTACTGTAAGAGCAGTGAGACTATGGACTCTTTACTGTAAGAACAGTGAGACTATGCACTCTTTACTGTAGGAACAGTGAGACTATGGACTCTTTACTGTAAGAGCAGTGAGACTATGGACTCTTTACTGTAAGAGCAGTGAGACTATGGGCTCTATACTGTAAGAGCATCGAGACCATGGGCTCTTTACTGTAAGAGCAGTGAGACTATGGACTCTTTACGGTAGGAGCAGTGAGACTATGGACGCTTTACTGTAAGAGCAGTGAGACTATGGACTCTTTACTGTAAGAGCAGTGAGACTATGGATTCTTTACTGTAAGAGCAGTGAGACTATGGACTCTTTACTGTAAGAGCAGTGAGACTATGGACTCTTTACTGTAAGAGCAGTGAGACTATGGACTCTTTACTGTAAGATCAGTGAGACTATGGACTCTTTACTGTAAGAACAGTGAGACTATGGACTCTTTACTGTAAGAGCAGTGAGACTATGGACTCTTTACTGTAAGAGCAGTGAGACTATGGACTCTGTAGTGTAAGAGCAGTGAGACTATGGACTCTTTACTGTAAGAGCAATAAGACTATGGACTCTTTACTGTAAGAGCAGTGAGACTATGGACTCTTTACTGTAAGAGCAGTGAGACTATGGACTCTTTACTGTAAGAGCAGTGAGACTATGGACTCTTTACTGTAAGAACAGTGAGACTATGCACTCTTTACTGTAAGAACAGTGAGACTATGGACTCTTTACTGTAAGAGCAGTGAGACTATGGACTCTTTACTGTAAGAGCATCGAGACTATGGACTCTTTACTGTAAGAGCAGTAAGACTATGGGCTCTATACTGTAAGAGCATCGAGACCATGGGCTCTTTACTGTAAGAGCAGTGAGACTATGGACTCTTTACGGTAGGAGCAGTGAGACTATGGACGCTTTACTGTAAGAGCAGTGAGACTATGGGCTCTTTACTGTAAGAGCAGTGAGACTATGGGCTCTATACTGTAAGAGCATCGAGACCATGGGCTCTTTACTGTAAGAGCAGTGAGACTATGGACTCTTTACGGTAGGAGCAGTGAGACTATGGACGCTTTACTGTAAGAGCAGTGAGACTATGGGCTCTTTACTGTAAGAGCAGTGAGACTATGGGCTCTTTACTGTAAGAGCAGTGAGACTATGGACTCTATACGGTAAGAGCAGTGAGACTATGGACTTTATACTGTAAGAGCAGTGAGAGTATGGACTCTATACGGTAAGAGCAGTGAGACTATGGACTCTTTACTGTAAGAGCAGTGAGACTATGGACTCTTTACTGTAAGAGCAGTGAGACTATGGACTCTTTACTGTAAGAGCAGTGAGACTATGGACTCTTTACTGTAAGAGCAGTGAGACTATGGACTCTTTACTGTAAGAGCAGTGAGACTATGGACTCTATACTGTAAGAGCAGTGAGACTATGGACTCTTTACTGTAAGAGCAGTAAGACTATGGACTCTATACTGTAAGAGCAGTGAGACTATGGACTCTTTACTGTAAGAGCAGTGAGACTATGGACTCTTTACTGTAAGAGCAGTGAGACTATGGGCTCTATACTGTAAGAGCATCGAGACCATGGGCTCTTTACTGTAAGAGCAGTGAGACTATGGACTCTTTACGGTAGGAGCAGTGAGACTATGGACTCTTTACTGTAAGAGCAGTGAGACTATGGGCTCTTTACTGTAAGAGCAGTGAGACTATGGACTCTATACGGTAAGAGCAGTGAGACTATGGACTCTATACTGTAAGAGCAGTGAGACTATGGACTCTATACGGTAAGAGCAGTGAGACTATGGACTCTTTACTGTAAGAGCAGTGAGACTATGGACTATTTACTGTAAGAGCAGTGAGACTATGGACTCTTTACTGTAAGAGCAGTGAGACTATGGACTCTTTACTGTAAGAGCAGTGAGACTATAGACTCTATACTGTAAGAGCAGTGAGACTATGGACTCTTTACTGTAAGAGCAGTGAGACTATGGACTCTTTACTGTAAGAGCAGTGAGACTATGGACTCTTTACTGTAAGAGCAGTGAGACTATGGGCTCTATACTGTAAGAGCAGTGAGACTATGGATTCTTTACTGTAAGAGCAGTGAGACTATGGACTCTTTACTGTAAGAGCAGTGAGACTATGGACTCTTTACTGTAAGAGCAGTGAGACTATGGACTCTTTACTGTAAGATCAGTGAGACTATGGACTCTTTACTGTAAGAGCAGTGAGACTATGGAGTCTTTACTGTAAGAGCAGTGAGACTATGGACTCTTTACTGTAAGAGCAGTGAGACTATGGACTCTGTAGTGTAAGAGCAGTGAGACTATGGACTCTTTACTGTAAGAGCAATAAGACTATGGACTCTTTACTGTAAGAGCAGTGAGACTATGGACTCTTTACTGCAAGAGCAGTGAGACTATGGACTCTTTACTGTAAGAGCAGTGAGACTATGGACTCTTTAGTGTAAGAACAGTGAGACTATGCACTCTTTACTGTAAGAACAGTGAGACTATGGACTCTTTACTGTAAGAGCAGTGAGACTATGGACTCTTTACTGTTAGAGCATCGAGACTATGGACTCTTTACTGTAAGAGCAGTGAGACTATGGGATCTATACTGTAAGAGCATCGAGACCATGGGCTCTTTACTGTAAGAGCAGTGAGACTATGGACTCTTTACGGTAGGAGCAGTGAGACTATGGACGCTTTACTGTAAGAGCAGTGAGACTATGGACTCTTTAATGTAAGAGCAGTGAGACTATGGGCTCTATACTGTAAGAGCATCGAGACCATGGGCTCTTTACTGTAAGAGCAGTGAGACTATGGACTCTTTACGGTAGGAGCAGTGAGACTATGGACGCTTTACTGTAAGAGCAGTGAGACTATGGGCTCTTTACTGAAAGAGCAGTGAGACTATGGGCTCTTTACTGTAAGAGCAGTGAGACTATGGACCCTATACGGTAAGAGCAGTGAGACTATGGACTTTATACTGTAAGAGCAGTGAGACTATGGACTCTATACGGTAAGAGCAGTGAGACTATGGACTCTTTACTGTAAGAGCAGTGAGACTATGGACTCTTTACTGTAAGAGCAGTGAGACTATGGACTCTTTACTGTAAGAGCAGTGAGACTATGGACTCTTTACTGTAAGAGCAGTGAGACTATGGACTCTTTACTGTAAGAGCAGTGAGACTATGGACTCTTTACTGTAAGAGCAGTGAGACTATGGACTCTTTACTGTAAGAGCAGTGAGACTATGGACTCTATACTGTAAGAGCAGTGAGACTATGGACTCTTTACTGTAAGAGCAGTGAGACTATGGACTCTTTACTGTAAGAGCAGTGAGACTATGGGCTCTATACTGTAAGAACAGTGAGACTATGGACTCTTTACTGTAAGAGCAGTGAGACTATGGACTCTTTACTGTAAGAGCAGTGAGACTATGGACTCTTTACTGTAAGAGCAGTGAGACTATGGGCTCTATACTGTAAGAGCATCGAGACCATGGGCTCTTTACTGTAAGAGCAGTGAGACTATGGACTCTATACTGTAAGAGCAGTGAGACTATGGACTCTTTACTGTAAGAGCAGTGAGACTATGGACTCTTTACTGTAAGAGTAGTGAGACTATGGGCTCTATACTGTAAGAACAGTGAGACTATGGACTCTTTACTGTAAGAGCAGTGAGACTATGGAATCTTTACTGTAAGAGCAGTGAGACTATGGACTCTTTACTGTAAGAGCAGTGAGACTATGGGCTCTATACTGTAAGAGCATCGAGACCATGGGCTCTTTACTGTAAGAGCAGTGAGACTATGGACTCTTTACTGTAAGAGCAGTGAGACTATGGATTCTTTACTGTAAGAGCAGTGAGACTATGGACTCTTTACTGTAAGAGCAGTGAGACTATGGACTCTTTACTGTAAGATCAGTGAGACTATGGACTCTTTACTGTAAGAGCAGTGAGACTATGGACTCTTTACTGTAAGAGCAGTGAGACTATGAACTCTTTACTGTAAGAGCAGTGAGACTATGGACTCTGTAGTGTAAGAGCAGTGAGACTATGGACTCTTTACTGTAAGAGCAATAAGACTATGGACTCTTTACTGTAAGAGCAGTGAGACTATGGACTCTTTACTGTAAGAGCAGTGAGACTATGGACTCTTTACTGTAAGAGCAGTGAGACTATGGACTCTTTACTGTAAGAACAGTGAGACTATGCACTCTTTACTGTAAGAACAGTGAGACTATGGACTCTTTACTGTAAGAGCAGTGAGACTATGGACTCTTTACTGTAAGAGAAGTGAGACTATGGGCTCTATACTGTAAGAGCATCGAGACCATGGGCTCTTTACTGTAAGAGCAGTGAGACTATGGACTCTTTACGGTAGGAGCAGTGAGACTATGGACGCTTTACTGTAAGAGCAGTGAGACTATGGACTCTTTACTGTAAGAGCAGTGAGACTATGGATTCTTTACTGTAAGAGCAGTGAGACTATGGACTCTTTACTGTAAGAGCAGTGAGACTATGGACTCTTTACTGTAAGAGCAGTGAGACTATGGACTCTTTACTGTAAGATCAGTGAGACTATGGACTCTTTACTGTAAGAGCAGTGAGACTATGGACTCTTTACTGTAAGAGCAGTGAGACTATGGACTCTGTAGTGTAAGAGTAGTAAGACTATGGACTCTTTACTGTAAGAGCAATAAGACTATGGACTCTTTACTGTAAGAGCAGTGAGACTATGGACTCTTTACTGTAAGAGCATCGAGACTATGGACTCTTTACTGTAAGAGCAGTGAGACTATGGGCTCTATACTGTAAGAGCAGTGAGACTATGGACTCTGTAGTGTAAGAGTAGTAAGACTATGGACTCTTTACTGTAAGAGCAATAAGACTATGGACTCTTTACTGTAAGAGCAGTGAGACTATGGACTCTTTACTGTAAGAGCATCGAGACTATGGACTCTTTACTGTAAGAGCAGTGAGACTATGGGCTCTATACTGTAAGAGCATCGAGACCATGGGCTCTTTACTGTAAGAACAGTGAGACTATGGACTCTTTACGGTAGGAGCAGTGAGACTATAGACGCTTTACTGTAAGAGCAGTGAGACTATGGACTCTTTACTGTAAGAGCAGTGAGACTATGGGCTCTATACTGTAAGAGCATCGAGACCATGGGCTCTTTACTGTAAGAGCAGTGAGACTCTGGACTCTTTACGGTAGGAGCAGTGAGACTATGGACGCTTTACTGTAAGAGCAGTGAGACTATGGGCTCTTTACTGTAAGAACAGTGAGACTATGGGCTCTTTACTGTAAGAGCAGTGAGACTATGGACTCTATACGGTAAGAGCAGTGAGACTATGGACTTTATACTGTAAGAGCAGTGAGACTATGGACTCTATACGGTAAGAGCAGTGAGTCTATGGACTCTTTACTGTAAGAGCAGTGAGACTATGGACTCTTTACTGTAAGAGCAGTGAGACTATGGACTCTTTACTGTAAGAGCAGTGAGACTATGGACTCTTTACTGTAAGAGCAGTGAGACTATGGACTCTTTACTGTAAGAGCAGTGAGACTATGGACTCTTTACTGTAAGAGCAGTGAGACTATGGACTCTATACTGTAAGAGCAGTGAGACTATGGACTCTTTACTGTAAGAGCAGTGAGACTATGGACTCTATACTGTAAGAGCAGTGAGACTATGGACACTTTACTGTAAGAGCAGTGAGACTATGGACTCTTTACTGTAAGAGCAGTGAGACTATGGGCTCTATACTGTAAGAACAGTGAGACTATGGACTCTTTACTGTAAGAGCAGTGAGACTATGGACTCTTTACTGTAAGAGCAGTGAGACTATGGGCTCTATACTGTAAGAGCATCGAGACCATGGGCTCTTTACTGTAAGAGCAGTGAGACTATGGACTCTTTACGGTAGGAGCAGTGAGACTATGGACTCTTTACTGTAAGAGCAGTGAGACTATGGGCTCTTTACTGTAAGAGCAGTGAGACTATGGACTCTATACGGTAAGAGCAGTGAGACTATGGACTCTATACTGTAAGAGCAGTGAGACTATGGACTCTATACTGTAAGAGCAGTGAGACTATGGACTCTTTACTGTAAGAGCAGTGAGACTATGGACTATTTACTGTAAGAGCAGTGAGACTATGGACTCTTTACTGTAAGAGCAGTGAGACTATGGACTCTTTACTGTAAGAGCAGTGAGACTATGGACTCTATACTGTAAGAGCAGTGAGACTATGGACTCTTTACTGTAAGAGCAGTGAGACTATGGACTCTTTACTGTAAGAGCAGTGAGACTATGGACTCTTTACTGTAAGAGCAGTGAGACTATGGACTCTTTACTGTAAGAGCAGTGAGACTATGGACTCTTTACTGTAAGAGCAGTGAGACTATGGACTCTTTACTGTAAGAGCAGTGAGACTATGGACTCTTTACTGTAAGATCAGTGAGACTATGGACTCTTTACTGTAAGAGCAGTGAGACTATGGACTCTTTACTGTAAGAGCAGTGAGACTATGGACTCTTTACTGTAAGAGCAGTGAGACTATGGACTCTGTAGTGTAAGAGCAGTGAGACTATGGACTCTTTACTGTAAGAGCAATAAGACTATGGACTCTTTACTGTAAGAGCAGTGAGACTATGGACTCTTTACTGTAAGAGCAGTGAGACTATGGACTCTTTACTGTAAGAGCAGTGAGACTATGGACTCTTTACTGTAAGAACAGTGAGACTATGCACTCTTTACTGTAAGAACAGTGAGACTATGGACTCTTTACTGTAAGAGCAGTGAGACTATGGACTCTTTACTGTTAGAGCATCGAGACTATGGACTCTTTACTGTAAGAGCAGTGAGACTATGGGCTCTATACTGTAAGAGCATCGAGACCATGGGCTCTTTACTGTAAGAGCAGTGAGACTATGGACTCTTTACGGTAGGAGCAGTGAGACTATGGACGCTTTACTGTAAGAGCAGTGAGACTATGGACTCTTTACTGTAAGAGCAGTGAGACTATGGGCTCTATACTGTAAGAGCATCGAGACCATGGGCTCTTTACTGTAAGAGCAGTGAGACTATGGACTCTTTACGGTAGGAGCAGTGAGACTATGGACGCTTTACTGTAAGAGCAGTGAGACTATGGGCTCTTTACTGTAAGAGCAGTGAGACTATGGGCTTTTTACTGTAAGAGCAGTGAGACTATGGACTCTATACGGTAAGAGCAGTGAGACTATGGACTTTATACTGTAAGAGCAGTGAGACTATGGACTCTATACGGTAAGAGCAGTGAGACTATGGACTCTTTACTGTAAGAGCAGTGAGACTATGGACTCTTTACTGTAAGAGCAGTGAGACTATGGACTCTTTACTGTAAGAGCAGTGAGACTATGGACTCTTTACTGTAAGAGCAGTGAGACTATGGACTCTTTACTGTAAGAGCAGTGAGACTATGGACTCTTTACTGTAAGAGCAGTGAGACTATGGACTCTATACTGTAAGAGCAGTGAGACTATGGACTCTTTACTGTAAGAGCAGTGAGACTATGGACTCTATACTGTAAGAGCAGTGAGACTATGGACTCTTTACTGTAAGAGCAGTGAGACTATGGACTCTTTACTGTAAGAGCAGTGAGACTAAGGGCTCTATACTGTAAGAACAGTGAGACTATGGACTCTTTACTGTAAGAGCAGTGAGACTATGGACTCTTTACTGTAAGAGCAGTGAGACTATGGGCTCTATACTGTAAGAGCATCGAGACCATGGGCTCTTTACTGTAAGAGCAGTGAGACTATGGACTCTTTACGGTAGGAGCAGTGAGACTATGGACGCTTTACTGTAAGAGCAGTGAGACTATGGACTCTTTACTGTAAGAGCAGTGAGACTATGGATTCTTTACTGTAAGAGCAGTGAGACTATGGGCTCTATACTGTAAGAGCATCGAGACCATGGGCTCTTTACTGTAAGAGAAGTGAGACTATGGACTCTTTACGGTAGGAGCAGTGAGACTATGGACGCTTTACTGTAAGAGCAGTGAGACTATGGGCTCTTTACTGTAAGAGCAGTGAGACTATGGGCTTTTTACTGTAAGAGCAGTGAGACTATGGACTCTATACGGTAAGAGCAGTGAGACTATGGACTTTATACTGTAAGAGCAGTGAGACTATGGACTCTATACGGTAAGAGCAGTGAGACTATGGACTCTTTACTGTAAGAGCAGTGAGACTATGGACTCTTTACTGTAAGAGCAGTGAGACTATGGACTCTTTACTGTAAGAGCAGTGAGACTATGGACTCTTTACTGTAAGAGCAGTGAGACTATGGACTCTTTACTGTAAGAGCAGTGAGACTATGGACTCTTTACTGTAAGAGCAGTGAGACTATGGACTCTATACTGTAAGAGCAGTGAGACTATGGACTCTTTACTGTAAGAGCAGTGAGACTATGGACTCTATACTGTAAGAGCAGTGAGACTATGGACTCTTTACTGTAAGAGCAGTGAGACTATGGGCTCTATACTGTAAGAACAGTGAGACTATGGACTCTTTACTGTAAGAGCAGTGATACTATGGACTCTTTACTGTAAGAGCAGTGAGACTATGGACTCTTTACTGTAAGAGCAGTGAGACTATGGGCTCTATACTGTAAGAGCATCGAGACCATGGGCTCTTTACTGTAAGAGCAGTGAGACTATGGACTCTTTACGGTAGGAGCAGTGAGACTATGGACGCTTTACTGTAAGAGCAGTGAGACTATGGACTCTTTACTGTAAGAGCAGTGAGACTATGGATTCTTTACTATAAGAGCAGTGACACTATGGACTCTTTACTGTAAGAGCAGTGAGACTATGGACTCTTTACTGTAAGAGCAGTGAGACTATGGACTCTTTACTGTAAGATCAGTGAGACTATGGACTCTTTACTGTAAGAGCAGTGAGACTATGGACTCTTTACTGTAAGAGCAGTGAGACTATGGACTCTTTACTGTAAGAGCAGTGAGACTATGGACTCTGTAGTGTAAGAGCAGTGAGACTATGGACTCTTTACTGTAAGAGCAATAAGACTATGGACTCTTTACTGTAAGAGCAGTGAGACTATGGACTTTTTACTGTAAGAGCAGTGAGACTATAGACTCTTTACTGTAAGAGCAGTGAGACTATGGACTCTTTACTGTAAGAACAGTGAGACTATGCACTCTTTACTGTAAGAACAGTGAGACTATGGACTCTTTACTGTAAGAGCAGTGAGACTATGGACTCTTTACTGTAAGAGCAGTGAGACTATGGACTCTTTACTGTAAGAGCAGTGAGACTATGGACTCTTTACTGTAAGAACAGTGAGACTATGCACTCTTTACTGTAAGAACAGTGAGACTATGGACTCTTTACTGTCAGAGCAGTGAGACTATGGACTCTTTACTGTTAGAGCATCGAGACTATGGACTCTTTACTGTAAGAGCAGTGAGACTATGGGCTCTATACTGTAAGAGCATCGAGACCATGGGCTCTTTACTGTAAGAGCAGTGAGACTATGGACTCTTTACGGTAGGAGCAGTGAGACTATGGACGCTTTACTGTAAGAGCAGTGAGACTATGGACTCTTTACTGTAAGAGCAGTGAGACTATGGGCTCTATACTGTAAGAGCATCGAGACCATGGGCTCTTTACTGTAAGAGCAGTGAGACTATGGACTCTTTACGGTAGGAGCAGTGAGACTATGGACGCTTTACTGTAAGAGCAGTGAGACTATGGGCTCTTTACTGTAAGAGCAGTGAGACTATGGGCTTTTTACTGTAAGAGCAGTGAGACTATGGACTCTATACGGTAAGAGCAGTGAGACTATGGACTTTATACTGTAAGAGCAGTGAGACTATGGACTCTATACGGTAAGAGCAGTGAGACTATGGACTCTTTACTGTAAGAGCAGTGAGACTATGGACTCTTTACTGTAAGAGCAGTGAGACTATGGACTCTTTACTGTAAGAGCAGTGAGACTATGGACTCTTTACTGTAAGAGCAGTGAGACTATGGACTCTTTACTGTAAGAGCAGTGAGACTATGGACTCTTTACTGTAAGAGCAGTAAGACTATGGACTCTATACTGTAAGAGCAGTGAGACTATGGACTCTTTACTGTAAGAGCAGTGAGACTATGGACTCTATACTGTAAGAGCAGTGAGACTATGGACTCTTTACTGTAAGAGCAGTGAGACTATGGACTCTTTACTGTAAGAGCAGTGAGACTATGGGCTCTATACTGTAAGAACAGTGAGACTATGGACTCTTTACTGTAAGAGCAGTGAGACTATGGACTCTTTACTGTAAGAGCAGTGAGACTATGGGCTCTATACTGTAAGAGCATCGAGACCATGGGCTCTTTACTGTAAGAGCAGTGAGACTATGGACTCTTTACGGTAGGAGCAGTGAGACTATGGACGCTTTACTGTAAGAGCAGTGAGACTATGGACTCTTTACTGTAAGAGCAGTGAGACTATGGATTCTTTACTGTAAGAGCAGTGAGACTATGGGCTCTATACTGTAAGAGCATCGAGACCATGGGCTCTTTACTGTAAGAGCAGTGAGACTATGGACTCTTTACGGTAGGAGCAGTGAGACTATGGACGCTTTACTGTAAGAGCAGTGAGACTATGGGCTCTTTACTGTAAGAGCAGTGAGACTATGGGCTTTTTACTGTAAGAGCAGTGAGACTATGGACTCTATACGGTAAGAGCAGTGAGACTATGGACTTTATACTGTAAGAGCAGTGAGACTATGGACTCTATACGGTAAGAGCAGTGAGACTATGGACTCTTTACTGTAAGAGCAGTGAGACTATGGACTCTTTACTGTAAGAGCAGTGAGACTATGGACTCTTTACTGTAAGAGCAGTGAGACTATGGACTCTTTACTGTAAGAGCAGTGAGACTATGGACTCTTTACTGTAAGAGCAGTGAGACTATGGACTCTTTACTGTAAGAGCAGTGAGACTATGGACTCTATACTGTAAGAGCAGTGAGACTATGGACTCTTTACTGTAAGAGCAGTGAGACTATGGACTCTATACTGTAAGAGCAGTGAGACTATGGACTCTTTACTGTAAGAGCAGTGAGACTATGGGCTCTATACTGTAAGAACAGTGAGACTATGGACTCTTTACTGTAAGAGCAGTGATACTATGGACTCTTTACTGTAAGAGCAGTGAGACTATGGACTCTTTACTGTAAGAGCAGTGAGTCTATGGGCTCTATACTGTAAGAGCATCGAGACCATGGGCTCTTTACTGTAAGAGCAGTGAGACTATGGACTCTTTACGGTAGGAGCAGTGAGACTATGGACGCTTTACTGTAAGAGCAGTGAGACTATGGACTCTTTACTGTAAGAGCAGTGAGACTATGGATTCTTTACTATAAGAGCAGTGAGACTATGGACTCTTTACTGTAAGAGCAGTGAGACTATGGACTCTTTACTGTAAGAGCAGTGAGACTATGGACTCTTTACTGTAAGATCAGTGAGACTATGGACTCTTTACTGTAAGAGCAGTGAGACTATGGACTCTTTACTGTAAGAGCAGTGAGACTATGGACTCTTTACTGTAAGAGCAGTGAGACTATGGACTCTGTAGTGTAAGAGCAGTGAGACTATGGACTCTTTACTGTAAGAGCAATAAGACTATGGACTCTTTACTGTAAGAGCAGTGAGACTATGGACTCTTTACTGTAAGAGCAGTGAGACTATAGACTCTTTACTGTAAGAGCAGTGAGACTATGGACTCTTTACTGTAAGAACAGTGAGACTATGCACTCTTTACTGTAAGAACAGTGAGACTATGGACTCTTTACTGTAAGAGCAGTGAGACTATGGACTCTTTACTGTAAGAGCATCGAGACTATGGACTCTTTACTGTAAGAGCAGTGAGACTATGGGCTCTATACTGTAAGAGCATCGAGACCATGGGCTCTTTACTGTAAGAGCAGTGAGACTATGGACTCTTTACGGTAGGAGCAGTGAGACTATGGACGCTTTACTGTAAGAGCAGTGAAACTATGGACTCTTTACTGTAAGAGCAGTGAGACTATGGGCTCTATACTGTAAGAGCATCGAGACCATGGGCTCTTTACTGTAAGAGCAGTGAGACTATGGACTCTTTACGGTAGGAGCAGTGAGACTATGGACGCTTTACTGTAAGAGCAGTGAGACTATGGGCTCTTTACTGTAAGAGCAGTGAGACTATGGGCTCTTTACTGTAAGAGCAGTGAGACTATGGACTCTATACGGTAAGAGCAGTGAGACTATGGACTTTATACTGTAAGAGCAGTGAGACTATGGACTCTTTACTGTAAGAGCAGTGAGACTATGGGCTCTATACTGTTAGAACAGTGAGACTATGGACTCTTTACTGTAAGAGCAGTGAGACTATGGACTCTTTACTGTAAGAGCAGTGAGACTATGGACTCTTTACTGTAAGAGCAGTGAGACTATGGGCTCTATACTGTAAGAGCATCGAGACCATGGGCTCTTTACTGTAAGAGCAGTGAGACTATGGACTCTTTACGGTAGGAGCAGTGAGACTATGGACGCTTTACTGTAAGAGCAGTGAGACTATGGACTCTTTACTGTAAGAGCAGTGAGACTATGGATTCTTTACTGTAAGAGCAGTGAGACTATGGACTCTTTACTGTAAGAGCAGTGAGACTATGGACTCTTTACTGTAAGAGCAGTGAGACTATGGACTCTTTACTGTAAGATCAGTGAGACTATGGACTCTTTACTGTAAGAGCAGTGAGACTATGGACTCTTTACTGTAAGAGCAGTGAGACTATGGACTCTTTACTGTAAGAGCAGTGAGACTATGGACTCTGTAGTGTAAGAGCAGTGAGACTATGGACTCTTTACTGTAAGAGCAATAAGACTATGGACTCTTTACTGTAAGAGCAGTGAGACTATGGACTCTTTACTGTAAGAGCAGTGAGACTATAGACTCTTTACTGTAAGAGCAGTGAGACTATGGACTCTTTACTGTAAGAACAGTGAGACTATGCACTCTTTACTGTAAGAACAGTGAGACTATGGACTCTTTACTGTAAGAGCAGTGAGACTATGGACTCTTTACTGTAAGAGCATCGAGACTATGGACTCTTTACTGTAAGAGCAGTGAGACTATGGGCTCTATACTGTAAGAGCATCGAGACCATGGGCTCTTTACTGTAAGAGCAGTGAGACTATGGACTCTTTACGGTAGGAGCAGTGAGACTATGGACGCTTTACTGTAAGAGCAGTGAAACTATGGACTCTTTACTGTAAGAGCAGTGAGACTATGGGCTCTATACTGTAAGAGCATCGAGACCATAGGCTCTTTACTGTAAGAGCAGTGAGACTATGGACTCTTTACTGTAAGAGCAGTGAGACTATGGGCTCTTTACTGTAAGAGCAGTGAGACTATGGACTCTATACGGTAAGAGCAGTGAGACTATGGACTTTATACTGTAAGAGCAGTGAGACTATGGACTCTTTACTGTAAGAGCAGTGAGACTATGGGCTCTATACTGTTAGAACAGTGAGACTATGGACTCTTTACTGTAAGAGCAGTGAGACTATGGGCTCTATACTGTTAGAACAGTGAGACTATGGACTCTTTACTGTAAGAGCAGTGAGACTATGGACTCTTTACTGTAAGAGCAGTGAGACTATGGACTCTTTACTGTAAGAGCAGTGAGACTATGGGCTCTATACTGTAAGAGCATCGAGACCATGGGCTCTATACTGTTAGAACAGTGAGACTATGGACTCTTTACTGTAAGAGCAGTGAGACTATGGACTCTTTACTGTAAGAGCAGTGAGACTATGGACTCTTTACTGTAAGAGCAGTGAGACTATGGGCTCTATACTGTAAGAGCATCGAGACCATGGGCTCTTTACTGTAAGAGCAGTGAGACTATGGACTCTTTACGGTAGGAGCAGTGAGACTATGGACGCTTTACTGTAAGAGCAGTGAGACTATGGACTCTTTACTGTAAGAGCAGTGAGACTATGGATTCTTTACTGTAAGAGCAGTGAGACTATGGACTCTTTACTGTAAGAGCAGTGAGACTATGGACTCTTTACTGTAAGAGCAGTGAGACTATGGACTCTTTACTGTAAGATCAGTGAGACTATGGACTCTTTACTGTAAGAGCAGTGAGACTATGGACTCTTTACTGTAAGAGCAGTGAGACTATGGACTCTTTACTGTAAGAGCAGTGAGACTATGGACTCTGTAGTGTAAGAGCAGTGAGACTATGGACTCTTTACTGTAAGAGCAATAAGACTATGGACTCTTTACTGTAAGAGCAGTGAGACTATGGACTCTTTACTGTAAGAGCAGTGAGACTATAGACTCTTTACTGTAAGAGCAGTGAGACTATGGACTCTTTACTGTAAGAACAGTGAGACTATGCACTCTTTACTGTAAGAACAGTGAGACTATGGACTCTTTACTGTAAGAGCAGTGAGACTATGGACTCTTTACTGTAAGAGCATCGAGACTATGGACTCTTTACTGTAAGAGCAGTGAGACTATGGGCTCTATACTGTAAGAGCATCGAGACCATGGGCTCTTTACTGTAAGAGCAGTGAGACTATGGACTCTTTACGGTAGGAGCAGTGAGACTATGGACGCTTTACTGTAAGAGCAGTGAAACTATGGACTCTTTACTGTAAGAGCAGTGAGACTATGGGCTCTATACTGTAAGAGCATCGAGACCATAGGCTCTTTACTGTAAGAGCAGTGAGACTATGGACTCTTTACGGTAGGAGCAGTGAGACTATGGACGCTTTACTGTAAGAGCAGTGAGACTATGGGCTCTTTACTGTAAGAGCAGTGAGACTATGGGCTCTTTACTGTAAGAGCAGTAAGACTATGGACTCTATACGGTAAGAGCAGTGAGACTATGGACTTTATACTGTAAGAGCAGTGAGACTATGGACTCTATACGGTAAGAGCAGTGAGACTATGGACTCTTTACTGTAAGAGCAGTGAGACTATGGACTCTTTACTGTAAGAGCAGTGAGACTTTGGACTCTTTACTGTAAGAGCAGTGAGACTATGGACTCTTTACTGTAAGAGCAGTGAGACTATGGACTCTTTACTGTAAGAGCAGTGAGACTATGGACTCTTTACTGTAAGAGCAGTGAGACTATGGACTCTATACTGTAAGAGCAGTGAGACTATGGACTCTTTACTGTAAGAGCAGTGAGACTATGGACTCTATACTGTAAGAGCAGTGAGACTATGGACTCTTTACTGTAAGAGCAGTGAGACTATGGACTCTTTACTGTAAGAGCAGTGAGACTATGGGCTCTATACTGTAAGAACAGTGAGACTATGGACTCTTTACTGTAAGAGCAGTGAGACTATGGACTCTTTACTGTAAGAGCAGTGAGACTATGGGCTCTATACTGTAAGAGCATCGAGACCATGGGCTCTTTACTGTAAGAGCAGTGAGACTATGGACTCTTTACGGTAGGAGCAGTGAGACTATGGACTCTTTACTGTAAGAGCAGTGAGACTATGGGCTCTTTACTGTAAGAGCAGTGAGACTATGGACTCTATACGGTAAGAGCAGTGAGACTATGGACTCTATACGGTAAGAGCAGTGAGACTATGGACTCTATACGGTAAGAGCAGTGAGACTATGGACTCTTTACTGTAAGAGCAGTGAGACTATGGACTCTTTACTGTAAGAGCAGTGAGACTATGGACTCTTTACTGTAAGAGCAGTGAGACTATGGACTCTTTACTGTAAGAGCAGTGAGACTATGGACTCTTTACTGTAAGAGCAGTGAGACTATGGGCTCTATACTGTAAGAGCATCGAGACCATGGGCTCTTTACTGTAAGAGCAGTGAGACTATGGACTCTTTACGGTAGGAGCAGTGAGACTATGGACTCTTTACTGTAAGAGCAGTGAGACTATGGGCTCTTTACTGTAAGAGCAGTGAGACTATGGACTCTATACGGTAAGAGCAGTGAGACTATGGACTCTATACGGTAAGAGCAGTGAGACTATGGACTCTTTACTGTAAGAGCAGTGAGACTATGGACTCTTTACTGTAAGAGCAGTGAGACTATGGACTCTTTACTGTAAGAGCAGTGAGACTATAGACTCTTTACTGTAAGAGCAGTGAGACTATGGACTCTTCACTGTAAGAGCAGTGAGACTATGGACTCTGTACTGTAAGAGCAGTGAGACTATGGACTCTATACTGTAAGAGCAGTGAGACTATGGACTCTTTACTGTAAGAGCAGTGAGACTATGGACTCTTTACTGTAAGAGCAGTGAGACTATGGACTCTTTACTGTAAGAGCAGTGAGACTATGGACTCTTTACTGTAAGAACAGTGAGACTATGCACTCTTTACTGTAAGAACAGTGAGACTATGGACACTTTACTGTAAGAGCAGTGAGACTATGGACTCTTTACTGTAAGAGCAGTGAGACTATGGACTCTATACTGTAAGAGCAGTGAGACTATGGACTCTATACTGTAAGAGCAGTGAGACTATGGACTCTTTACTGTAAGAGCAGTGAGACTATGGACTCTATACTGTAAGAGCAGTGAGACTATGCACTCTTTACTGTAAGAGCAGTGAGACTATGGACTCTTTACTGTAAGAGCAGTGAGACTATGGAACTCTATACGGTAAGAGCAGTGAGACTATGGACTCTTTACTGTAAGAGCAGTGAGACTATGGACTCTTTACTGTAAGAGCAGTGAGACTATGGACTCTTTACGGTAAGAGCAGTGAGACTATGGACTCTATACTGTAAGAGCAGTGAGACTATGGACTCTTTACTGTAAGAGCAGTGAGACTATGGACTCTATACTGTAAGATCAGTGAGACTATGGACTCTTTACTGTAAGAGCAGTGGGACTATGGACTCTTTACTGTAAGAGCAGTGAGACTATGGACTCTTTACGGTAAGAGCAGTGGGACTATGGACTCTTTACTGTAAGAGCAGTGAGACTATGGATTCTTTACGGTAAGAGCAGTGAGACTATGGAGCTCTCTGCCTGAGGAGGTGGTGATGGCGAGTACAATAAAGGAATTCAGGAGGGGCCTGGATGTATTTCTGGAGTGTAATAATATTACAGGCTATAGCTACTAGAGAGGGGTCGTTGATCCAGGGAGTTATTCTGATGCCTGATTGGAGTCGGGAAGGAATTTTTTATTCCCCTAAAGTGAGGAAAATTGGCTTCTACCTCATAGTTTTTTTTTGCCTTCTTCTGGATCAACTTGCAGGATAACAGGCCGAACTGGATGGACAGATGTCTTTTTTCGGCCTTATGTGCTATGTTACTATGTTACTATTAGAGCTAGAAAGTAAGGTAAGGCGGCTATACAATGGAGAGATAGCGTATATACCTGTATAAAAGGCGAAAATTAAGAATTATGTAAAATACAGGGCACTCAAGAGACCGTGACCATGTGGTTATAACAAATATAGTTTTATTGGTACTAAATCAAATAAGATAAAACCAAATACAATATAGTATGATAGAAAATAAAATTCACAGTTGGTACGTGCTTCAATAATAGTAATCACTCTATTCATGCTATTCAAAAGTCCGCTGCATATAAATTGTCATCAAGGCGGACCTCGATGTTATGACCAGTAAATTGGTTGGTATCGCAATCACTAAAAGTTCAATCCAATACTTATGTGCAGTCTTTAAAATAGATACCTGAGTATAGTTGATATAGACCAGAAATCAAATGTCCCGCACTTTGTTGCAGCGGCGTCTAGCCGAGACAGATGTAGGTAGCGGCGTCCCGCTACTGAATTACTTGCAAGTAAAAATGAATTATAGTCGACCAAACCTTGACATGTGACCACTCTCCGAAATGTGCCTCTGTTCGTGCAGCACTTATGGGATCAGGAGATTGCAGGCGGCTCTATAAATCGCTATACAAGCCTGTAGACCTCCGCTTTCAAATGGAAATTCCGCAGTAGTATAGTGACGGAAAATTTCGTCTGTAAAGGTCCACCTCTGCTCTGTGAATTGGTCAGTCTTCGGTACTTAGGTCTTTAGAGGGGTGTCGCACCCGACGCGTTTCGGGGTCTAGCTATTTGCCCCTTCCTCAGTGGTCTCAATTTTACAGGAGCACCTATTGGTTTCTATTTTTTCTAGTGCGACATCCTACTATATAATTAAAAGGCGAAAATTACCTGTAAAATATGGTACAGGAGGTCTGGGCTGGATCACAGGACGCTAGCCTGTGTCCGCCACTTTTAAAAGGGTATGGGCTGTTCGGGGGGGCTAGTCACGTGATCCCGGGGATCGCAATATGCGTTCCACGGGCGATGTGGCTATTTGTAAACAGGGAAAAAGGGAAAAACTATTGGGATCTGTGTGATAGTTAGTAGATGGGATGAAGGTATATGGCTGTGTGAGAGAAGGATGAATGGGATGAAAACATGGAATGAAATAAGAATTGGGAAAAGTGCGGTTGACTGGGTGATGTTGTTCAGCATATGTAGATATAAGAATAGACAGAGAATATAGTAAGAAGAATCAATTCCTGGAGGTTAGAAAAATGTTTTTACAGTACATAAGTATATGCAAATGAATCGAGATGTGGTATAAAGGAATGAACTGAGTAATAATTCAGCATATTTAGAAACGGTGAGAAGATATTGGACAGAACAAAAATTTGAGCAAAAATTACAGGACAAAAATGTATAAATGGTACAAATTATAAAACATGTGTATTATATATAGTAGTAACTTCTTTTTTTTCCTCCCTGTTGAATTAGTCAGCTAAGCGCATCGAGGCCCAAAGGGTAATACTGCGTGTACACAAGACTATACATCATCATCAGTAACATCTGGTTAAATAGAGGGGGAACGAGAAGAGGTAAGTCTAGGGGAAAAGAGGAAAAGGAGGGGGGTAGGGAACATATCTCACCCTCACTAGTGATGAGCGGCAGGGGCTATATTCGAATTTGCGATATTTCACGAATATTTGGGTGAATATTCATCATATATTCGCGAATTCGAGATTATTTTCTTAATTGCAAAAAATTGGCCATGTAATATTCACATAATGCGCACGAAATACAGGCGTGGGTCACTTTTGCTATGTATTCGCCGTTGATGACGCTTGAGCAGTGGACACAACTTAGAAATGAATGCAGCATGCTGAGCAGTTTCAACACATATGGAGTTCCAGAGGTTAGCCTGTTATATCACTGTTATAGGATCTGACTGTTATATTATACTGAAGAAGAAGAAGAAGATCCCTTTATTGTCCCTCAGTGGGGAAATCTTGACATAACAGCAGCAATCACATTCACAACAGGAGCAAAAAGATTAGAAATTAAAGAGTAAAAATACAAGAAAAACATAACAGAATTTACTACTGTTTTATTGGGGACCTGTGGTGGTTATAAATCCTCACCGCTGCTGGGAGGAAGGACCTCCGATAACGTTCCTTCGTGCACCTGGGATGCAGCAGTCTGTCACTGAAGGAGCTCTCCAGCTCCACAACAGCTTCGTCCATGGGGTGGGAGACATTATCTAAAAGTGATGTTAATATTGCAAGAGTTTTTCTGTCACCCACCTCCTGCACTGGATCAAGGGGACAACCTAGGACAGAGCTGGCCTTCTTAATGAGCGTATCTAATATCTGTCTCTTAGCCACAGATAAGCTGCTCCCCCAACAAACCACACCATAGAATATGGCTGATGCCACCACTGAGTCAAAGAAGGTCTTTAGGAGCGTCCCCTGCACTCCAAAGGACCTCAGTCTCCTCAACAGATAGAGTCTGCTCTGACCCTTTTTGAAAAGAGCATCAGTGATATGACTCCAGTCCAGTTTGTTGTTCAGGTGAACACCCAGGTACTTATAAGAGTCCACCACCTCAATGTCCATTCCAGAGCAGAGGGCCTGTGTCTCCTTGGTTTTGCCCGCGTTGATCTGGAGCTGGTTCCGCTGACACCAGTCCACAAAATCCTGTGTCCCCTGTCTGTACTCTGAGTTGTCCTCACCTGTGATAAGGCCGACTATGGCAGAGTCATCAGAGAACTTCTGTAGGTGGCAGCCTGGGGAGTTGATGGAGAAGTCTGCAGTGTAGAGGGTGAAGAGGAACGGTGCCAGCACAGTTCCCTGTGGTGCCCTCGTACTGCAGAACACTTTGTCAGAGACACAACCCTGAGATTTAACAAACTTTGGGCGTTCTGAGGTAGTCATGTATCCAATGTGACATGTGGTGGTCCACTCCTGCCATCTCCAGCTTGTCCCTCAGAAGTCCAGGTTGGATGGTGTTAAAAGCACTGGAGAAATAAAAAAACATGATCCTCACAGTGCTTCCAGGCCTCTCCAGGTGAGTTAGAGCTCGGTGTAGTAGGTAGATTATGGCATCATTCACACTGATGCCAGGCTGGTAGGCAAACTGCATTGGATCCAATGAAGACCTCACCAGGGGGTGAAGATGGTTGAGAACAGCCTCTCGAGGGTCTTCATCAAGTGTGAGGTCAGTGCTACCAGCCTGTAGCTGCTGAGGTCTTTCGGGTGTGAGGTCTTTGGCACTGGTACCACACAGGAGGTCTTCCACAGCTGTGGTACCTTCCCTAGCCTCAGACTCATGTTAAACATGTGACCCATAATGCCACACAGTTGGTCTGAGCAGCACTTCAAGAGCCTATAGATGATGCCGTCTGGTCCTGCAGCTTTACGCACCTTGATTTTCTGTAGTTCCTTCCTCACCTGGAGTGTGGTGAAGAATTGGGTGGGCGTGTGAACGATGGAGTCCTCAGGTGTAGGGGGGACTAGTGGTGGTAGGTTGTTGAGAGTTGAACATGCAGTGATGGTTGCGGTGGGGGAAGAAGATAGGGGTGTTTGTAGCAGCATGGGGGTTTGGGTCAGGAGAGGGGTGGGTATCTGGTCAAACCTATTGAAGAACTGGTTCAACTCATTAACCCACCCCAAGTCACCCGCAGTCTGGATTTGACCCTGTTTGTGACCTGAGATGGTTTTCAGGCTTTTCCAGATCCCGTGTGTGTTATTCTGCTGCAGCTCTCCCCTCTCTGAAAACGTCTGTATGTGGGTAAGTAACTGGCTCAGTGATAGAAAACAGAGGGTGGTTATTAACAGTACACACTCAGATTGGGTCACTGTCACTAGTGGAGTACCTCAGGGGTCAGTACTGGAGGGGTCACTGTCACTAGTGGGGTACCACAGGGGTCAGTACTGGGCCCTATTCTCTTCAATATATTCATTAATGATCTTGTAGAAGGCTTGCATAGTAAAGTATCAATTCTCGCAGATGACACTAAACTGTGTAAAGTAATTAACACTGAAGAGGACAGTATACTGTATATATATACTAAGAGGACAGTATACTGTATATGTACTACAGAGGACAGTATACTGTATATATACACTACAGAGGACAGTATACTGTATATATACTACAGAGGACAGTATACTGTATATATACTACAGAGGACAGTATACTGTATATATACTACAGAGGACAGTATACTGTATATACACTACAGAGTACAGTATACTGTATATATACTACAGAGGACAGTATACTGTATATATACTACAGAGGACAGTGTACTGTATATATACTACAGAGGACAGTATACTGTATATATACTACAGAGGACAGTATACTGTATATATACTACAGAGGACAGTGTACTGTATATATACTACAGAGGACAGTGTACTGTACATATACTACAGAGGACAGTATACTATATATATACTACAGAGGACAGTATACTGTATATACATACTACATAGGACAGTATACTGTATATATACTACAGAGGACAGTATACTGTATATATACTACAGAGGACAGTATACTGTATATATACTACAGAGGACAGTATACTGTATATATACTACAGAGGACAGTATACATATACTACGGAGGACAGTATACTGTATATATACTACAGAGGACAGTGTACTGTATATATACTACAGAGGACAGTATACTGTATATATACTACAGAGGACAGTATACATATACTACGGAGGACAGTATACTGTATATATACTACAGAGGACAGTACACTGTATATATATATAGTACAGAGGACAGTATACTGTATATATACTACAGAGGACAGTATACTGTATATATACTACAGAGGACAGTACACTGTATATACACTACAGAGGACAGTATACTGTATATATATATAGTACAGAGGACAGTATACTGTATATATACTACAGAGGACAGTATACTGTATATACACTACAGAGGACAGTATACTGTATATATATACTACAGAGGACAGTATACTGTATATATACTACAGAGGACAGTATACTGAATATATACTACAGAGGACAGTATACTGTATATATACTACAGATGGCAGTGTACTGTATATATACTACAGAGGACAGTGTACTGTATATATACTACAGAGGACAGTATACTGTATATATATACTACAGAGGATAGTATACTGTATATATACTACAGAGGACAGTATACTGTATATACACTACAGAGGACAGTATACTGTATATATACTACAGAGGGCAGTATACTGTATATATACTACAGAGGACAGTATACTGTATATATATATATACTACAGAGGACAGTATACTGTATATATACTACAGAGGACAGTATACTGTATATATATATATACTACAGAGGACAGTATACTGTGTATACATACTACAGAGGACAGTATACTGTGTATATATACTACAGAGGACAGTATACTGTATATATACTACAGAGGACAGTATACTGTATATATACTACAGAGGACAGTATACTGTATATATACTACAAAGGACAGTATACTGTATATATACTACAGAAGACAGTATACTGTATATATATACTACAGAGGACAGTATACTTTATATCTACTACAGAGGACAGAATACTGTATATATACTACAGAGGACAGTATACTGTATATATACTACAGAGGACAGTATACTGTATATACACTACAGAGGACAGTATACTGTATATACACTACAGAGGACAGTATACTGTACATATATACTACAGAGGACAGTATACTGTATATATACTACAGAGGACAGTATACTGTATATACACTACAGAGGACAGTATACTGTATATACACTACAGAGGACAGTATACTGTATATATACTACAGAGGACAGTATACTGTATATATACTACAGAGGACAGTATACTGTATATACACTACAGAGGACAGTATACTGTATATATATACTACAGAGGACAGTATACTGTATATATATACTACAGAGGACAGTATACTGTATATATATAATACAGAGGACAGTATACTGTATATATACTACAGAGGACAGAATACTGTATATATACTACAGAGGACAGTATACTGTATATATACTACAGAGGACAGTATACTGTATATATACTACAGAGGACAGTATACTGTATATATACTACAGAGGACAGTATACTGTATATACACTACAGAGGACAGTATACTGTATATATACTACAGAGGACAGTATACTGTATATATATACTACAGAGGACAGTATACTGTATATATACTACAGAGGACAGTATACTGTATATACATACTACAGAGGACAGTATACTGTATATATACTACAGAGGACAGTATACTGTATACACTACAGAGGACAGTATACTGTATATATACATTACAGAGGACAGTATACTGTATATATACACTACAGAGGACAGTATACTGTATATATACTACAGAGGACAGTATACTGTATATATACACTACAGAGGACAGTATACTGTATATATACTACAGAGGACAGTATACTGTATATATACTACAGAGGACAGTATACTGTATATATATATAGTACAGAGGACAGTATACTGTATATATACTACAGAGGACAGTATACTGTATATATATACTACAGAGGACAGTATACTGTATATACACTACAGAGGACAGTATACTGTATATATACTACAGAGGACACTATACTGTATATATATACTACAGAGGACAGTATACTGTATATATACTACAGAGGACAGTATACTGTATATATACTACAGAGGACAGTATACTGTATATATACTACTGAGGACAGTATACTGTATATACACTACAGAGGACAGTATACTGTATATATACTAAAGAGGACAGTATACTGTATATATACTACAGAGGACAGTATACTGTGTATATACTACAGAGGACAGTATACTGTATATATACTACAGAGGATAGTATACTGTATATATACTACAGAGGACAGTATACTGTGTATATACTACAGAGGACAGTATACTGTATATACATTACAGAGGACAGTATACTACTACAGAGGGATCTGTATAGATTGGAGGCTTGGGCAGATAAGTGGGAGATGAGGTTTAACACTGACAAATGTAAGGTTATGCACATGGGAAGGAATAATGCAAGTCACCCGTACATACTAAATGGTAAAACACTCGGTAACCCTGACATGGAAAAGGATCTAGGAATTTTAATAAACAGCAAACTAAGCTGTAGAGACCAGTGTCAGGCAGCTGCTGCCAAGGCCAATAAGATAATGTGTTGCATCAAAAGGGGCATAGATGCCGATGATGAGAACATAGTCCTACCACTTTACACATCACTAGTCAGACCACATATGGAGGACTGTGTACAGTTCTGGGCTCCTGTAAACAAGGCAGACATAGCAGAGCTGGAGAGGGTCCAGAGGGGGGCAACTAAAGTAATAACTGGAATGGGGCAACTACAGTACCCTGAAAGATTATCAACATTAGGGTTATTCACTTTAGAAAAAAGACGACTGAGGGGAGATCTAATTACTATGTATAAATATATCCTACATCTGGAGGAAAGAAGGTTTGTACACAAACATAGAAAAGGACTCTTTGCGTTAAGAGCAGTGAGACTATGGATTCTTTACTGTAAGAGCAGTGAGACCATGGACTCTATACTGTAAGAGCAGTGAGACTATGGACTCTTTACTGTAAGAGCAGTAAGACTATGGACTCTTTACTGTAAGAGCAGTAAGACTATGGACTCTTGACTGTAAGAGCGGTGAGACTATGGACTCTTTACTGTAAGAGCAGTGAGACTATGGACTCTTGACTGTAAGAGCAGTGAGACTATGGACTCTTTACTGTAAGAGCAGTGAGACTATGGACTCTTTACTGTAAGAGCAGTGAGACTATGGACTTTACTGTAAGAGCAGTGAGACTATGGACTCTTTACGGTAAGAGCAGTGAGACTATGGACTCTTTACTGTAAGAGCAGTGAGACTATGGACTCTTTACTGTAAGAGCAGTGAGACTATGGACTCTTTACTGTAAGAGCAGTGAGATTATGGACTCTTTACTGTAAGAGCAGTGAGACTATGGACTCTTTACTGTAAGAGCAGTGAGACTATGGACTCTTTACTGTAAGAGCAGTGAGACTATGGACTCTTTACTGTAAGAGCAGTGAGACTATGGACTCTTTACTGTAAGAGCAGTGAGACTATGGACTTTACTGTAAGAGCAGTGAGACTATGGACTCTTTACGGTAAGAGCAGTGAGACTATGGACTCTATACTGTAAGAGCAGTGAGACTATGGACTCTTTACTGTAAGAGCAGTGAGACTATGGACTCTTTACTGTAAGAGCAGTGAGACTATTGACTCTTTACTGTAAGAGCAGTGAGACTATGGACTCTTTACTGTAAGAGCAGTGAGACTATGGACTCTATACTGTAAGAGCAGTGAGACTATAGACTCTTTACTGTAAGAGCAGTGAGACTATGGACTCTTTACTGTAAGAGCAGTGAGACTATGGACTCTTTACTGTAAGAGCGGTGAGACTATGGACTCTTTACTGTAAGAGCAGTGAGACTATGGACTCTTTACTGTAAGAGCAGTGACACTATGGACTCTTTACTGTAAGAACAGTGAGACTATGGACTCTTTACTGTAAGAGCAGTGAGACTATGGACTCTTTACTGTAAGAGCAGTGACACTATGGACTCTTTACTGTAAGAGCAGTGAGACTATGGACTCTTTACTGTAAGAGCAGTGAGACTATGGATTCTTTACTGTAAGAGCAGTGAGACTATGGACTCTATACTGTAAGAGCAGTGAGACTATGGACTCTATACTGTAAGAGCAGTGAGACTATGGACTCTTTACTGTAACAGCAGTGAGACTATGGACTCTTTACTGTAAGAGCAGTGAGACTATGGACTCTTTACTGTAAGAGCGGTGAGACTGTGGACTCTATACTGTAAGAGCAGTGAGACTATGGACTCTTTACTGTAAGAGCAGTGAGACTATGGACTCTTTACTGTAAGAGCAGTGAGACTATGGACTCTATACTGTAAGAGCAGTGAGACTATGGACTCTTCACTGTAAGAGCAGTGAGACTATGGACTCTTTACTGTAAGAGCAGTGAGACTATGGACTCTTTACTGTAAGAGCAGTGAGACTATGGACTCTATACTGTAAGAGCAGTGAGACTATGGACTCTTTATTGTAAGAGCAGTGAGACTATGGATTCTTTACTGTAAGAGCAGTGAGACTATGGACTCTTTACTGTAAGAGCAGTGAGACTATGGATTCTTTACTGTAACAGCAGTGAGACTATGGACTCTTTACTGTAAGAGCAGTGAGACTATGGACCCTTTACTGTAAGAGCAGTGAGACTATGGACTCTATACTGTAAGAGCAGTGAGACTATGGACTCTTTACTGTAAGAGCAGTGAGACTATGGATTCTTTACTGTAAGAGCAGTGAGACTATGGACTCTATACTGTAAGAGCAGTGAGACTATGGACCCTTTACTGTAAGAGCAGTGAGACTATGGACTCTATACTGTAAGAGCAGTGAGACTATGGACTCTTTACTGTAAGAGCAGTGAGACTATGGACTCTATACTGTAAGGGCAGTGAGACTATGGACTCTGTACTGTAAGAGCAGTGAGACTATGGACTCTATACTGTAAGAGCATTGAGACTATGGACTCTTTACTGTAAGAGCAGTGAGACTATGGACTCTTTACTGTAAGATCAGTGAGACTATGGACGCTTTACTGTAAGAGCAGTGAGACTATGGACTCTATACTGTAAGATCAGTGAGACTATGGACTCTTTACTGTAAGAGCAGTGAGACTATGGATTCTTTACTGTAAGAGCAGTGAGACTATGGACTCTTTACTGTAAGAGCAGTGAGACTATGGAGCTCTCTGCCTGAGGAGGTGGTGATGGTGAGTACAATAAAGGAATTCAGGAGGGGCCTGGATGTATTTCTGGAGTGTAATAATATTACAGGCTATAGCTACTAGAGAGGGGTCGTTGATCCAGGGAGTTATTCTGATGCCTGATTGGAGTCGGGAAGGAATTTTATTCCACTAAAGTGAGGAAAATTGGCTTCTACCTCACATTTTTTTTTTTTGCCTTCCTCTGGATCAACCTACAGGATAACAGGCCGAACTGGATGGACAGATGTCTTTTTTCGGCCTTATGTACTATGTTACTATGATCTTCCTTCTCAGCTCCTTCTGCACAGTTTTAAGCTCCTCATTGTTTCCATTTTTAAAGGCTCTTTTCTTTTCCTTGAGGAGAGCCTTTATTTCTGGGTTAATCCAAGGCTTATTAATAGAAAAACACTGTACCTTCATGCCTGGCAGGGTGTTGTCCACACAGAAGTTGATGTAGTCTGTGATGCAGTCAGTAATGTTGTGGATGTCCTCCCCATGAGGAGCACAGAGCTCATCCCACACAGTCCCTCAGAGCGTCTTCAGTCTCCTCAGACCATCCTCTCACTGTGCGCCTTACAGCTGGTTCTCTGCATACAAGGGGTCTGTACACAGGCTGAGGAGAAACCAGATTGTGGTCTGAGCCCCCCAGGGGAGGAGAGGTGAGGAGCTGTAGGCCTGTTTAGTATTAGCATACAGTAGGTCCAGCGTTCTATTGTTTCTGGTGTGGCCGTTCACATACTGGGTGAAGGTGGGAAGGGTGGATGACAGGGACCCGTGGTTAAAGTCTCCAGAGATCAAAAAGAGAGCCTGGGGGTGTTTTGTCTGGAGTCTGCTGGGCACAGTGTGAATAATGTCACAGGCAGCTGAAGCATTGGCAGAGGGGGGCACGTAGACTGCTACCACAATAACCTGTGTAAGCTCACGTGGAAGATAGAGAGGTCTCATGCTAACAGCTAGCAGCTCAAGGTCTTCACCGCAAAGCGTCTCTTTGATAGTTAGATGCCCAGAGTCACACCATCTATCGTTCACAAAAACAGCCAGACCTCCTGCTCTCTTCTGACTGATATGACTGTTATATTATAGGATCTGTTATATTATAGGATGTGGGGGATCGGGCTCCATGGCCCATAAACAGGTAGGAACAAGTGTTAGGGACCACTCAAATGAGGCGACCTTGACGTGGTGAGTGGCTTATTACGCTTTGGCCAAAATGTACACCAATGTCTCATCCAGCATGGAGGCAGGGCAGAATGCTGGATGTAGAGTGCGATCACATTTGCATTTTCCGTTTGTATATTATAGGATGTGTTATATTATAGGATCTGACTGTTATATTATACTGATCTGACAAAAGTTTTGAGAATGACTAAAGTGGGGAAAATTGGCTTCTACCTCACAGTTTTATTTTGCCTTCCTCTGGATCAACTTGCAGGATAACAGGCCGAACTGGATGGACAAATGTCTTTTTTCGGCCTTATGTACTATGTTATGTACTATGTTACTATGTTACTATGTTACAAGTTGGAAGGCTGAAAAGTCAGCCTGAATTTGTGGGAGGGGCGTCTGACCTTCATAAGCGCCGGCCCCCAGCTCCTCAGGGCGCTTCTGTTCACATCCTGGACAAGAAGTCGCCCGTTCGCTGCTACAACCCGTTATGTCCGCCGCTTGTAGACCGCAGGTTTTGTCCCCAAGGAAGGTAACTAATTTCTTGCAGGTCCGTTCCCTCCACAAGGCTCCCCAGGCAGCGGTCACATGCTTCCGGCGACGGGGTCGGCGTGCGTTCCAGCGTGGAGCGCACTCCCACCACTCTCAGGCGGCTTCAGGACCGGTAAGCTCCGTCCAGCAGGTCATCCCCTACTCAAGGGTCCCATCGATCCGTTCCCTGATGTCTCCGGGCTTCCGGCCGCGGGGTCGGCGTGCGTTCCAGCGTGGAACGCACATGGATATCCGCTCCCGGACTCGGATCTCCCACCGCTCACATGCGGCTCAGGACGGGTATGCTCAGTTCACCCCCTCCACAAGGGCCCCACCGATCCATCATCTGATGTTTCCCTGCTAAAAGGAAACATGAGCTCTGCTACATCTGTAATACAGTTATCTCCTCCTGGGGCATCTTGATCTGGTTACCCTGTAGGTTCAGCATTATTTGGGGCACCAGGAACCCTGATGCCTGAAATGATAATGGATCATGCTGCGCTCCTGCCACTCACTCTCCTGGTTGTGGGAACGGCGTGCTTTCCAGCGTGGAACGCATGTCGATAACCCTCTGCTATGGATAGCGTAGGTTGGGGAGTCCAAGCAATCCTGTTCATGCGCTCGGTGGGACGGAAGCAGCTGGTTCATAGGACAATGGGTAGATCTAGTCCGGGCGGCAGCACACGCAATACCACTTTTTAGGTCTGGGGGTCAGATGCAGATGCATTTATGACAGGGAGTCTTCGTAATGCAACAGGGGGAGATCTGGGGGTCTCGCCAGATGTAGATTAGGGCTTAACCTCATTAACATTATATGGTTAGTTACACTGCTCAGGGAAATTGTCACACATGGTAGGTTAGATACTACAGATTAGCCGACAGTACCAAACTCGTTAGGTTTGGTCAACGCAGACAATGCCACTCAGGGCTTAGATATAGCTTCTCAGCACAGGTTTACTCTGTTTAGCTTGCATACACGGACGCGGCAGATTGTTAGAAAGTCCAATTGCCATGAGCTCGACCCACCTGGGTTGGAAACTCGCATCTTTGGACCAAACTCCATACGCGGTCACTGCTCACTGATCATTTGCCTGCCGTTACCTGTACCGATTTGTAGGGGCGGCAGGACCGTGCGGTATGTGTATGTGCTTTTATTCATATGCCGCTGTTTTCCTGGTTTCCGCTGGATCGCCCAGGCTCATACCTACCTCTATCTCCTGGTTCGCCCAGGCTCATACCGGCCCCGGTCTCCTGGATCGCCCAGGCTCATACCTGCCCCTGTCTCCGGGATCGCCCAGGCTCGTACCTGCCTCTGTCTCCTGGATCGCCCAGGCTCATATCTGCCCCCGTCTCCTGGATCGACCAGGCTCATACCTACCTCTGTCTCCTGGATCGCCCGGGCTCATACCTGGCCCTGTCTCCTGGTTCGCCCAGGCTCATACCTGGCCCTGTCTCCTGGTTCGCCCAGGCTCATACCTGCCTCGGTCTCCTGGATCGCCCAGGCTCATACCTGCCTCGGTCTCCTGGATCGCCCAGGCTCATACCTGGCCCTGTCTCCTGGTTCGCCCAGGCTCATACCTGGCCCTGTCTCCTGGTTCGCCCAGGCTCATACCTGCCTCGGTCTCCTGGATCGCCCAGGCTCATACCTGCCTCGGTCTCCTGGATCGACCAGGCTCATACCTACCTCTGTCTCCTGGATCGCCCGGGCTCATACCTGGCCCTGTCTCCTGGTTCGCCCAGGCTCATACCTGGCCCTGTCTCCTGGTTCGCCCAGGCTCATACCTGCCTCGGTCTCCTGGATCGCCCAGGCTCATACCTGCCTCGGTCTCCTGGATCGCCCAGGCTCATACCTGGCCCTGTCTCCTGGTTCGCCCAGGCTCATACCTGGCCCTGTCTCCTGGTTCGCCCAGGCTCATATCTGCCCCTGTCTCCTGGATCGCCCAGGCTCATACCTGCTTCTGTCTCCTGGATCGCCCAGGCTCATACCTGCCCCTGTCTCCTGGATCGCCCATGCTCATACCTGCCCCTGTCCCCTGGATCGCCCAGGCTCATACCTGCCTCTGTCCCCTGGTTCGCCCAGGCTCATACCTGCCTCTGTCTCCTGGATCGCCTAGGCTCATACCTGCCTCTGTCCCCTGGTTTGCCCAGGATCATACCCGCCTCTGTCTCCTGGTTTGCCCAAGCTCATACCTGACTCTGTCTCCTGAATCGCCCAGGCTCATACCTGCCTCTGTCTCCTGGATTGCCCAGGCTCATACCTACCTCTGTCTCCTGGATCGCCCAGGCTCATACCTGCCTCTGTCTCCTGGTTTTCCCAGGCTCATACCTGCCTCTGTTTCCTGGTTCGCCCAGGCTCATATCTGCCCCTGTCTCCTGGATCGCCCAGGCTCATACCTGCCTCTGTCTCCTGGTTCGCCCAGGCTCATACCTGCCTCTGTCTCCTGGATCGCCCAGGCTCATACCTGCCTCTGTCTCCTGGATCGCCCAGGCTCATACCTGCCTCTGTCTCCTGGATCGCCCAGGCTCATATCTGCCCCTGTCTCCTGGATCGCCCAGGCTCATACCTGCCTCTGTCTCCTGGATCGTCCAGGCTCATACCTGCCTCTGTCTCCTGGATCGCCCAGGCTCATACCTGCCTCTGTCTCCTGGTTCGCCCATGCTCATACCTGCCTCTGTCTCCTGGATCGCCCGGGATCATACCTGCCCCTGTCTCCTGGATCGCCCAGGCTCGCACCTGCCTATGTCTCCTGGATCGCCCAGGCTCGCACCTACCTCTGCCTCCTGGATCGCCCAGGCTCATACCTACCTCTGTCTCCCGGATCGCCCAGGCTCGCACCTACCTCTGCCTCCTGGATCGCCCAGGCTCGCACCTACCTCTGTCTCCTGGATCGCCCAGGCTCGCACCTACCTCTGCCTCCTGGATCGCCCAGGCTCGCACCTACCTCTGCCTCCTGGATCGCCCAGGCTCGCACCTACCTTTGCCTTCTGGATCGCCCAGGCTCGCACCTACCTCTGCCTCCTGGATCGCCCAGGCTCGCACCTACCTCTGCCCCCTGGATCGCCCAGGCTCGCACCTACCTCTGCCTCCTGGATCGCAGAGGCTCGCACCTACCTCGGCCTCCTGGATCGCCCAGGCTCGCACCTACCTCTGCCTCCTGGATTGCCCAGGCTGTCATCTTCCCAGCCAGTCCCCCTTTCGACTCTTATGGATTTGTCTCCCAGGAACATTTTCTTGCCTGTCTCATTTATCCGACATCGGGCCGAGGTCAGGTGACGCAAGACATCGGCACAGGTATCATCCGTCAACCTCAGGTTAAGCATGTTGCATGCTTCAGATACGGAGGACACCATGTCACTCCCTGGAACGTCTGTCTCGGGCCAGTCTGGCACCGTGTCCCTGAGAAGCTGGACGATTCCCAGACTCACCGCAGAACTTAATAGGAGAGGCATCTCTCACCCAGTCGCTGCTCGCAGAGCAGAACTATATAAACTGTTGATGACCACCCCGGGCCCGTCAGGTGTCCAGCCAGGGACCACGTCCATTCAGCAGTCGCTGTCACATTTACAAGCCACTATTGACTCCTTGGTCTGCTCGGTGGCAGACGCTCAGTCCAGGGTGTCGGTGCTGGAATCTGGAAAATGCATTGTTCTTCACCAAACTGTTGTTGGATTGTTGGAAGAAGTTGCTGTTGGAGGGTGTTTTGGTACCATTCTTTATTCATGGCTGTGTTTTTGGGCAAAATTGTGAGTGAGCCCACTCCCTTGGATGAGAAGCAACCCCACACATGAATGGTCTCAGGATGCTTTACTGTTGGCATGACACAGGACTGATGGTAGCGCTCACCTTTTCTTCTCCGGACAAGCCTTTTTCCAGATGCCCCAAACAATCGGAAAGAGGCTTCATCGGAGAATATGACTTTGCCCCAGTCCTCAGCAGTCCATTCACCATACTTTCTGCAGAAGATCAATCTGTCCCTGATGTTCTTTTTGGAGAGAAGTGGCTTCTTTGCTGCCCTTCTTGACACCAGGCCATCTTCCAAAAGTTTTCGCCTCACTGTGCGTGCAGATGCGCTCACACCTGCCTGCTGCCATTCCTGAGCAAGCTCTGCACTGGTGGCACTCCGATCCCGCAGCTGAATCCTCCTTAGGAGACGATCCTGGCGCTTGCTGGACTTTCTTGGACGCCCTGAAGCCTTCTTAACAAGAATTGAACCTCTTTCCTTGAAGTTCTTGATGATCCTATAAATTGTTGATTGAGGTGCAATCTTAGTAGCCACAATATCCTTGCCTGTGAAGCCATTTTTATGCAACGCAATGATGGCTGCACGCGTTTCTTTGCAGGTCACCATGGTTAACAATGGAAGAACAATGATTTCAAGCATCACCCTCCTTTTAACATGTCAAGTCTGCCATTTTAACCCAATCAGCCTGACATAATGATCTCCAGCCTTGTGCTCGTCAACATTCTCACCTGAGTTAACAAGACGATTACTAAAATGATCTCAGCAGGTCCTTTAATGACAGCAATGAAATGCAGTGGAAAAGGTTTTTTTGGGATTAAGTTAATTTTCATGGCAAAGAAGGACTATGCAATTCATCTGATCACTCTTCATAACATTCTGGAGTATATGCAAATTGCT
The DNA here is from genome assembly GCF_905171765.1 of Bufo bufo. Lineage (NCBI taxonomy): Eukaryota > Metazoa > Chordata > Amphibia > Anura > Bufonidae > Bufo > Bufo bufo. The sequence goes on along the minus strand of NC_053391.1, from coordinate 702,111,210 downwards.
ATTATAAAAACTTAAGCAGCAACTTTTCCAATTTCCAATATTTATGTAATTCTCAAAACTTTTGGCCACGAGTGTATATTATACTGATCTGACTGCTATATTAGAGGACCTGACTGTTATATTATAGGATCTGACTGTTATATTATAGGATCTGACTGTTATATTATACTAATCTGTTATATTATAGGATGTGACTGTTATATTATAGGATCCGACTGTTATATTACAGATGCAATTGTAATAGAAAACTGCAGCACTCTCCAGCCTTGATCTTTCCAAACTTTATTTCACCAATACAAATGCGACGTTTCGATCTGTGTGATCTTTCTCAAGCAATTTTGCTTGAGAAAAGATCACACAGATCGAAACGTCGCATTTGTATTGGTGAAATAAAGTTTGGAAAGATCAAGGCTGGAGAGTGCTGCAGTTTTCTATTACAATTGCATCTGGATTTGGGGAAGCACAAGACTGGCTTCTGACACAGCGAGCACCACCACAGTAAGGAACAACCATTATTTTTGTAGTGCTGCTACATTTTTCTTTTTATTGCACTGTTATATTACACTGATCTGGCTGTTATATTATAGGATCCGACTATTATATTTTAAGATCCGACTGTTATATAATAGGATCCGACTGTTAAATTATACAAACCGGATTCCAAAAAAGTTGGGACACTATACAAATCGTGAATAAAAACTGAATGCAATGATGTGGAGGTGCCAACTTCTAATATTTTATTCAGAATAGAACATAAATCACGGAACAAAAGTTTAAACTGAGAAAATGTACCATTTTAAGGGAAAAATATGTTGAATCAGAATTTCATGGTGTCAACAAATCCCAAAAAAGTTGGGACAAGGCCATTTTCACCACTGTGTGGCATCTCCCCTTCTTCTTACAACACTCAACAGACGTCTGGGGACCGAGGAGACCAGTTTCTCAAGTTTAGAGATAGGAATGCTCTCCCATTCTTGTCTAATCCAGGCCTCTAACTGTTCAATCGTCCTGGGCCTTCTTTGTTGCACCTTCCTCTTTATGATGCGCCAAATGTTCTCTAGAGGTGAAAGATCTGGACTGCAGACCGGCCATTTCAGTACCCGGATCCTTCTCCTACGCAGCCATGATGTTGTGATTGATGCAGAATGTGGTCTGGCATTATCTTGTTGAAAAATGCAGGGTCTTCCCTGAAAGAGATGACGTCTGGATGGGAGCATATGTTGTTCTAGAACCTGAATATATTTTTCTGCATTGATGGTGCCTTTCCAGACATGCAAGCTGCCCATGGCACATGCACTCATGCAACCCCATACCATCAGAGATGCAGGCTTCTGAACTGAGCGTTGATAACAACTTGGGTTGTCCTTGTCCTCTTTGGTCCGGATGACATGGCGTCCCAGATTTCCAAAAAGAACTTCCAATCGTGACTCGTCTGACCACAGAACAGTCTTCCATTTTGCCACACTCCATTTTAAATGATCCCTGGCCCAGTGAAAACGCCTGAGCTTGTGGATCTTGCTTAGAAATGGCTTCTTCTTTGCACTGTAGAGTTTCAGCTGGCAACGGCGGATGGCCCGGTGGATTGTGTTCACTGACAATGGTTTCTGGAAGTATTCCTGAGCCCATTCTGTGATCTCCTTTACAGTAGCATTCCTGTTTGTGGTGCAGTGTCGTTTAAGGGCCCGGAGATCACGGGCATCCAGTATGGTTTTACCGCCTTGACCCTTACGCACAGAGATTGTTCCAGATTCTCTGAATCTTCGGATGATGTTATGCACAGTTGATGATGATAGATGCAAAGTCTTTGCAGTTTTTCGCTGGGTAACACCTTTCTGATATTGCTCCACTATCTTTCTGCGCAACATTGTGGGAATTGGTGATCCTTTACCCATCTTGGCTTCTGAGAGACACGGCCACTCTGAGAAGCTCTTTTTATACCCAATCATGTTGCCAATTGACCTAATTAGTGTTAATTGGTCTTCCAGCTCTTCGTTATGCTCAAATTTACTTTTTCCAGCCTCTTATTGCTACTTGTCCCAACTTTTTGGGGATTTGTTGACACCGTGAAATTTTGAATCAACGTATTTTTCCTTTAAAATGATACATTTACTCGGATTAAACGTTTGATCTGTCATCTACGTTCTATTACAAATAAAATATTGACATTTGCCATCTCCACATCATTGCATTCAGTTTTTATTCACAATTTGTTTAGTGCCCCAACTTTTTTGGAAACCGGTTTGTAGGATCTGACTGTTATATTATAGGGTTTCTCACCTGTCAGGTACTCCGTGAACCTTTCGGTCATTGCCCACACCTGTGCCAGTAGTTCCAATTTAAAGGAGCTATAGTTGTCAGGGTTGCGCTCTAACTCCTTCAGAGACTGGCGGCCATAGGCAATGAATCTCTCACGTCCATCCTGTACTTGGAATCACATGGCCCCCAGACCATGTAGACTTCTGTCAGTGTATAGTAGGAATCGGGGCACTGGTCAGTGCCTCCTTCACTGCTTCAAAGGCCTCTTGTTGCCAGGGTGCCCACTTAATGAGACGATTCTTTGGGCCCCTCGCAATGCCCCTTGAAAACTTGTTTAATGGGCCCACTAAATGAGCAAATTTGGGTATAATCCTCCTGTAGTAGCCGGCCAGGCCCACGAATGTCCGCACCTCTCATAGTGTACGTGGCTGGGGCCACTTCTGGATGGCTTCCACCTTGCTGTGGGCCGGCTTTACCCCCTCCTGGGTGACCAAATGTCCCAAATACTCTATCTACTGTCTAAACAGTTGGCACTTCTTGGGTTTGATCTTGAGCCCATGGTTTCGTAGCCATTCTAGGACCTGTCGCAGCTTCTGGAGGTGATCCTCAAAGGAGGCCCCAAACACTATGTCGTCTAGGTATATCATACCGACTCAAAGTTGAGGTCCCCAAACAGTGCTCCATTAACTGCTGGAATTTTATCGGGGCATTGGACAGGCCAAACAGCATCAGGTTGAACTCATAGAGTCCCATAGGTAGGATGAAGGCTGTTTTTGCTTTGTTCTTCTTGGCCATCAGTACCTGCCAATAACCACTGGCCAGGTCAAGAGTCGAGAAGAACTTCGCATGACTCAGGGCGGACACTGACTACTCAATCCGCGGAAGAGGGTAGGTATCCCGGACGGTCTGGGCATTTAGCTTCCGATAATCAAGGCAGAACCGGAGACTTTCATCTTTCTTCTGCACCAAGACTACTGGAGCAGCACAAGGACTTTGACTCTCCTGAATAACCTGGTTTTCCAATATGCTGACCACCATATACTTCATCTGCTGGTACATTTTAGGTGGGATTTGCTGGTAACGTTCCCTGATCGGTGCAGCATCGCCGGTGGGGATTTCGTGTTCGATGGCGGAAGCACAACAAAAATCTTCATCATGTCTCGAGAATGCCTCCTGAAATTCCCAAAGGGTGTCTTCCAGCAACTTCTGTTGTTCTGGAGTCAGGGTCTTGCAGTCCACCCCCATCTGGGCCATGATCACTCAACCATTCCACTCCGCTGTCGGGGTCTCCCTTTGATGGACCTCTACAGCATAGGTCGAGGCTGATCTCCTATCTGGCTAGCGTGAAGCTCCTTCGTTGAGGGATATCCCCTTCAGACACATAAACTTTGGCCAGAAAGGTATTCCCAGGAACTGTTAACTTGCGGTCTTCAACATTGAGGCAGCGTACAGGAACACATCCATCCTTCACAATAGCGAGGGCCCGGGCTACCAGTGGGCGAGTCTGCGTTTCCTCTTGGTAAGCGGGCTCGATCAAGACCTCCAGTCCATTCAGTTGTCATCCAGCCCCCACTGGCAGCATCAATATTTGTTTTTGTCAAGGTGGGACCTTAACGGGGGTCCTCCGCGGCACCTTCATGTGTCCAATGGGCCGACCGGACATGTTGCTCTTTTGCAGACTACAGCTCCTCACTATCTGTTGTAGAACCTTCTGGGACAGCCGGTATGTGGTGGCCTGTTGCCAATACTTCGGCTCTTCTTTTTCATAGAGTTAATGGTCTAGGTCTCTCAGCACATTCATACCTAGCGTCACATCCATCCCTCTTGGGGAAAAATGGTCCACCAGCACGACCCACTTCTTGCCGAAGTCTAGCCCAAACAGTCGTACCTGCATCCAGACTATCCCTCGGACGTCCATCTCTCTGTTATTGCCAGTTGTCAGCCTGATAATGCTCCAGTTTTCCGGCTCCATCATATGTCCAAAGTGTCTTTTAAAGAACTCCAGAGGCATAAGGGTGCACTCCGACCCTGTATCAACTAGGCAGCATACCTTCTGGCCTTCCATCTCGGCTTCCATAACAGGGCTGCTGGTATACAAGTTGTGTTCCTCACGCATAGGACTTAGCTTCTGGTGTACCGCCGCAGGACGCCCAGCTACTGCGGCGGTCGGAAGTTTAACGTCGGCTCAAACTTTATCTGTTCTGTGCACTCTCTGGCCATATTTGGCCTATTTTAATGAGCCCTCGCACCTGAGTTATCCTGGGTGGAGCGGCGCTGTGCTGGGGTCATTTCCGGAGGCAGCGGTAATCCTGCCTTCATCTGGGACACTTCCAGCTGAAGTTCTCCCAATTCTGTCTGCAGGGCCTGGACCACATCCTTTAAGGACTCTGAGTCTTCAGATGCAGACCGAACTCCTGTAGCATGTGTGCTACTCACTACTTTCACTGCCACAGGCATGTGCTCTTCCTCTCTCTCCACGGCAGCTAGGTAGACTCTGTAGAATGTCATGTCAGGTATCGTCCGGGTCATCTCTTGCAATTTGTCCTGTAAGAACTTGTTGGAGTTGAACTGGTCTTGTAGTAGCTTGTCCACCTCCTGGAAGGCTCCCACAGCCTCTGGGTCTCGCGGCTGTATTTCATTTAATGTCTCCTGTAGGACATTGGAGTAGGGCTGATGTCGGTTGAAGAAGTGGCACTAGAACTGCACTACTTTAGTACGCCCCCCTGGGCTCTCTCCAGCAGGGAGAATATTTTATCTAGGGTGTCTCTCTCGGATTCGGTTCTTACCATCACTGTCTGTCTGACATCACCCTCTAGAGCCCCCAACGCAACCTCTGCCCGCAGCTCAGGGGTCAGTTTACACATTCTAACAGCACTTTGCACCCTTTCAGTCCAGTCCTGAAATGTCATGTTTTTACTGTCAAATTTTGGCAGATGACGTCAACAGCGCCCCCACGGGGATGTACCCAAGCTGTATCAGTAGTTTTGGGGCAAGTTAGCCTTGCACTGGCGCACACTGAGCTGGGACCTGGTCCAGTGCCTTTGGCGCTGGGGGAAGGTCTCCTGCCGCGTTCCCGTCCATAATGGTCGCTGTATCCTGCTGACTACGCCAAGATGTAAGCTGTGTACCAGGGTGGGCTCCCCAGGATACAGCGAAGTCACGAACGAGGAAAACAACTCCACCACCAGCTTTTGCCAAAACAGAATTTTACTTAAATGTGGCAATAAACACAACCACAAATGCTGGGAACATACAATAAATTTACATACACCCAGCCTGAAGGCTGAGACCTTTGTGGTGCACAGCGCGGCGCCCTCCGATGGATGCAGGAGGAAAGCGTGGTAAATTTACCTACTGGCGGGCATGACTAAACATCCACGCCTTACCTGTTATTACCCTAAAAAAACAAGAATCACTGTATGGGTGTGTGGTATGGACTAGCCTGCGGTGCAGCACAACAGCTTGCAATCTTACAAACATAACTGGTGTTATAGCACGTTCCTGAGTATTCCTCCTGAGCAAAATGCCAGCCTGGCTTGAGTTTGTGGGGATTTATCAGCTCTCCAAGGTGAAATGTCCCTTTAAATTATGGAGTCCTTGCAATGAACAATAGCAAGACTTGTGGCCTGACACAAAGAGACCCTATCTAACTAACTACAGGCCTTGTGTCAGTCGCTAGGCGCCAACACTGTAATGAGGTGGGTGCATGATCTTACCGACCCGGGTCTGCTCTGCATCTGACTCTGAACAGAACAAATGCCTCTCCAACAAGCATGCGGTGCAGCAGTGTATGTCGCTTTGCTCCTTAGCTGTCATCAGTGTTCCTGGTAGCAATTCTCCTTCCTCTGGACAGGATCAGAGTCTTGGACACAATTAGCTTCACTTTGCTGCCGCTCTGGTCACTAAGGTATGCCCCCACACCTGGATGCCGTCGGATCCTCTGCTGACACAGTTCCTCAGTCTCAGCTCCCTCTAAGATGGCTGCTTCCTTTCTCTTTCTCTCCAGGCTCTGTGTAACTCCACCTCTCATGAAAATATAAGCAGTCTGTAGCTGTGTTTAGGAAACAGCGGCATCTTGTGAGGCTGTTCTCAGAACTCTATAGAAATGAATGCAGCATCGGAGTCTCACTTCCTTCTGGGATTCGCGTCCCCACATATTCCTTGGTTGAACTTATGTATTTTTTCAACCATATCAACTATGTATGTAACTATGCTGGTAGTTGTAGTTTTTACCACAGCTGAAGTGCCAGAGGTTAGGCATCACTCTTATAGGATCTGACTGTTATATTATACTGATTAGTGTTGAGTGAGCATGCTCGGCCGAACAGCAGTTTATGCAAATGAGTTTACATGACAAAATTGTATAGAAAGGTTATTGAATATTATATTAGGACAATCAGAAAACTTTTTGTCGCCCTAATGATATTGATCTAGGTGTGCAGGTCCACCCATGCCATCCAACAGATCTGAAGTAACTTTGAGGCTTACTGGTTCTCAGTCAGATGAGAGCTGGTATGGAATGTCTCATAGTGCACAAGGCTGCCATTGTAAGGTATGCTGACTAAGCCTGTCATCTGTCTCATGGATAGATTAATAGCTTGCACATACCTGGCTTTTGGCATATAGACTTTGTGTGGTTGTCTATTGTATATCATAGATAATGGGAGTCCAAGACGCATCCAGCCATCGCCCCCATTCTGTTCCCGAACCATTTCTGTGGTGTTTCCATTAAATTCTAACCTTTTTCTATGAACTAGACACCCTCTTCTCTTCAGAGCAGGCGGTGCCTGGTTTAATGCTCAGGTTCTCCCATTGACTTCCATTGTGCTCAAGCGCTCTGTAGAGCACCCGAGCACTTTGGTGCTCGATCAACACTAATACTGATCTGATTGTTATAATATACAGATCTGACTGTTATATTATAGGATCTGACTGTTATATTATACTGATCTGACTGTTATATTATACTGATCTGACTGTTATATTATAGGATCTGACTGTTATATTATACGGATCTGACTGTTATATTACACTGATCTGACTGTTATATTATACTGATCTGACTGTTATATTATACGGATCTGACTGTTATATTATACGGATCTGACTGTTATATTATAGGATCTGACTGTTATATTATACTGATCTGACTGCTATATTAGAGGATCTGACTGTTATATTATACGGATCTGACTGTTATATTATACTGATCTGACTGTTATATTATAGGATCTGACTGTTATATTATACTGATCTGACTGTTATATTATAGGATCTGACTGTTATATTATACTGATCTGACTGTTATATTATACGGATCTGACTGTTATATTATACTGATCTGACTGTTATATTATAGGATCTGACTGTTATATTATACTGATCTGACTGTTATATTATAGGATCTGACTGTTATATTATACGGATCTGACTGTTATATTACACTGATCTGACTGTTATATTATACTGATCTGACTGTTATATTATACGGATCTGACTGTTATATTATACGGATCTGACTGTTATATTATAGGATCTGACTGTTATATTATACTGATCTGACTGCTATATTAGAGGATCTGACTGTTATATTATACGGATCTGACTGTTATATTATACTGATCTGACTGTTATATTATAGGATCTGACTGTTATATTATACTGATCTGACTGTTATATTATAGGATCTGACTGTTATATTATACGGATCTGACTGTTATATTATACTGATCTGACTGTTATATTATAGGTTCTGACTGTTATATTATACTGATCTGACTGTTATATTATAGGATCTGACTGTTATATTATACTGATCTGACTGCTATATTATACTGATCTGACTGTTATATTACACTGATCTGACTGTTATATTATACTGATCTGACTGTTATATTATAGGATCTGACTGTTATATTATACTGATCTGACTGTTATATTACACTGATCTGACTGTTATATTATACTGATCTGACTGTTATATTATACGGATCTGACTGTTATATTATACTGATCTGACTGTTATATTATAGGATCTGACTGTTATATTATACTGATCTGACTGTTATATTATAGGATCTGACTGTTATATTATACTGATCTGACTGTTATATTACACTGATCTGACTGTTATATTATACTGATCTGACTGTTATATTATACGGATCTGACTGTTATATTATACTGATCTGACTGTTATATTATAGGATCTGACTGTTATATTATACTGATCTGACTGTTATATTATACTGATCTGACTGTTATATTATACGGATCTGACTGTTATATTATACTGATCTGACTGTTATATTATAGGATCTGACTGTTATATTATACTGATCTGACTGTTATATTAGAGGATCTGACTGTTATATTATACTGATCTGACTGTTATATTATACTGATCTGACTGTTATATTATAGGATCTGACTGTTATATTATACTGATCTGACTGCTATATTAGAGGATCTGACTGTTATATTATACGGATCTGAATGTTATATTTTAGGTTCCAGCAGCATTCTAGTTTTCAATCAGATGTATTCTTTTATTGTTGTAACTAAGAAAGTAATAACAGGGCGCGTTTCGGCCCGTCCAGCCTTTCTCAACTGCATGATGACAATGAAAACCTGATTACATTTATAGGTGCAGGATCACCTGGTCATGACATCATCAGCTGATTAAACAAACAGGAAATGACATATAGGAAGTGACATAACAGGGTGTCCATACTTGTTTCATATCATGTTATCCTGCAGGCCCAAAAAAACCTTCGGCTATCAGCGCGGTATTGCACTCCACATTATACACTATTAAAAACACATAATCTCCTAATCCCTGTTCACCCCCCTGGGTTGTAGAGTATCCAATGTGTGGATCTAATATGTCTCCCTTCTAAGTAGTCATTTTTTCAAATCACCTCCCCTTCTTGGCTGATGAACCCGCTCTATAATCTGGAATTTCAATTGTGAGATGAAACGGTTACATTTGTCAAAGTGGACCAATTGTCGCCTCTGTAAATTCGGCATTATCCCCTCTGGCTATAGTCCTAGAGAAAATACGGACACCGCTGGTGAGGAAAACAAAATCATTCCTGCTGGATACTGCACATTCTTTACAATCTATACAGGAATTGAAAGATGTCTCACAAGATTGTTGGCTGGTAACTATAGACGTGGTCAGTTTATACACTATAAAGGTATAGAAGCAATATCAGGGCTTCTACAGTCGAGTTCACATTGAGAATTACTTTTTATTTGGTGATTCGTTCTATTTACAGCGATGCGGGACCGCTATGGGCTCGAATGTGGCCCCGCTCTATGCAAATGTTTACATGTCCTCTTTTGAAGAGAAATATGTTTACACTTATGAGGATTTTTTAAAAATTTGCATTAATCTGGAAAAGATTTATAGATGATGTGTTTTGCGTGTGGGCCGGGACACTCGAGTCCTTCCTCCGATTTTTCCAGCATTTGAATAATGTTTGGGATGAGTTGCAATTTACCTTGACCTACAGTCGTGACTCTGTACATTTTTTGGACACTGTGGTGATGAAAAAAGAGGATGGACACTTGTGTACAGACCTATACAGGAAAAAAAACTGACAAAAATCGTATTTTACATTTTCCGAGCTCCCATCCTCCAGCACTCAAGAAAGCCATTCCCAAATCCCAGTCAAGAAAATTGTGACAGACCCTGAGAAACAATGGAATAGGATAGAAGAGATGACATCTAGATTTGTGGATAGAGGCTACCCTGATAAAATACTGGTGGAGGCTATAGAAAACAGTGGGAGACCGGTTATGTCAGAAAACAAAAATAAGAGTAACCGTGTGGCTTTTGGACACAGGTTCCATCCTTTTAATCACCATTTTGACAATGTGGTGCGGAAACATTGGCACATTTTGGCAAAGTCGTATCCAACAGTGGAGGAGTTTAAAAGCATGCCTCTCATTTGCAATAAACGGAGTGCAAATTTGAGAGACCAACTAGTCCGGGCTGATATAGGGAGTACTAGAGGGGGACAAATCAAAAACCTGGTACATACCCCTGTCTTCATTGCATGCAATGCACCAATGTTCAAAAGGGCCAGTTTTTCTACCATCCACACACTGGAAAATCGTATATGATCAAGGGCAACTATACCTGTGATACAACAAACATGATTTACCCCATAAAATGTCCTTGCGGCCTACTGTATGTGGGGGAGACCATGCAGACAGCGAGGGACCGCATTGGTAAACACAAGTCCACTATACGGAATAAGAATCTATTATTCCCTGCACCGTTCCACTTTGACAAATGTAACCGTTTCATCTCACAATGGAAATTCCAGATTATAGAGCGGGTTCATCAGCCAAGAAGGGGAGGTGATTTGAAAAAATGACTACTTAGAAGGAAAGCATATTAGATCCACACATTGGATACTCTACAACCCAGGGGGGTGAACAGGGATTATGAGATTATGTGTTTTTAATAGTGTATAATGTGGAGTGTTTTGTTCACAGGCTGCAATACCGCGCGGATAGCCGAAGGTTTTTTTGGGCCTGCAGGATAACATGATATGAAACAAGTATGGACACCCTGTTATGTCACTTCCTATATGTCATTTCCTGTTTGTTTAATCAGCTGATGATGTCATGACCAGGTGATCCTGCACCTATAAATGTAATCAGGTTTTCATTGTCATCATGCAGTTGAGAAAGGCTGGACGGGCCGAAACGCGCCCTGTCATTACAAACCGGATTCCAAAAAAGTTGGGACACTAAACAAATTGTGAATAAAAACTGAATGCAATGATGTGGAGATGGCAAATGTCAATATTTTATTTGTAATAGAACGTGGATGACAGATCAAACGTTTAATCCGAGTAAATTTATCATTTTAAAGGAAAAATACGTTGATTCCAATTTTCACGGTGTCAACAAATCCCAAAAAAGTTGGGACAAGTAGCAATAAGAGGCTGGAAAAAGTAAATTTGAGCATAACGAAGAGCTGGAAGACCAATTAACACTAATTAGGTCAATTGGCAACATGATTGGGTATAAAAAGAGCTTCTCAGAGCGGCCGTGTCTCTCAGAAGCCAAGATGGGTAGAGGATCACCAATTCCCACAATGTTGCGCAGAAAGATAGTGGAGCAATATCAGAAAGGTGTTACCCAGCGAAAACATGCAAAGACTTTGCATCTATCATCATCAACTGTGCATAACATCATCCGAAGATTCAGAGAATCTGGAACAATCTCTGTGCGTAAGGGTCAAGGCGGTAAAACCATACTGGATGCCCGTGATCTCCGGGCCCTTAAACGACCCTGCACCACAAACAGGAATGCTACTGTAAAGGAAATCCCAGAATGGGCTCAGGAATACCTCCAGAAACCATTGTCAGTGAACACAATCCACCGGGCCATCCGCCTTTGCCAGCTGAAACTCTACAGTGCAAAGAAGAAGCCATTTCTAAGCAAGATCCACAAGCTCAGGCGTTTTCACTGGGCCAGGGATCATTTAAAATGGAGTGTGGCAAAATGGAAGACTGTTCTGTGGTCAGACGAGTCACCATTCGAAGTACTTTTTGGAAATCTGGGACGCCATGTCATCCGGACCAAAGAGGACAAGGACAACCCAAGTTGTTATCAACGCTCAGTTCAGAAGCCTGCATCTCTGATGGTATGGGGTTGCATGAGTGCGTGTGGCATGGGCAGCTTGCATGTCTGGAAAGGCACCATCAATGCAGAAAAATATATTCAGGTTCTAGAACAACATCTGCTCCCATCCAGACGTCATCTCTTTCAGGGAAGACCCTGCATTTTTCAACAAGATAATGCCAGACCACATTCTGCATCAATCACAACATCATGGCTGCGTAGGAGAAGGATCCGGGTACTGAAATGGCCAGTCTGCAGTCCAGATCTTTCACCGATAGAGAACATTTGGCGCATCATAAAGAGGAAGGTGCAACAAAGAAGGCCCAAGACGATTGAACAGTTAGAGGCCTGGATTAGACAAGAATGGGAGAGCATTCCTATTTCTAAACTTGAGAAACTGGTCTCCTCGGTCCCCAGACGTCTGTTGAGTGTTGTAAGAAGAAGGGGAGATGCCACACAGTGGGGAAAATGGCCTTGTCCCAACTTTTTGGGGATTTGTTGACACCATGAAATTCTGATTCAACATATTTTTCCCTTAAAATGGTACATTTTCTCAGTTTAAACTTTTGTTCCGTGATTTATGTTCTATTCTAAATAAAATATTAGAAGTTGGCACCTCCACATCATTGCATTCAGTTTTTATTCATGATTTGTATCGTGTCCCACCTTTTTTGGAATCCGGTTTGTACTTTCTTAGTTACAACAATAAAAGAATACATCTGATTGAAAACTAGAATGCTGCAGGAACTTTTTTTGCTGGATTTGATTTGGGGATTGCCCCTTCCCGTGTAGCGTGAATAGGATCGTGAGCTGTTACCTTTGCTTCATATTTTAGGATCTGACTGTTATATTATAGGATCTGACTGTTATATTATAGAATCTGACTGTTATATTATAGGATCTGACTGTTATATTATAGGATCTGACTGTTATATTATAGAATCTGAATGTTATATTATAGAATCTGACTGTTATATTATAGAATCTGACTGTTATATTATAGGATCTGACTGTTATATTATAGAATTTGACTGTTATATTATAGAATCTGACTGTTATATTATAGGATCTGACTGTTATATTATAGGATCTGACTGTTATATTATAGAATTTGACTGTTATATCATAGGATCTGACTGTTATATTATAGGATCTGACTGTTATGTTTTATGATCTGACTGTTATATTATAGAATCTGACTGTTATATTATAGAATATGACTGTTATATTATAGGATCTGACTGTTATATTATAGGATCTGACTGTTATATTATAGAATCTGAATGTTATATTATAGAATCTGACTGTTATATTATAGAATCTGACTGTTATATTATAGGATCTGACTGTTATATTATAGAATTTCACTGTTATATTATAGAATCTGACTGTTATATTATAGGATCTGACTGTTATATTATAGGATCTGACTGTTATATTATAGGATCTGACTGTTATATTATAGAATCTGACTGTTATATTATAGAATTTGACTGTTATATCATAGGATCTGACTGTTATATTATAGGATCTGACTGTTATATTTTAGGATCTGACTGTTATATTATAGGATCTGACTGTTATATTTTAGGATCTGACTGTTATATTTTAGGATCTGACTGTTATGTTTTAGGATCTGACTGTTATATTATAGGATCTGACTGTTATATTATAGGATCTGAATGTTATATTATAGAATCTGACTGTTATATTATAGGATCTGACTGTTATATTATAGGATCTGACTGTTATATTATAGAATCTGACTGTTATATTATAGAATTTGACTGTTATATCATAGGATCTGACTGTTATATTATAGGATCTGACTGTTATATTTTAGGATCTGACTGTTATATTATAGGATCTGACTGTTATATTTTAGGATCTGACTGTTATATTTTAGGATCTGACTGTTATGTTTTAGGATCTGACTGTTATATTATAGAATCTGACTGTTATATTATAGAATATGACTGTTATATTATAGGATCTGACTGTTATATTATAGGATCTGACTGTTATATTATAGAATCTGACTGTTATATTATAGAATTTGACTGTTATATCATAGGATCTGACTGTTATATTATAGAATCTGACTGTTATATTATAGAATTTGACTGTTATATTATAGAATTTGACTGTTATATTATAGAATTTGACTGTTATATCATAGGATCTGACTGTTATATTATAGAATCTGACTGTTATATTATAGGATCTGACTGTTATATTATAGGATCTGACTGTTATATTTTAGGATCTGACTGCTCAGCATGCAAACTTACTTGGCTGTTTTTGTAACTCCCAAAGAAGTGACAGAAGTATGCTGGGAGTTGTAGTTTCACAACAGCTGGATGTTGCTGATCCTTGTTATAGGATCTGACTGTTATATTATAGGATCTGACTGTTATATTATATTTTAATTAACGTTTGAGCACAGTTGTTAATATTATCCATGAAACCAGAACTACAATATGACTGCAGTGTCACTGGAAAATAAGTGATGTGTGATTGGGGTATGATTGCTCTGTGATTGGGGTGTGATTGCTGTGTGACTGGAGGAGAGTAATTCGGTTTTACCAGTTACAGTACATATAGCAGTGACTGGGAATAGCCACGTGACTGCCTTGGTCTCCATTGACTTCTACTGGTGTCCGACTGCAGAGTGAAGCTCGGCTCCCCTCGGTGTACAGGACACATTACATACATACAGGGAAGGGGGTCCCTTTAAATTGAGGAACTTTGTCTTTAGGTCACTTGGGGTCACCACTCCTCTAGGACAGGACGTAATGACCTGTAATAGTTAAAAGTCCAATTCAGACCCTAGTAATGAGATAGAGCAGCTACAAAGAGCTTCTCTCACTGGAGGACCCGAAACATCCAAACATTACTTGGACAACTCATTGATATCAGCTAGAACTGTGCAATTCTTCATTTTTCTTTCATTCACCCACAGATCACAGCTGATTAACGGGGCCCCATCAATCAGACATCATGTGATCAGCTTCTTTTTGGGGGACGTTTCCAGTCAACAGGATCTGTGCAGAGCACTCTCATAATATCTCCTCTGCCAGCCTTCATCACTTGTAATTGCTATATTTCTAGGTTCTTCCCCGTGTCGTCAGTGCCTCCGCTGATACAGAGAATGATGGGCCACACGTCTCATTTCTCTCCTAGTGGTTGATGCGTTATGTTGCGACCAATGCTCCTTCTCAACACCAGCTCCCACATGCCATCCTTCTTCTTCCTGATTGGAATCCCCGGGCTGGAGGATCTTAGCATTTTGATGTCGATTTCCTTCTGCCTCCTCTATATCTTGGCTGTCCTTGGAAACTCCTCAATGTCCTATATAATCTGCACTGAGAAGACCCTCCATGGACCCATGTACTTCTTTCTGGCTATGCTGGCGCTCAACGACCTAGCCTTTACCAGCTCTACTGTTCCAAAGATGCTGAAAATCTTCTGGTGGAACAAAGGCCGCATTGATGCTTCTGCTTGTCTCACCCAGATGTTTTTTGTCCACTTCCTGGCAGTGATGGAGTCAGGAATCTTGACTGCCATGGCGTATGACCGCTACATCGCCATCTGTTCCCCACTCAGATACACGTCCATTCTCACTTTTGCTGTTTTGGAAAAAATTGCAGCTGCCATTCTGGTCAGAGCCTTTGTCACCATTTTTCCCATTCCAGTACTGGTCAGTAGGTTGCACTATTGCGGTGGATATGTTGTGTTGCACTCATACTGTGATCACATGGCCGTGGTGAATGTGGCTTGTTGAGATACGAGGGTGAACAGTATTTACGGCCTTGTGTTGTCTCTTTCTGTCACTGGCTTTGATCTGTTGTTTATTGGACTTTCTTATACAATGATCTTAGGGGCCATATTTAGGTTGCCGTCCAGGGCGGCTCGCCACAAGGCGATTGGAACATGCACCTCCCACATTTGTGTCATTATAGCCGCCTATCTGCCTGGAATATTTACCTTTGTGTCTTATAGGTTTGGACAGAAGACAATTCCGCATAATGTCCACATCTTCCTAGCAAACATCTACATTTTGTTCCCAGCATTCTTAAACCCAATAATCTATGGTGTGAAGACGAAGCAAAATCGAGACTGTATCCTGAAGAAGCTTCAGGTCAACCAGAAGCTTCTATAGACCTCAAACCTCCACATATTGATATGTAGCACCGATAAGACATTCATGTAGTTTACATCCTCAACTCAGACATCCAGCCAATTATTTTGAAAGTCCCAACCCCCATTCCACATGGGTGGTCTTTAGACTGAAAATGGTCATGGCCACAAGCTGCTAATCGTATCTATTTACACGTGGATCATGAAGAAAGCAAAATGTAAATTATAATTATTTTATGTAAAAAAATCTGTCATTTCTTAATTTGCCAAAGTGATGTACACAGTGGAGTCCCATTATTCTGACCAGCAGCTAATCTCCAAGGTAACCACTGTGTGTAGCACGTACAGCAGCTAGACGGGTCGGGAGTGACTCTATAAGGTCCTGGTAGGTTGTCACAGGGATCTGAAGCCATGCTAGGCTGGGGAGATCCCTAGAGAGAAAACGACCATAGAGATGGTCCCATAGCTGCTCAATTGGGTTCAGTTCTGGGAAATAAGGAGGCCAGGGTAATACTTGAAAGTCTTGGTCATGCTCTTCCAACCAATGTCAGACATTTCTAGCTGTGTGTCATGTCGCTTTTTCTTACTGGAAGATCCCATTTGCCCCAGGGTAGAAAATCAGCATGTATGGGTGTACATGATCTGCAAGGATGAATTCATAATAACCAGATCACTTGAGAATGCCTTCTACATAGATGAGAGGGCCCAGAGAATGCCAGGAAAACCTTACCCAGACTACAATG
Organism: Bufo bufo; assembly: GCF_905171765.1. Classification (NCBI taxonomy): domain Eukaryota; kingdom Metazoa; phylum Chordata; class Amphibia; order Anura; family Bufonidae; genus Bufo; species Bufo bufo. Next base: position 702,094,426 of record NC_053391.1, on the reverse strand, counting down.
CTGCCACCACCAGCTTGTGTTGCTCCAGCAATGGTTGCATGGTGTTTGTTTTCTGATGTTTCTCACCTGACATGCCAACGTCTATCCTTTCCATGAAGCACAAAGCGTGACTCATCGGAGAAGACACCCCTTTTCCAATCAGCGGAGGTCCAATACCGATAGTGGAGTTAAAATGGAAGCCTTTTCAGCCCACCGAGGGATATGTGTGCAGACAGCCTATCACATCTTATATACCCACCGAGGGATATGTGTGCAGACAGCCTATCACACCTTATATACCCACTGAGGGATATGTGTGCAGACAGCCAATCACACCTTATATACCCACGAGAGATATGTGTGCAGACAGCCTATCATGCCTTATATACCCACCGAGAGATATGTGGGCAGACAGTCTATCACACACCTTATATACTCACCGAGGGATATGTGTGCAGACAGCCTATCACACATCTTATATACCCACCAAGGGATATGTGTGCAGACAGCCTATCACACATATTATATACTCACAGAGGAATATATGTGCAGACAGCCTATCACCCCTTATATACCCACCGAGGGATATGTGTGCAGACAGCCTATCACACCTTATATACCCACTGAGGGATGTGTGTGCAGACAGACTATCACACACCTTATATACCCACCGAAGGATATGTGTGCAGACAGCCTGTCACACCCTATATACCCACTGAGGGATATGTGTGCAGACAGCCTATCACACTTTCTATACCCACTTAGGGATGTGTGTGCAGATAGCATATCGCACCCCTTATATACTCACCGAGGGATATGTGTGCAGACAGCCTATCGCACCCCTTATATATCCACCGAAGGATATGTGTGCAGACAGCCTATCACACCTTATATTCCCACCAAGGGATATGTGTGCAGACAGACTCTCACACCTTATATACCCACTGAGGGATATGTGTGCAGACAGCCTATCACACCTTATATACCCACCGAGGGATATGTATGCAGACAGCCTATCACACCTTATATACCCACTAAAGGATATGTGTGCAGACAGCCTATCACACCTTATATTCCCACCAAGGGATATGTGTGCAGACAGCTTATCACACGTTATATATCCACCGAGGGATATGTGTGCAGACAGCTTATCACACCTTATATATCCACCAAGGGATATGTGTGCAGACAGCTTATCACACCTTATATATCCACCAAGGGATATGTGTGCAGACAGCCTATCACACCTTATATATCCACCGAGGGATATGTGTGCAGACAGCCTATCACACCTTATATACCCACTAAAGGATATGTGTGCAGACAGCCTGTCACACCTTATATACCCACTAAAGGATATGTGTGCAGACAGCTTATCACACCTTATATACCCACTGAGGGATATATGTGCAGACAGCCTATCACACCCCTTATATACCCACCGAGGGATATGTGTGCAGACAGCCTATCACACCTTATATACCCACCGAGGGATATGTGTGCAGACAGACTATCACACACCTTATATACCCACCGAAGGATATGTATGCAGACAGCCTATCACACCCTATATACCCACTTAGGGATATGTGTGCAGACAGCCTATCACACTTTCTATACCCACCGAGGGACATGTGTGCAGACAGCCTATCACACCCCTTATCTACTAACCGAGGGATATGTGTGCAGACAGCCTATCACACCCCTTAAATATCTAATGAGGGATATGTGTGCAGACAGCCTATCACACCTTATATTCCCACCGAGGGATATGTGTGCAGACAGCCTATCACACCCTGTATATACCACCGAGGTATATGTGTGCAGACAGCCTATCACACATTATATACCCACCGAGGGACATGTGTGCAGACAGCCTATCACACACCTTATATACCCACTAAAGGATATGTGTACAGACAGCCTATCACACCCTATATAACCAACGAGGGATATGTGTGCAGACAGCCTATCACACTTGAAATACCCACCGAGGGATATGTATGCAGAAAGCCTATCACACCCCTTATATACCCACCGAGGGATATGTGTGCAGACAGCCTATCACACCCCTTATATACCCACCGAGGGATATGTGTGCAGACAGCCTATCACACACCTTATATAACCACCGAGGGATATGTGTGCAGACAGCCTATTACACCTCTTATATACCCACAAAGGGATATCTGTGCAGACAGCCTATCACACCCTGTATATACCACCGAGGGATATGTGTGCAGACAGCCTATCACACCTTATATACCCACCGAGGGACATGTGTGCAGACAGCTTATCACACCTTATATACCCACTAAAGGATATGTGTACAGACAGCCTATCACACACCTTATATACCCACCGAGGGATATGTGTGCAGACAGCCTATCACACCTCTTATATACCCACAAAGGGATATGTGTGCAGACAGCCTATCACACACCTTATATACCCACCAAAAACATATGTGCAGATAGCCTATCACCCCTGAAATACCCATGAGGGATATGTGGGCAGACAGCCTATCACACCCTATATACCCACCGAGGGATATGTGTGCAGACAGACTATCACACACCTTATATACCCACCGAGGGATATGTGTGCAGACAGCCTATAACACCTCTTATATACCCACCGAGGGATATGTGTGCAGACAGCCTATTATCCCTTATATACCCATGAGGGAAATGTGTGCAGACAGCCTATCACACCCTATATAACCAACAAGGGATATGTGTGCAGACAGCCTATCACACTTGATATACCCACCAAAGGATATGTGTGCAGACAGCCTATCACACACCTTATATACCCACCAAGCGATATGTATGCAGACAGCTTATCACACACCTTATATACCTACTGAGGGATATGTGTGCAGACAGCCTATCACACACCTTATATACCCACCGAGGGATATGTGTGCAGAAAGCCTATCACACACCTTATATACCCATTGAGGGATATGTGTGCAGACAGCCTATCACATCTCATATACCCACCGAGGGATATATGTGCAGCCTATCACACCCTTTTTTTTTTTTCTTTATTAACCACTAAGGACCACAGGTTTATACCCCCCTAGTGACCAGGCCCTTTTTTTTTACAAATCGGCACTTCACAACTTTAATGGTTTATTGCTCGGTCATGCAACTTGGCACCCAAATGAATTTTACCTTCTTTTCTTCTCACAAACACAACTTTCTTTTGGTGGTATTTCATTGCTGCTGACATTTTTAGTTTTTCTGATATTAATGAAAATAGACTGCAATTTAAAAAAAAAAAGTGTATTTTTAACTTTTTCTGGTAAAATTGTTCAAATATAATTACATTTCTATACAAGTTTGTGTCAGAATTTATTCAGCTACATGTCTTTGATAAAAAAAAAATCCAATAAGTGTATATTTATTGGTTTGCGCAAAAGTTATAGCGTTTACAAACTATGGTACAAAAATGTGAATTTCCGCATTTTGAAGCAGCTCTGACTTTCTGAGCACCTGTCATGTTTCTTGAGGTGCTAGAATGCCAGGATAGTATAAATACCCCCCAAATGACCCCATTTTAGAAAGAAGACACCCCAAAATATTCGCGGATAGGCATGGTGAGTTCATGTATGATTAATTTTTTTTTCACAAGTTAGCGGAAAATGACACTTTCTGAGGAAAAAAAATAAAAAATAAAGTTTCCATTTCTGCTAACTTCTGGCAAAAAAAATAAAAATCTCCCACGGACTCACTATGCCCCTCAGTGAATACCTTGGGGTGTCTACTTTCCGAAATGGGGTCATTTGTGGGGTGTGTTTACTGTTCTGGCATTTTGGGCGGGGCTAAATTGTGAGCAACCCTGTAAAGCCTAAAGGTACTCGTTGGACTTTCGGCCCCTTTACGCACCTAGGCTGCAAAAAAGTGTCACACATCTGGTATCTCCGTACTCAGGAGAAGTAGGGCAATGTGTTTTGCAGTGTATTTTTACATATACCCATGCTGGGTGAGAGAAATATCTCTGTAAATTGACAACTTTGTATAAATTTTTTTTAATAGTTGTCATTTACAGAGATATTTCTCTCACCCAGCATGGGTATATGTAAAAATACACCCCAAAACACATTGCCCTACTTCTTCTGAGTACGGCGATACCACATGTATGACACTTTTTTGCAGCCTAGGTGCGCAAAGGGGCCCAAATTCCAAAGAGCACTTTTAGGATTTCACAGGGCATTTTTTACGCATTTGGATTCCAAACTACTTCTCACGCTTTAGGGCCCCTAAAATGCCAGGGCAGTATAAATACCCCACAAGTGACCCCATTTTGGAAAAAAGACACCCCAAGGTATTCCGTGAGGGGCATGGCGAGTTCATAGAAGATTTTTTTTTTTTGGCACAAGTTAGCGGAAATTGATATTTTTTTTGTTTTTTCTCACAAAGTCTCCCTTTCCGCTAACTTGTGACAAAAAGTTCAATCTTCCATGGACTCAATATGCCCCTCAGCGAATACCTTGGGGAGTCTTCTTTCTAAAATGGGGTCATTTGTGGGGTGTTTGTACTGCCCTGGCATTTGAGGGTCTCCGCAATCATTACATGTATGCCCAGCATTAGGAGTTTCTGCTATTCTCCTTATATTGAGCATACGGGTAATGAGATTTTTTTTTTTCCCGTTCAGCCTCTGGGCTGAAAGAAAAAATGAACGGCACAGATTTCTTCATTCGCATCGATCAATGTGGATGAAAAAATCTCTGCCAAAAAATGTGCAAAAAAAAAAAAAAAGAGGGGAAAGGACAAAGGAGTGCTTGCGAAGTAAAGCTGCGATCGCTAATAAAGATCCAAAAAGCTCAAAAGTGATCTTTATAGCGCCGCAGCGATTTTACGGTGTTTTTGCAGTGATCAGAAAAAAATTATTCGGTCACTGCGGTGGGGCGGACTGAAGTGTGCGCACAAGATCAGGCCTGATCGGGCGAACACTGCGTTTTTGTAGAGCCTAAGGTGACCCTAATGTACTGATATAGATCTGATTGCCATCAGTATTGATCACTTCCAGATACTATATAGTACTAGTGCTGATTAGCGACAGCGATGACGCTAATCAGCGACTAATCTGTGACTGTGGTGCGGTGGGCGCTAACTACCTAACAAGTGGCTAACTAACTGGCGGTGATAAGGGACCCTTAGGCTCCATTCACACGTCCGCAATTCTGTTCCGCATTTTGCGGAATGGAATTGCGGACCCATTCATTTCTATGGGGACAGACTTTGTCCCGCTCGGATCCGGAATTGCGGATCTGCACTTCCGGGTCTGCACTTCCGTTCCGCAAAAATATAGAACATGTTCTATTCTTGTCCGCAATTGCGGACATGAAAAAGCATTTTCTATATAGTTCTGGCAATGTGCGGATCCGCAAAATGTGGAAAGCACATTGCCGGTGTCCGTGTTTTGCGTGGATCCGCAAAACACATACGGACGTCTGAATGGAGCCTTACAGGGGTGTGATCAATGACAGGGGGGTGATCAGGGAGTCTATATGGGGTGATCAGGGGTTAATAAGGGGTTAATAAGTGACAGGGGGGGGTGTAGTGTAGTGTGGTGCTTGGTGCTACTTACAGAGCTGCCTGTGTCCTCTGTTGGTTGATCCAAGCAAAAGGGACCCCCAGAGGACCAGGTAGCAGGTATATCAGACGCTGTTAACAAAACAGCGTCTAATATACCTGTTAGGGGTTAAAAAAAATCACATCTCCAGCCTGCCAGCGAACGATCGCCGCTGGCAGGCTGCAGATCCACTCGTTTACCTCCCGATCCTGTGAACGGGCGCTCCTGTGAGTGCGCGTTCACAGGAAATCTCGAGTCTCACGAGATGACGCCAATAGGCGTCGCTGAGCCTGAGAGTGATGCCGCACTGACGCCTTACGGCGTTACGTGTGCGGCAAGTGGTTAAGGCAATGAAACAAACAAAGCCTATAGTACAATTTATATATAAGTCATAGTGTCCATTTAGTACTGTAAATAATGCCTTATAGAAAAACATGTCACTTACATACAATTTTACTTTTTATTTCAGAATCATCCCCTTCCCCCATCCTTTTCCCCCACCCTCACCCAACTATCCCTTATCCCTGTGCTCCAGATTGCCAGACCAGTGATGACTCTTTCTAAGAATGTCATGTTCCGTAGAGAAAGTTCAAACTTACAATTTTCCTAGGTCCCCTCTCATTCGGGCTTCCAAATACCATTTGGTTTGTACCAAGGTCACACCCTTTATATACCCACCGAGGGATATGTGTGCAGACAGCCTATCACACCTTATATACCCACCAAGGGATATGTGTGCAGACAGCCTATCACAGCTTATATACCCCCGAGGGATATGTGTACAGACAGCCTATCACAGCTTATATACCCACCGAAGGATGTGTGTGCAGACAGCCTATCACACACCTTATATACCCACCGAGGGATATGTGTGTAGACAGCCTATCACAGCTTATATACCCACCGAAGGATATCTGTGCAGACAGCGCATCACACCTTATATACCCACCGAGGGATATGTGTGCACACAGCCTATCACACCTTATATACCCACCGAGGGATATGTGTGCAGACAGCGCATCACACCTTATATACCCACCGAGGGATATGTGTGCAGACAGCCTATCACACCTTATATACCCACCGAGGGATATGTGTGCAGACAGCCTATCACACATCTTATATACCCACCGAGGGATATGTGTGCAGACAGCCTATCACACCTTATATACCCACCGAGGGATATCTCTGCAGACAGCCTATCACACCTTATATACCCACCGAGGGATATGTGTACAGACAGCCTATCACAGCTTATATACCCACCGAGGGATATCTCTGCAGACAGCCTATCACACCTTATATACCCACTGAGGGATATATGTGCAGACAGCCTATCACACCTTATATACCCAATGAGGGATATGTGTGCAGACAGCCTATCACACCTTATATACCCACCGAGGGATATGTGTGCAGACAGCCTATCACACCTTATATACCCACTGAGGGATATATGTGCAGACAGCCTATCACACCTTATATACCCACCGAGGGATATGTGTGCAGACAGCCTATCACACCTTATATACCCACCGAGGGATATCTCTGCAGACAGCCTATCACACCTTATATACCCACTGAGGGATATATGTGCAGACAGCCTATCACACCTTATATACCCACCGAGGGATATGTGTCCAGACAGCCTATCACACCTTATATACCCACCGAGGGATATCTCTGCAGACAGCCTATCACACCTTATATACCCACCGAGGGATATGTGTGCAGACAGCCTATCACACCTTATATACCCACCGAGGGATATCTCTGCAGACAGCCTATCACACATTATATACCCACTGAGGGATATGTGTCCAGAAAGCCTATCACACCTTATATACCCACTGAGGGATATGTGTACAGACAGCCTATCACAGCTTATATACCCACCGAGGGATATCTCTACAGACAGCCTATCACACCTTATATACCCACCGAGGGATATGTGTACAGACAGCCTATCACACCTTATATACCCACCGAGAGATATCTCTGCAGACAGCCTATCACACCTTATATACCCACTGAGGGATATATGTGCAGACAGCCTATCACACCTTATAAACCCACCGAGGGATATGTGTGCAGACAGCCTATCACACCTTATATACCCACCGAGGGATATGTGTCCAGACAGCCTATTACACCTTATATACCCACTGAGGGATAGGTGTGCAGACAGCCTATCACACCTTATATACCCACTGAGGGATATGTGTACAGACAGCCTATCACAGCTTATATACCCACCGAGGGATATCTCTGCAGACAGCCTATCACACCTTATATACCCACCGAGGGATATGTGTGCAGACAGCCTATCACACCTTATATACCCACCGAGGGATATCTCTGCAGACAGCCTATCACACCTTATATACCCACTGAGGGATATATGTGCAGACAGCCAATCACACCTTATATACCCACCGAGGGATATCTCTGCAGACAGCCTATCACACCTTATATACCCACCGAGAGATATCTCTGCAGACAGCCTATCACACCTTATATACCCACTGAGGGATATATGTGCAGACAGCCTATCACACCTTATATACCCACCGAGGGATATGTGTGCAGACAGCCTATCACACCTTATATACCCACCGAGGGATATCTCTGCAGACAGCCTATCACACCTTATATACCCACTGAGGGATATATGTGCAGACAGCCTATCACACCTTATATACCCACCGAGGGATATCTCTGCAAACAGCCGATCACACCTTATACACCCACTGAGGGATATATGTGCAGACAACCTATCACATCTTATATACCCACCGAGGGATATGTGTGCAGACAGCCTATCACACCTTATATACCCACTGAGGGATATATGTGCAGACAGCCTATCACACCTTATATACCCACCGAGGGATATGTGTGCAGACAGCCTATCACACCTTATATACCCACCGAGGGATATCTCTGCAGACAGCCTATCACACCTTATATACCCACTGAGGGATATATGTGCAGACAGACTATCACACCTTATATACCCACCGAGGGATATGTGTGCAGACAGCCTATCACACCTTATATACCCACCGAGGGATATCTCTGCAGACAGCCTATCACACCTTATATACCCACCGAGGGATATGTGTGCAGACAGCCTATCACACCTTATATACCCACCGAGGGATATCTCTGCAGACAGCCTATCACACCTTATATACCCACCAAGGGATATGTGTGCAGACAGCCTATCACACCTTATATACCCACCGAGGGATATGTGTGCAGACAGCCTATCACACCTTATATACCCACCGAGGGATATGTGTCCAGACAGCCTATCACACCTTATATACCCACAGAGGGATATGTGTGCAGACAGCCTATCACACCTTATATACTCACTGAGGGATATGTGTACAGACAGCCTATCACAGCTTATATACCCACCGAGGGATATCTCTGCAGACAGCCTATCACACCTTATATACCCACCGAGGGATATGTGTACAGACAGCCTATCACAGCTTCTATACCCACCGAGGGATATCTCTGCAGACAGTCTATCACACCTTATATACCCACCGAGGGATATGTGTGCAGACAGCCTATCACACCTAATATACCCACCGAGGGATATCTCTGCAGACAGCCGATCACACCTTATACACCCACTGAGGGATATATGTGCAGACAGCCTATCACATCTTATATACCCACCGAGGGATATGTGTGCAGACAGCCTATCACACCTTATATACCCACTGAGGGATATATGTGCAGACAGCCTATCACACCTTATATACCCACCGAGGGATATGTGTCCAGACAGCCTATCACACCTTATATACCCACTGAGGGATAGGTGTGCAGACAGCCTATCACACCTTATATACCCACTGAGGGATATATGTGCAGACAGCCTATCACACCTTATATACCCTCCGAGGGATATGTGTCCAGACAGCCTATCACACCTTATATACCCACTGAGGGATAGGTGTCCAGACAGCCTATCACACCTTATATACCCACTGAGGGATATGTGTACAGACAGCCTATCACAGCTTATATACCCACCGAGTGATATCTCTGCAGACAGCCTATCACACCTTATATACCCACCGAGGGATATGTGTGCAGACAGCCTATCACACCTTATATACCCACCAAGGGATATGTGTGCAGACAGCCTATCACACCTTATATACCCACTGAGGGATATATGTGCAGACAGCCTATCACACCTTATATACCCACCAAGGGATATGTGTGCAGACAGCCTATCACACCTTATATACCCACCGAGGGATATGTGTCCAGACAGCCTATCAAACCTTATATACCCACTGAGGGATATGTGTGCAGAAAGCCTATCACACCTTATATACCCACTGAGGGATATGTGTACAGACAGCCTATCACAGCTTATATACCCACCGAGGGATATCTCTACAGACAGCCTATCACACCTTATATACCCACCGAGAGATATCTCTGCAGACAGCCTATCACACCTTATATACCCACTGAGGGATATATGTGCAGACAGCCTATCACACCTTATATACCCACCGAGGGATATGTGTGCAGACAGCCTATCACACCTTATATACCCACCGAGGGATATGTGTCCAGACAGCCTATCACACCTTATATACCCACAGAGGGATATGTGTGCAGACAGCCTATCACACCTTATATACCCACTGAGGGATATGTGTACAGACAGCCTATCACAGCTTATATACCCACCGAGGGATATCTCTGCAGACAGCCTATCACACCTTATATACCCACCGAGGGATATGTGTACAGACAGCCTATCACAGCTTCTATACCCACCGAGGGATATCTCTGCAGACAGCCTATCACACCTTATATACCCACCGAGGGATATGTGTGCAGACAGCCTATCACACCTTATATACCCACCGAGGGATATCTCTGCAGACAGCCGATCACACCTTATACACCCACTGAGGGATATATGTGCAGACAGCCTATCACATCTTATATACCCACCGAGGGATATGTGTGCAGACAGCCTATCACACCTTATATACCCACTGAGGGATATATGTGCAGACAGCCTATCACACCTTATATACCCACCGAGGGATATGTGTGCAGACAGCCTATCACACCTTATATACCCACCGAGGGATATCTCTGCAGACAGCCTATCACACCTTATATACCCACTGAGGGATATATGTGCAGACAGCCTATCACACCTTATATACCCACCAAGGGATATGTGTGCAGACAGCCTATCACACCTTATATACCCACCGAGGGATATGTGTCCAGACAGCCTATCACACCTTATATACCCACTGAGGGATATGTGTCCAGAAAGCCTATCACACCTTATATACCCACTGAGGGATATGTGTACAGACAGCCTATCACAGCTTATATACCCACCGAGGGATATCTCTACAGACAGCCTATCACACCTTATATACCCACCGCGGGATATGTGTCCAGACAGCCTATCACACCTTATATACCCACTCAGGGATATGTGTGCAGACAGCCTATCACACCTTATATACCCACTGAGGGATATGTGTGCAGACAGCCTATCACACCTTATATACCCACTGAGGGATATATGTGCAGACAGCCTATCACACCTTATATACCCACGAGGGATATGTGTGCAGACAGCCTATCACACCTTATATACCCACCGAGGGATATGTGTGCAGATAGCCTATCACACACCTCATATACCCACCGAGGGATATGTGTACAGACAGCCTATCAGACCTCTTATATACCCACCGAGGGATATGTGTGCAGACAGTCTATCACACCTTATATACCCACCGAGGGATATGTGTGCAGACAGCCTATCACACCTTATATACCCACCGAGGGATATGTGTGCAGACTGCCTATCACACCTTATATACCCACGAGGGATATGTGTGCAGACAGCATATCAGAACTCTTATATACCCACTGAGGGATATGTATGCAGACAGCCTATCACACCTTATATACCCACCGAGGGATATGTGTCCAGACAGCCTATCACACCCCGTATATACCCACCGAGGGATATGTGTGCAGACAGCCTATCACACCTTATATACCCACCGAGGGATATGTGTGCAGACAGCCTATCACACACCTCATATACCCACAGAGGGATATGTGTGCAGACAGCCTATCACACCTTATATACCCACCGAGGGATATGTGTCCAGACAGCCTATCACACCTTATATACCCACTGAGGGATATGTGTGCAGACAGCCTATCACATCTTATATACCCACTGAGGGATATGTGTACAGACAGCCTATCACACATCTTATATCCCCACCGAGGGATATCTCTGCAGACAGACTTTCACACCTTATATACCCACCGAGGGATATGTGTCCAGACAGCCTATCACACCTTATATACCCACTGAGGGATATGTGTGCAGACAGCCTATCACACCTTATATACCCACTAAGGGATATGTGTGCAGACAGCCTATCACACCTTATATACCCACTGAGGGATATATGTGCAGACAGCCTATCACACCTTATATACCCACCGCGGGATATGTGTCCAGACAGCCTATCACACCTTATATACCCACTCAGGGATATGTGTGCAGACAGCCTATCACACCTTATATACCCTCTGAGGGATATGTGTGCAGACAGCCTATCACACCTTATATACCCACTGAGGGATATATGTGCAGACAGCCTATCACACCTTATATACCCACGAGGGATATGTGTGCAGACAGCCTATCACACCTTATATACCCACCGAGGGATATGTGTGCAGATAGCCTATCACACACCTCATATACCCACCGAGGGATATGTGTACAGACAGCCTATCAGACCTCTTATATACCCACCGAGGGATATGTGTGCAGACAGTCTATCACACCTTATATACCCACCGAGGGATATGTGTGCAGACAGCCTATCACACCTTATATACCCACCGAGGGATATGTGTGCAGACTGCCTATCACACCTTATATACCCACGAGGGATATGTGTGCAGACAGCATATCAGAACTCTTATATACCCACTGAGGGATATGTATGCAGACAGCCTATCACACCTTATATACCCACCGAGGGATATGTGTCCAGACAGCCTATCACACCCCGTATATACCCACCGAGGGATATGTGTGCAGACAGCCTATCACACCTTATATACCCACCGAGGGATATGTGTGCAGACAGCCTATCACACACCTCATATACCCACAGAGGGATATGTGTACAGACAGCCTATCACACCTTATATACCCACCGAGGGATATGTGTGCAGACAGCCTATCACACCTTATATACCCACCGAGGGATATGTGTGCAGACAGCCTATCACACCTTATATACCCACCGAGGGATATGTGTGCAGACAGCCTATCAGACCTCTTATATACCCACCAAGAGATATGTGTGCAGACAGCCTATCACACCTTATATACCCACCGAGGGATATGTGTGCAGACAGCCTCACAACGCACCTTTTTGTTTTTAGCTGATAGTAATGGCTTTATTCTGGCCACTCTGCCATAAAACCCAACTCTATGGAGCGTACGGCTTATTGTCGTCCTATGTACAGATACTCCAGTCTCTGCTGTGGAACTCTGCAGCTCCTCCAGGGTTACCTTAGGTCTCTGCTGCCTCTCGGATTAATGCTCTCCTTGCCCGGTCCGTCAGTTTTGGTGGGCGGCCGTCTCTTGGCAGGTTTGCTGTTGTGTCATGTTCTTTCCATTTGGTTATGATAGATTTAATGGCGCTCCTGGGGATCATCACAGATTTGGATATTTTTTAATAACCTAACCCTGACTTGTACTTCCCAGCAACATTGTCTCTTACTTGTTTGGAGAGTTCCTTGGTCTTCATGGCAATGTTTGGTCAGTGATGCCTCTTGCTTAGGTGTTGCAGCCTCTGGTGTGTATATGTAATGACAGATCATGTGACACTTAGATTGCACACAGGTGACATCATGTCACTAATTATGTGACTTCTGAAGGTAATTGGTTGCACCAGAGCTTTTTATGGGCATTCTAACAAAGGGGGTGAATACATACGCACAGGACAATTTTCTGTTTTCTATTTATTTTTTTTATTATTATTTAATCTCTTTATTAGTGTATCAAAAGCAAATTACAGTGAACAAGAAATTGAATGAACACTCCATATATTTAATAATCTCTTTCTCTCCCCTTATCCCTATTCCAACACCCTCCACCCCCCCCCCGCCCCAACCCTTTGGTGCGTCCACCCTCCCCTCCCCCTCTGCCCCCCCCCCCCCCAAAGACGGGGGAGGGACACGGGGGGGGGGGGCTAGAGGGAAGGAAAAAAAAAGAAAAAGAAAAAAATGAAAATTTAAGATTATTACAGTCAGTCAATCAGATCTTCCAACCGGCCCATATCCTATTCCACTTCTCCTCCACATTTCTCTGCCTACACAGAATCTGTTCATAGTTTTTTACCTTGTTAACTAGATTTATCCAGGTGTTTAATTCTGGGGCCGAGCAAACCAGGTCCGGCTAACCAAAATTCTAGCTAACAGCAGTATCCTACCTAGAAGGATCTTTTGATACTTACGACTACTTATTGTGGAAAGCTCATTGAGCAAAAACACTTGAGGTTCAAAGGGGATTCGTATTTTGAGTTTATGGATAAGAAAGTTGTTGATGTTAATCCAATATTTCCTAAGTTCTGAGCAGGTCCAGATCATGTGGAGGTAGTCTGTGCCTAAGATATCACATCTAGGGCACTTGGATGTGTCTCTTAGTCCACATTTATTTAGCCATATAGGGGTAACATATAGTCTATGGCAGATATTAAAATGTACTAGAACATGGTTAAAGTTTTGGGATAGTGAACCTGCGTTCGCAAAGATATCCCCCCACCCTTCTAGTTGTATATTTCTAAACAATAGTTTTATTTATATATTTTTCTCATTTCACTTCACCGACTTAGACTATTGTGTTCTGATCCATTAACAAAAAATTTAACTTAAGGCTGTAATGTAGCAAAACACAAAAAAAAAGTCAAGGGGGTGAATACTTTTGGTTCAGGGACACGCCTTTTTGGATTTTTGTTTCGCATCAGTAGGCACTAGTATCAAACTTTCACTTATTTATGCACGATTTTGCCCATTTTTTGGTAGTGTAACTACGCTAAATAACGGAAAAAAATGGCAGCCTGAACTGGGGAGGTCAGACCCATTACCTTGGGGTGAGATTTACTGCAACATTAAGAAGGCCTCATTAGCTATCCAACATTGGCTGATCCCATTTAAAGTTGTCCATCAACTCTATTACACCCCCAGATTTCTGTCTAGGATAGTTGCGGTTCATCTCTTCTGGGAATGTCCTATTATGCATCAATTCTGGAGCGCTGCTTTGTCAGAATTAGAGATGAAAATTAAAGCTATAGTTAACCCTTCACTCGAAGCAGTTCTTTTTGATTTACCCATGCATGTGGGGAATTAAAATAAACCAATACATCCTCTTTGTAAAAAAGGGTATAAGTTAGGTAAAGTATTGATTGTGAGAACATGGGGCTCGGCAACCTGCCCCGCCCTGCTGGAATGGAAGAATTTTATGAGTAGAATGCGGGATTATGAAGCCATCTGTTATAAGGGTGGGAAATGGAGGCGGCCCTGGGAGTTGACCTGGGGTGGCTAGTAGGGGAGGCTATCTCCTCTCCCGTCCACCCCCCCCCTACTAGACAGTGGGGGATTGCTCGGTCTTCGGTGCCCTACTTGGTGACAGCCTGGGTTGGGGGGGGGGGAGGGGCGGGGAAGAGGGAGGAGGGTGTTAATTAAAGACTTTTGTGTTTTAAATGTGGTATATTTTTGCTATATGATGTATTATAATGCTATGTAAGCATGTTTGTATCAACTTCTAATTTAAAAAAAAAGAAAAAAAACAGGCAGGGGGCTCTAAAAAAGGTAAAAAAAAAAAGGTAAATAATTGATGGAATCCCTATCAAAATGTTTGGAAAACAGCATTAAGAGAATAGTTGGATGCATCTTAGACTCCTATTATCTACAACATACAATAGACAACCACACAAAGTCTATATGCCAAAAGCCAGGTATGTATAAGCCATCAATCTATCCATGAGACAGGTACAGTCAGCATACCTTACAATGACAGCCTTGTGCACTATGAGATACCCCAAACCAGCTCTCATCTGACTGAGAACCAGTAAGCCTCAAAGTTACTTCACATCTGTTGGATGGCTTGGGTGGACCTGCGCACCTAGATCAATATCATTAGGGCGACAAAAAGTTTTCCGATTGTCCTAACATCCTCTCTGCCTGAGGAGGTGGTGATGGTGAGTTCACTAAAAGAGTTCAGGCCTGGATGTATTTCTGGAGTGTAATAATATTACAGGCTATAGCTACTAGAGAGGGGTCGTTGATCCAGGGAGTTATTCTGATGCCTGATTGGAGTCGGGAAGGAATTTTTTATTCCCCTAAAGTGAGGAAAATTGGCTTCTACCTCACAGGTTTTTTTTGCCTTCCTCTGGATCAACTTGCAGGATAACAGGCCGAACTGGATGGACAAATGTCTTTTTTCGGCCTTATGTACTATGTTACTATGTTACTATGTTACTAACATAATATTCAATAACCTTTCTATACATTTTTGTCATGTAAAAACTCATTTGCATAAACATGGGCTTATGGAAAAGACATGCAAATGAGCAGAATCTGCCTTGTTTTTCAGCTGTCATAAGACTATAAAAACCAATAGATGGCGCTATTGAGTTATGAACAGCGCCATCTATTGGTTTCACAGTCTTATGACAAAAGTAGACTAATAGTTTTGTCAGAAGACTATGAAACCAATAGAGGGTGCTGTTCATAACTCAATACCGCCCTCTATTGGTTTCATAGTCTTCTGACAAGAAAATTAGACTATGCGCCTCGTAACAAGCTTATTAGTGTAGCCTTTTGCATGGAAAATTTGCTATAAAAATTAGCGATTAGAATATTCGCAATCTACACTAGGATGAGATCTGACACTGGGAAAGCTGGGTAATAACTCAGTGATGATATCTGATACTGGGAAAGCTGGTTAATAACTCAGCGATAAAATCTGGCACTGGGAAAGCTGGGTTATAACTCAGTGTAGATCGCGAATATTCTAATCGCGAATTTTTATTGCAAATTTTCCATGCAAAAGGCTACACTAATAAGCTTGTCATAAGACTCAGTCTAATATTCTTGTCAGAAGACTATGAAACCAATAGATGGCGCTATTGAGTTATGAACAGCACCCTCTATTGGTTTTCATAGTCTTGTGACAGGTGAAAAACAAGGCAGATTCGGCTCATTTGCATGTCTTTCCCATATGCCCATGTTTATGCAAATGAGTTTTTACATGACAAAACTGTATAGAAAGGTTATTGAATATTATGTTAGGACAATCAGAAAACTTTTTGTCGCCCTAATGATATTGATCTAGGTGCGCAGGTCCACCCAAGCCATCCAACAGATGCAAAATAACTTTGAGGCTTACTGACTCTCAGTCAGATGAGAGCTGGTTTGGGGTATCTCATAGTGCATACGGCTGCCATTGTAAGGTATGCTGACTGTATCTGTCTCATGGATAGATGGATGGCTTGCACATACCTGGCTTTTGGCATATAGTCTTTGTGTGGTTGTTTATTGTATGTTGTACATAATAGGAGTCTAAGTTGCATCCAGCCATCATCTTAATGCTTTTTCCAAACATTTTGATGGAGTTTCAATCAATTTCTAACCTTTTTCTATGAACCAGACACCCTCTTCTCTTCCGAGCAGGGGGTGCCTGGGGTTCTCCCATTGACTTCCATTGTGCTCGGGTGCTCGATAGAACACATGAGCACTTTGATGCTAGCTCAACACTAGATACAACACAAGCGATGAGGCAGCGCATGCGCACAACAGACACAGGAATGCTGAGAACCTGGAAGGAATGCGACATAGGATAGTGTGGGTGCATGCTACCAAGTGACCCTCTAGCCCTGGGAACAACTTTTTATTCCTGTCAGGGCATCCAGTTAGTGCGTTGTGTTAGGACGTCACATTAAGGCATCACATAAAAAAACTCTAGATACAGTATATAGATTCAAATCTACAGATTTAGAATAGTTGTTTAAGTTTTTTTTTTGGAAAAGGTGTCCTGTTAGTATCCCTCTCTATAGATTAGAATATCCACAATTTAGAAAGCATTTTTTGTTTTTGGGAAAAGCGCCTTATTAGTGAGTCCTGTTAGGGCGTCACATTAAAAATCTCTCTCTCTACATATACGGTTTAGAATATACAGATACACGTTAGAACTAATCTTTTATTGCTCTACATTACGAATGTTTCTTTCATAAAACGGCAGAGAATGTAAACCCTGGAGGAGGCGTGCAACTCGCTCGCCTCTGAGAGGTCACTGCCTCTGAGGTGGAGTGCTTCATGAGCGAGGATGATGACCGTGCTTCAGAAACTTCTATCAGGGATGACACTACAGACCAACAAGACAATCCTCCAGAAGTGGCAGGGCCCGATAGTACTGCAGGCCGAGACATTCCAGGCCCTCCCATGACGTTGCTTCTCTTACGTGGACACCCACCACATCATTTGCACCAATAATACCTGACTTCACTGCCAGCCCAGGAATAAATGTGGAGGACATCCTACGTTATATAGTCCACGAGGCGGTATATTGTGTGGCATCCCCCATCTATATACTCCAGAGACTGGAAACCTTCTTGGGGCTCACATTAAACATAGGAATTGATTAGATCTTATTGGGTGTCTAAGTCCCACCCGTGTCACCCTGTGTTCTCTGCAGTAATGCCGACACCACTATGAAGAACCAAGAAGGAACAAGCCCTTCCCAGGAGTTATTCTCTGATAATGTCACACATGACAGATCTCTAAAGTCATTAAGGCTCTTCCAGGCCTAAAGGGTTAAACAACAAAAATACCACTGGACATATACGTACTGCCACAAGTGCAAATCGGTGGCAATTTCCATTGAACTGTGAAGATTTATCAATCAAGCAATCTTGCTTACAGGCAGTTCGCAGCACATTGTGCAACAGTCTTTTACGTATTTTGTATGTGTGTTTTATATCTGTAGTGTGTGCTTCTACTCCACTTGTATTAGATTCATGTTGAAGGACCACCTAGGCATTGAGAGGTGATTAGGAGTACTTTGCATCCTCCGTCTTTTAGCTCTATGAGCACCTTCTCACTGTTCGGCCTATCAGGTCATCTCAGGGGTGAGCCACTATAAATTTTTTGGAATTTGGTCATTATAGATGGACAGGTCTTACAGTTGGTCTGGTTGCAGAGAAATGTTCCCTGATGTTCCCTCACCAGTCTTTGCTCTGCGCTCTTGGCCTGAAGCCGGTGATCGCTGGGTTGCGTGCAGACATCAGGGATAGAAGGGAAGATAAGAAGCAGGACTGTCTCAGCGCTGCACACGGTACACGGAGAGCTCAGCTCTTCCTGTACTTTATTGTATCATTTTAAAACAACACGTTTCGAAGGCAGAATCGCCTCCTTCATCAGGTACAAGATACAACAACGTGGGCAAAGTCACCCATCTAAATAGCAGATTCAGGGGGTGAGGACAGGAGAGGACAAGTGACAGTTCTATGTAAATTCGCCCTGGTAACGATGTAGCTTCCAGGACAAATGGAAGGCTAGTTCATTGGGAACACATTGGGTACACTGCGGCTATTATACATACATTATTATGACAATTTTAAACACAATGGATCAATGTAAAAAACGTACTAGATAACGTTCATTTAATTACATATGGATAGAAATGATGTATAAAATTAATATGGTGAGTCAATAAATTATAATATGCTGTATAATATATAACAGAAAAATATATAGAAAGATGGTTAAAAAAGGGGAAGGTGAGGTGGAATTATAAAAATTATATAAAATTATGATGTACTTATTAGTGGTATAATAATTAGAGATGAGCGAATTTCTAAATAATTCTATTCGGCTGGTTCGCCAAAATTTCTTAAAAAATTTGGTTCGATCCGAATTTATTTGTGGCGAATCACGTAAAAAAACATCTATTTCCTGGCTGCAGAGAGCCTCTATAGCGGTGTAGAACCGAGTGCCTGTATAGCGGTGTAGAGCACTGCACCTGTATAGTGGTGTAGAACACTGTGCCTCTATAGCGGTGTAGAACCGAGTGTCTGTATAGCGGTGTAGAACACTGTGCCTGTATAGCGGTGTAGAGCACTGTGCCTGTATAGCAGTGTAGAACACAGTGCCTGTATAGTGGTGTAGAACACTGTGCCTCTATAGTGGTGTAGAACACTGTGCCTGTATAGTGGTGTAGAACACTGTGCCTGTATAGTGGTGTAGAACACTGTGCCTGTATAGTGGTGTAGAACACTGTGCCTGTATAGTGGTGTAGAACACTGTGCCTGTATAGGGGTGTAGAACACTGTGCCTGTATAGTGGTGTAGAACACTGTGCCTGTATAGCGGTGTAGAACACTGTGCCTGTATAGTGGTGTAGAACACTGTGCCTGTATAGTGGTGTAGAACACTGTGCCTGTATAGCGGTGTAGAACACTGTGCCTCTATAGTGGTGTAGAACACTGTGCCTGTATAGCGGTGTAGAACACTGTGCCTGTATAGCGGTGTAGAACACTGTGCCTCTATAGTGGTGTAGAACACTGTGCCTGTATAGTGGTGTAGAACACTGTGCCTGTATAGTGGTGTAGAACACTGTGCCTGTATAGCGGTGTAGAGCACTGTGCCTGTATAGCGGTGTAGAACACTGTGCCTGTATAGCGGTGTAGAACACTGTGCCTGTATAGCGGTGTAGAGCACTGTGCCTGTATAGCGGTGTAGAACACTGTGCCTGTATAGTGGTGTAGAACACTGTGCCTGTATAGTGGTGTAGAACACTGTGCCTGTATAGTGGTGTAGAACACTGTGCCTGTATAGCGGTGTAGAGCACTGTGCCTGTATAGCGGTGTAGAACACTGTGCCTCTATAGCGGTGTAGAACCGAGTGCCTGTATAGCGGTGTAGAGCACTGCGCCTGTATAGTGGTGTAGAACACTGTGCCTGTATAGTGTGTAGAACACTGTGCCTGTATAGTGGTGTACAACACTGTGCCTGTATAGTGGTGTAGAACACTGTGCCTGTATAGCGGTGTAGAACACTGTGCCTGTATAGCGGTGTAGAACACTGTGCCTCTATAGTGGTGTAGAACACTGTGCCTGTATAGTGGTGTAGAACACTGTGCCTGTATAGTGGTGTAGAACACTGTGCCTGTATAGCGGTGTAGAGCACTGTGCCTGTATAGCGGTGTAGAACACTGTGCCTGTATAGTGGTGTAGAACACTGTGCCTGTATAGCGGTGTAGAGCACTGCGCCTGTATAGTGGTGTAGAACACTGTGCCTCTATAGCGGTGTAGAACCGAGTGCCTGTATAGCGGTGTAGAGCACTGCGCCTGTATAGTGGTGTAGAACACTGTTCCTGTATAGAGGTGTAGAACACTGTGCCTGTATAGTGGTGTAGAACACTGTGCCTGTATAGTGGTGTAGAACACTGTGCCTGTATAGTGGTGTAGAACACTGTGCCTGTATAGTGGTGTAGAACACTGTGCCTGTATAGTGGTGTAGAACACTGTGCCTGTATAGCGGTGTAGAACACTGTGCCTGTATAGCGGTGTAGAACACTGTGCCTGTATAGAGGTGTAGAGCACTGTGCCTGTATAGCGGTGTAGAACACTGTGCCTGTATAGTGGTGTAGAACACTGTGCCTGTATAGCGGTGTAGAACACTGTGCCTGTATAGCGGTGTAGAACACTGTGCCTGTATAGTGGTGTAGAACACTGTGCCTGTATAGCGGTGTAGAACACTGTGCCTGTGTAGCGGTGTAGAACACTGTGCCTGTATAGCGGTGTAGAACACTGTGCCTGTATAGCGGTGTAAAACACTGTGCCTGTATAGTGGTGTAGAACACTGTGCCTGTATAGCGGTGTAGAGCACTGCGCCTGTATAGTGGTGTAGAACACTGTGCCTCTATAGCGGTGTAGAACCGAGTGCCTGTATAGCGGTGTAGAGCACTGCGCCTGTATAGTGGTGTAGAACACTGTTCCTGTATAGAGGTGTAAAACACTGTGCCTGTATAGTGGTGTAGAACACTGTGCCTGTATAAAGGTGTAGAACACTGTGCCTGTATAGTGGTGTAGAACACTGTGCCTCTATAGCGGTGTAGAACCCTGTGCCTGTATAGCGGTGTAGAACACTCTGCCTGTATAGTGGTGTAGAGCACTGTGCCTGTATAGTGGTGTAGAACACTGTGCCTGTATAGCGGTGTAGAACACTGTGCCTGTATAGTGGTGTAGAGCACTGTGCCTGTATAGTGGTGTAGAGCACTGTGCCTGTATAGTGGTGTAGAGCACTGTGCCTGTATAGTGGTGTAGAACACTGTGCCTGTATAGCGGTGTAGAACACTGTGCCTGTATAGTGGTGTAGAACACTGTGCCTGTATAGTGGTGTAGAGCACTGTGCCTCTATAGTGGTGTAGAACACTGTGCCTCTATAGCGGTGTAGAACCCTGTGCCTTGCAGTTACACGCATAGGGAGTCTGCTGTGGTAGTGAAATAATACTGTGAGTCCGTATGACATGCAGATGACAGGCGTCGCTCTTACAATCACTGCACACCTCACTTATATCTGCAGTCACGGGGCCAAAACCGACCAAATTAACTCAAGTGTGAACTCAGCCTTACAGGTCGATGTTAGCGCCATGAAGAAGCGCACTCCTTTTACACCGCCGACAGCTGATTCCACATAGATGTCTACCGAACCTGTTCTATGAAATGCTTATACAAGTAGAGCCCCCCCGACAGAGTGGAGAGGGGGTCAGCAGTAAGTTTGTGTGAAGTCACTGATTATTTTGCCGTTCCTCTGATCCGTCAGAACAATAACCCACAAAAAACGGATCCTGTCTGTAGAGCATCTGCCTTCACTCAGTCAGCATTTGGTCAGTAATGCATCAGTATTGCTAATGCCAAAAAAACAGGAGTGGATCCAAAACAGAGGTGACCCGTGAATGGAATATTTGCATGTCTTCTGTGTTTTGTACCCACTCCTGCTTTTGGCTACCAAATCATAAGCCAATTCTGATGGGACCATACAGGCCTTACAGCTGCTACACAGACAGGATCCGATGTGCATCTCATTTTTGCTTCCTTCCGACAGATCAGAAGAAGGGTTAAATAAATGATGATATCAGCCAGGCCAAAAGGCAAAATAGTGGCCCAGTCATGAAGTAGGGAGGGTGGGAACAGCATGAGAAGTCCACAGAGTGGCCCTATGACATAGTGGTGAGGTGGAAGCAGCATGAGGAGGCCACAGAGTGGCACAATGACAGAGTGTGGAGGTGGCAGCAGCAGCATCAGGAGGAATGACAGTGTGGAAGTGGCAGCAGCAGCATCAGGAGGCCACAGAGTGGCACAATGACAGAGTGTGGAAGTGACAGCAGCAGCATCAGGAGGAAGCCACAGGGTGGCACAATAACAGTGTGTAGGTGGCAGCAACATCAGGAGGCCACAGAGTGGCACAAAGACAAAATGTGGAGGTGGCAGCAGCAGCATCAGGAGGAGGCCACAGTGTTGCACAATGACAGTGTGGTGGTGGCAGCAGCAGCATCAGGAGACCTGAGTGCTGAGGAGGGAGCAGCATCAGGAGACCACAGAGTGACCTGTTGACAGAGTGGGGAGGTGGGTGGCAATACCAGTACCAGCTAAAGATGGTGGGTAAAAGAAGGAGCACTTGGCATCAGATGTGTGGCATCAGGCGGGTGGCAGCATCAGAATAGTAGCTGAGGCAGGTAGCCAGAAGAAATCAGTCTCTTTTGTCAAAGTGTTGGTGTGGCACCATGGATGATCTAATCTGATGCATCAGGCATTGGTGGGTGGAAATCCTGGCTGATTCACGCCTGATTCATCTTGACAAAGGTCAGTCTCTCCACATTTTCGGTGGACAGGAGAGTTCTTTTTTGGGTAACTATGGCCCCCACCACACTAAACACCCGCCGTGATGCCAAACTACTGGCCGGGCAGGACAGCTTTTCCAAAGCAAAATCGCCTAGTTGTGGCCACAAATTCAGTTTGGCTGCCCAGTAGTCCAGCGGATCTTCAATGTGGGGTGGCAGGGTGCTGTCCAAGTATGCCACCACCTGCTGGTTTAGGTTCTGCTCCAGGTCTAGCTGCTGCCGGTGAATAGTTTCTTCACTATGCTGGTAAAGAAAGCTGCTTATTATCGACTCTAGACTCAAGTTCCTGCTGATGGAGCTGGAACTGCTCTTACCCCCCCACCCTGCCACAGCAGCCATTGCAGTGCAACGTGAGTGCAGAGGGCCCCCCTGGTCAGACCTGCGAGAGGATGGACGATGGCACAGGTAGGCAGTGGCCAACTGACTACATAGGATGTCTCTATAGTAGTTCAGTTTGTCCTCTCTCTCAGCGGGTGTAAAAAAGGCCCCCATTCTGGACCGGTAGCGAGGGTCCAACAAGATGGAGAGCCAGAAGTCATCCCTCTGCCGAATGGCGACAATTCGGCTGTCACTACGCAAGCAAGTGAGCATGCATCGGGCCATTTGTGCAAGTGACTCGGAGGGACTCCCTGCCTCCATCATCACTGCATACTGCCACGGTGTGCCTGGATCCTCTGCCTCATTGTCACGCCCTGCCCTGTGGGTGTTTTGAGGATATCTGTCAGAATTGCTGCACGTGACTCGATCTGACAGTTTGTTTTGTTGTGGGTTACAACTGAATCCCACCTCCTCCCAGGTGTTGTTCTTTAGGTAATTGGTGAGGCTATTTATTCCTCCCTCTCCCTATAGCCTTTGAAGGTTATAGTTCTGCCTTGTGTGAGCTCTGGAAGTTTGGTGGATTGTCTTCTCCAACACTTCTTTAGATAAGTCCTTTTCCCTTTTTCCTTCTGTGTCTGTTTTTACTAGGCCTCTAGGGTGATGCTAGCTCCTTCGGTTGTTGAAGGAGCTAGGTGTCTCTTTCCCTCTTCCCTACATCTTAGGGTTTGGTTCAGTGTGTTATAGTCTCAGGTACGTGGGCATGTGCATATCTACCATCGAGATATGCACATGGGCATAGCAGCCTAGGGAAAGTGTTTTAAGGATTGCTAGGAGGTTACCCCTTTGTTCCCTAGCATTTGGGGCCTAGTCAGTTGCTTTGTTTGCCTTGTTGTGTTCTGTTTCCTTCACTTTTCTTACCTACTGTGACATTAGCTTGCGCCAGGGAGAACGTTCTGCTGAGTCGTATAGTGCTGAATTTAGAAGATGGGCGACTGACTCAGAGTGGAATGATCCTGCACTCCATAGTCAGTTCTGTCAGGGGCTATCTGAGAGATTGAGAGATGCCCTTGCATTTCATGAAAATCTGATTCTTTGGAGGCGGCCATGTCTTTAGCCATACGGATTGGTAGACGTCTTAGGGAGAGGTGCAAGGTTCCCCTCAGGCAGGGGGTGCTATCTGGTGGAGAATCAGTCCTTCCTGTCCCTTGGGGTACTATGACACTTGAATTAGGGGCTGGAGAGGAGCCTATGCAATTGGGTCAGGTTACTTCTTGCTCTGGTAATAAGAATTTTAGGAAGCTGAATAGACGGTGTTACTTCTGCGTTAAAGAAGGTCATTTTGTTAATGTGTGCCCTTTTATTAAACCTCGAAGTGGTAATGAAAAACAAATAGGGGATTCCTTCAAAGGAAAAAAAACTTCCTTACTCTTAATAGTGTGAATAGGGAGTCAGAGCAGGCATATTCATATCCTATCTGCAGTACCCGATTCCTCTTGTCTGCCATGGTGGCGCTAGTCTCTGGAAATTTCGAGTTAAAGGTACTTGTTGACAGTGGCGCAGGGGTTAATCTTATTGATTTTCAATTTCTTCAGAGTCATGGTTTAAAAACTAGCGCATTAAGCAAAGAGTTACCAGTGTTTGTTATAGATTCCGCCCCCCTCTTGCAAAGATGTCTAACTCATATTGTTCAGGATATTCATTTGAGGATGGGTGATTCTCATGTTGAGTTCATTTCTTGCTTTGTTATGAAAGGTTTACCTGCTCTGATGGTTCTGGGTTTACCATGGTTGATAAAACATAACCCTACCATTGACTGGCAAACAAGACAAATCAGTAATTGGAGTGAATTTTGTATGAACAACTGTCTTAGTGCCTCTATTTCGGGGGTGTCCACTAAGGTGTTGCCTCAGTTTCTTTCCAATTTTTCGGACGTGTTCTCGGAGGATGGAGCTCAGGAGTTGCCCCCCCACCGAGAGTATGATTGTCCAGTCAATCTTATCCCCGGAGTAAAATTGCCAAAATCTCGGTTATATAATCTTTCTCAACCCGAAAGAGTAGCTATGCGGGAGTATATTGCCGAGAGTTTGGCAAAGGGACATATTAGACCATCTAAGTCTCCTATGGCCGCTGGCTTATTTTTCGTAAAGAAGAAGGACGGATCCCTTAGACAATGCCTAGATTTCCGGGAACTGAATCTCATTACTGTCCATGATCCTTATCCCCTTCCCTTGATTCCGGATCTATTTGATCAGATTGTTGGTGCCAAGGTGTTTTCCAAGTTGGATTTAAGAGGAGCTTATAATCTGATCAGAATCGGGGAAGGAGATGAATGGAAAACGGCCTTCAATACCCCCGAAGGTCACCTCGAGAACCTAGTCATGCCCTTTGGTTTAACTAATACTCCAGCAGTCTTTCAGCACTTTATCAATGACATTTTTCATCATTTGGTAGGGAGGTTCGTTGTTATTTACCTCGATGACATACTAATTTACTCACCCGATATGAAGACTCATCAGGATCATTTGAGACAAGTGTTATTGATCCTTCTGGAGAATAAAGTGTATGCTAAGTTTGAAAAATGTGTGTTTGCTGTTCAGGACCTGCTGTTTTTGGGGTACTTGCTTTCTGCCTCCGGTTTTCGTATGGATCCCGAAAAGGTCCGTGCGGTACTGGAATGGGACCGGCCGGAGAATCAGAAAGCTCTGATGCGGTTTATAGGATTTACTTATTACTACAGAAAATTCATCCTGAATTATTCCACCATTCTCAAACCTTTGACAGATATGACTAGTAAGTGCGCTGACTTCTCTGTCTGGTCGGATGAGGCATTACAGGCTTTTTCTGCTATTAAGAAACGTTTTGCTTCTGCTCCCATTCTGATGCAACCTGATGTGTCTCAACCCTTCATTGTGGAGGTTGACGTGTCAGAAGTGGGAGTCGGAGCAGTCTTGTCGCAGGGTCCCTCTCCTAGCAAATGGCGCCCGTGTGTTTTTTTCTCCAAGAAACTCTTGGCTGCTAAAATAAATTATGATGTTTGGAATAGAGAGTTGTTGGGCATCAAATTTGCCTTTGAAGAGTGGCATCATTGGCTAGAAGGGGCTACCCATTCAATTACGGTATTTACTGACCATAAGAATCTGGCTTACCTGCAATCTGAGCAGCGTTTAAATCCTAGGCAGGCTAGATGGTCATTGTTTTTTACCAGGTTCAATTTTGTGGTCACCTATCGCCCTGGGATTAAAAACGTCAAAGCGGATGCGTTGTCATGTAGCTTTCAGGAGGGGGGGGGGGGGGGGTTTGGAGTATCCCGCTCTGATTTTGGCTGATGGGGTGGTGGTTTCCACTCTTTAACCTGAGCTGGAGACGGAAGTGTTGGGGGCTCAAGAGGAGGCACCTGATTCTTGTCCTCCAGGCAAGTTGCTTGTTCCTTCTGAACTGCGATACAAGGTGTTCAAGAAACATCACGGCACTGTCCTTGCGGGACATCCTAGAAGAAGATCCACTGTAGATCTTATTTCCTGAAAATTCTGGTGGCCAAGGTTGTGTAAAAGTGTTGAGGATTATGTAGCAGCTTGTGAGACCTGTGCACACGCGAAAGTGGCTCACACTCGGCCATCAGGATCCATTTGTCCATAGACTTCATTACTGATTTGCCGAGTTCCTCTGGGAAAACTGTAATTTTGGTGGTAGTGGACCGCTTCAGCAAGATGGCTCACTTTGTACCATTATCAGGTTTGCAAAATGCAAAAACTCTCGCTCAGGTTTTTATTGATAACATTGTGAAATTACATGGCATTCCCTCTGATGTGGTGTCTGATAGGGGGATGCAATTTGTTTCCAAGTTTTGGAGGGCGTTTTGTTCTCATCTGGGTATTCAGTTGTCTTTCTCTTCGGCTTTTCATCCTCAGTCGAATGGTCAAACTGAGCGCACTAACCAAAACCTGGAGACCTATTTGAGGTGTTTTGTCGCTGAGAATCAGGATGAGTGGTCCTTGTTCTTGTCTTTAGCTGATTTTTCCTTGAATAACCGTAGGCAGGAGTCAACTGATAGGTCACAATTTTTTTGCGCATATGGTTTTCCACTTCTGGGACCGAATCTTCTGGGATACCGGAAGAGGAGATATTCTCTCCCTCTTTGTCATCTATCTGGCGGAAGATTCAAGTTAATTTGAAAAAAATGGGTGAAATATATAAACGGATGGCTGACAAGAGACATATGACTGGTCCGGACCTGTGTGTGGGTGATTTGGTGTGGTTGTCCACTAAAAACATTAAGCTGAAGGTACCCTCTTGGAAATTGGGTCCAAGATTTATTGGCCCTTACAAAATCTCGGCCATTGTCAATACGGTGGCGTTTCGTCTGGAACTTCCGCAGGCCTGGAAGATCCATAATGTGTTTCACTGGTCCTTGTTGAAGAAATATGTGGAACTTGCAGACCCATCTCATTTGCCTCCTCCTCCTGTTTTGGTTGATGGTAATCTGGAGTTTCAGATCTCTAGAATTCTCAACTCATGTGTTCTTCGGGTGCCATTGGAGAGGATACGGTCCCGAGGAAAGAATGTGGGTTCCGGCTACTGATGTTAATGCTAGCTGCCTTGTCAATGCATTTCACAGGGCACACCCGGATAAAGTTGGACCTGGGTATCCGGAGGTCAACCATATAGGTGGGGGGGGGGGGGTACTGTCACGCCCTGCCCTGTGGGTGTTCTGAGGAGATCTGTCAGAGTTGCTGCACGTGACTCAATCTGACAGTTTGTTTTGTTGTGGGTTTGAACTGAATCCCACCTCCTCCCAGGTGTTGTTCTTTAGGTAATTGGTGAAGCTATTTATTCCTCCCTCTCCCTATAGCCTTTGCGGGTTATAGTTCTGCCTTGTGTGAGCTCTGGAAGTTTGGTGGATTGTCTGCTCCAACACTTCTCTAGATAAGTCCTTTTCCCTTTTTCATTCTCTGTCTATTTTTACTAGGCCTCTAGGGTGATGCTAGCTCCTTCGGTTGTTGAAGGAGCTGGGTGTCTCTTTCCCTCTTCCCTACAGCTGAGGGTTTGGTTCAGTGTGCTATAGTCTTAGGTACGTGGGCATGTGCATATCTACCATCGAGATATGCACATGGGCATAGCAGATTATAAAGTGTTTTAGGGATTGCTAGTAGGTTACCCCTTTGTTCCCTAGCATTTGGGGCCTAGTCAGTTGTTTTGTTTGCCTTGTCGTGTTCTGTTTCCTTCCATTATCTTACCTACCGTGACACTCGTCTTCCTCATCACCCTGTAGCTCCTCTGGCTGCTTCTGCTCCTCCTCTCCTGTTACCTGTGTGTAAAAACCACCCATTTCGCTACACATTACTTGTGCTCCAATGTCCTCCTCCTCCTCCAGTTTAGCCCCCACAAGGCATATGTGGCCGTGAGAGCTAGATGCCACGTGTCCAGTCCCCTGACCAGCCAGAATTACCAACATCTGTTGCAGGACATAAAGCAGTGCAATGACGTTGTTCATCTCGTAGTCCTGGCGACTGACAAATAACGTGGCCATCTCAAAGGGCCTAAGCAAATGGCAGGTTTCACGCATGAGCTGCCACTGGCTGACATCGAAGTTACACAGGGGAGTACTCCTGTCCGCTTGGATCATCAAGAAACCGTTTATGTCCTTTCTCTGTTCGTATAGTCGGTCCAAAATATGGAGGGTGGAATTCCAACGTTTGGAAAGGGCTCAGCCCTACTTGACGCAGTGCCGACACCATGTTCTTCCCATTGTCGGTCACCATGGTTTTGATTTTGAGTTGTCGTGGAGAAAGCCGGGATTCGATTTCTTGATGAAGGACACGGAGCAGTTCCTCCTCTGTGTGACTTCGCTCGCCCAGGCAAACGAGGTGCAGAACTGTGCCCTGAACGTGTGGTATGCTGGAGGGGCACTGTGAATTGTCCCTGCATTGGAAGCTGAGGACACGGTGGAGGATAAGGAGGCAGAGGCGGACATTGTCGCAGGACGAACGGCGTGACAACTTGGAGGCGGAAGCTGCGTCACCTGGCCAAGTTGCTGGTGTGGCTGTGCAGGAACGACATACACCCAGTGGGCCGTAAAGGACATATATTGTCCCTGACCGTAGTTACAGCTCCACACGTTGGCACTGACGTGTAGTGATGGACTAACATCGGCCGGCACGTTTTGCGAAAGCGTGTTCGAGATCAAATGTTCGCAAGCCACGTGCTCGTTGCGGACCCCATTCAATGGCAAAAATTCCCACAAAAAATATGTATTTTAATCAGGGGCCATTTTTATGAATCTTAAAGGGAAACTCTAAAAATATGCCCTGCTGTAGCCTACTAAATTTTTATTTTAGGTCACGGGAGTATGGGCCCCAAAAATTAGGCATTCACCTGACAGAAAAGAACAAGTGATTATGTGGCTGGAGGAACATTAGGCGGTCACTGAATAAAAATTTTACTGTATGCCAGTGGAGTATACGCCACAAAAATTAGGCATTCACTTGACAGAAAAGTCCTTTTATGCCGCTGTATATACATAAGACACGGTCCATTCTTTGTTCTGGATGGTGGCGGATTTGTGTGGGCTGGCATGAGGAAATTCAATTACACATGGTCGTCACAGTTGTTGAATTTCTCAGAGATCCATGCCTCATTCATTTTTAGAAATGCGAGGTAGTCCACACTGTCGTGAGCTAGGCGAGTGCGCTTATCGGTCACGATCCCCCCTGTTGCGCTGAACGTCCTATCGGAGAGGACACTCGACGAGGGTCAAGCCAACAGTTCCATGGCAAATTATGCTAGCTCTGGCCACAGGTCAGCCCTGCACACACAGTAGTCAAGGCGTTCCTCGCTTCTCAGAGCGTCCATATCAGCCGTTACCTCAATGTAGTCGGACACCTGTTGGTCTAGGGGTTCCCTGAGGCTGGATCTGGAGGGTGGCTGACGATGGGTTGGCTGCAAGAATAATCTCATATCCGAAGTGACCAACACATCTTCAAATTGCCCTCTTCTTGCAGGCTTGGTAGGATTAGTACCCGCACCTGTTTGGCTGTAGGTGGAAATTCCTCTGCCAGCGCCCGCAACAGCAGAATGCAGCATCTCTTGCAACAAGCCCTGGAAATGCTGCATTCTGCCAGCCCTCTGTGATGCTGGTAACATGTCTGCCATTTTGTGTTTGTACCGGGGGTCTCCGTACGTTGCCACCCAGTACTGGTCCTTGCCCTTTATGCTTTTTATACGGGGGTCCCTCTTCAAACACTGGAGCATGAAGGCCCCCATTTGCAATAAATTGGAAGCGGTGGAGTGCCCTGGCTCCTTCTCATCGCCCAGGAGAATGTCGTCCTTGGTCTCTTCCCCCTAGCCACAGACAACACCAGGGATCCCCGAAAAGTTAAAAGTTCCCCTCAAAGCCTGCTTTTCTTGCTCCTCCTCCTTCCCCCAGCCACCATCCTCCTCTGACTCCTCTTCAGACTCCTGCTGACTTGTCTCAGATGGAGTAGAACCCCTGGGAATTCATTCAGCATTGCGACTTCCTCATCTTCCAGCTCCTGCTCCTCAATGGCTTGATCAATGACACGATGCAATGCATGCTCCAGAAAGAAGGCATAAGGTACGATGTCACTGATGGCGCCGTGACTGCGACTGACCAGTTTGTTGATCTCATCAAATGGCCGCAGAAGTCTGCATGCGTCGCGCATGAGCAGCCATTGGCGCGGTGAAAAGAAACCAAGTTCCCCAGAACCTGTCCTGCTAAAGAGTTCGTACAGGTAGTCGTTAATGGCGCGTTGCTGCTGGAGCAGCCTATCAAGCATATATAAGGAAGAATTCCAGCGCGTTGGGCTGTCATAAATCAGATGTCTGACGGGCAGGCAGTGTCGCCGCTGAACGTCAGCAAGGCGAGCCATGGCCGTGTAAGATCTTCTAAAATGGGCAGAGATTTTCCTGGCCTGCCGCAAGATGTCCTGGACCCCAGGGTATTTGGCAACGAATCACTGCACAACTAAGTTCAGGACGTGTGCCATGCACGGCACGTGTGTCATTTTGCCCTGTTTCAGCGCGCTCAGCAGATTGGCACCGTTGTAGCACACAACTTTACCAACTGTCAAATTGAGCGGGGTTAGCCACTGATCGGCCTGTGACCACAGAGCTGAAAGCAGTGCAGGACCGGTGTGGCTCTTGGCTTCCAGGCACAACAGCCGCAGCACAGCATGGCAACGTCTCACCTGGCACGTCGAATAGGTTCTCTGGAGCTTGGGGGGCGCAGCGAAAGAGGCGGTAGCAGTGGAAAAGGAGGAGTCAGCCGAGGAGGAGGCGGAGGATGGAGTAGGAGGTGGAGAAGAAGAGGCAGGCCTGCATGCAATCTGTGGCGGTAACACCAAATCCACACGGGAGACACGGGTTGCATGCTTGACAGCCTTCAAAAGGTTCACCCAGTGGGCAGTAAAAGTTATGTACCTTCCCTGCCCCTGTTTGCTAGACCACGTGTCTGTGGTCAGATGTATCTTGGCACCGACACTGTGTGCCAGAGATATATTCACTTGTCGCTGAACGTGGCCATATAGCTCTGGGATGCCCTTCTGGGAGAAATATTTCCTTCCGGGGACCTTCCATTGTGGTTTGCCAATGGCCACATATTTCCTAAAGGCCTCCGAGTCCACCAGTTTATATGGCAGTAGTTGGTGGGCTAGCAGTTCTGACAAGCCAGCGGTCAGCCGTTGGGCAAGAGGGTTATCCGGCGTCATCAACTTTTTAAGATCGAACATTTGGGACACGGAAGCCTGCCTTCTGCCAGATGAACGCGACGACGGCACGGTGGAAGGTGGAGGAGAAATGGGAGGAGAGAGGAGAAGAGGCAGGCTGTGGAGCACCGGGAGTGTGGCTTTGTTGGTTTTAATGGCGTTTTTCCCACTGGGCTCGGTGATGGGAGGCCAGATGCCTTCTTAAGGCGGTCGTCTCTAGGTGAGTGTTGGGCTTACCACGACTTATGCGTTGACAGCACAGGCTGCAGATGGCAACACTATTGTCAGCAGCTGACACGTTAAAAAAAGCCCACACTGAGGAGCCATGGCCCGGCGTCCTGGGAGCGCAAGATGTGACCGTGCATGGTGGATGGCTCACTCCTGATACATTTGCAGTCTGCTTTTTGCTTCCTGTGTATTGCGAGTTCTGCCTGCTTCTCCTCCTTCTCCTCCCTCTCTTCTTCTCGTCTCTCCCTCTGAACTCCCCTCCTCTTCCTCTGTTGTGGGCACCCATGTGACGTCTATCGACACGTCATCATCTTCACCTTCACCACCACTGACATTAGAGCTCGGAGTAGGCAGCAACAGCGGGGACCACCCTCCTTGGGCTGATCTGGGTACTGTCGTCAGACCGCTGGGTGGTGACCGTTGATACTTCCTGATCCGATGCTATGGCTGTGAATGGATGGGAAAATAATTCCTCTGACTCTAGCGGAGGGGCTATGGTGGTGGTGGTGGTGTCTTTGGGGGTGCACACAGCAGAGAGTGAGGAGGGTGCAGATACAGAGGATGAGGAGGGTGCAGAAGAGAAAGTCTGAGTGAGCCACTCAATCAACTCTGGTGCGTCCTTTGACGTAATCGAACGCTCCTTCTCCAACTTCTCACTTAGGCTCCGGCCTGGTGCACCTGCCCGACCCCTACCACCCCTGTGGAATGGCGTGCCACTTCCTCTGCCTGTCATTTTCAAAATGACCCTGTGCCAAAGTCCCTAGAGAAGAGCAGTATTTGTGGAGGCTGATATATCGCAGGCCTCAATCAGTATTTTGTGGAAGCAGGTATATTGCACCCCTCAATCAGTTTTTTTGGGGGCAGCAGGTATATCACAGCCGTTGCAAATAGTTGTTCGAATAACGCTTGTCCCTCTATATACCTGCGGTATCACAGCAGAACCGCACAATACAAATGCACTATAATATACTTTCTATGTTAGAAAGTATATTATAAGTATATCACACCCCTCTGTGTATCACACTTATCGATAGCACATCTATACCAGTCCTTAAAAGGACTTTTGTGGCCCTATTAGCCAGCGCTTGGTGTCCCTAACAGCCTGTCCCTGCTCCACACA
Source organism: Bufo bufo (assembly GCF_905171765.1). Classification (NCBI taxonomy): domain Eukaryota; kingdom Metazoa; phylum Chordata; class Amphibia; order Anura; family Bufonidae; genus Bufo; species Bufo bufo. The sequence continues at coordinate 702,060,458 of NC_053391.1, read as the reverse complement.
GCAACCTCTCCCTACACTGACAAAAGACTGAATGTAAAATGGCGGCCAGATCGGGTTTATTTATAAGGTAGGGGGTGTGTCCATGTGCTGAAACGTCTCAATTGGCTGTCCTGTACCACCTGATGGATGTGTCATGGGTCAAAGTTCTTCATAATGTTAAAGAATATGGCGGGCGCAAATATCGCAATATGTTAGCATGTTCGGCGAATCGCGAACGAGCAAAGTTCACCGCGAAACGACCGCCAGGCGATCCCCAAGGCCATCTCTACTGACGTGCACTTTGGCAGACACCTACAGGCTCAAGGACTGGCCCACCTACTGTTCTACATGTGTGTGCAGGGCTGGTACTGCCTTTTTGGCAAAGAAATGACGGCTACTGACTCTTGGCTGGGGGTGTCTGATGTCACTTGGGACGAAGTGGATGACCGAGTCAACCATTCAAGAACCCCTGGGTTGCTGGTCAAGACACAACTGCTAGATGACACCGGGAGCTCAGGCCTCTCCCTGCGACTTCTGCTGCCATGGCCCCTTACTCTGCTGCGACCTGTGCCTGCGCCAGAAACATTTAGGCCTCTGCCACGCCCCTGTGCAAGGCCTTACACTTCTCTGTCTGACATAATGTTAGATCAAATCAATAAATAAAAAGGAAATTAACCCCTTCCCGACCTTTGACGTACTGTTACGTCATAGGAACCACTGAGTTCCCGCAATTTGACGTAATAGTACGTCATAGTGATCGCGCGGGCACCGGAGTGGTGCGCGTGCGATCACTGCAGGGGCCCGGCAGTCAGTGGTAGCTGGGCCCCTCCTCTGTCCGCCGTCATCGCTGTAAAATCCGATGCAGGCGGATTAACCCCTTCTATGCCATAGAAGAGGTTTGTGTCAGGTGAACGATCGCATCGAGTCCCCGCGCTGCTGTGGCGGGGACTCGATACGACACAAGGCAGCCCAATGCCGTGCAGAGGCTGCCCAATGCCTTGCACGGCAATCGGGAACTGCCTTCTACGGAAGCCGAGGAGATCCAGCCTCAGGCCCGTCTCCCAGGTAACCTGTCCAGCCTCAGACTGGGTCTCCTAGCAACCTGTTAGTGTATGACCTGTCATACACTAACAGGCAATGCATTACAATGCAGATGTATTGTAATGCATTGCAGAGGGGATCAGACCCCTAAAAGTGAATGTCATAAATAAAGTAAAGTAAAAAAAACTAAAAAAAAATGTTTTTAATAAAATTAATAAAGTAATAAAATTAATAAAGTAAAAAAAAAAAAAAAAACGCCCCTTTCCGCTTATTTTATAATAAAAAACAGAAAAAAAAATAAAACACACATATTAGGTATCGCCGCGTGCGCGTAATGACCGGCTATATAAATATATCACATGATCCACCCCGTCTGATAAACACCATAAAATTTTTTAAAAAAAATGTGTAAAAAAAAGGCATTTTTGTAACCTTACATCACAAAAAGTGCAACACCAAGCGATCAAAAAGGCATATGCCCCACAAAATGGTATAAATAAAACCATCACCTCATCCCGCAAAAAATGAGCCCCTACCTAAGACAATCGCCCAAAAATAAAAAAAAACTATAGCTCTCAGAACATGGAGACACTAAAATATAATTTTATTTGTTTCAAAACTGCTATTATTGTGCTAAAGTGAAATTCATAAAAAAATATTAAAATAAAAATTAGGTATCGCCACGTCCGTAACAATCAGCTCTATAAAAATATTACATTATCTAACCACTCAGGTGAACACCGTCACCTCATCCCGCAAAAAATTAGACCCTACCTAAGAGAATCGGTCAGAAAATAAAAAAGCTATGGCTCACAGACTATGGAGACACTAAAATATGATTCGTTTTTGCTGCAAAACTGCTATTATTGTGCTAAAGTGAAAAAAAAAAAAAAAAAAAGTATACATATTAGGTATCGCCGCATCCGTAACAAACAGCTCTATAAAAATATCACATGACCGAACCACTCAGGTGAACACCGTAAAAAAAAAAAAAAAATGTGTAAAAAAAGCCATTTTTGTCACATTACATCACAAAAATTGTAACAGCAAGTGATCAAACAAGCGTATGCCCCCCAAAATAGTACCAATTAGCCCGTCACCTCATCCCTCAAAAAATGAAACCCTACCTGAGAGAATCGGTCAAAAAATAAAAAAGCTATGGCTCTCAGACGATGAGACACTAAAATATCATTATTTCGGTTTCAAAAATGCTATTATTGTGTAAAACTTAAATAAATAAGAAAAAGTAGACATATTAGGTATTGCCATGTCCGTAAAGATCTGCTCTATAAAAAAGTCACATGACCTAATCCCTCAGGTAAATGCTGTAAAAATAAAAAATAAAAACGGTGCCAAAACATAAATTTTTTTGTTACCTTGCCTCACAAAAAACGTAATATAGAGCAATAAAAAAATCATATGTACCCCAAAATAGTACCAATAAAACTGGCACCTTATCCCGTAGCTTCCAAAATGTGGTCACTTTTTTTTAGTTTCTACTGTACGACTGTAGTTGTGCATCAGGGGGACTTCAAATGGGACATGGCATCTAGAAACCAGTTCAGCTAAATTTGCCTTATAAAAACCATATGGCATTCCTTTCCTTCTGCGCCCTGCCGTGTGCCCGTACAGAAGTTTACAATCACATGTGGGGTGTTTCTGTAAACCGCAGAATCAGAGTAATAAATATGGAGTATTATTTGGCTGTTAACCCTTGCTTTGTTACTGAAAAAATTGATTAAAATGTAAAATCTGCGAAAAAAGTTAAATTCTGAAATTTCATCTCCATTCTCCATCAATTCTTGTGGAACACCTAAAGGGTTAACAAAGTTTGTAAAAGCAGTTTTGTATACCTTGAGGGGTGCAGTTTCTAAAATGGGGTCATTTTGGGGTGGTTTCTATTATGTAAGCCTCACAAAGTGACTTCATACCTGAACTGGTCCTTAAAAAGTGGGTTTTGGACATTTTCTTAAAAATTTCAAGATATGCTTCCATACTTCTAAGCCTTCTAACGTCCCCAAAAAAATAAAATGTAATTTTCAAAATGAACCAAGCATGAACTAGACATATGGAGAATGTAAAGTAATTACTATTTTTGAAGGTATTACTATCTATTATAAAAGTAGAGAAATTTACATTTTAAAATTTGCAAATTTTTCTAAATTTTTGGTAAATTTGGTATTTTTTTATGAATAAAAGCTTTTTTTTTTTACTTATTTTTACCACTGTCATGAAGTACAATATGTGAAGAGAAAACAATCTCAGAATGGCCTGTATAAGTAAAAGCATTTTAAAGTTATCACCACATAAAGTGACACATGTCAGATTTGCAAAAAATGGCCTGGGCAGGAAGGTGAAAACAGGCCTGGGGTTGAAGGGGTTAAAACACCCCAAAAAAGTCAGTAATTTTCTCACTTCACCACACAATGGCAAACACTTTTTTTGTGCCACTAATACACGCAAAACGGCAAAAAGGCCCTTATTTTTTTCCACTTATACACTCCACAAAAGGGCTTTAGAACATATAACTGCACAGCTGAACAGCAAATAGGCTGTTATTTTTTTCCACTTATATACTCCACAAAAGGCTTTATAACATATAACTGCACCGCTGAACGGCAAATATATTTTTCTTTTGCCACTAGTACACAACAAAAAGTGCTTTAGAACATATTTTTCGCCCTATAAGATGCACTTTTCCCCCCCAAAAGTGTGTGTGTGTGTGTGGGGGGGGGGGGGGGAAATGGCAATGCATCTTATGGGGCGATTACTGCCATTTACACTGATACATCGCATACCGCAATGCTGCACAGCACGGCCGGTGGTGTATCAGCAGAGAGGGAGGAGGGGTGGGGGCCGGCATCTGGTGTTGTAATGGCAGCGGGGCCCAGTGCAGTCTCTGTATTCTATTATACAAGGGCCCCGCTCACTGTAGTATTAATAGGTAACATGTAGGCATGGGCGCTGTTCTAAACTATAGTAATCCTCTGCAGCATAGAGAAATCCATGTAGTATGGTACTCACTTGAAACTCCTGTAGGCAGGCCGGGCTGGCGGCGGCAGCGTAACATCATTTAGTACCTCATGCCTCTGCTCCTCCCACTTTATTAATAAAGCAGGCGGAGCAGGCTCGAGACGTAGTGAATAATGTTACGCTGCCACCGCCCGCCCAGCCTGCCTACAGGAGTTTCAAGTGAGTACCGTACTCTATGTACTCTACACTGCGTGCAGAATTATTAGGCAAATGAGTATTTTGACCACATCATCCTCTTTATGCATGTTGTCTTACTCCAAGCTGTATAGGCTCGAAAGCCTACTACCAATTAAGCATATTAGGTGATGTGCATCTCTGTAATGAGAAGGGGTGTGGTCTAATGACATCAACACCCTATATCAGGTGTGCATAATTATTAGGCAACTTCCTTTCCTTTGGCAAAATGGGTCAAAAGAAGGACTTGACAGGCTCAGAAAAGTCAAAAATAGTGAGATATCTTGCAGAGGGATGCAGCACTCTTAAAATTGCAAAGCTTCTGAAGCGTGATCATCGAACAATCAAGCGTTTCATTCAAAATAGTCAACAGGGTCGCAAGAAGCGTGTGGAAAAACCAAGGCGCAAAATAACTGCCCATGAACTGAGAAAAGTCAATCGTGCAGCTGCCAAGATGCCACTTGCCACCAGTTTGGCCATATTTCAGAGCTGCAACATCACTGGAGTGCCCAAAAGCACAAGGTGTGCAATACTCAGAGACATGGCCAAGGTAAGAAAGGCTGAAAGACGACCACCACTGAACAAGACACACAAGCTGAAACGTCAAGACTGGGCCAAGAAATATCTCAAGACTGATTTTTCTAAGGTTTTATGAACTGATGAAATGAGAGTGAGTCTTGATGGGCCAGATGGATGGGCCCGTGGCTGGATTGGTAAAGGGCAGAGAGCTCCAGTCCGACTCAGACGCCAGCAAGGTGGAGGTGGAGTACTGGTTTGGGCTGGTATCATCAAAGATGAGCTTGTGGGGCCTTTTCGGGTTCAGGATGGAGTCAAGCTCAACTCCCAGTCCTACTGCCAGTTTCTGGAAGACACCTTCTTCAAGCAGTGGTACAGGAAGAAGTCTGCATCCTTCAAGAAAAACATGATTTTCATGCAGGACAATGCTCCATCACACGCATCCAAGTACTCCACAGCGTGGCTGGCAAGAAAGGGTATAAAAGAAGAAAATCTAATGACATGGCCTCCTTGTTCACCTGATCTGAACCCCATTGAGAACCTGTGGTCCATCATCAAATGTGAGATTTACAAGGAGGGAAAACAGTACACCTCTCTGAACAGTGTCTGGGAGGCTGTGGTTGCTGCTGCACGCAATGTTGATGGTGAACAGATCAAAACACTGACAGAATCCATGGATGGCAGGCTTTTGAGTGTCCTTGCAAAGAAAGGTGGCTATATTGGTCACTGATTTGTTTTTGTTTTGTTTTTGAATGTCAGAAATGTATATTTGTGAATGTTGAGATGTTATATTGGTTTCACTGGTAACATAGTAACATAGTAACATAGTACATAAGGCCGAAAAAAGACATTTGTCCATCCAGTTCGGCCTGTTATCCTGCAAGTTGATCCAGAGGAAGGCAAAAAACCCTGTGAGGTAGAAGCCAATTTTCTCCACTTTAGGGGAATAAAAAATTTCTTCCCGACTCCAATCAGAATAACTCCCTGGATCAACGACCCCTCTCTAGTAGCTATAGCCTGTAATATTATTACGCTCTAGAAACACATCCAGGCCCCTCTTGAATTCCTTTATTGTACTCACCATCACCACCTCCTCAGGCAGAGAGCTCCATAGTCTCACTGCTCTTACCGTAAAGAATCCTCTTCTATGTTTGTGTACAAACCTTCTTTCCTCCAGACGCAGAGGATGTCCCCTCGTCACAGTCACAGTCCTGGGGATAAATAGCTGATGGGATAGATCTCTGTACTGACCCCTGATATATTTATACATATTAATTAGATCTCCCCTCAGTCGTCTTTTTTCTAAAGTGAATAACCCTAATTTTGATAATCTTTCAGGGTACTGTAGTTGCCCCATTCCAGTTATTACTTCAGTTGCCCTCCTCTGAACCCTCTCTAGCTCTGCTATGTCTGCCTTGTTTACAGGAGCCCAGAACTGTACACAGTACTCCATGTGTGGTCTGACTAGCGATTTGTAAAGTGGTAGGACTATGTTCATATCACGGGAATCTATGCCCCTTTTGATGCAACCCATTATCTTGTTGGCCTTGGCAGCAGCTGCCTGACACTGGTTTTTGCTGTTTAGTTTGCTGTTTATTAAAATTCCTAGATCCTTTTCCATGTCAGTGTTACCGAGTGTTTTACCATTTAGTATGTACGGGTGACTTGCATTTTTCCTTCCCATGTGCATAACCTTACATTTATCAGTGTTAAACCTCATCTGCCACTTATCTGCCCAAGCCTCCAATCTATCCAGATCCATCTGTAGTAGTATACTGTCCTCTGTAGTATATATATACAGTATACTGTCCTCTGTAGTATATATACAGTATACCATCCTCTGTAGTAGTATATGGTCCTCATCAGTGTAAATTACTTTACACAGTTTAGTGTCATCTGCGAAAATTGATACTTTACTATGCAAGCCTTCTACAAGATCATTAATAAATATATTGAAGAGAATAGGGCCCAATACAGACCCCTGAGGTACTCCACTAGTGACAGTGACCCCTCCAGTACTGACCCCTGAGGTACCCCACTAGTGACAGTGACCCAATCTGAATGTGTACCGTTAATAACCACCCTCTGTTTTCTATCACTCAGCCAGTTACTTACCCACATACAGATGTTTTCTCCCAGTCCAAGCATTCTCATTTTATATACTAACCTTTTATGTGGTACAGTGTCAAATGCTTTGGAGAAGTCCAGATATACGACATCCATTGATTCGTCGCTGTCAAGTCTAGAACTTACCTCCTCATAGAAACTGATTAAATTAGTCTGACATGACCGATCCCTCACGAAGCCATGCTGATATGGCGTTATTTGCTTATTTCCGTTGAGATGCTCTAAGATATCATCTCTCAGAAAACCTTCAAACAGTTTACCCACAACAGATGTTAAACTTACCGGCCTATAGTTTCCAGGCTCTGTTTTTGGCCCCTTTTTGAATATTGGCACCACATATGCCACGCGCCAATCCTGTGGGACATTCCCTGTCAGTATAGAGTCCACAAATATCAGAAATAAGGGTCTGGCTATGACATTACTTAATTCCTTTAGGATACGGGGGTGTATGCCATCCGGTCCTGGCGATTTGTCTATTTTAATCTTTTTAAGCCGCTGATGTACTTCTTCCTGGGTCAGACAGGACACTTTTAATGGGGAATTTATTTTTGCATTCTGCATGTCATCTGACAATTTATTTTCCTCAGTGAATACATTGGAGAAAAAAATATTTAACAGCTTTGCTTTCTCCTCGTCGCTCTCTGCGACTCCCCCCTCATTACTCTTTAAAGGGCCGACACCTTCAGATTTATACTTTTTAACATTTATATAATTGAAGAACATTTTAGGGTTGGTTTTACTCTCTTTGGCAATTAATCTCTCGGTCTCTAGTTTGGCCGCTTTTATTTGTTTTTTACATGTTCTATTTTTTTCCTTATAGTTTTTCAGTGCTTCCGTGCAACCCTCCTGTTTTAGTGTTTTATATGCTTTCTTTTTGTCATTTATTGCTTTCTTTACAGTTCTATTTATCCACATTGGTTTCTTTTTGTTCCTTAACCTTTTATTACCATACGGTATGTACCTCTGACAATGAGTTTTTAGGATGTTTTTAAAGATATCCCATTTTGTGTCTGTATTTGTGAGGACTTTGTCCCAGTTAGTTTGGCCTATGGCCTCTCTTAGTTGGCTAAATTTAGCTTTTTTGAAGTTTGGTATTTTTGTTCCTCCCTGTAGAAACGCTCTTTTGAATGATAATTGGAAGGTTATTACTTTATGGTCACTATTTCCCAGGTGTCCCCCGACCTGCACGTCTGTTGTTCTGTCAGGTCTATTGGTTAATACTAAGTCCAGTATGGACGTCCCTCTAGTCGGGTCCTGAACCAGTTGGGAGAGGTAATTGTCTTTGGTTATAGCCACGAACCTGTTTCCCTTATGAGATATACAAGTTTCAGTTTCCCAGTCTATATCTGGGTAGTTGAAGTCCCCCATAATAACCACCTCATTATGATTTGCCGCCTCGTCTATCTCGTTTAGTAGTAGATTTTCTGTGGACTCTGGTATATTAGGTGGTTTATAGTAAACTCCTATTAGTAATTTATTGTTGTTTTTAGCTCCATGTATCTCTACCCATAGTGACTCCACATGTTCATGTCCCTCACTTATATCTTCTCGGACTGTGGGCTTTAGACAGGACTTTATATAAAGGCAGACCCCTCCCCCTCTCCGGTTTTGACGATCCTTTCTAAACAGACTGTAACCTTGTACATTAACTGCCCCGTCATAGCTATCATCCAGCCATGTCTCAGTTATTCCCACTATGTCATAGTCCTCCTCACACATCACTAATTCCAGTTCACCAGTTTTATTAGTCAGGCTTCTGGCATTAGTATATATACATGTGAGAGGTTTATGTATATTTTTTACCCTACACCTTTCCTTCTGAATTGTTCTAGTCCCTCCTTCCATTCCTCCTCCATTCTTATTACCTTGCCCCCGGTCTCTATCTGCACTATCTTCCCCTCCTATAACGTAATTACCCTCCACCCCAGTCCCTAGTTTAAACACTCCTCCAACCTTCTAGCCATCTTTCTCCCCAGCACAGCTGCCCCTTCCCCATTGAGGTGCAGCCCGTCCCTACGATAGAGCCTGTTGCCGATAGAAAAATCGGCCCAGTTCTCCAGGAACCCAAACCCCTCCATCCTACACCAGTTCTTGAGCCACTTGTTAATCTCCCTAATCTCCCATTGCCTTTCTTGTGTGGCTCGTGGTACAGGCAGTATTTCGGAAAATACTACCTTAGAGGTCATTGCCCTCAGCTTTTGACCTAAATCCCTGAAATCATTTTTAAGGACTCTCCACCTACCTCTAACTTTGTCATTGGTTCCGATATGGACCATGACCGCTGGATCGTCTCCAGCCCCTCCCATTAATCTGTCAACCCGATCCGCGATGTGTCGAACTCTAGCGCCAGAAGACAGCACACTGTTCGGCGATCACGGTCTTTGTGACAGATTTCCCTATCTGTTCCCCTAATAATGGAGTCTCCCACTACCAGCACCTGTCTGGCCTGCCCTGCTCTCCTGGTTCCCTGCTTACTGGAGCTGACATTCCCCTGACTGGCAGAGGAAGTGTCTGGCTGCAGCAGTGCCGTCCCCGGACTGACATCCCCCTCATCTGCCAAACGTGCAAACTTGTTGGGGTGTGTCAGATCAGGGCTAGCCTCCCTGGCACTCTTCCCTCTACCCCGCTTTCTAACTTTTACCCAGCTAGCTACCTCACTTTCCTCAGCCTCCTCTCTGTCACCCTCCCCCTCATCTACCCCAAAGAGTGCTTGCTCGGTGAGAAGCAAACTCTTTTGCAAATTATCAATGCCTCTCAGTGTTGCAACTTGCCCATTTAGAGACTCGATCTGCGATTCCAAACGGGTAATTTGCTCACATCTAGAACAAAGATATACACCCTCGAACGGCTGTTCCAGGACTGCATACATCATGCAAGATGTGCACTGGACTGCGTTGTAAATTGTGCAACACATACTGAATGGGGATTACAACAGTAAAAAAGTAAAACAGTATAAATGATTTAGATTTAGACCCTGTCTGCTGTAGTTGAAGGACCACGTAAAATTAAGCCAACAACACACAAGGAAATTATATCCAACCTTAGTTTCCAAACTCCTTTTCTTAAACTCCTTATTTTTTAACTCCACTTAATAAGAAGCCACTTAGTAGAGCAAGCCTCAGAAAGAGCAGGCTCTGAAGAGTATAAGTGGCTCAATTTATAGCACCTGGTTGCCCCAGGCACTCGCCTTAATTAAGCAGAGAAAAAAACAAAACAAAAAAAAAACGATTTTAAATGTAAGTACAAAAATACAAACACTTAACTTTCAATGATCTCTGCTGCAATCCACACTCAGCCACCTGCAATCACTCCCACAAAACCACACACAGCTCTAGAACTCCTTATTTTTTAACTCCACTTAATAAGAAGCCACTTAGTAGAGCAAGCCTCAGAAAGAGCAGGCTCTGAAGAGTATAAGTGGCTCAATTTATAGCACCTGGTTGCCCCAGGCACTCGCCTTAATTAAGAAGAAAAAAAAAAAAAAAAAAAAAAACGATTTTAAATGTAAGTACAAAAATACAAACACTTAACTTTCAATGATCTCTGCTGCAATCCACACTCAGCCACCTGCAATCACTCCCACAAAACCACACACAGCTCTAGAACTCCTTATTTTTTAACTCCACTTAATAAGAAGCCACTTAGTAGAGCAAGCCTCAGAAAGAGCAGGCTCTGAAGAGTATAAGTGGCTCAATTTATAGCACCTGGTTGCCCCAGGCACTCGCCTTAATTAAGCAGAGAAAAAAAAAAAAAAACGATTTTAAATGCAAGTACAAAAATACAAACACTTAACTTTCAATGATCTCTGCTGCAATCCACACTCAGCCACCTGCAATCACTCCCACAAAACCACACACAGCTCTAGAACTCCTTATTTTTTAACTCCACTTAATAAGAAGCCACTTAGTAGAGCAAGCCTCAGAAAGAGCAGGCTCTGAAGAGTATAAGTGGCTCAATTTATAGCACCTGGTTGCCCCAGGCACTCGCCTTAATTAAGCAGAGAAAAAAAAAAACAAAAAAAAAAACGATTTTAAATGCAAGTACAAAAATACAAACACTTAACTTTCAATGGTAAAAATAAATAATTGAAATGGGTATATATTTGTTTTTTGTTAAGTTGCCTAATAATTATGCACAGTAATAGTCACCTGCACACACAGATATCCCCCTAAAATAGCTAAAACTAAAAACAAACTAAAAACTACTTCCAAAAATATTCAGCTTTGATATTAATGAGTTTTTTGGGTTCATTGAGAACATGGTTGTTGTTCAATAATAAAATTAATCCTCAAAAATACAACTTGCCTAATAATTCTGCACTCCCTGTATGCTGCAGAGGATTACTATAGTTTAAAACAGCGCCCATGCCTACACGTTACCTATTAATACTACAGTGAGCGGGGCCCGATGTAATAGAATACAGTGACTGCACCGGGCCCCGCTGCCATTACAACACCAGATGCCGGCCCCACCCCCTGTATTGGGGTTTATTCACTATTTTACACAGGACACTGTTATGGGGGGGGGGGGGGGCTGTGCATGATACTGTTCTGGGGGGTGGAATCTGTGGATGACACATATATAGCATAAGATGCTATATATGTGTCATCCACAGATCCCCCCCATAGCAGTGTCATTAACAAATCCCCCATAAAATTGTCATCCACAGATCCCCCCATAACAGTGCCATCCACAGATTCCCCATAACAGTGTCATCCACAGATCCCCCCATAACAGTGTCATCCACAGATCCCCCATAACAGTGCCATCCACAGATCCCCCATAACAGTGCTATCCACAGATCGCCCCATAACAGTGCCATCCACAGATCGCCCCATAACAGTGCCATCCACAGATCCCCATAACAGTGTCATCCACAGATCCCTCATAACAGTGCCATCCACAGATCCTCCATAACAGTGCCATCCACAGATCCTCCATAACAGTGCCATCCACATATCGCCCCTTAACAGTGCCATCCACAGATCCCTCATAACAGTGCCATCCACAGATCGCCCATAACAGTGTCATCCACAGATCGCCCATAACAGTGTCATCCACAGATCCCCATAACAGTGCCATCTACAGATCGCCCATAACAGTGCCATCCACAGATCGCCCATAACAGTGTCATCCACAGATTCTTCATAACAGTGCCATCCACAGATCGCCCATAACAGTGCCATCCACAGATCGCCCATAACAGTGCCATCCACAGATCCTTCATAACAGTGCCCTCCACAGATTGCCCATAACAGTGCCATCCACAGATCCCTCATAACAGTACCATCCACAGATCGCCCATAACAGTGTCATCCACAGATCCCCATAACAGTGCCATCCACAGATCGCCCATAACAGTGTCATCTACAGATCGCCCATAACAGTGTCATCCACAGATCCTTCATAACAGTGCCATCCACAGATCGCCCATAACAGTGCCATCCACAGATCCTTCATAACAGTGCCATCCACAGATTTCCCATTACAGTACCATCCACAGATCCCCCATTACAGTGCCATCCACAGATCCCCCATAACAGTGCCATTGTCACCGCCAGTTCTGTGAGAAGATCTGGCAGACGTTCTTCTCTACCTCTTGTATGATGTTCTTTGTTTTGGTTTCACTTTCTCATCTCACTTATTTCGACTAAAACTCTAAAAACTTTCCATTTGCTACTATTGGCAAGGTTGATGCGGATGTGTTTTCCGAGAGTGGTGTCCAGGAGTTGCCCCCTCACCGGGTGTATGACTGCCCTATTAATCTCATCCCAGGTGCCAAACTGCCAAAATCACGATTATACAATCTCTCCCAACCTGAAAGAGTCGCTATGCGTACTTAGATCTCTGAGAGCCTGAGAAAGGGACACATCTGACCCTCGAAGTCACCTGTTGCAGCTGGGTTTTTTTTGTTAAGAAAAAAGATGGTTCTTTAAGACCTTGTCTGGATTTCAGGGAGCTGAACCGTATAACGATTCGTGACCCATATCCGCTTCCTCTGATCCAGGACCTGTTTAACCAGATTGTTGGGGCTAAAGTTTTTTCTAAGTTGGATTTAAGAGGGGCATACAACCTAGTCAGGGTCAGGGAAGGGGACGAATGGAAGACGGCCTTCAATACCCCTGAGGGTCATTTCGAGAATTTGGTTATGCCCTTTGGCCGTCTTCCAACATTTTGTGAACAGCATTTTTTATCATTTAATGGGGAAATTTGTAATGGTGTATCTAGATGACATTTTGATTTTTTCTCCTGATTTCAAGACTTATCGGGACCACCTACGTCAGGTCTTGCTGATTCTGCGGGAGAATAAATTGTACGCTAAACTGGAAAAATGCGTGTTTGCGGTTCCAGAGATTCAATTTCTTGGTTTTCTTCTCTTCGCTTCTGGTTTTCGGATGGACCCGGAGAAGGTCCGCGCTGTGCTTGATTGGGAGCTTCCTGAGAATCAGAAGGCGCTGATGCGGTTTTTGGGTTTTGCCAATTATTATATTGGGCAGACTAGATGGGCCAAATGGTTCTTATCTGCCGACACATTCTATCTATGTTTCTATTACAGAAAGTTCATTTTGAATTATTCCTCTGTTGTTAAGCCACTCAATGATATGACTAAAAGGTGGATTTTTCCTCGTGGTCGGTAGATGCGCTTAAAGCCTTTTCTAGTATTAAAGAGAGTTTTGCTTCCGCTCCCATTTTGGTACAACCTGATGTCTCTCTACCTTTTATTGTTGAGGTGGATGCTTCTGAGGTGGGTGTGGGTGCGGTCTTATATCAGGGTCCCTCTCCTGCCAAATGGCGACCGGGTGCCTTTTTCTCAAGGAAACTCTCCACTGCAGAGAGAAATCACGATGTGGGAGATAGGGAGTTGTTGGCCATCAAATTTGCTTTTGAGGAATGGCGCCATTGGTTAGAGGGAGCCAGACACCCTATTACCATGTTTACCGACCATAAAAATCTGGCCTACTTGGAATCGGCCAAGCGTCGAACCTGAGACAGGCCAAATGGTCTTTGTTCTTTTCTAGGTTTAATTTTGTTGTTACGTTCCGCCCTGGGGTTAAAAATGTGAAGGCGGATGCCCTGTCATGTTGTTTTCCGGAAGGGGGGAACTTTGAAGACCCGGGTCCCATTTTGGCTGAAGGGGTGGTCGTCTCTGCTCTTTATCCTGATTTGGAGACAGAGGTTCAGGCAGCCCAGGCAGAGGCTCCTGATCTTTGTCCTCCTGGGAGGTTGTTTGTGCCTCTCGCTTTACGGCACAAAGTTTTTAAAGAGCACCACGATACTGTCCTTGCTGGGCACCCGGGGGGTAGAGCCACAGTGGATCTCATTGCTCAGATATTCTGGTGGCCGGCTCTTCGTAAGACGGTTGAGGGTTTTGTGGCAGCCTGCGAGACCTGCGCTCGTGCCAAGGTCCCTCATTCATGGCCATCGGGTTCTCTCCTCCCGTTACCCATTCCATCCCGTCCTTGGACGCATCTGTCCATGGACTTCATTACGGACCTGCCTCGTTCCTCGGGGAAGACTGTGATTCTGGTGGTAGTGGACCGTTTTAGTAAAATGGCACATTTAATTCCCTTTTCTGGGTTACCCAATGCTAAGACGCTGGCGCAAGCGTTTGTTGATCATATTGTTAAATTGCATGGTATTCCTTCAGACATCGTTTCTGATAGGGGCACGCAATTTGTTTCCAGATTCTGGAAGGCCTTCTGTTCTCGCTTGGGGGTTCGGTTGTCGTTCACTTCTGCTTTTCACCCGCAGTCGAATGGTCAGACCGAACGCGTCAATCAGAATCTGGAGACATACAGTCAGGTCCATAAATATTGGGACATCGACACAATTCTTACATTTTTGGCACTATACACCACCACAATGGATTTGAAATTAAACAAACAAGATGTGCTTTAACTGCAGACTGTCAGCTTTAATTTGAGGGTATTTACATCAAAATCAGGTGAACGGTGTAGGAGTTACAACAGTTTGCATATGTGCCTCCCACTTGTTAAGGAACCAAAAGTAATGGGACAATTGTCTTCTCAGTTGTTCAATGGCCAGGTGTGTGTTACTCCCTCATTATCCTAATTACAATGAGCAGATAAAAGGTCCAGAGTTCATTTCAAGTGTGCAATTTGCATTTGGAATCTGTTGCTGTCAACTCTCAAGATGAGATCCAAAGAGCTGTCACCATCAGTGAAGCAAGCCATCATTAGGCTGAAAAAACAAAACAAACCCATCAGAGAGATAGCAAAAACATTAGGCATGGCCAAAACAACTGCTTGGAACATCCTTAAAAAGAAGGAACGCACCGGTGAGCTCAGTCAACACAAAAAGACCCGGAAGACCACAGAAAATAACTGTGGTGGATGACTGAAGAATTATTTCCCTGGTGAAGAAAACACCCTTCACAACAGTTGGCCAGATCAAGAACACTCTCCAGGTGGTAGGTGTATGTGTGTCAAAGTCAACAATCAAGAGAAGACTTCCCCAGAGTGAATACAGAGGGTTCACCACAAGATGTAAACCATTGGTGAGCCTCAAAAACAGGAAGGCCAGATTAGAGTTTGCCAAATGACATATAAAAAAGCCTTCACAGTTCTGGAACAACATCCTATGGACAGATGAGACCAAGATCAACTTGTACCAGAGTGATGGGAAGAGAAAAGTATGGAGAAGGAAAGGAACTGCTCATGATCCTAAGCATACCACCTCATCAGTGAAGCATGGTGGTGGTAGTAGTTCAAGAGAAAAAAAAAAATACCGAGATGAAAGCCGCACATCTAAAAAAATATCACATTTATTTAAAGCAACAGACACGACAAGAAATAGGTTAAAATTATTGTATACAATACAATTACACATGCCACCCTGACTCACCACAAAGCCATGAACATACCCCCACATGAATAAATATATAACAGTTTAAAGTGCATGAAATCCATCAACAAATGGAAAGCTGTAATACTTATCTTTTAAAGTAGCATGGTGTGGGTGTGCGTGGTGGTCAGGAAGAAAGCCCAACGCGTATCGCCAGGCTCTGCTGGCTTCCTCAGGGGTGCCTGTACCTGAATGGCACATGAGCTAGTATATACACTCACCTAAAGAATTATTAGGAACGTCATACTAATACGGTGTTGGACCCCCTTTTGCCTTCAGAACTGCCTTAATTCTACGTGGCATTGATTCAACAAGGTGCTGATAGCATTCTTTAGAAATATTGGCCCATATTGATAGGATAGCATTTTCAGTTGATGGAGACTTGAGGGATGCACATCCAGGGCACGAAGCTCCCGTTCCATCACATCCCAAAGATGCTCTATTGGGTTGAGATCTGGTGACTGTTGGGCCATTTTAGTACAGTGAACTCATTGTCATGTTCGAGAAACCAATTTGAAATGATTCGAGCTTTGTGACATGGTGCATTATCCTGCTGGAAGTAGCCATCAGAGGATGGGTACATGTTCTCATTCTGTTTACGCCAAATTCGGACTCTACCATTTGACTGTCTCAACAGAAATCACGACTCATCAGACCAGGCAACATTTTTCCAGTCTTCAACAGTCCAATTTTGGTGAGCTCGTGCAAACTGTAGCCTCTTTTTCCTATTTGTAGTGGAGATGAGTGGTACCCGGTGGGGTCTTCTGCTGCTGTAGCCCATCCGCCTCAACGCTGTGCGTGTTGTGGCTTCACAAATGCTTTGCTGCAGACCTCGGTTGTAACGAGTGGTTATTTCAGCCAACGTTGCTCTTCTATCAGCTTGAATCAGTCGGCCCATTCTCCTCTGACCTCTAGCATCCACAAGGCATTTTTGCCCACAGGACTGCCGCATACTGGATGTTTTTCCCTTTTCACACCATTCTTTGTAAACCCTAGAAATGGTTGTGCGTGAAAATCCCAGTAACTGAGCAGATTGTGAAATTCTCAGACCGGCCCGTCTGGCACCAACAACCATGCCACGCTCAAAATTGCTTAAATCACCTTTCTTTCCCATTCTGACATTCAGTTTGGAGTTCAGGAGATTGTCTTGACCAGGACCACCCCCCTAAATGCATCGAAGCAACTGCCATGTGATTGGTTGACTAGATAATTGCATCAATGAGAAATAGAACAGGTGTTCCTAATAATTCTTTAGGTGAGTGTACATGCATAGTAACTAATCATAATGATTTTCACCTGTGTCATAGGCGTTCCCATGGAGCATGAGGGCGGTAACCCCACGCTGGTGAGGGAGAAGGGAGGGGAAGAAGAGGAGGCTCGATACCCTCTATGGAGGGTCAGCATGGCAACTGATAGACGCCGAAACGAACGGCGACCGGAAGTGACGTCCGCCCATGCGCATAGCCGAGCCGGCGCGTCCTGCGTTCCAAATAGCGGAAACAGCAGGGTGCGCAGGCTCAGAAGGCACACACTGCTTGTCACATACCGGAAACCACATAGTGAAGTTGGAGTGCAATATGCGCATATAAGAGAGCCCTGTGGGCGAGGGGACAAAGCGGAAAGAAAAGGAGGAGAGTAAGCAAACAGATAGACATACCTAGCATGTATAAACAATACCTTGACCCAATAAAAACTTAAGACCCTATCTAAGTGCATAATCGAGTGTGCTCAAAGAAACACCAAAAAAACATAAAAAACGGGTGAAAAAATATATATGAGGGGTAAAAGAAAATTGATAACAATCAATTTCCATCTAATAAATAAAGTATAATAATGAATTGCAAAATATTAATGACCATGATTGATTATATACATTTATGAAACCACATGATGTGTACCCCTTACTTAGTGATTTAATAAATGTGCCTATTTATGTGAACTATTCAAATATTATTTATATTGGTGTTTGATTGACTTGTATATACATTTTTCGTTGTTGTTTGTTATTTTTTATTTTTTATATTTTTTATTTTTTATATTTGGTATTTTTTATATTATTGTTATTTATTATTTACATTTTATATTTTTCTTTTTTTTAATTATTTTTTATATAATTATTATTTATTATTTATTATTATTATTTTTTATATCATTTTTTTTTAATATTTATTATTTTGTATGTATTATGTATTATTATTTTGTATATTCTATATTGTTTTTCATAGTTTTTTTGATTATTATTTATTTATTTGCATTGTACATTAATAGTTTTCTAAAGGTATGTGTATATGTTTGAGTAAAAAAAAAAAAAAGATGAAAGGTGGTGGTAGTGTCATGGCGTGGGCATGTATAGCTGCCAATGGAACTGCTTCTCTTGTATGTATTGATGATGTGACTGCTGACA
This sequence comes from Bufo bufo, assembly GCF_905171765.1. NCBI lineage: Eukaryota > Metazoa > Chordata > Amphibia > Anura > Bufonidae > Bufo > Bufo bufo. Next base: position 702,042,319 of record NC_053391.1, on the reverse strand, counting down.
AAAGCAGCAGGATGAATTCTGAAGTGTTTCGGGCAATATTATCTGCTCATATTCATCCAAATGCTTCAGAACTCATTGGACGGCGCTTCACAGTGCAGATGGACAATGACCCAAAGCATACTGCAAAAGCAACCAGAGAGTTTTCTAAGGGAAAGAAGTGGAATGTTCTGCAATGGCCGAGTCAATCACCGGACCTGAATCCGATTGAGCATTTCACTTGCTGAAGACAAAACTGAAGGGAAAATGCCCCAAGAACAAGCAGGAACTGAAGACAGTCGCAGTAGAGGCCTGGCAGAGCATCACCAGGGATGGAACCAGCGTCTGGTGATGTCTATGCGTTCCAGACTTCAGGCTGTAATTGACTGCAAAGGATTTGCAACCAAATATTAAAAAGTGAAAGTTTAATTTATGATTATTATTCTGTCCCATTACTTCTGGTTCCTTAACAAGTGGGAGGCACATATGCAAACTGCTGTAATTCCTGCACCGTTCACCTGATTTGGATGTAAATACCTCAAATTACAGCTGACAGTCTGCAGGTAAAGCACATTTTGTTTGTTTTTATTTCAAATCCATTGTGGTGGTGTATAGAGCCAAAAATTTTAGAATTGTGTCGTTGTCCCAATATTTATGGACCTGACTGTATCTGCGCTGTTTTGTGGCGGAGAATCAGGAGGATTGGTGTTCTTTTTTGTCCCTTGCTGAGTTTGCTTTAAATAACCGTTGCCAGGAGTCCTCTGATAAGTCACCATTTTTTGGTGCATATGGGTTTCATCCGCAGTTTGGGACATTCTCTGGAGAGGGGTCTTCTGGTTTACCTGATGAGGAGAGATTTTCCTCGTCTTTGTCATTTATTTGGCAAAAGATTCAGGGTAATCTGAAGAGGATGAGTGAGAGATATAAGCGTGTGGCTGATAAGAGACGTGTGCCTGGTCCGGACTGAATGTTGGTGATCTGGTGTGGTTGTCTACAAAGAATATCAAACTGAAGGTTCCCTCCTGGAAGTTGGGTCCTAAGTTTATTGGGCCTTACAAGATCTTGCCCGTCATCAATCCCGTTGCCTTCCGTCTTGATCTTCCTCAGACTTGGAAGATCCATAATGTTTTTCACAAGTCCCTATTAAAACCTTATGTCCAACCCACTGTACCCTCCTCTTTGCCTCCTCCTCCGATTATTGTTGATGGTAATCTTGAATTTCAGGTCTCTAGGATTGTGGATTCTCGCATTATCCGCGGTTCTCTTCAGTACCTTGTTCATTGGGAGGGTTATGGTCCTGAGGAGAGGATGTGGGTCCCAGTGGCGGACATTAAGGCATTCGTCTCATCAGGGCTTTCCATAGGTCTCATCCTGAGAAGGTGGGCTCTAAGTGTCCAGAGTCCACCCGTAGAGGGAGGGGTACTGTCACCGCCAGTTCTGTGAGAAGATCTGGCAGACGTTCTTCTCTACCTCTTGTATGATGTTCTTTGTTTTGGTTTCACTTTCTCATCTCCTTTCTTTCTGCCAGGTGTCACTTATTTCGACTAATCGTCTTCCTTTATAATCCCTCCCATACTGCCTCACTTTGCGGTTTATACTACTTCCTGGATGAGGTGTTCACTGCTAGAGGCTGCTTCTGCTGTTTGTTCAGATAAGTCATTTACTTTATTGTGTTTCCTTGCTGGCTTGATTCTAGGTGACCCTGACTCCGTCCGTATTAAGTGCAGGGAGCCGGTGGTCGTGTCCCCTCACTATTCTAGGGTTTTCAGGTGTCACATAGTATTAGGTACGCGGGCATGCAATCGTCTACCATACAGACCCTTGCATGTGCATAGCAGTCAGGGAGAGCTCTTAGGGTTTTATAGGGCTCACCTACAGATATAGCATCGCTAGCGCTCCCTTCAGAGCGCTAGCGCTCCAATTCAATTAGCAAACCCGAATCGCGTAAATAGCCATTGAGAAAAATCAAGGTGCAATGTTGGTTTGTGAACACCAGATGGCGAATGGAACTACAGTCAGTTAGTTAGTTCCGTTGCGCTATACAGTAAATATCAAAGTATCGCTGTGGAGATAGAAGTACTGTAGGTGTCAAGGCTTATTCCATTACAGAAGTCTCGTAAAGACGTCTAGCAGACATACAGGTTGTAAACCATTCGGCCCTAACTTCATATACTGTACAAAGCACTAAATCCAGTGCTTCATTCATGTTCCTCCAGGAGACATGCTGTTCATATGGTAACAAGTCATATACTGGCGGCAGTTAGCGGAGAAGGAGCAGTAAATCACTGATAAAGCCGGCCATATCAAGTGTCCTCCCTGTAAAGCTGGTAGCATAAGTTTTATATGAAGCAGTAGTAAATAAAACCCACCTCCTCCTCCACCTCTCGCCGTTCGCTTATCAACGCAGTATACAGTAAAAGAACGCTTGTCAGGTCCGCGTTGCAGAGGCAGAGATTAATCGCAGCTTAGCTTCACTTTAGTGGGGTGTTAATTGGCAGGAGTTTCGGTATTGTAAGAGCTGCCCACTGTATTTTCTTTCAAATCGTAAGATGCAGCGATGCATAATATATATGGCACAGTCATAGGGTACAGTGTTTGTTGCTGTACTAGCGGGTGTATTAACAAGTGTTCTCCTTCGTTAGTCACGGTCCACCGGTTGTCAGGTTCGCGCTGCACAGGCAGCGATTAATTAACGTTCTGTGTAGAGCCGATTCACGCTATCATTCAGTCTATCCTCCCGCTCTCTCCCCGGCTCTGTCTTTTCCGCTGCTGTTCGGTGCCTGCCCAATTTTAAGCTATTACAGTACTTTCCCCTATATTTATTTTAAAGGAAGAGGGGTGAAAGGGTTAATGCGCAGTCGGACTGGAGGTCAGGGGGACGCTCAAGAACATAAGGGGCCAATAAAAGAAAAAAAAATGGACAGTATCTGGGCTTTAAACATAATGGGGACTGCCATTTTCTTTTCTGACCGGTCCTTATATACCCCCCAGGGTGTGTTTTCATTGGTTGAAGGAGTCACATGCCCTCCCCTGGCCAATCACATTACTGAAACTAGGTTTCATTCAAAGAATACTGAATAGACAGCAAATGGGATACATTTTCCCACGGTCATGAGAGCGAATCAGGGGCAATCCCCGGTAATTAAGGGTAATTTCTGATGACAGGTTGTCAAAACACTGGTTTCATATTTGCTAACAAGTACTGTAATAGTTTAGAATTGGGCAGGCACCGAACAGCAGCGGAAAAGACAGAGCCGGGGAGAGAGCGGGAGGATAGACTGAATGATAGCGTGAATCGGCTCCACACAGAACGGTAATCACGTTTATTAACTAAAACAGGACAATAGCTAAAATAATGACCAGCAATAAAAAATAGCAATGAATAAAAAATAGTGATAGATCCAGGAGCATCCACAAACCAATAAATTAATATCCCTATAGACCAGTGAGTCTGACATCAATAGTAGGCAAATTAATGGAAACCCTATTAAAGGATAGGATTGTGGAACATCTAATATCCCATGGATTGCAAGATGAAAAACAACATGGGTTTACTTCAGGGAGATCATGTCAAACAAATCTTATAGATTTTTTTGACTGGGTGAATAAAATAATAGACGGTGGAGGTGCAGTAGACATCGCATATCTAGATTTTAGTAAGGCTTTTGACACTGTCCCACATAGAAGACTTATCAATAAACTGCAGTCATTGAGCATGGACTCCCATATTGTTGAGTGGATTAGGCAGTGGCTGAGTGACAGACAACAGAGGGTTGTAGTCAATGGAGAACATTCAAAACAAGGTAATGTTACCAGTGGGGTTCCACAGGGATCTGTACTGGGACCGATTTTGTTTAATATCTTCATAAGTGATATTGCAAAAGGCCAAGCTGGTAAGGTTTGTCTTTTTGCTGATGACACAAAGATATGTAACAGGGTTGATGTTCCTGGAGGGAAACGCCAAATGGAAAAGGATTTAGGAAAACTAGAAGAATGGTCAGAACTCTGGAAACTGAAATTTAATGTGGATAAGTGCAAGATAATGCACCTGGGGCGTAAAAACCCAAGGGCAGAATATAGAATATTTGACACAGTCCTGACCTCAGTATCTGAGGAAAGGGATTTAGGAGTAATTATTTCAGAAGACTTAAAGGTGGGAAGACAATGTAATAGAGCAGCACGAAATGCCAGCAGAATGCTTGGATGTATAGGGAGAGGTATAAGCAGTAGAAAGAGTGAAGTGCTTATGCCGCTGTACAGAACACTGGTGAGACCTCACTTGGAGTATTGTGCGCAGTACTGGAGGCCATATCTCCAGAAGGATATAGATACTCTAGAGAGAGTTCAGAGAAGAGCTACTAAACTAGTACATGGATTGCAGGATAAAACTTACCAGGAAAGGTTAAAGGACCTTAATATGTATAGCTTGGAAGAAAGAAGAGACAGAGGGGATATGATAGAAACTTTTAAATACATAAAGGGAATCAACTCGGTAAAGGAAGAGAGCATATTTAAAAGAAGAAAAACTACCACAAGAGGACACAGTTTTAAATTAGAGGGGCAAAGGTTTAAAAGTAATATAAGGAAGTATTACTTTACTGAGAGAGTAGTGGATGCATGGAATAGCCTTCCTGCAGAAGTGGTAGCTGCAAATACAGTGAAGGGGTTTAAGCATGCATGGGATAGGCATAAGGCCATCCTTCATATAAGATAGGGCCGGGGGCTATCCATAGTATTCAGTATATTGGGCAGACTAGATGGGCCAAATGGTTCTTATCTGCCGACACATTCTATGTTTCTATGTTTCTATGTTTCTATCCCATAAATAGGTCCTTCACTAACTGCCGCTGTCTCTGTTATATGGCAAATTCCATTAAAAGATCGAAGTGCTGACATTGATAGTTACTTACCAACTACTGCAACAAATTGCTGTGAACTTGGATACATATATATATATATATATTCTCTATTCTCCTATTCTATGCTGCTACAATTATATTAGAATATGGAAGTGAACTGAACTTGTCTTATTCCCCTCTGTGAATTGGAATATGGTGCTGCTTATATTTATGGGATATTAATCCGGACCCATTCATTTCTATGGGGCTGTGCAGATAAGCAGTGATTTTCACGCATCACTTGTGCGTTGCGTGAAAATCGCAGCATGCTCCTCTTTGTGCGTTTTCCAAGCAACGCAGGCCCCATAGAAGTGAATGGGGTTGCGTGAAAATCGCAAGCATCCGCAAGCAAGTGCGGATGCGGTCCAGCATCCCGATAGGCCTGGTGCAGAGACTGCAGTCAAATCTGCACCATCGGAGTTAGGGGTGCTGTCCCCCTGTGTTTGGGTAGAGAAACCGGTTGTCTCCTCTCCCTTCAAGGTACACTGCCGCTGGGGAATGAAGACGATGCTCTTCTCTCCCTGCAAAACATACTGCCGCTGGGGAGCAGGACCGACTGTCCCTACTCCCTTAACCCCTTAAGGACTCAGCCCTATTTCACCTTAAGGACTTGGCCATTTTTTGCAAATCTGACCAGTGTCACTTTAAGTGCTCATAACTTTAAAACGCATTGACTTATCCAGGCCGTTCTGAGATTGTTTTTCGTCACATATTGTACTTCATGACACTGCTAAAATTGGGTCAAAAAAGTTAATTTTTTTGTATAAAAAATACCATATTTACCCAAAATTTGGAAAAATTAGCAAATTTCAAAGTTTCAGTTTCTCTACTTCTGTAATACATAGTAATACCCCCAAAAATTGTGATGACTTTACATTCCCCATATGTCTACTTCATGTTTGGATCAATTTGGGAATGATATTTTATTTTTTGGGGATGTTACAAGGCTTAGAAGTTTAGAAGCAAATCTTGAAATTTTTCAGAAATTTACAAAAAAACAATTTTTAGGGACCACTACAGGTCTGAAGTCACTTTGCAAAGCTTACATAATAGAAACCGCCCAAAAATGACCCCATTCTATAAACTACACCCCTCAAGGTATTCAAAACTGATTTTACAAACCTCATTAACACTTTCGGTGTTGCACAAGAGTTATTGGCAAATGGGGATGAAATTTGAGAATTTCTTTTTTTTGCCTAATTTTCCATTTTAACCTATTTTTTCCACTAACAAAGCAAGGGTTAACAGCCAAACAAGACTGTATCTTTATCGCCCTGACTCTGCCGTTTACAGAAACACCCCATATGTGTCCGTATACTACTGTACGGGCACACAGTAGGGCGTAGAGGGAAAGGTGTGCCGTATGGTTTTTGGAAGCCAGATTTTGCTGGACTGGTTTTTTGACACCATGTCCCATTTGAAGCCCCCCTGATGCACCCCTAGAGTAGAAACTCCATAAAAGTGATCCCATCTAAGAAACTACACCCCTCAAGGTATTCAAAACTGATTATACAAACTTTGTTAACCCTTTAGGTGTTGCACAAGATTTAATGGAAAATAGAGATACAATTTAAAAATTTCACTTTTTTGGCAGATTTTCCATTTTAATATTTTTTTTCCAGTTACAAAGCAAGGGTTAACAGCCAAACAAAACTCATTATTTATGGCCCTGATTCTGTAGTTTACAGAAACACCCCATATGTGGTCGTAAACCGCTGTACGGGCACACAGCAGGGCGCAGAAGGAAAGGAATGCCATACGGTTTTTGGAAGGCAGATTTTGCTGGACTGTTTTTTTTTACACCATGTCCCATTTGAAGCCCCCCTGATGCACCCCTAGAGTAGAAACTCCAAAAAAGTGACCCCATTTTAGAAACTATGGGATAGGGTGGCAGTTTTGTTGGTACTAGTTTAGGGTACATAGGATTTTTGGTTGCTCTATATTACACTTTTTTGTGCGGCAAGGTAACAAGAAATAGATTTTTTGGCACTTTTTTTTTGTTATTTACAACATTCATCTGACAGGTTAGGTCATGTGGTAATTTTATAGAGCAGGTTGTCACGGACGTGGCGATACCTAATATGTATACAATTTTTTTTATTTATGTAAGTTTTACACAATGATTTCATTTTTAAAACAAAAAAAATCTTTTAGTGTCTCCATAGTCTAAGAGCCATAGTTTTTTCAGTTTTTGGGCGATTATCTTCGGTAGGGTATGATTTTTGCGGGATGAGATGACGGTTTGATTGGTACTATTTTGGCGTACATGCGACTTTTTTGATCACTTTTATTACCTTTTTTGGGAAGTAAGGTGGGCAAAATTTCAATTTCCTAATAGTTTTTATTTTTATGGCGTTCACCGTGCGGGGAAAGTAACATGACCGTTTTATAGATCAGGTCGTTACGGACGCGGCAATACCAAACATGTGTAGGGAATTTTTTTTTTTTCATTTTTAATCAGTGATAAATGTGTTTTTGGATTTTTACTTTTTTTTCACTTTTTTTTTGACCCAGACCCACTTGGTTCTTGAAGATCCAGTGGGTCTGATGTCTGTGTAATACAGTACAGTACAATATATATTGTACTGCACTGTATTTTACTTACACTTTGTCTGAACAGATCTCTGCCTTTAGCACAGATCTGTTCAGCACCATGGACAGCAGGACGCCTGAGACGGCGTCCTGTTGCCATGGGAACCTGTCACGGAACCATGAACCAGACGTACAACAAGAGATAAGTGAAAATAGAAGGCTTTATTGAAAATAAAGCTGTAAAGCAAAAGTCCAAACGGATGGTGAAACCGAGCAGAGTCTTTGCGAAGCCAGAGGTCAGGAACCAGAAGGGTAGTCAGACGAAGCCAGGATCAGGAACCAGCAGGGTAGTCAGACGAAGCCAGGATCAGGAACCAGCAGGGTAGTCAGACGAAGCCAGGATCAGGAACCAGCAGGGTAGTCAGACGAAGCCAGGATCAGGAACCAGAAGCAGCAGCAGTCTTAGAAGCATGTGAACACAAGAGGACCAAGCAAGGAACTGAAGCCACAGACCTCCTATATATATGAGCTAGGCATCCAGCTCCTCCCAGGGGAAGGAGGAGCCGCAGGGTGGAAGGCTACAAGAAACCCAGGACCCAAGATGGCCGCCAGCACATGTCAAACGAAGGAGAGCAGCAAGCAGGTAAGACCATGACAGTACCTCCCCCTCAAGGGCCCCTCCTCCGCGGAGCACAAAACGGTTTCTGAGGGAAGCGTGCGTGGAAGGCTCGGAGCAAGGCAGGAGCATGGACATCTGCGGAGGGAACCCAGGAACGCTCCTCTGGACCATAACCACGCCAATGGACCAAAAACTGCAACCGACCGCGGACCAGGCGTGAGTCCAGGATATTGCTCACCTCATATTCCTCACGATTGCCCACTTGGACCGGACGAGGCCGAGGAACCGAGGAAGTGAAACGATTACACACCAGTGGCTTCAACAGGGAGACATGAAACACGTTGGAGATCCGCATGCCAGGAGGAAGCGCAAGGGCATAGGCTACCGGGTTTACCCTGCGAAGCACTCGGAAGGGACCAACAAAGCGAGGCGCCAGCTTGGGAGTGGGCACTCGAAGGTTGAGGTTGCGGGTGGACAACCATACACGGTCTCCGACCTGGTAGGAAGGAGCAGGCGCTCGTCTGCGATCAGCCTGGAATCTCTGGCGCTGCGCAGAGACCTCAAGGGACTTCTGGATCTGTACCCAAGAAGCACGTAGGACGGAAAGGTGATCCTCCACAGCCGGAATATCCTGGGGAGAGAATACCTCCGGTAACACGGCAGGTTGGAACCCATAATTGGCCATGAAGGGAGACGTCCCAGAGGAAGAGTTCACCGCCGTGTTCCTGGCAAACTCAGCCCAAGGCAGGAGGTCAACCCAATTGTCTTGGTGATCGGAGACATAGCAACGAAGGAATTGCTCCAAGGCCTGATTGGATCGTTCTGCGGCCCCATTGGACTGAGGGTGGTAGGCCGAGGAGAAGGAGAGATGAATCCCCAACTGGGAGCAAAAGGCGCGCCAGAACCTGGACACAAACTGACTCCCCCGATCCGACACAATCTCCTTAGGCAAACCGTGCAACCGGAAGACCTCCCTGGCAAAAATCGTGGCCAACTCTTGTGCAGAGGGTAACTTCTTGAGAGGAACACAGTGGCACATTTTGGAAAACCGATCCACAATCATGAGAATGACCGTATGGCCTCGGGATGCAGGGAGGTCCACAATGAAATCCATCCCCAGGTGTGACCATGGGCGCTCCCCGGTGGCTATGGGTTGCAGAAGGCCCAACGGAAGGTGCCGAGGGGACTTACTCTGGGCACAAACGGAGCATGCCGCTACATATGCGGCGATGTCGGAACGTAGGGAAGGCCACCAGAACAGACGTGAAACAGCCCAGGACAGCTGATTCTTTCCAGGATGCCCCGCGGTCTTGGAGTTATGGTAGGTTCGCAACAACCGAGTGCGCAACTCCTCAGGCACAAAACATCTGCCGTTGGGTCTCCCAGAGGGAGCACCAGATTGAGCCGCCAAAATCTGCTCACCCAGGGGAGAGGTCAGGCTGGTGCGAATGGCGGCCAGGATCTGATTCGGAGGTATGACCGAAGTCGGAATCGACTCCTCCCTGGACAGCTCGGAGTACTGCCGTGATAAGGCATCCGCCCTGATGTTCTTGGAACCGGGTAGGTAGGAGACCACGTAATTAAAACGTGACAAGAACAGAGCCCATCTGGCCTGACGTGGTGTCAATCTCTTGGCCTCAGAAAGGTAGGTCAGATTCTTGTGGTCCGTCAGGATGAGAACCGGAACCACCGAACCCTCGAGCAAGTGCCTCCATTCTTTAAGGGCCTGCACGATGGCCAATAACTCCCTGTCACCAATCTGATAGTTGCACTCCGTGGAAGACAGTTTCCGGGAGTAAAACCCACAAGGAAGCAGAGGACCCTCTGGTGTTCTACGCTGAGACAGAAGGGCGCCTACTCCCGTCTCAGACGCGTCCACCTCGAGGACAAAGGGCAACCCAGGGTTGGGATGCGACAGAATCGGAGCCGACACAAAGGCGGACTTTAGGGCCTCAAAAGCTCGGATGGCCTCGAGCGGCCAGACCTGGGAATTACTGCCCTTCCTGGTCAGATCCGTGAGAGGCTTGGCCAGCATGGAAAAGTCCCTGATGAACTTCCGATAATAATTGGCGAAGCCCAAAAAGCGCTGCAGGGAACGAAGACCACTGGGCTGGGGCCACTGTAAGACAGCCGAAACCTTCTCAGGATCCATGGAGAACCCCTCAGCGGAAATGATGTAACCTAAGAAGGTTACCTGGGATCGGTGAAATTCGCATTTCTCAAGCTTACCGAACAGCTTGTTCTCTCGTAAACGTTGCAACACTCGTCTGACATCCAGAATGTGGGCCTCCATGGATTCAGAATATACCAAGATGTCATCCAAATAGACTACCACACACTGCTGCAACAGGTCACGGAAAACATCGTTGATGAATTCCTGAAAGACTGCGGGCGCATTGCACAACCCAAAGGGCATAACCAAGGATTCGTAATGACCGGTCCTGGTGTTAAACGCGGTCTTCCACTCATCGCCCGCCTTGATCCTTACCAGGTTATATGCCGCCCTCAGGTCGAGTTTGGTAAAGACCGTGGCCCCTTTAAGGCGATCGAACAGCTCGGAAATCAAGGGTATCGGGTAAGCGTTCTTGATCGTGATGCGATTGAGACCCCTGTAATCGATGCAAGGCCTCAACTCACCGCCCTTCTTTTTCACAAAGAAAAATCCAGCCCCTGCCGGGGACGAAGATTTGCGAATGTGTCCGCGTGAAAGCGCCTCCCTCACGTACTCCTCCATGGCCTCATTCTCCGCTACCGACAGTGGATAGACTTTGCCACGAGGAGGAACGGCACCAGATTGTAACTCTATGGCACAATCGTATGGGCGGTGCGGAGGTAGGGCAACCGCGCGCACCTTATCGAATACATCCCGGTACTCCTCGTATTCAGGAGGCAACAGAGAGTCCGAGGAAGTACACAGCAACTTGACAGACCCATGGATGCAACTAGCCCCACACTGCGGTGACCACGAGAGGATCTCGACCGATCTCCAATCGAAAGTCGGATTATGCTTCTGGAGCCAGGGGTACCCCAAGACCACCGAGTAGTGTGGAGACGAAATAACCTGGAGGCAGACCGACTCTCTGTGAACGGCACCAATGGCTATCCCCACTGGAAGGGTCTCATGAGTCACGTGTGGCGGCAGAAGGGGTCTGCCGTCTATCGCCTCAAGAGCCAGTGGGGAACCTCGAGCCTGCAGAGGAATGGAATTGGCGGCAGCGAACACACTATCAATGAACAAACCACCAGCACCAGAGTCCACCAACGCCTGGGTCGTCACCGAGCCCCCGACCCAGGAGAGGACAACAGTGATCAGTGGTTTGTCAACACGGGAAACCGGGGACGAGGAGACTCCACCCAAGATCTGCCCCCGACAGGATCTCAGGGTACGAGCGTTTCCCGGACGGTTCGGACATGCCAACCGAAAATGCCCACCGAGACCACAGTACATGCATCGGCCCTCGCGTCTCCGGAGTGCCCTCTCCCCCTCGGACAGGCGAGCAAACCCCAGCTGCATGGGTTCACCCCCAGACAAGTCATCCCCAGGAGGCGTGGGAGGAGAGGGAGGCACGGGTGGGACAGCAAACGTAGGCACCAATCTGTTAGAAGGCCTCCGCAGGTTCTCCTTAAAGGAAGGTCTCTCCCTGAGTCTGGTGTCAATCAAAATCAGGAAAGAAATAAGAGACTCGAGCTCAACTGGTAGGTCCTTAGCTGCAACCTCATCCTTCAAGGCATCCGAGAGACCATGAGAGAAAGCAGCGACCAGAGCCTCATTATTCCAGCCCACCTCTGCTGCCAGGGTACGAAACTCAATGGCGTATTCAGCTACGGATCGTGAACCCTGTCTGATGGACATAAGGAGCTTCGCAGCAGAGGCAGCACGAGCCGGCACATCGAATACCTTCCGAAGAGAAGCAACAAAACCGGAAAACTCGGCAACCACCGGATTGTTGTTCTCCCATAAAGGGCTGGCCCAGACCAAGGCCTTGTCCGAGAGCAGCGAGATCAAGAAGCCCACCTTTGATCTCTCAGTAGGAAAGGCATGTGGCAGCAACTCGAAATAAATGCCCACCTGGTTAAGGAAACCTCGGCACTGAGTTGGCTCTCCCCCAAAGCGCCGTGGAAGAGGGGCAGAACCGGTCATACCCCGAAACACCGCAGGCGCAACAACAGGTGTCGGGGTAGACTCTGGCGCAACAACCGGAGCGGCAGTAGGAGCGAGCCCAGGAGCGACAACCGACCCATCGGCAACGGGAGCGAATTGAGCCGTGCGTTCAAGCAGGGTTTGCAACGCCACAGCGAACCGACCCAACAGGTGATCCTGCTGATCAAGTCTGGCAACCAGCGTGGGTAGTGAGGATGGCCCTGTACCGTCAGAATTCATGGCTTGGTCCTAATGTCACGGAACCATGAACCAGACGTACAACAAGAGATAAGTGAAAATAGAAGGCTTTATTGAAAATAAAGCTGTAAAGCAAAAGTCCAAACGGATGGTGAAACCGAGCAGAGTCTTTGCGAAGCCAGAGGTCAGGAACCAGAAGGGTAGTCAGACGAAGCCAGGATCAGGAACCAGCAGGGTAGTCAGACGAAGCCAGGATCAGGAACCAGCAGGGTAGTCAGACGAAGCCAGGATCAGGAACCAGCAGGGTAGTCAGACGAAGCCAGGATCAGGAACCAGAAGCAGCAGCAGTCTTAGAAGCATGTGAACACAAGAGGACCAAGCAAGGAACTGAAGCCACAGACCTCCTATATATATGAGCTAGGCATCCAGCTCCTCCCAGGGGAAGGAGGAGCCGCAGGGTGGAAGGCTACAAGAAACCCAGGACCCAAGATGGCCGCCAGCACATGTCAAACGAAGGAGAGCAGCAAGCAGGTAAGACCATGACAGAACCTTCCCCGTCTGCTCAGTAGTTGTCAGAACGGCAGGCGGGGAAGGGTAAGGACGGGGCTGTCGGGGGGCTGTCTGGGGGCTCTCTCCCTCTCCATCGGGGGGCTGCAAAGGCACAGCAGCCCCCCGATGGGAGAGGGAGGGAGCTCCCTCTTACTGTTAACTTTTTCCATACAGCAATCCGTACGGACCGCTGTATGGAAAGGGTTAAACGGCTGACATCGCATCATCGATGTCAGCCGTTTATACCAGGGTGCCAGTAATGTGCTGGCACCCTGGTATACCCACTGAACACCAACGATTATTCAAGGGGAGGCGGGCGGGGGATCGCGATCCCACCTGCCGCACCACCGCCTCCTGCAAAGCCCCCACCGCCCACAACTCCCCCCCCTGCACCACCCGCCGGCAAAAAACCATGCAGGGGTGCAGGGGGGGTGTAAAATATATATTTTAGGGACACTAAAGCTTCTGATCCCCGCGGTCAGGGCCCGCGGGGATCAGAAACTGCAGAAAGCGCAGCAAACCGCAGGTCTGAATTGACCTGCGGTTTTCTGCGATCGCCGATGCGGGGGGGTCAAATGACCCCCCCCTGCATTGTTACGGGATGCCGGCTGAATGATTTCAGCCGAAATCCCGTTCCGATTAACCCCTGGGGCGCCGGAATACCGATTTCAAGTTATGACGTACCGGTACGTCATGGGTCCTTAAGGACTCGGGACCCATGCCGTACCGATACGTCCTAAGTCCTTAAGGGGTTCAAATCCGTCTGCGGTGTGGGATCTGGGCCGACTGCCCAGCATCCCTGTAGGGCCGGTGGAGAGACCTTGGTCCCATCTCCACTGTTGTGGGGCTTACTGTCTCCCCCTGGTACGTTAAGCTGCCGCTGGGGAGAGGGGGTAACAAGCTCCTCTCCCATACATACTTCCAGCCGCTGGGGAGGGCGACCGACTGTCTCCGCTCCCAATACAGTGTCCTGCTGCTGGGGAAAGGAGACTGGGCTCTCTATTCCCTGCGGGACACTCTGCCGCTGGGGTGGGAGGACAAAGCTCTCCTCTCCAAATAAAACCTTCTGCTGCTGGGGGACAGGACCGACTGTCTCTGCCCCCTGTAACTCAGCCTGCCGCTGGGGAATGGAGACTGGGCTCCCAATTCCCAATAAATCACATTGCCACTGGGGAGAGGGGGGAACAAGCTCCTCTCCCATATATACTTCCAGCCTCTGGGGAGGGAGACCGACTGTCTCCGCTCCCAATACAGTGTCCTGTTGCTGGGGAAAGGAGATTGGGCTCGCTATTCCCTGTAGGACACTCTGCTGCTGGGGGACAGGACCGACTGTCTCTGCCCCCTGTAACTCAGCCTGCCGCAGGGGAATGGAGACTGGGCTCCCAATTCCCTGGAGGACCGGTGGAGAGACCTCGGTCCCACCTCCACCGGACACCTGGGGTTCTTCCCAGTAAACCTCCACAATATCTTCCCAGCTGAAGGGCTCTGGACCTGGGTCAGACAATCTGCTCTCTCGCTGTGCCCTCTCACTGGAGTGGAACAGCTGCTGGTAGTCCTGTTCCAGCTCCATCTCCCGGGTCACCAGGTGGACCAGGTTTTGCTCAATTTTGTGAGTGTCGTCCCAGTCATACCTGCTCTCCCGCGACTCAAAGAGGTCCCTGAACCGGGCTTGTGTAGGGCTCCCAAACTCCAGCTCTGAAAAAGTCTCCCATAACAAGCCAGGACCATCAAACTCCTCTCCCTCTGGCTTGTCATGCTCAGCTGTCCTGGGTAGGTACTGTGCCCCATACCACCAGAGCGCCTGGTAGGCATCTTCCAGCCACAGCTCCTGCCATGCTAGGTGTTCCAATTCCTTTACCCATTCCTCCCGAGGCTGCTCTCCCAGGAAGGGCATCCGCAGGGCTACTTGCTTCTGCAACCGCTGGTCTTCCGTGGGGAGTCTCTCGCCCCGCAGATACTCCACAATACCCAGTGCCTGGTACCAGATGCCTTTGCGGGCTGTATCTTGGTCATCCATGACACCCTCATCGTACTCCACTGCTGTTTCCATTCTGCTGTAGCCAGGGGAGCTGTACATATACTAGCGTTGCCCTCAATATGTTCCACGAACGGTGTCTCCGAGCTGCTCCTCCTCGCACTAGGACGCCATCCCACTTCTTGCCACCAATGTAACGGATCTCCTGGCACCCCGACCAGGTACCTTCGTTGATAGGTGCTCCTAGTGCTTCCCGAGGACTCCAAGCACTCCGCTCTACACCAAAATCACCACAGGAACCAGGAACAGGAACAGCTCTTACAAGAGCTAGTAATATAGCCAGGGGAGTATAGCAAATCTTCAGCGTATAGCAATCCCCAGTGTCGATCAGTTACCCAAACACCAGCCTCAACATGGTAAAGGGTAAAACAGGAACCTTTATTGAACACACAGCATTGACTTATATACACATGACATACTGAGGACATGACATAGCAGCCAATCCTGTACAGTTTAAACACAAAACTAACCCTATTCAACAAACACAATGGCATTGTCTGTGACGCAATTAACAAACACACTGGCATTGTCTTTGACGCAATCAACAATGAACATGCAAACAGATATCTTCACCCCCTCCATAATGAATGAATGGGAAGAGGAGACACATGTGATGGGATTATCTCCTGAGTGTATCATAGGAGTCGGCTGCTATTATAATCAACTATCTTAATCCCATCACTAACACAATCAGTGGGAGTCTCAGTGCAGAGTTAACCCTTTTTGTGTTGCTGAATCCACACCATGCCTTTTTAATGGACAATAGGAAATATGTGGCATATAAATTACACACATAAATCAGGGTTCATAGTACCTTGTAACCCCAAAAGGTCTTAGGGGGTCTCCATAGTTCTCGGTCTAAAGTCTGTAGGAAGGAGGCTGGCCCTCAGGCTTCTCCAGCAGCCCCAGTGACGGTTCAGTCCATCACAATATTAATGTACAGTTAGTCCATTGTACAGTAGTTTATTATTTTTTATTTATTTTTAACCCTTCCAGCCCTATTTTTAACCTCCACGCCCGTGTGAAAGGGGCCTTAGATCCTAATGTAGCCATACTGAGAGTGGGGGGTAGGGTGTAAAGTAACACTATATACAGTAATATATATTTCTACTGTATGTATTTTATTTTTTTATTATGCGATTAGGTTATCTTTCTATGCTTATTTTTTTATTTTATTTTTAATCATTAGGAGTATGTTATCTCACAGTGCTATTTGTTAAATAAACTTAGATGCAAGACCAGCAGAAGGTGTGCACACCAAAAAGTTTTACTTTATAATGCTGCTAAAAGTGCTAAGTAACCATGGTAGCCAGGACTGCAGTAGCGTCCTGGCTGCCATGGTAACCGATCGGAGCCCCAGCGATTAAACTAGGACTCCGATCGGAACTGCCGCTCCACTGCCACCAATGATGGGGGGGAGGGGGGTTGTTAACCAATGATTTTAATAGGGCGAGGGAGGGAGGGGGGCTCCGCACTGGCCACCAATGATTTTAATAGGGGGAGGGAGGGAGGGGGGGCCGCACTGGCCACCAATGATTTTAATACCGAGGAGGGAGGGGGGCCTGGCCCCCTGCTGCCTGGCAGCACCTGATCTCTTACAGGGGGCTTTGATCCGCGCAATTAACCCCTCAGGTGCGGCACCTGAGGGGTTAATTGTGCAGATCACAGCCCCCTGTAAGAGATCAGGTGCTGCCAGGCAGCAGAGGGCCGTTATGTCCACAGTTCTCAGTATATTCTAACTTGAAGCGTCCCCATCACTATAGGAACGCCTCTGTGTTAGAATATACTGTCGGATCTGAGTTTTCACGATCTAACTCAAATCCGATGGTATATTCTAACATAGAGGCGTTCCCATGGTGATGGGGAGGCTTCAAGTTAAAATATACCATCGGATTGGAGATTAATGGTATATTAATATTACCCGAACATCGAACCCGAACCGGAACTTTTACTGAAATGTTCGGGTACCGAACACCGTAAAGTTCGGGTTCGCTCAACCCTAGTGCCATCCCTGATGTACTGTAGGTCTGTGTGGTTCCGCTCACCCATTTTTTTAATTTTATTTAATGATTGACTGTTCAGGTGCCATCCCCTATAGCGCCCGGCTCCTGTACAGCGTCGGGATGACTACGGGCTATATCAGGAGCCGGATAGCGATATTAATACACAGCACATGCTGCTCTGTACATACAGTTACACTACTAGAAATTCACATAAAGTACGGTACTACTGATTAATCTAGTACTTTAACTCAACACCGCCATCTACTGGCATTAGTATGTATTGATACACTGGAGGAGATAAAATCGCGTTTAGTTAGTAACGAATTGCGAAATAAGGGGGTGGTAGCGATGACACATCTGTATAAGCTCCTTAGTTTGGGATCAAGCCAGTCGCTTGTTTATTTATATGTTCCAGCTATATGCTAACTTCATCCGTGACAGCCATCCACAGATCCCCATAACAGTGTCATCCACAGACCACCATTAGTTCAAAGCCCACCAAAAGCAAACCTTTTGGTTAAAAATATTTTTTTTCTTATTGTCCTCCTCTAAAACCTATGTGCATCCTATGGGCCGATGTGTCTTATAGGGCGAAAAATACAGTAACTGTGTAATGACCGGCGTCACGCAAAGGGAGGGAAATGGGAAGGCCCTGTCCAAGGGAGAGAGAAAGGTGGTGACCCCTGACTCACCTTGCGGCTGGCACCTGACTGCCCTGACGTCCCTAGACGGGTTCCTCACCCGTACGCCGATCACGTGGCTAAACTCTGGCTTTCCCTAAGATGAGCCCTATGTAGTGAACGGGGACGGTGGGATCACTAGTCCGCACCACTGACACTAAGAGGGAAACACCAGGGAGAGGACAGACAAAACAGACAAACATATAATCCCAGGTGGGCGACAACAGCAGACCACAAAGGCTCAACAGGGACCCGGAGGGTAACGTTCTGGAACAACAACCAGGGAACACAGCTACACAGCTCCAGTGGGTCAGTATAGAAGTCCAGGCAGGAAGCTCTATATCTGGCAACCAGAGAAGTGGGAGAGGGGAATATAAGGAGGTTGGGAGTGCTGGACAAGAAACAGCTGAGGAGAAGAAGCTACGGATCCCTGAGTGAGCCAAAAAGGGTTGCAAGGCAAACCCAGAAAGCTACCATAAAAAAACAGCACTATCTTCCTACATAGAGCGCGCAGCCAACCGTTGCGACTTCCTGACCCCGGGTATAACGGAGTCAGGCGTGGCTCTTGACACCCTCGTGACAAACTGCACCGCTGAACGGAAATAAAAAAAAAATTTGTGCCACTAATACACGTCAAAAAGGGCTGTAATTTTCGCACTTCACCACACAATGGCTAATAAGGCCTTTTTTTCCGACTAATACAAGCCAAAAAATGCTTTAGAACATACAGTATAACTGCACTCACCGCACAAGGGCAAATAAGACGTAGAAATATTTCCTTGTAATAAACCCTGTTAATGGCTGTATCACACAGCACTTGCACCCTAATAACAAGAACAGTTTGCTGGAATTACAGAGCTGTATAATGGCAATGTGGATCCGCAGTCAGTGCAGCAAGGTGTAATAGGATTGTTCCTATTCCCCAGGCTGTAACCTCCCCTACTGAACCTTGTTCTACATAAATGCTGTGGAATGATTCCTCCCTATCCTTTCCCTGCACCTTGTATAATCTTTCCCTGCACTTGTAAAAAATTATTTTTTAGCACAATGAAGCACTGTCCCCAGCACCTGCTGACGTCTCTCCCTGCACTAAGTACACTGGAAAATGGCAGAATCTAAGATGGCTGGCGCTTTTTATAGGGCTGTGACATCATAGGGCTGGCTGGCTGCTGATTGGCTGCATGCATGGCATTATGGGTGATCCCGCTTTCCCAGAGTTCCTTGCTCCATGTCTTCACATGTGCAGCAGCCATTTTAGGAAAAATGGGGATTCGTTTCCACTTCATCAACATTGATTAGATCATCTCTAATTATAACTTAAAGAGGACCTTTCACCGATTCTTACCCTATGAACTAACTATACAGATAGGTAGAGCGGCACCCGGGGATCTCTCTGCACTTACTATTATCCCCGGGCGCCGCTCCGTTCTCCTGCTATGTCCTCCGGTATCTCCATTCCCTAAGTTATGGTAGGCGGAGTCTGCCCTAGCGCTGGCCAATCGCACTGCAGAGCTCACAGCCTGGGAGAAAATAACCTCCCAGGCTGTGAGCTCTGCGCTGCGATTGGCCAGCGCTAGGGCAGACTCCGCCTACCATAACTTAGGGACTGGTATCTCCGCCTACTATAACTTAGTGAGCGGAGATACCGGAGGGCATAGCGGGAGAACGGAGCGGCGCCCGGGGATAATAGTAAGTGCAGTGAGATCCCCGGGCGCCGCTCTACCTATCTGTATAGTTAGTTCATAGGGTAAGAATCGGTGAAAGGTCCTCTTTAAATATTTTATTGTTTATTTTTTTTTAGGATTTTGCTGATCTCCTCACGGATCAGGGTTGTTTTTATTCCATAGACAAGTGGGTTGAGCATGGGTGGAACCAAGAGGTAGCTGTCAGAGAAGATAATATGGACATAAGGAGGAATCTTCCCGCCATATCGGTGGGATAAGAAAGAGAATATGGCCATACTGTAAAAGCTGAGGAACACGCACATATGAGGGGTACACGTGTTAAATGCTTTCAGACGAGCATCTCTAGATGGAAGACGGAAGACGGCATTGAAAATCATGACATATGAAAAAAAGATAAAGAGCAAATCAAAACAAAGAATGGTAAAAGCCACAAATAGTCCATATATACTGTTCACCCGGATATCAGCAGCCGCAAGCTTCACCACCGCCATGTGCTCACAGTAGGAATGTGCAATGATGTTGGTCTTGAATGCAGGAAACCTCCTGATCAGGACAAGACAAGGACCAACCAGAACAACTGCCCGGACCATAAACACGATGACCAGTCTGTATATCAGTCTAGTGGTTATTATGGAGCTATACCTAAGAGGTTTATTGATTGCAATGTAGCGGTCATAAGCCATGGAAAGCAAGAACCCAGATTCAATACTGGAGAAGGCATGAATGAAGAACATCTGGAGAAGACATCCATTAAAACTAATGACTTTATTACTGAACCAGAAGATTGACAACATTTTTGGGGCAACACTTGTGCAAAGGAGGCCATCATTAAATGCCAGCATGGAGAGGAATATAAACATAGGCTGGTGGAGTCTCGGAGATCTAAGGATGACAACTATCACCATGATGTTTCCCAGCAAAGCCGATAAATAGATGATACAGAAAGGGATTGAGATCCAGATATGTTCATGTTCTAGTCCCGGAATACCAACCAATAGGAAGTAGGTGGGATAGAAAGTAAAATTTGTCATCTTATCCTGCAGACTGTAGACTCTAAGCATTCCTTTCAGCTTCAGTCTCATCTGACGAAACCATGTGTGAGCCTGAAGATGAGATACAGTTGAATAAATCTGTATTGATTATGAGAAAATTCAGCTGCCATTGACCCAGGCTACATGGGCAACATAAGCATTCTAGCACTCAATGTCAATCTGCTGCATCTAAAGCTGAGTTAAACAGCATAACAACCTAGAAAGTATTGCTTTACACCACTACTAGTGAAACCACACTTTGCAGTCCAGTTTGGGGCATCAGACCACAATAGTTGTGGAACCTCTTTGCCAACCAACTGGTTTGGTGTAGGGCTAAACTCTAAGGATGTTATTCTGGATCCTCACCAGTACTAATGCTCCCATGTACAGGGATGTGGACTTTGCTATGGTTAGCAAACTGACCGCTACCTTCTGGGATTGTCCCAGTGTAGTTGGCAGCTGACACTCATGGGTCAGAGATTACGCAAAAAGAGTTGTAGAGCAGCACAAACGGACCTCATCGACCAATCCCGGAATGCACCAGCATAGGACCACAGATCCACAGCAGTCCGGAGAACAATAAAGAAAAACAGGGATCACAGCAGCACATCCGGTGCGTCTTTTTATTGGAAGCCTTGAGTGCACACACAAGCAAAGTATGACGTTTCGGCTTACTGTGTAGCCTAAACGTCGTACTTTGCTTGTGTGTGCACTCAAGGCTTCCAATAAAAAGACGCACCGGATATACTGCTGTGATCCCTGTTTTACTCATGGGTCAGAGACACTAGTGTAAGGCACCAGAAGCACAGACTAGAACTAAATAGAATATAGGCAAAATCCAAGGCATTCAGGTAACATATGCAAAAGACAGAGCACTGGATGATGGACAGAATACAGAAACACAGACTTACAGAGTACAGGAACCCATTCAGACATAGTGAATACATCTGCAGTAACTTAGCAAGATGGACTTCAGGAACTCATTCAGACATAGTGAATACATCTGCTGTAAGTTAGCAAGACGGACTTCAGGAACCCATTCAGACATAGTGAATACAACTGCAGTAAGTTACTAAGACGGACTTCAGGAACCCATTCAGACATAGTGAATACATCTGCAGTAAGTTAGCAAGACGGACTTCAGGAACCCATTCAGACATAGTGAATACATCTGCAGTAACTTAGCAAGATGGACTTCAGGAACCCATTCAGACATAGTGAATACATCTGCTGTAAGTTAGCAAGACGGACTTCAGGAACCCATTCAGACATAGTGAATACATCTGCAGTAACTTAGCAAGATGGACTTCAGGAACCCATTCAGACATAGTGAATACATCTGCTGTAAGTTAGCAAGACGGACTTCAGGAACCCATTCAGACATAGTAAATACATCTGCAGTAAGTTACCAAGACGGACTTCAGGAACCTATTCAGACATAGTGAATACATCTGCAGTAAGTTACCAAGACGGACTTCAGGAACCCATTCAGACATAGTAAATACATCTGCAGTAATTTACCAAGACGGACTTCAGGAACCCATTCAGACATAGTGAATACATCTGCAGTAACTTAGCAAGATGGACTTCAGGAACCCATTCATACATAGTGAATACATCTGCAGTAACTTAGCAAGATAGACTTCAGGAACCCATTCAGACATAGTGAATACATCTGCAGTAACTTAGCAAGATAGACTTCAGGAACCCATTCAGACATAGTGAATACATCTGCAGTAACTTAGCAAGATGGACTTCAGGAACCCATTCAGACATAGTGAATACATCTGCTGTAAGTTACTAAGATGGACTTCAGGAACCCATTCAGACATAGTGAATACATCTGCAGTAAGTTACCAAGACGGACTTCAGGAACCCATTCAGACATAGTGAATACATCTGCTGTAAGTTAGCAAGACGGACTTCAGGAACCCATTCAGACATAGTGAATACATCTGCAGTAAGTTACCAAGACGGACTTCAGGAACCCATTCAGACATAGTGAATACATCTGCAGTAAGTTACCAAGACGGACTTCAGGAACCCATTCAGACATAGTGAATACATCTGCAGTAAGTTACCAAGACGGACTTCAGGAACCCATTCAGACATAGTGAATACATAAAGACTGACAAAACCAGCACACACAGACAGAGGCATAAGATCCAACCAGACTCAGACAGAATCAAAGCTTGACATGTTGCACAACCAGTGAAGGATGCCAAACTCAAGAGACATTTATCAGGCTGACACAGGATCATATATGAGGGAAATAAAAATAGGAAAAATGTGTTTCTTTCAAATCCTTGGGTAAAAAGAGGCCCAAGTAGAAGAAAGAGGTAGGGCGCCAATAGGAAGGAGAAGCGGCACGCTAAGATTAAAAAGTACTTATTTAGTGCAGATGATTTTATAACTAAATTAATAAAATGGAGGAGAAGGCAGGCCTTAGCTTAAGGATTGCTCCAATGGGGTGAGATTCAAACAAATATTATAGAGCAGTGGTAAAAAAAATTGTAGCAGGCGCTAAAACCCCCCTTACAAGCTAAATAATACCTCATGACCTAATCTAGTCAGTATTACTATCAATTTACTTATTACTTGTACCACCAATCTTCTCTCCCTCTCACTATTATGAGATTTTAGTATACCGTACTTTTAATACCTTGAAATGTAAAGGAGTTTTTAGCGGCTGCTGACACTTTTTACCACTGCTCTACAGGGTACAGGAACCCATTCAGACATAGTGAATACATCTGCAGTAACTTAGCAAGATGGACTTCAGGAACTCATTCAGACATAGTGAATACATCTGCTGTAAGTTAGCAAGACGGACTTCAGGAACCCATTCAGACATAGTGAATACAACTGCAGTAAGTTACTAAGACGGACTTCAGGAACCCATTCAGACATAGTGAATACATCTGCAGTAAGTTAGCAAGACGGACTTCAGGAACCCATTCAGACATAGTGAATACATCTGCAGTAACTTAGCAAGATGGACTTCAGGAACCCATTCAGACATAGTGAATACATCTGCTGTAAGTTAGCAAGACGGACTTCAGGAACCCATTCAGACATAGTGAATACATCTGCAGTAACTTAGCAAGATGGACTTCAGGAACCCATTCAGACATAGTGAATACATCTGCTGTAAGTTAGCAAGACGGACTTCAGGAACCCATTCAGACATAGTAAATACATCTGCAGTAAGTTACCAAGACGGACTTCAGGAACCTATTCAGACATAGTGAATACATCTGCAGTAAGTTACCAAGACGGACTTCAGGAACCCATTCAGACATAGTAAATACATCTGCAGTAAGTTACCAAGACGGACTTCAGGAACCCATTCAGACATAGTGAATACATCTGCAGTAACTTAGCAAGATGGACTTCAGGAACCCATTCAGACATAGTGAATACATCTGCAGTAACTTAGCAAGATAGACTTCAGGAACCCATTCAGACATAGTGAATACATCTGCAGTAACTTAGCAAGATAGACTTCAGGAACCCATTCAGACATAGTGAATACATCTGCAGTAACTTAGCAAGATGGACTTCAGGAACCCATTCAGACATAGTGAATACATCTGCTGTAAGTTACCAAGATGGACTTCAGGAACCCATTCAGACATAGTGAATACATCTGCAGTAAGTTACCAAGACGGACTTCAGGAACCCATTCAGACATAGTGAATACATCTGCTGTAAGTTAGCAAGACGGACTTCAGGAACCCATTCAGACATAGTGAATACATCTGCAGTAAGTTACCAAGACGGACTTCAGGAACCCATTCAGACATAGTGAATACATCTGCAGTAAGTTACCAAGACGGACTTCAGGAACCCATTCAGACATAGTGAATACATCTGCAGTAAGTTACCGAGACGGACTTCAGGAACCCATTCAGACATAGTGAATACATGAAGACTGACAAAACCAGCACACACAGACAGAGGCATAAGATCCAACCAGACTCAGACAGAATCATAGCTTGACATGTTGCACAACCAGTGAAGGATGCCAAACTCAAGAGACATTTATCAGGCTGACACAGGATCATATATGAGGGAAATAAAAATAGGAAAAATGTGTTTCTTTCAAATCCTTGGGTAAAAAGAGGCCCAAGTAGAAGAAAGAGGTAGGGCGCCAATAGGAAGGAGAAGTGGCACGCTAAGATTAAAAAGTACTTATTTAGTGCAGATGATTTTATAACTAAATTAATAAAATGGAGGAGAAGGCAGGCCTTAGCTTAAGGATTGCTCCAATGGGGTGAGATTCAAACAAATATTATAGAGCAGTGGTAAAAAAAATTGTAGCAGGCGCTAAAACCCCCCTTACAAGCTAAATAATACCTCATGACCTAATCTAGTCAGTATTACTATCAATTTACTTATTACTTGTACCACCAGTCTTCTCTCCCTCTCACTATTATGAGATTTTAGTATACCGTACTTTTAATACCTTGAAATGTAAAGGAGTTTTTAGCGGCTGCTGACACTTTTTACCACTGCTCTACAGGAACATTTATAGCCGACTTGAACTCATCATGTATTGATTCCTATATCTACAGTATCTAATCTGATTCCTATATACAGGTGAAACTCGAAAAAGTTCATTTATTTCAGTAATGCAGCTTAAAAGGTGAAACTAACATATGAGACTCGTTACATGGAAAGCGAGATATCTCAGGCCTTTATTTGTTATAATTTGGATGATTATGGCTTACAGCTTATGAAACCCCAAAGTCTAAATTTTGAGGTCCCCTTTGCTCAGGGGGTATGGATTAATTATCTGACTAGAGGGTGACACTTTGAGCCTAGAATATTGAACCTTTTCACAAAATTCTAATTTTAAGTTGCATTACTGAAATAAATGGACTTTTGCACGATATAAATTTTTTTCGAGTTTCACCTGTATGTATATATCTGCATGTAAAGTCCAGATAATGAGCGGTGATATTGAGAGTCACTGACAGTATACAAAACTAGATGAGGCAAATATTAACCTCAGGGAGCTGCCCATAATTACAGGAGATGATTGTCAGCTCTGAGGGCCAACACTGCAAACCCAGCAACATGGCCAGCTTCCTGATCTACTGAGAGGCGACCATGGATGGAGAGCTAAGAAGACAGATCTGTAGCACATGTCACTGATACATAACATGGAGGACACAATGACTATGGTGACCTGGTGTCTGCACTGACCTGAGGACTCCACTCCCATCATCTTCTGTCTGCAGCATCCATAGACAAACCTGTGCAGATCTGACGTCCTGTCCGACTGTGAGACTTTATATCTGAGAGATGTCCCAACAGGATTCTCTGCAAAGCTCAACAGACAAAATAATGATCTTTCCCTATAGAGGATAAGACACAGATGTGGAGAGCACTAATCATCAGGAAATCTGGGGACAGTGTGGAGCGGCCCCTGTAGAGAGACCTTAAGGTTATGCCATGATTAATGTAAAAATTAAAATCTGCTATGAAATAGTAGATGACAATCTCTCTCTGAGGGAGGGTTCTCATCAGCGTTATGTATTCCGTTATGGCTTTCCGTTATAACATGGCTATAACGGAAAATAACAGAATCCATAAGAAAGAAGTCAAAACGGAAGCCTTTAAGAGGCATTCCGTTTTGATCTGTCATAATAGAGGTCTATGGGAATCATAACGGATCCTTCTGGTTCCCGTTATGCAGAAAGGACAAAAAAGTCCTGTCGATAGGACTTTGTTTTCCGTCTTGCATAACAGGAATCAGACGGATCCGTTATGATTCCCATAGACCTCTATTATGACAGATCAAAACAGAATGCCTCGTAAAGGCTTCTCTTTTGACTTACGTCTTATGGATTCCGTTATTTTCCATTATAACCATGTTAGAACAGAAAGCCATGCTAAACTGATGTAAACCCACCTTAACAAAGCTAGAACTAGCCCCGTACCTCACATGGATCCAGAGATCTTCCCATTCATTGCTCCAGTTGCTCTACTAGACTTATTTCAAGTTGGCAGCTTAGGCCTCTTTCACACTTGCGTTGTCCGGATCCGGCGTGTACTCCACTTGCCGGAATTACACTCCGGATCCGGAAAAACGCAAGTGTACTGAAAGCATTTGAAGACGGAACCGTCTTCCAAATGCTTTCAGTGTTACTATGGCACCCAGGACGCTATTAAAGTCCTGGTTGCCATAGTAGGAGCGGGGAGCGGGGGAGCGGTATACTTACAGTCCGTGCGGCTCCCGGGGCGCTCCAGAATGACGTCAGAGCGCCCCATGCGCATGGATGACGTGATCCATGTGATCACATGATCCATGAGCTTGGGGCGCCCTGACGTCACTCTGGAGCGCCCGGGGAGCCGCATGGACGGTAAGTATACTGCTCCCCCGCTCCCCACTACACTTTACCATGGCTGCCAGGACTTTAGCGTCCCGGCAGCCATGGTAACCATTCTGAAAAAGCTAAATGTCGGCTCCGGCAATGCGCCGAAACGACGTTTAGCTTAAGGCCGGATCCGGATCAATGCCTTCCAATGGGCATTAATTCCGGATCCGGCCTTGCGGCAAGTGTTCCGGATTTTTGGCCGGAGCAAAAAGCGCAGCATGCTGCGGTATTTTCTCCGGCCAACAAACGTTCCGTACCGGAACTGAAGACATCCTGATGCATCCTGAACGGATTTCTCTCCATTCAGAATGCATTAGGATAATCCTGATCAGGATTCTTCCGGCATAGAGCCCCGACGACGGAACTCTATGCCGGAAGACAATAACGCAGGTGTGAAAGAGCCCTTAGGGGACATGCACTTCCCCAGGGAGAGTGTCCTTTTTACTAAAGCTGAAAAAAGGGACAACCCCTTTAACTAAAAATCTCCACAAAGAGTGACACTAGGTGAACGGTTCTTATTTTACGTCATCTGGACTTACCAACTCCACACCTGAAACTGAAGAGCAACTAGACTGTTCATCAGAGGCACAGCTTGAAGTGTAGATAAGTGAATATCTTGAAAATAATTTTGGTTCAGGTTGTAATGATTAGTGATGAGCGGGAGGTGCCATATTCGATTTCGCGATATTTCACGAATATTCGATTGAATATTTGTCTTATATTCGTCGAAATCGAATATTCGTCATTATGCTATTTATCGCGAATAATATGCAATTTAATTAATCGCGTATATCGATTTTGTGTATTTTACGAATATTCGCCATATATTGCTATATATTCTTGTTTTAGAATATGACGAATATTCGTAAAATAAACATATAGACTGAAATTTCACTAATGTAGAGCTATAATCTTTTTTTTTTCTGTCTATTTTTTTTTGTCTCTTTCTTATACAGAAAGAGACAAAAAAAATTTGACCAAAAATTTTTTTATAGCACTACATTAGTGAAATTTCAGTCTATATGTGTAATTTACGAATATTCGCTTTGTTGCGAAATATTCTTGTCTTACAATATGACGAATATTCTAAAAAACAAATATATAGCACTATATCACATATATTCATTTTTTAGAATATTCGTTCCCCCCCCCCAATTAGTACAGTTATTGCCCTTCGGCATACTCCTCCCCGACAAGCGTCCCTGTCACCATGGGAACACCTGGTGGTTAGAATATACCATTGGATCTGAGTTTTCACGATCAAACTCAGATCCGATGGTATATTCTAACCACCAGGCGTTCCCATGGTGATGGAGATGCTTGAAGTTAGAATATACCGCCAGGGTGCTGTGATCCGCGCAATTAACCCCTCAGGTGTGGGTTAATTGCGCGGATCACAGAGCCCTGTGCACCCTCCTCCCCACCTCACCAGTATTTAAATAATTGGTGGCCAGTGCACCCCCCTCCTCTCCAGTATTAAAATAATTGGTGGCCAGTGCGCCATAACCCCCCCTCACCCCCCAGTATTAAATTCATTGGTGGCAGTGGCCACAGGGTCCCCCTTCCCCCCCCCCCCGGCATTGGTGGCAGCAGGCAGTTCCGATCGAGTCCCAGCGTAATGGCCGGACTTCGATCGGTTACCATGGCAGCCAGGACGCTACTGAAGTCCTGGCTGCCATGGTTAGTTAATCACCCAGCAGCATTTACTTACCTGTGGGGCTCTCCTCCTTCTGAGAACTTACAGGTCTATGCGGTGCATTGCTGAAGGCATATGCGGCGCATAGACCTGTGAGTTCTCAGAAGGAGGAGAGCCCCGCAGGTAAGTAAATGCAGCTGAGTAAAACTGCCTGCTGCCACCAATGACGGGAAGGGGGGGTGAGGAAGGGGACCCTGTGGCCACTGCCAGAGGGGGAGGGGGACCCTGTGGCCACTGCCACCAATGATTTTAATACTGGGGGGGAGGGGAGGTTAGGGCGCACTGGCCACCAATTATTTTAATACTGGGGAGGGGGGGGCACACTGGCCACTAATTAATTTAATACTGGGGAGCGGGGGCGCACTGTCCACCAATTATTTTAATACTGGGGAGGTGGGGGGGGAGGGCGCACAGGGCGCTAAGGGGGTTAATTGCGCAGATCACAGCGCCCTGGCGGTATATTCTAACTTTAAGCGTCCCTATCACCATGGGAACGCCTGGTGGTTAGAATATACCATCGGATCTGAGTTAGATCGTGAAAACTCAGATCCGATAATATATTCTAACCACCAGGCGTTCCCATGGTGACAGGGACGCTTGTCGGGGAGGAGTATGCCGAAGGGCAATAACTGTACTAATTGGGGGGGAAAAAAAGAATATTCTATAAAACAAATATATGTGATATAGCGCTATATATTTGTTTTTTAGAATATTCGTCATTTTTTACCATCTAAACTCTTGATTCCTCCCTGCTTCTTGCTTGTGGGCCAATGAGTCATTGGCCCACAAGCATTTTAAGCAGGAAGAAATCATGTGTTCAGATGGAGAAAATGACGAATATTCGATATAACGAATATATAGCGCTATATTCACAATATTCGCGAATTATCGAAGTTGCGATATTCGCGATTAATATTCGCTAGTAATGATTAAAATATTATAATATCGGTCAAAATAGTTAATTTCGGTCTGAATTGATTCAAATCAAGTGTGCTCGAATTGCCTTGAAAATTTGAGTATGATGTATTAAAGTCTCCTAGGACTCATATTTTTAATTTCTTGTCTTTCTCCCTTAATTTTTTCGAATCCTCTCCTCCCCACTTTTTAAACTTTTTAATGCAATGACAGCAATAGCAAAAAATGTGAGAGCAACATGAACATACATAGCTATGGGTAAACGTATGGTTGATGGTGGTAACATGCATGCTTGGACAGTCTCCTCTACTTTGCCAGCAACTATTTAGAAAACACTGAACCACTAGGTTATTAACTTGTACCATGCAGGGAGCATATGTTATTTCCCTAGGTTCAGGATGGCCAGGATGTTGCGCTCATTGTCGCTGAACACCTTGCTCAGTTGTAGATCAGCTCCAACATGGTGGGGCAACTCTTGACTTGACACATATGATAGGAAGTAGGGGGAGTGGGAGTGACCTTGTGCCCTGCTTCTGTTGGGGACAGGAACGTGTCCATGGACAAGTAGGAGACAGATAAGTGACTGGTGTGGAAGCCGGGTTGACATAATCTTGCAGAGCGCAACTTGAAACGACTTAGGCCACAGATCCCTTGATAAAGTTCAACAGCCGACCGAAATGTTGGGATTTTACTTTTTGGCCAATTGTATTGCATTGTCACTTGCTTTGGATGGAACAAAAAAATGATGTAAAAACCACTATGTATTAAAAACACTTTCTGACGAAGAAAAAATGGTGTGCTGTGGATTTCTCCTAGGACATAATCGTGGGGGACCTGGCCTTGTTGCCAGGGTGCTGCCTCGCCACTGCCTGAAAAAACATTGACCCAGTGGGCCGTTAAAGACGTGTACTGTCCCTGTTTATAAAAGCTGCTCCAGGTGTCCACCATGGCATGATCCTTGTTACACAGCAAGAATCGCAGGGAGCGGTCTACATTGTCTGCCAGGTGAGAGTACAAGGCTTTTTGGGAGAAATGATGCCGGCTAGGAGTCTTCCAGTGAGGCTGAGTGCACGCCACTAGGCAGCAGACTCTACTAAATGGCACCATCAGATCGCTGGGCATGTAGAGTTGTTTCCTGGCCACGAATTCTGTTATCGATGGCTGATGACGGAGCAGAGGAGACGTCTGAGTGGGAGAAGCGGAAAGGGATGATGACAATGTGAATGTTTCACGTATTCGGGAGGGGTCTCAAAGCTAAGGAAGCGGGATGGTGACCTCCTAGGAATCCCTAGACCTCTCCCTGACTCCTGCCAGTATGAGTAGACCCTGAAGGTGGAAAAACTCATACACTGTAACCTAGGCCCTGGAGACCCTAGAAATCCCTAGGAACGGTAGCAGGGAAAAAGACAACAGTTTTTTTTCCCAGGTGAAGGACCCAGCGTCTCCCTGAGGCCTAGAAACACAACACACAAGTGTCGCAACAAAATGCACAACAAAAGCACTTATCTTTAAAGAGGGAATGGAGAAGCCGGTGATCCACAGGAACAACACACCAGCTCAACAAACACCAAGCAGGAAATATCAACCGCATGGTAAGCAGTGTGAGAGTGAACTAAATAGAGCCTCAGTAATGACCACAGGCAACACCTGACAAGGGGTGTGGTCATCACTAAACAACAAACTGCAAGGTGAGAACAGAGACTGTCAGATAGCCTCACGTGCTGCCAATCTCCCTGATCTTCTCACCTCTGTCATGGGAGGTGCCGTGACAGTGAAAGACACCAACACTGCCAGTACTACCCCCGCAACGGGGACCAGGAGAAGGAGGGAAGTCCTACTGTGGTGGCTGACTGCCACCTCTGTTTGCTCATGGGATGGGGTGATTATGCTTCTTGTGGTTCAACTGATCTGTGGAGTCTACATTTGTGTTTGCCTGCCCAAGTCTTATTTTACTCTTGCACAGCTTGCACAAGGCAATGCTTTTGTCTTCTGGAGAAAAATGCCAGACAGGAGATACTCACGTAGCAGAGGTAGAGGCAGTGGAGCTGGGCTTAGGTCTGGCTTCTTTTTCACCCAACCCACTCACAGCATCAGCGGCATCGCCAGATCCACAAGGAGAAATGGCTCTGGCTGTTCTTTGGGAGGCATGTGGCCTCTGCTCTTTATTGCTGCCGCCATCACCCTCCTCCTCTGATGTTGCCTCCTCCTCAGCACCCTGATCTGAGTCCTCACCCTCCCTTTCATTTTCATCTGACTGTGGGATATCAATGGTCCCCCTTCACTGCCGTTCCCACTGCTGCTGCCCCAATGCCAATACCTGCGGCCTAGTACTACTACTTCTGGCCGAATAGTTGGTGCTGCTGCTGCCCACATCCTGGCTCTGGTTTTTTCATTTGAAACCCTTCTGTAGCCCTGACATTTTTAGGGCTCTCAGATAATGTTGTGCACTACCCTCTGTATTGCTGTACTGATCACCTATATGCAGGGGTGGGATTAAAAATTTTAACAACAGGTTCCCTACTCAACGGTGGACATGCGGCGTGACACATAATTACATATACATACACCATATATATGCAACACACATACACATAAATACACCATATACATGGTACACATACATAAATACACCATATATACACTACACACACATACCACCCAACTAAGCAATGGAAGCAAACATCTCCAGCTGCCCTGCCACTGCCAGATCACCGGATCGGTACTCGGGCTCTAGCTTCTTTTGGGCCTAACCCACTCACAGCATCAGCGACATTACCAGATCCCTGGCTGTTCTTTGGGAGGTATGTGACCTCTGCTCTTTATTGCTGCCACTATTGACCTCCTCCTCCGATGTTGCCTTCTCCTCAACACCCTGATCTGGCTCTGAGGTCCTGTACAGCACACAATTGTCATCGGTGTCCTCACCCTCTCTTTCACTTCCATCAGACTGTGGGATATCTATGGCCCCTCTCCACTGCTGTTCCCACTGCCGCTGCCCCAATGCCAATACATGCGTCCGAGTACTACTACTTATGGCCGGATAGTTGGTGTTGCTACTGCCCACATCCTGGCTCTGGGTTTTTAAACCCTTCCATAGCCCTGATATTTTTATGCCTCTCAGGTAATATTGTGTACTACCCTTTGTATTGCTGTACTGATTACCTACATTCTGGTTTAATTAAATTGAACAACACCCAAAAAGATACTATTCCAACCATGTGGAGAAATAAATGAAAGTAAATGGATGATTAAAGGCCAGGCTTGATGCTCAATTTCATGATAACACTCAGAGGTAAATTGTTGCCCTAGCTTGTGTATTGGAGCACTGATCAACTATATGCTGGTTTAATTAAAGGGGTTGTCCGGGTTCAGCGCTGAACCCGGACATATCCCCATTTTTACCCAGGCAGCCCCCCAGACTTGAGCATCAGAGCAGTTCATGCTCTGATGCTCTCCTTTGCCCTGCGCTAAATCACGCAGAGCAAAGGCATTCTCTGGAGTTCTGGGGATGAACCAGGCTCTCCTTAGGGCTGCCAGGCAGAGGCGGTAGTGAGCCCGGTGATGTCACTGGCACTGATGGGCGGGCATTAGCGCTGCCCTAACCTGTAAAATGGCTAGGGCAGTGCTAAAGCCGGCTTATCAGAGCCGGTGACATCACCGAACACACTGCTGGGAGGAGGCCTCCGCCCGTCAGTGTCTTATTGTAAATAAAAAAGCCCTATCCCTGCGCTATCCAGCGCAGGGCAAGGGAGAGCATCTAGCATAAAATGCTCCGATGCTCTTGTCAGGGGGGCTCCCTGGGTGAAATTATGGGTATATCCGGGTTCAGCTCTGAACCCGGACAACCCCTTTAAATTGAACAATCTAAAAAAATCTAAATGGAATTCACAGAAGCGGATAATTGAGGCCTGATGCTTAATTTCATGTTAACACTCAAAAGTAAATTGCTACCCTACACTGATTTTTGCTGTAGTAATTAGGCATATGTGCTGGCTTAATTAAATTGAACAATCCCAAATACCATCAGTGTGGAAACTGAATATACAGAAATAGATGATTGAGGCCTGACCCTTAATATTGCATTATTACTCACAGGTAAATTCTTACCCTAGTGTGTATTGGTGTATATGTTCTACGTCTGTTTTAGGCTTAGAAAATGATCAAAATGTAAGACAGCAAGGAAGCTGGCTTACATTTAGACTGGCACTGGAGGCGCCAAAGTTATGTAGAGGCTGGTGTAGGGCAGATATAGGGGTTATTAAGACCAGCGTCTTAAATGTCGGTCTTAATAGATGACCCCTAATGTATTTCCTTGCATGTTTGATGGTAGAACACCCGTTGATACAGTTTTTGCTTATCTCCCTTCCCACAAAAAATAGGATTTCTGTGAAAATGGGGAAAAAAAAAATAATTTCCTTGCAGGTATCTGCTTTTGAGGTTTGCAGCTGCAGTTCTGCTAGGAGGCACAGTGGCCTCAGCCCCTCACTTTTCACTCCCTGGTTGACAGCTTCCCTGCCTATTCTACACACACTTCTTCCTCTTCTTTGAAATCCTCACCTTTCCCTTCACTCTCCCGTGCAGTAAAATATAAGCTTGATTGATTTGTGACTGTCTCTTATTGATTTCTGACTGTCCCTGACTCCCTAAGATCGTTTTCCTGGCAGACACTGTAAGACCCATCCACTAGTGTTGAGCTAATCGAAGCATCCGAAGTGGAATCCGATCCAAAGCTTAGAAAAAATTTGATTTGCAACGAATCCGAATTTCCCCACGCTTCGTGGTAATTAATAATTGTTTCCTAAAATGGCAGCCACACGTGTTACAAAGTGATGTCACAGCCCTTTAAAAGTCTCATCCCATGCGGTCTGCGCCATTTCACAGTGAGCTGAGCATAGGGAGAGACGTAACAATGCTAGGGACAGTGTTCAAGAAGCCTTTAATTGTAAAATATCGGATAAGTATATCGCACCCCTCAGTGTATCACACCTATCGATAGCGCACCTATACCAGTCCTTAAAAGGACCTTTGTGGCCCTATTAGCTAGCGTTTGGTGTCCCTAACAGTCTGTCCCTGCTCCACACAGCAACCTCTCCCTACACTGACAAACACTGAATGTAAAATGGCGGCCAGATCGGGTTTATTTATAAGGTAGGGGGTGTGTCCATGTGCGGAAACGTCTCCATTGGCTGTCCTGTACCACCTGATGGATGTGTCATGGGTCAAAGTTCTTCATAATGTAAAAGAATATGGCGGGCGCAATTTCTCTCCATATGTTCGCATGTTCGGCGAATCGCGAACACGCAAAGTTCGCTGCGAAATGACCGCTGGGCGAACCGCAAGGCCATCTCTAGTGGCGATACACTAAGTTAGGGATGAGCGTAACGACTTTGGATGAAACATAGTAGTCCCTTGGAACCGAAACCGAGTTCGAAATTTTTTTTTACAGTAGAAATCAATTAATAACCTCACAAAGTAATAACTTCGGCTCATCGGAGCCAATACATTCTAATACTGTATGGAGCGGTCGCTCCATACAGTATTGAAACAAAGTTTTATGCGTATCGACTTCAGATGTTTCATCCGAAGTCGATCCGCTCACCCCTACACTCAGTATATGTGTGTCCGGTGTATATATATTTAGGAATGAGCGAAGTGAGGTTCAGATCCAAGATCCAAAATCACTTTGCATCAAACTTTGTTTTAACACTGAAAGGAGAACCGCATTATAACGTATGGGCTCCGGCGAGGCAAATCTTGAAAAACTTCGGCATTTGATTATTAAACTTGAAAAACATTTTAAAACAGGTATCGGAAGCCGACTTCGGAACCAAATTTTAAAATGGTTTTCAAGTTAAAAAATAAAATCTCAAAGTCTTGCGGGACTTGGTGCTAACAAATTTGCCTTGCCGGAGCCCATACGTTTTAATGCTGTATGGAGATGGATGGAGCTTTCAGCTAAGCAACCAGATCTAGGATCTGAAGCTTGCATCACTCATCCCTATAGATATATTATATGTGTTCTTATAGAAAACTAATGATATAACATAGGTAAGGCCGGGCATAGGACCACAAGTCGTACACATGGACAAGCCCTTCTCTTCATCCTTAACACTAAACACTGGGGCACCGCAAGGCTGTGTGTGGAGCCCTCTCCTTTACTGCCTCTTCACCAATGACTGTAAACCTATTCACAATACCAATACCATTATACAATGTGCAGATGACACGACCGTGATAGGCCTGATCTTCAACAATGATGAAACAGCCGATAGGAAAGAGGTTGACAACCTAGAGAGATGGAGGAAGAACAACAACCTCCTACTCAATACCAAGAAAACAAAGGAGCTAATTCTGGATTTTAGGAAGAAGAAATCGAAATGGACACCATCCCATTAGCATTAATGGTGGAAACGTGGAGATAGTTCAAAGTTTCAGATTCTTGGGAGTTCATATTAGTCAGGACCTGTCATGGATAAAAAACACAACAGAAATTACCAAAAAAGGCCTTCAGAGGCTTTATTTTCTGAGGAGTCTGAAGAAAGCACAACTCCCAAAACAGCTGCACCATAGAATCTGTTATCACCTACTGCATTACAGTGGGGTCCTCCGGCTGCTCTTCTGAGGACAAGAAGACCCTCAAGCGCATCCTCAGAATGGCTGGAAGAATCACTGGTCCTCAGCTACCATCACTGGAGGACATCCTCACTGCTCGCTGCAGCAACAGGGCAAAGATTATCTGCGGGATCCAACTCACCCCGGCCGCAGCCTTTTCATTCCCCTACCCTCTGGTAGGCGTCTTAGAGCCCTACATGCCCGCACCACTAGGCTGAAGAACAGCTTTTACCCCAAAGCAATCAGTCTCCTAAATTGCCCCTTCCTAGGATAGAAACTACCACAGACTGAAAGTGACTGCTGCATTCATGAACCCATGATGATCTCTTGTCTGCAGTGGTGTCTGAATCAGTGGGTATATATACTCAGAAGCACTTCCTACTTTGCTCTTGCTATATACAGTATATGCTGTGAACTGTGAATAGTAAAGTGCAGCCGGACTAAAAGCGCAGCCTAAGGGGAGGCTGACATGAGAGGTAGTGTGGCCACTGGCTTCACCCTAGAAAGCTGGACCGGGCCAAACCACACCCACAACGCCCACAAACCACTCCCACATTGACCCAAACCACAAAGCCACGCCCCATGCCAGTGAAGCCACGCCCCCACCATCGGCTGGAAAAACACGGGGGAGGAGAGGGAAGAACTTTGTGAATGGAAGGTGAGCGGGGGCAGCCGGGGTGCTTCTCTCCCCCTCAGTCATCCACAGGGAGTCATATCTGCGGCTCTAGTGACTGACTGGGGGTGAGAGAAGCCTCGGTCAGTTGCTGCAGCTTACGCTAAGACAGCACAATTCTGCTGTCTGAGACGTGAGCTACTGAAAAGGAGGACATCCCTGTGTCCGTCCAGGCACAGGGCCTAAAACCGGACGTCTGGCCAACCTAATGAGAGGTTGGGGGGACGAGGGGACGGCAGGGTTAACAAGGGGTTGGAAAGAAGGTAGGTTTAAAAGAAAAAGAAGCGGGAAAACGGGCGCCATTTTAGGTTTGGAAACTGCAGGGCAAGTGGAGCGGACGTACCTGCAATGGAGGCGATTTTAAATAGGCTGCGGGAGGCGGCGGAGTCGCGGGGCCCAGAATGGTTATAGGCACAGGTTGCGGGCGTGCTTAGTGTGGAGGCGGCAGGCCGGATTGGGAGCCCCTCCAGGGACCTTTCGCGCCGGGGAGGCTCTGCTAGAGCTTCGGCAGCAGCCTCTCGGCGCAAGAGGAATCCCGCTGTACGGCGGAGCCCTGCGCAGGGCAGGGGTTCCACCCCCCTGCTCTCTCCAGCTTGCGGCGAGGGATCGGGACCAGGACCTGTAGGATCCCCCCTCTCACCTGGGGTGAGGAGGCCTGCGCGGCGAGGGAGTGTGCAGCAGAGCGGTCATGAGGCTGGGCTGGCTGCTGGGCGGCAGGGGTCCAGGCCTTGGGATGAGGACAGAGATGTGGAGAGCGCTGGTAGGAGCCAGCTAGAAGAGGCATCGTCATCGTCACCGTCATCGTCACCGTCATCGTGCGCACCCAGCACTGTGGAGGCTGGGGTGCTGGGATCCGGATCCGCGGTTGTGCCGGCGCAGGAGGACGAGGCCTTGGTGAGGAGGGATCTACTGGAGTCAGGACTGACGGCTGCGGGGTTCACAGCGTCCGGGCAGCCAGGTAAGAACACTGTGGGACCTTTGTGTGCGTTGTTGGGGGCCCCCGGGGGGGTGGGGGCTGGGGGGAGACAAGGGGAGTTAGTAGGAGGTCTGAGTCAGTTGCTGGGGAGCCTGGCGGGTTGGGTTGCGGGTCTTGAGCGAGCGGGTTTGTCTCCGCTGCCCGCTTGGGGTTGGGGGGGGCCCTACGGTGCCGGTGCTGGGGGGCTCTGGGGTGGTTGGTGCGCCGGATCGGAGGGGGGAGTCGGTGTCGGTGCAGACGCAGGCGGGGGGCGAAGAGGAGCGGCGGAAAGTAGATGACATGGCTCAGGGAGAGGTGTATGTTTGTTTTGAGGGCCCATTGGGGCGCATTTGAAGGCAGAGGTGAGGGAGCGGATTTGGAAAGGGGAGTATATTGAGATTTTTTCATTGTTGCCTTTGGAGAGGTTTCAGTTGGATAGAACGCGGCGGGAGGAAGGGAAAAAGGAGGAAGAGGAGAAGCGTAGATATCGGCTGATTCCGCGTACCTTTTCTAATTGTCTGCAGGCGTTTGCTATCTTGGCGAGCGTCTCTGGGGAAAAGGCGCCGGAGTGCTGCTCCGCGCTGTTTTGTTACATGGACGCGATCGGTGAAGCGTATCGGGTGTATGGGGGTGTGGGCTGGCTGCGCTATGACGAGCAGTTTCGGCAGAGGAAGGCGGTCCGCCCGAATATGCGGTGGGACCATAAGGATATTGGTTTGTGGATGCGGGTGGCGGCGCCAGGGCGGCAGGGACAGTCCTTTCGGGGGGACACGGGTAGTGGAGCGGGACAGTCTGGATTGTCAACAGCTGCGGCAAAGGGTTTGTGCTTCCTTTTTAATGAAGGGAACTGCAAGTTTGGGGCAAAGTGCAAGCTCAAGCACGAGTGCACTTCCTGTGGGGGGGCTCATGGGGCGTCCAGATGTTTTCGGGGGGGGGGGGGGGGGGGGGGGGGGGGGGATTCTGGTGGAAAGGGGTTTGACGCCGGTGCGGGTGGAAAGGATGGAGCCGTTTTTAAATAGGTATCCGGTTCGGACAGCGGCTCAGTTATTGTTAGACGGTTTTAAGTTTGGTTTTAGGATCCCGTCGGACGCAGGTCCAACCAAGTTCACTGGTAGAAATTTGCGGTCAGCAGGGGAGCATGCGGAAATAGTGTCAGAAAAACTGGAAAAGGAGGTGTTGTTGGGGCGGATGGATGGCCCGTTTGTGTATCCGTCGTTAGCTGACCTTAAGATTTCACCGCTGGGGGTAGTGCCGAAGAAGGAGCCGAACAAGTTTCGGCTGAGTCATCACTTGTCCTTTCCAATGGGGTCGTCGGTCAATGAGGGTATTGATCCTGAATTGTGTTCGGTGGTTTATACCTCGTTTGATGCGGCTGTGGCGTGGGTGCGGCGGTTGGGCCCAGGTACGCTGTTGGCAAAGACGGACATCGAGGCGGCTTTTCGGTTGCTCCCGGTGCATCCGGATAGCTTGCATCTCTTGGGGTGTTATTGGGATGGGGGTTTTTATGTGGATAGGTGTCTGCCGATGGGCTGTTCGCTGTCATGTGCGTACTTTGAGGCTTTTAGTTCCTTTTTGGAATGGGTGGTGGTGGATGTTGCAGGTTGTCGGTCTGTCATCCATTACCTGGATGATTTTCTGTGTTTGGGTCCGGCGGATTCACGGGTGTGTCAGTTGTTGCTTTCCACGTTACAGTCGGTGTTTTCGTCCTTTGGTGTGCCACTGGCGGACGGGAAGACAGTAGGGCCCACGACTGAGTTGAGTTTTTTGGGGATTGTTTTGGACACGGTGGCTATGGAGTGTAGGTTACCGGAGGATAAGTTGTGCGACTTGCGGGGGGAGGTTGACAAGGCGAGGAAGTCTGTTAAGATTCGTTTGAGGGATTTGCAGTCATTGTTGGGGAAGTTGAATTTTGCGTGTCGGATTATGCCGATGGGTCGGATTTTTTGCAGGCGGTTGGCGGCAGCCACCGCGGGTGTGACGGCAGCGCATCATTTTATTCGGTTGGGGCGGGAGCTGCGGCGGGATCTGGAGGTCTGGGCTCGGTTTTTAGCAGAGTTTAATGGGAGGGCGTTGGTGTTGGGGGATGCGGTGGACAGCGTGGTTTTTGATTTGTTTTCGGATGCGGCAGGGGGGGTTGATTTGGTGTTTACTGTAACGGGCAGTGGTGCGCGGACCGCTGGCCTGGGTCATGGGAGGGGAAGGGATGGACTCGGAATGTGGCCTTCTTGGAGCTTTTTCCTATTGTGCTAGCACTGGAGTTGTGGGGGGATATGTTTCGCAACCAAAAGGTGAGGTTTCATTGTGACAACATGGGGGTGGTGCAGGTGATTAATAGTTTGTCGGCTTCATCTCCTCCGATGGTTAGGTTGTTACAGCATATGGTGTTGCGTTGTTTAGAGCTGAATGTGTGGGTGGTTGCAGTCCATGTTCCGGGTGTTTCTAACGGTATTGCGGATGCTCTTTCTCGTTCGCAGTGGGAGCGCTTTCGGCAGTTAGCACCAGAAGCGGAGGTCGATGGGTTGGAGTGTCCGGTGCTGTTGTGGGAGATCTTGGAGGTACTGTGAGCTGGTTGTTCAGGGCTTCTTTGTCGGCCGGTACGTGGGCAGCGTATGAGGGTGCATGGGAGTGTTGGGTTGGTTGGTGTGGCATGCTGGGTGTGGGGGTAGGAGCGGGAGAGGTGCTCTTGTTGTTGTTCTTAGGGGAGAAAAAGGAGGAGGGGTGGTCGGTGGCCCAGGTGATCAAGTGCATGTCGGGATTAGCGTTTGGCTTCAAGTTGTGGGGGTTGGTGGACTGTACCAAGGCCTTTGTGGTGCGGCAGGTGCTGAAGGGTTGGCGGCGGGGTTGTCAGACGGAGGACAGGCGGTTGCCAGTATCATTTGAGCTGTTGTTGAATCTTGGGGGAAGGTTAGAGGAGGTGTGTAGCTCTGGGGGGGAGGTACACTTGTTTAAAGCGGCATTTTCTCTGGCTTTTTTTGGGGCATTTCGGTTGGGGGAGTTGGTGAGTAGGAGTGTTAGTTGTGCCTGGGGGTTGAGGGATGAGGATGTGGAGATGTTGCAAGACAGGGTGGTTGTCCGGTTACTAAAGTCGAAAATGGATCAGGAGGGGAAGGGGTGTAGTATTTGCCTGTTTGCGGTTCAGGGTTGCTCGATGTGCCCAGTGAATTGTTTGGGACAGTATCGGGTTGGTAGGGGGACGGGACCGGTCCCTCTGTTGCGGCATGCTGATGTTTTTTTTTTGTCCAGATTCCAGTTCGTAGCGGTATTGAAGAGGTGCTTAAGGGGTTTGGGAGTGGATCCGAAGCATTATACGGGCCACTCATTTAGGATTGGGGCGGCGATGGAGGCGGCCCGCCTAGGTATGAGCGAGGAGGCTATTAAGAGGATTGGTAGGTGGGAATCGGGACGATTTCATTTGTATGTTCGCTTAGGAGCTCTGTAGGGGTGGTGGCTTTAGGCCCTGGCAGTAATGAGGTTGTTTTGTTCTGCTTATTTCGTTGCAGGAGTTTCCCCGGCTCTGGTGTGGATTATCGGCCATTCGTTTGTCTTTTGGGGGGGCGTTGAGGGCGGATGTGAGGCCTAATGGTCGTCAGTTGGGCTTTGATAGGGAGGTGGCGGCCATCCAGTGTCTGGGTTACAGAGGTATGTTGTGGGGGGGGATTTTGAGGGAGGTTCACAGGTTTGTTCAGCTAGATCGGCCTCAGGATGTCTTGGTGTTGCATGCGGGAGGAAACGACTTAGGTATGAAGCCGGTGCGGGAGCTGATCAGGGATGTTAAGTTTGACCTGTTACGGTTGTGGGCGTTGTTTCCCGGGATGGTAGTGGTCTGGTCGGATATAGTCCCCAGACGGCATTGGCGCGAGGCGCGTTCAGTGGAGAGGATAAATAAGGCCCGGATAAAAGTGAACAGGGCGGTTGGGAAGTTTGTGACGGGGAATGGGGCAGTGGTGGTGCGGCATTTTGAGTTGGAGCCCGGAATTGGTGAGTTTTGGAGGGCAGATGGTGTCCACCTCAATGTGGTGGGCATTGATTTGTGGTCATTGGATTTGCAAGGAGGGATCGAGCGTGCCTTGGGTGTGTGGAGGGCCGCGCAAGCTTGAGGTTAAGGATCAAGTTGCGCGTCTGTGGCGGTAGGAGGTCCTGGAAGACGGTGGTAGGGCTTGGTGTTTGTGGATGGGAGGGCCTCAAATGGAGGGGCTGGACTCCCAGGTGTGGAAAGTTGGTTGGTTTCAGTGGGTGACCATCACTCGGTGTCTCCGAGCTGGAGTGATACGGCTGGAGGCAGGGTGGCTTAACTGGGTGTTTGGGGCACCAGCTAGAATCGAATCGGGGCTTCTAGGACCTCCTTCGTCAAGGTTTATATATATATTGTTATATATACTGTTATATATTTATTTATATGAATCTTTACATGTTATGTTTGTATTAATAAAAGGCTGCTGTGGCCATTTAATTCCAACATACGGTGTTGTGTCATTTTTGGTGGGGTTTTAGGTGGGTGGTAAGGTAGTGGGGAAAATGATGTTATAAGGTGGGTGTAGAGGACCCGAGGAAATTCCCCAATAACCTTATCATGCTTTCTAGTGCAATGTTTTTTTTTTTTTTCTAGTGTAATGCTTTAGTTTAAATGTCAGTTCTTGTTCCTCTGTCCATGGCATCTAGGATTGCTCCAAACAACATTTCATTGTATTGTACATTGTATTACATTGTATTGTACAGTGACAATAAAGGCATCTTATCTTATCTTATCTTACATCACCGCAGCTGCTCTGTCCACCACCTTGATCTGACCTCAACAGGTTACGAATAGGGATGAGCGAACCCGAACTGTATAGTTTTGGGGTGTCCGTGACACGGACCCGAACATTTTCGTAAAAGTACGGGTTCGGGTTTGGTGTTCGGCGCTTTCTTGGCGCTTTTTGAAAGGCTGCAAAGCAGCCAATCAACAAGCGTCATACTACTTGCCCCAAGAGGCCATCACAGCCATGCCAACTATTGGCATGGCTGTGATTGGCCAGTGCAGCATGTGACCCAGCCTCTATTTAAGCTGGAGTCACGTAGCGCCGCACGTCACTCTGCTATGATCAGTGTAGGGAGAGAGGTTGCAGCTGCAGCTCTGGGAGAGATTAGGCAGTGATTAACTCTGCAAAAACACTTAAGACAGTGATCGATCTACAGCTGTGGATCATTGAACTGCTGCTATTCAATTGCTTACTGTTTTTAGGCTGCCCAGAGCGTTTTTCAGTCACTTTTTTCTGGGGTGATCGGTGGCCATTTTGTGGCTTGTAGTGCGCCAGCACAAGCTGCCACCAAGTGCATTTAACCATCAATAGTGTGGTTATTTTTTGCTATATCCTACATCAGGGGCAAGCTGTCACCAAGTCCATTTAACCATCAATAGTGTGGTTATTTTTTTGCTATATCCTACATCAGGGGCAAGCTGCCACCAAGTCCATTTAACCATCAATAGTGTGGTTATTTTTTGCTATATCCTACATCAGAGGCAAGCTGTCACCAAGTCCATTTAACCATCAATAGTGTGGTTATTTTTTGGCTATATCCTACATCAGGGGCAAGCTGCCACCAAGTCCATTTAACCATCAATAGTGTGGTTATTTTTTGGCTATATCCTACATCAGGGGCAAGCTGCCACCAAATACATTTAACCATCAATAGTGTGGTTATTTTTTTGCTATATCCTACATCAGGGGCAAGCTGCCACCAAGTCCATTTAACCATCAATAGTGTGGTTATTTTTTGGCTATATCCTACATCAGGGGCAAGCTGCCACCAAGTCCATTTAACCATCAATAGTGTGGTTATTTTTTGGCTATATCCTACATCAGGGGCAAGCTGCCACCAAGTCCATTTAACCATCAATAGTGTGGTTATTTTTTGGCTATATCCTACATCAGGGGCTTGGCTGTGCTTGCTATTTTATTGAGGGGTGAAATACAATTGCCAAAATAGCAGTACCCTAAATCTGGTGTTTCAGCTGTGGCCAGCCAATTGTAATACTGTCTGCTGTCTGGCAAAGGCTATATTTTTGTTATGGGTTGAAATACAATTCCCAACTTAGCAATTTCCTAAATTAGTGGTTTCTGCTGTATCAGGGCTACTTTAAATCTATTCATTAAAAGGGTATATTAGATTCAAGGTGCTGATAGGGTCATTCTCAATAACTTCACACACACGCTACTGTGCATATCCAAATCTAATTCTGTCCGTAAACGTATACCTGTCACCCAGTGCCTAAATAATAGGCCTCAAATTTATATTCAGCTAAATCTGTGGTTATTGCTGTAGCTGGTCAAGTTATATTGTGTCCGTCAAAGCACAGTTTTTGTTCTGGGTTGAAATACAATTCCCAACCTAGCAATTTCCTAAATTTGTGGTTTCTGCTGTATCAGGCCTACTTTAAATCTATCCCTAAAAGGGTATATTAGATTCAAGGTGCTGATAGGGTCATTCTCAATAACTTCACACGCTACTGTGCATATCCAAGTCTAATTCTGCCCGTAAACGTATACCTGTCACC
Organism: Bufo bufo; assembly: GCF_905171765.1. Lineage (NCBI taxonomy): Eukaryota > Metazoa > Chordata > Amphibia > Anura > Bufonidae > Bufo > Bufo bufo. The sequence continues at coordinate 701,998,200 of NC_053391.1, read as the reverse complement.
CAGCGCCTAAATACTAGGCCTCAAATTTATATTCAGCTAAATCTGTCATTACTGCTGTGCCTGTATTAGTGTAATACGGTACCTAAATAGATAGCCAGATAGTGTTAGGTGTCTGTAAAAAAAGGCCTGTATTTGAATTCAATACATTGGGCCAAATAATATTTTTCTTATTGTGGTGAACGGTAACAATGAGGAAAACATCTAGTAATGGACGCGGACATGGTCGTGGTGGTGTTAGTGGACCCTCTGGTGCTGGGAGAGGATGTGGCCGTTCTGCCACAGCCACACGTCCTAGTGAACCAACTACTTCAGGTCCCAGTAGCCACCAGAATTTACAGGGATATTTGGTGGGGCCCAATGCCGTTCTAAGGATGGTAAGGCCTGAGCAGGTACAGGCATTAGTCAATTGGGTGGCCGACAGTGGATCCAGCACGTTCACATTATCTCCCACCCAGTCTTCTGCAGAAAGCGCACAGATGGCGCATGAAAACCAAGCCCATCAGTCTGTCACATCACCCCCATGCATACCAGGGAAACTGTCTGAGCCTCAAGTTATGCAGCAGTCTCTTATGCTGTTTGAAGACTCTGCTGGAAGGGTTTCCCAAGGGCATCCACCTAGCCCTTCCCCAGCGGTGGAAGACATAGAATGCACTAACGCACAACCACTTATGTTTCCTGATGATGAGGACATGGAAATACCACCTCAGCACGTCTCTGATGATGACGAAACACAGGTGCCAACTGCTGTGTCTTTTTGCAGTGTGGAGACTGAACAGGAGGTCAGTGAGGAAGACTGGGTTTTTCCAGATGGGTTCGTATTCTGTATCAATGTCCAGTATCCAGGGTTCGAATCAATGGTGAACACTCCGTCCCCTTCCCCTTGACCCGAGGAACACGTCAGGGATGTCCCCTCTCCCCCCTGCTCTTCTCGTTGTTCCTGGAGCCAATGGCATGTAAAATTAGAGCAGATAGGGAAATACTAGGTTTTGGGTGCGAGGGAGAGGTTGACAAAATAAGTCTTTATGCGGACGACATGCTACTGTTCCTGGGGAGAGGATATATGAACTTGCCCAGGGTCATGGATAGCCTGGACGAATTTTGATCCCTATCTGGATATGACATAAACTGGGAAAAATCTAAATTCCTCCCATTAAGACGCCCCGTCCCGCCTGACTATAAATTTCACGTTAACATATTGACCGCAGTAGACTCCTTATCATATCTGGGTATCCAGATAGGGACCAAACTGGAGCACTATATGGAATTAAATGTACTGCCAATAATAGATAGAGTTAAGGAAAAAATTAAAACATGGCTAAAACTCCCCCTGTCACAAATTAATCGTATAGCACTTATAAAAATGTCGCTATTACCAATGTTACTATACATAATTAATGCTAGTCCAATCACGATAGAAGATAAGTTCTTTAATAAATTAGAGACTCTATTCAATGAACTAATATGGGGGCGCAAACGAGTTCGAATCAAGATACAATATCTATATAAAGAAGAGGGTGGAATTTCTATTCCCTTTCTTAAAGGATATTATTTAGCTGCCCAACTGAGATGGTGTGTGAGGAATCGAAAGAATAAATGCATTCGGCTTATTTTTGGGAAGTATTGTAGACCTTGGGAGGATCTTTTTCATATCCTTGAAGCTGGCATTGTGGAGAAGAGAAGAACACTGAACCCATTCGGTAGAATGCTTGGGTACATCTGGCAACAAGTTAGATTGATGGTTGGAGTCTCCAAAGAAGTCCAGTATACCCCATTATGGGGGAATGTACATCTTCCACAAGTTATACAATTGGGTGATGTGGAATATTGGGAAAAATATGGGATAAATTTAATTTCACAGGTTTTTCCATAAGGGACAGATTAAGCCCCTTAATGAAATCCTACCAGGCATTACATTATTTATGGATAAATTCCGATACGAACAACTACGACACGCCATACACTACACGGAGAACAAGAATTATTTGAATATTGCACGAAACACTTTTTTGGATTTTTGTCAGGATATGACTTTTAACACATCTACATCGCACATCTATGTAAAGTTTAAACTTGAATACACAAAAAAAAACACATTTAGAGGTGAGGCTAAATGGGAAAAGGACTTGCAAAATGGGGAACCCATTCCGTGGAATATCGTTTACAGAAATATTAAAAGATCGACGGTCTCTCCCGCCCATGCATGGATCCTTTTGAAAACCATACACCGTCTTTATTACACTCCGGCATTATTACATACCATTTACAAGGACAGAGAACAGAATTGTTATAAATGCAGTAAAGACAGAGGAGATTATAAACACCTGCTGTGGGAATGCCCAGGGATAAAAGATTACTGGAATAAAATATTTCGGAAACTACGGGATAGCTCCCCTATGAAGTATGTAGCATGTATTGAATACGCTATTCTGGGCACTCTCCCAGAGACAGATAAAAACAAAATTGATCAAATACTTTGGTTTCAGGGCATTGCCCTGGCCAAAATAATAATAGTTAAATATTGGGGCACCACGAAATATCCCAGTTTTCAGGAGTGGAAGGAACGGATGAACAGGGTTAAGCAATATGAACATATCCTTGCCCAAACTGCGGGGAAAAAGGTAGCCTGGTTGCGGATTTGGGGCAATTGGGAATGATAACATCAGATGTAATGAAAAGGCAAAGACAGTAGTTCCGCGGAAAGAAAAAAAGGGGGTTGGAGGGTGGGATGGGGGGGTTAAAAATAAGAGGGAAATTCAATATTAGATGGGATGATGCACAAATGTTTTGTAATATTGAAATGGAAGAATGTACATCTTTATACTTTTGAAAATAAAAAGATACAATTAAAAAAAAAAAAAAGGGAGGAAGACTGGGTGGAAGACGATGCAGGGGACGATGAGGTCCTAGACCCCACATGGAATGAAGGTCGTGCCACTGACTTTCACAGTTCGGAGGAAGAGGCAGTGGTGAGACCGAGCCAACAGCGCAGCAAAAGAGGGAGCAGTGGGCAAAATCAGAACACCCGCCGCCAAGAGACTCCGCCTGCTACTGACCGCCGCCATCTGGGACCGAGCACCCAAAAGGCAGCTTCAAGGAGTTCCCTGGCATGGCACTTCTTCAAACAATGTGCTGACGACAAGACCCGAGTGGTTTGCACGCTGTGCCATCAGAGCCTGAAGCGAGGCATTAACGTTCTGAACCTTAGCACAACCTGCATGACCAGGCACCTGCATGCAAAGCATGAACTGCAGTGGGGTACACACCTTAAAAACAAGGAAGTCACTCAGGCTCCCCCTGCTACCTCTTCTGCTGCTGCCGCCTCGGCCTCTTCTGCTGCTGCCGCCGCCTCGGCCTCTTCCTCCGCCTCTGGAGGAACGTTGGCACCTGCTGCCCAGCAAACATGGGATGTACCACCAACACCACCACCTGCATCACCAAGCATCTCAACCATGTCACACGGCAGCGTTCAGCTCTCCATCTCACAAACATTTGAGAGAAAGCGTAAATTCCCACCTAGCCACCCTCGATCCCTGGCCCTGAATGCCAGCATTTCTAAACTACTGGCCTATGAAATGCTGTCATTTAGGCTGGTGGACAAACACAGCTTCAAACAGCTCATGTCGCTTGCTGTCCCACAGTATGTTGTTCCCAGCCGGCACTACTTCTCCAAGAGAGCCGTGCCTTCCCTGCACAACCAAGTATCCGATAAAATCAAGTGTGCACTGCGCAATGCCATCTGTGGCAAGGTCCACCTAACCACAGATACGTGGACCAGTAAGCACGGCCAGGGACGCTATATCTCCCTAACTGCACACTGGGTAAATGTAGAGCTGTTTGGCGCACGTCCTTCCGCCGCCAAGGATCGCAGGGCAACATTCTTTGCCTCCTGTCTCCTCCTCCTCCTCCTACTCAGCTTCCTCCTCCTCTTCTTCCACCTGCTCATCCAGTCAGCCACACACCTTCACCACCAACTTCAGCACAGCACGGGGTAAACGTCAGCAGGCCATTCTGAAACTCATATGTTTGGGGGACAGGCCCCACACCGCACAGGAGTTGTGGCGGGGTATAGAACAACAGACCGACGAGTGGTTGCTGCCGGTGAGCCTCAAGCCCGGCCTGGTGGTGTGGAATAATGGGCGAAATCTCGTTGCAGCTCTGGGACTAGCCGGTTTGACGCACATCCCTTGCCTGGCGCATGTGCTGAATTTGGTGGTGCAGAAGTTCATTCGCAACTACCCCGACATGTCAGAGCTGCTGCATAAAGTGCGGGCCGTCTGTTCGCGCTTCCGCCGTTCACACCCTGCCGCTGCTCGCCTGTCTGCGCTACAGCGTATCTTCGGCCTTCCGCTCACCGCCTCATATGCGACGTGCCCACCAGGTGGAACTCCACCTTGCATATGCTGGACAGACTGTGTGAGCAGCAGCAGGCCATAGTGGAGTTTCAGCTGCAGCACGCACAGGTCAGTCGCACTGCGGATCAGACCCACTTCACCACCAATGACTGGGCCTCCATGCGAGACCTGTGTGCCCTGTTGCGTTGTTTCGAGTACTCCACCAACATGGCCAGTGGCGATGACGCCGTTATCAGCGTTACAATACCACTTCTATGTCTCCTTGAGAAAACACTTAGGGCGATGATGGAAGAGGAGGTGGCCCAGGAGGAGGAGGAGGAAGAGGGGTCATTTTTAGCACTTTCAGGCCAGTCTCTTCGAAGTGACTCAGAGGGAGGTTTTTTGCAATAGCAGAAGCCAGGTACAAATGTGGCCAGACAGGGCCCACTACTGGAGGACGAGGAGGACGAGGATGAGGAGGAGGTGGAGGAGGATGAGGATGAAGCAGGTTCACAGCGGGGTGGCACCCAACGCAGCTCGGGCCCATCAGTGGTGCGTGGCTGGGGAGAAACGCAGGACGATGACGATACGCCTCCCACGGAGGACAGCTTGTCCTTACCTCTGGGGAGCCTGGCACACATGAGCGACTACATGCTGCAGTGCCTGCGCAACGACAGCAGAGTTGCCCACATTTTAACGTGTGCGGACTACTGGGTTGCCACCCTGCTGGATCCCCGGTACAAAGACAATGTGCCCACCTTACTTCCTACACTGGAGCGTGATAGGAAGATGCGCGAGTACAAGCGCACGTTGGTAGACGCGCTACTGAGAGCATTCCCAAATGTCACAGGGGAACCAGTGGAAGCCCAAGGCGAAGGCAGAGGAGGAGCAAGAGGTCGCCAATGCAGCTGTGTCACGGCCAGCTCCTCTGAGGGCAGGGTTAGCATGGCAGAGATGTGGAAAAGTTTTGTCACCACGCCACAGCTAACTGCACCACCACCTGATACGGAACGTGTTAGCAGGAGGCAACATTTCACTAACATGGTGGAACAGTACCTGTGCACACCCCTCCACGTACTGACTGATGGTTCGGCTCCATTCAACTTCTGGGTCTCCAAATTGTCCACGTGGCCAGAGCTAGCCTTTTATGCCTTGGAGGTGCTGGCCTGCCCGGCGGCCAGCGTTTTGTCTGAACGTGTATTCAGCACGGCAGGGGGCGTCATTACAGACAAACGTAGCCGCCTGTCTACAGCCAATGTGGACAAGCTGACGTTCATAAAAATGAACCAGGCATGGATCCCACAGGACCTGTCCATCCCTTGTGCAGATTAGACATTAACTACCTCCCCTTAACCATATATTATTGTACTCCAGGGCACTTCCTCATTCAATCCTATTTTTATTTTACCATTATATTGCGGGGCAACCCAAAGTTGAATGAACCTCTCCTTTGCCTGGGTGCCGGGGCCTAAATGTGTGACAGTGGCCTGTTCCAGTGGTGGGTGACATGAAGCCAGATTCTCTGCTACGGGACCTCTCTCCTCTGTCTGTGTGCCTGGGCCTAAATATCTGACAGTGGCCTGTTTCAGTGGTGGGTGACGTGAAGCCTGATTCTCTGCTATGACATGAAGACTGATTCTCTCCTGACATGAAGCCAGCTTCTCTGCTATGGGACCTCTCTCCAATTGATATTGGTTAATTTTTATTTATTTTATTTTTATTTTAATTAATTTCCCTATCCACATTTGTTTGCAGGGGATTTACCTACACGTTGCTGCCTTTTGCAGCCCTCTAGCCCTTTCCTGGGCTGTTTTACAGCCTTTTTAGTGCCGAAAAGTTCGGGTCCCCATTGACTTCAATGCGGTTCGGGTTTGGGACGAAGTTCGGGTCGGGTTCGGTTCCCGAACCCAAACATTTCCGGGTTTCGAATCCGAAATTCCTCACGCTTCGTAGTAACGAATCGCATTGCTTCCAAAAATGGCTGCTGCACGTGCGAGAACATGGAGCAAGGAACTTTGGGAAGGTGGGATCACCCATAATGCCGTGCATGCAACCAATCAGCAGCCAGCCAGCCCTGTGATGTCACAGCCCTATAAATAGCCTCAGCCATCTTAGATTGTGCCATTTTCCAGTGTACTTAGTGCAGGGAGAGACGTCAGCAGGCGCTGGGGACAGTGCTAGGAAAGACTTCATTGTGGTAAAAAAAACGATTTACAAGTGCAGGGATAGATTATTAAAGGTGAAGGGGAAGGATAGGGAGGAATCATTCTACAGCATTTGTGTAGAACAGGGTTCAGTAGGGAAGGTGACTGCCTGGGTAATAGGAACAATCCTATTACACCTTGCTGCACTGAGTGGGCATCCAAATTGCCATTATACAGCTCTGTAATTCCAGCAAACTGTTCTTGTTATTGGGGTGCAAGTGCTGTGTGATACAGCTATTAACAGGATTTATTACAAGGGAATATTTATACGTCTTATTTGCCCTTGTGCGGTGCAGTTATATGTTCTAAAGCATTTTTTTGCTTGTATTAGTGGGAAAAAAGGGCTTATTAGCCGTTGTGTGGAAAAGTGCGAAAATTACAGCCCTTTTTGCCGTGTATTAGTGGCAAAAGAAATATATATTTGCTGTTCAGCGGTGCAGTTATATGTTCTAAAGCCCTTTTTGCCATGAATTAGTGGCAAAAGTAAATTATATTTGCTGTTCTGCGGTGCAGTCATATGTTCTAAAGCCCTTTTTGTTGTGTATTAGTGGAAAAAGGAAAATATATTTGCCATTCAGCGGTGCAGTTATATGTTCTAAAGCCTTTTGTAGAGTGTATTAGTGGAAAAAATAAGTGCCTATTTGCCGTTCAACGGTGCAGTTATTTGTTCTAAAGCCCTTTTTGCCGTGTATTAGTGGCAAAAGAAAAATATATTTGCCGTTCAGCGTTGCAGTTATATGTTCTAAAGCCTTCTGTTGCGTGTATAAGTGGAAAAAAATAAGGGCCCTTTTGCTGTTCAGCGGTGCAGTTATATGTTCTAAAGACCTTTTTGTTGTGTATTAGTGGCAAAATAAAAATATATTTGCAGTTCAGCGATGCAGTTATTTCTACTAAAGCCGTTTTTGTCATGTATTAGTGGCAAAATTAAAATATATTTGCCGTCCAGCGGAGCAGTTATATGTTTTAAAGCCCTGTTTGCTGTGCATTAGTGGCAAAAGAAAAATACAGCATATTTGCAGTTTAGGGGTGCAGTTATATGTTCTAAAGCCCTTTTTGGCATGTATTAGTGGCAAAATAAAAATATATTTGCCTTTCAGCGGTGCAGTTATATGTTTTAAAGCCCTTTTTGTCGTGAATTAGTGGCAAAATATATTTGTAGAGGGGGTGGAGCTTGCCGCACTGTGTGATGGCCGCACAATGGCAGCGCTCCTGACTACCTCACCTCCACTGCAAGCTTTTTAAGACCACTCTACGCCAGATATGATCAAGATTGGAAGAGAGAAGCACAGGAGCATTCCCTTTACTCCCAAACCGGAGAAGCCACAGTCCGACATGGACAGATTCCTCCAAAAGAAACACGAGTCCCCGGGAGGGAAATCCAAGAAGGCTCCGAAGAGCGTGCTGCCACAGGCATGAAAAAAGACTCAGACGAGAAAGCTTAGGGCCACTATCAGACGCGGCGGTTGAGTCGGTCTCCACGCATATTTCCGGCCTCTTAACAAATGACCTCAAAAAAGCAATCGCCCCAGTAATTCGGGACCTAGCTGACATTAAGGCCAACATGAAGAGTCTTGGACATAGAGTGTCTGTGCTAGAAGACTCCCAGTTGGGGGTTACACAACACTGTGAGGCGCTTGGATCGCTTACTTCATCCTACCGTGATCACATTAACCAAGCTCTCCTACAGATCAAAGATCAGGAGAATCGTAGCAGAAGGAGAAATTTCAGGATCTGGGGCCTACCTGAGACAGTCGTAGTGGAAGCTATCTCATAGGCAGTCTCGTCCATCTTTACCCAGATCTTAGGGAGGGAGAGAGCCCAACAAGTGGTCATAGAGCGAGCTCATAGGGCTCTTAGGCCCAAACCGTCACCTGAGGCTCCCCCAGAGACATTATATGCGGTTTACTCAGTTATTTACATACGGCTGCAATACTGCGAGCAGCCCGTGATACCAAATAAATACTATATGAAGGGGCGCAAATACTAATATTCCAGGACTTAGCAGCCAGCACCTTGGCAAAAAGACAGATCCTGAAGCCCCTTGCAGAAGCGCTGAGAGAATAATGCATATCCATACGTTGGCTCTACCCGTTCGGCCTAGCCATCATGAAAGGAGGTCGTCAGATTACTATACGATCACTAGAAGACCTGGAATAAGCTTGGGAACAGTTGAAAATTCCTCACATGGACATTCCATCCTGGCTCCCTTTATCCCACCCAACTGAACTTCCTCAGTCACTGAACTGGTCAGCAGTCGGGAAGAACAAGAAGCAAAGAAGAACACCAGCTGCTGATACCAATGTTCCAGATTGATGGCCAGAGGGACAGAAGGCCAACTTTCTCTCCACTCTTACCTTTTTTCGCTCTCTTCCTTTCCATTTTTCATATTCAGATTGCATATACGTCAGAGCTCCAAGATCACTGCAGACCCTGCTCTATAGCTGGAACTTAACTCCGGGACTGATAGCTGTCACTCTGCATGTTTGAAAAATTTATCATGTGGACTCTTTCTGATAAGAACACATAATTCTAAAGTGTAGGTGCAGGGAAGTCGCTTTTTAAGGCACCCACCTCCCCATCCACTTGAGGCTACCTATGGTTCTCTTGGGCTGACCTTGGTGCCCCGGGAGACCCTGCTATGACCCTGTTATTCACACTCTTGCACCTATTCATGTATATGCTCATCTCAATCATATTTGGTTCTGTCCTGTTGATATGGATTATTTTGTGTTATACTGTTGTTAAGTGCTCCAGATGTCCAGTAGGAAAGCTACGACAACACAGTGCCCCATTTCCACTGCTATTGCTACCTTAAACATTGTGTCCTTTAACATTAAAGAATTAAATACACCACAAAAGAGAAATTAGATGTTCAGACTCCTCCTGGGAGAGCATGCAGATATCCTGTTACTCCAGGAGACCCACTTCTGCCACAATCACATCCCCGATGCTTGACGCACAGTACACATAAACAGGGATTACACATTTTACTCCCACACGCACGGCACTTACCACCGACTTGATTATATATTTGTTCCGGCTCACTCTCTCCCCAACATTATATCGGCCAAAATAGCTCAGATAACTATCTCCGACCATGGCCAAGTTTCTGTGAATCTCTGGCTTCCGGGGATACCTCCTAAGGCATGGACATGGAAACTCAATACCACAATTTTAGACACTACATCCCATACACAATCTCTGACCCCAAAACTGGAGTTTTACTTCCAGACAAATGCTGATCCAACTGTCTCTCATACAATTCAATGGGAAGCTCATAAGGCATATGTAACACCTCCATCCCGCTAGTATCTCCTAAGAGCCTTTGTATTGTCATCTGATGTGATTTTGTGTATGTGCTCCACAAATGTGCATCTAAAACCATGTTTAATGTAATTGTTTCCTGTAATTTTCCAGGTTCACCAGCAGGTGGCAGCAATGCATTGGCCAGGTACAAGTCCTAGTTTAGTGTATCTAAGCTGGAATGGATTATTCCAGCTTAGCTCCCCCTCTGTGAGAGAGAGTGGGCTGTTCCCACATCCTGCAGCATGGGTGGAGAAGGAAGTTAGAGTCAGTGTGTAGCCCACCCCCTGCTAGGGGTAGGGTGTGTGTAGGAGATCCCCTGCATAGGCAAGACAGCATGGATCTTATCCCAGGTAGGAGACACCATTGACACAACTACCACAATTCTACAGAGACATTATAGGGCATTACACCACTCTGGCATTCCTAATCTGGGATGTGCGTTATAAAACCTTGGAAGGGCCCTGGGGTAGTACCCTGCACATACTGCAATTTGCGTCACGACAAATACAGAATATTATCAACACGTATCCTGGCCCACTGCATAAGTGGCGTCAGCGTACCCGTTCCTGGTCACTGCATATACATTAGTGGTGAACTGATTGCGCTACATAGTAGACACAAGAAACAGAGGGAGAAAGAACTAACATCACTACTTGACCAAATTTCTTAATTAGAGAACACCCATAAAATCTTTGACTCATCTCTCCATCTTAAAAAAATTGTGACTCTTAGACGTCAGGTGAAAGATTTATTGAATATAAAATCCACAAGAAGGACTTCCGGTTCCGGCGTGAGCATGTAGAGACGCTGGTGGCTGATGCTCCGCTTCACCGTCGTATATACCTGCTAGTCCCGCTTCTCTGGTAGCTGCTGGAAGGTCGCCGCTAGTTGAGTGGGGCCCCGGAGATTGTATGGAGCGTTATTTGTTGAGGAGCGGGCAGAAATCTACTTCCCAGACAGTAACGGGCACCGACAGCGCGGACAGGACCAGTCCCAAGATGGCGCCGTTTCCCCCCACCTCGCCGAGAGCTGCATCGGCCGAAGAGCAAGACGCCCAAATTACCAACACACAGCTAGACCTGTTTGAAACATCTGGTAAGGCGGTGGATGTAAAGACACTAGCCATAGAAGTGGCGAAACAACTAGCCCCCGATATAATAGCCTCTTTATCTACTACCCTGCACGCAGCGCTTAACAAATTAAAGGAGGAGGTGGACTTACAAGATCACAGGGTGTCTGAGGTGGAACAGCGGGTGGCGTGTATGGAGGAGGAGGCGACGGATACCGCACAGAAGATGCGGGAGTTGTACCAGTTGGCTGAAAAGCTGAATGACCGAGTGGTAGACCTTGAAAATAGGTCCAGGCGCAGCAATCTGCGCTTGGTCGGTGTACCGGAGTCTGTGCCGGTGGCAGAACTTCGCCACGTTTTTGAAATTGAATTACCGCAGGCCCTGGGTCTCCAGGGCGGAAAAAGGAAGGTGGAGAGGGCCCATAGAGTGGGACCCTGGAGGGATCAGGTGCCGTCTGCTAATAAAAAGGTGGACCAGAGGCCAAGACAAGCGATATGCAAGTATTTGGATTAGGCTTATTGCACACGACAGTATATTTTCACGGTCCGCAAAACGGGGTCCTGTTTTTCCGTGATCCGTGACCGTTTTTTCGTCCGTGGGTCTTCCTTGATTTTTGGAGGATCCACGGACATGAAAAAAAAGTCGTTTTGGTGTCCGCCTGGCCGTGCGGAGCCAAACGGATCCGTCCTGAATTACAATGCAAGTCAATGGGGACGGATCCGTTTGACGTTGACACAATATGGTGCCATTTCAAACGGATCCGTCCCTATTGACTTTCAATGTAAAGTCTGGAGTCCCTTTTATACCATCGGATCGGAGTTTTCTCCAATCCGATGGTATATTTTAACTTGAAGCGTCCCCATCACCATGGGAACGCCTCTATGTTAGAATATACTGTCGGATATGAGTTAGATCGTGAAACCTCATTTCCGACAGTATATTCTAACACAGAGGCGTTCCCATGGTGATGGGGACGCTTCTAGTTAGAATATACTACAAACTGTGTACATGACTGCCCCCTGCTGCCTAGCAGCATCCGATCTCTTACAGGGGGCCGTGATCAGCACAATTAACGCCTTAGGTGCCGCACCTGAAGGGGTTAATTGTACTATCATATCCCCCTGTAAGAGATCAGGGCTGCCAGGCAGCAGGGGGCAGACCCCCCCCACTCCCCAGTTTGAATATCATTGGTGGCCAGTGCGGCCCCCCCCCCCCTTCCTCCCTCTTTTCTAATAATTCGTTGGTGGCACAGTGTGCGCCCCCCCCTTCCTCCATCTATTGTAATAAGCCAGCAGCAGGTAAGTATGAATCTTCTACTATTGTACTATTGCTAAGTAACCATGGCAACCAGGACTGTAGTAGCGTCCTGGTTGCCATGGTTACCGATCGGAGCCCCAGCGATTAAACTGGGACTCCGATCGGAACTCCGCTGCCACCAATGATGGGGGGGGGGGGGAGATGAGAGGCCGCACACTGGCCACCAATGTTGTTAATGCTATAGAGGGAGGGGGGGGCGCACACTGTGCCACCAACAAATTATTACAATAGAGGGAGGGAGGGGGGGGGGGCGCACACTGTGCCACCAACGAATAATTACAATAGAGGGAGGGAGGGGGGCGCACTGGCCAACAACCAATTATTACAATAGAGGGGGGGGCCGCACTGGCCACCAATGATATTCAAACTGGGGAGGGGGGGAGGGTCTGCCCCCTGCTGCCTGGCAGCCCTGATCTCTTACAGGGGGATATGATAGTACAATTAACCCCTTCAGGTGCCGCACCTGAAGGGGTTAATTGTGCTGATCACGGCCCCCTGTAAGAGATCGGGTGCTGCAAGGCAGCAGGGGGCAGTCATGTACACAGTTTGTAGTGTATTCTAACTAGAAGCGTCCCCATCACCATGGGGACGCCTCTGTATTAGAATATACTGTCGGTTCTGAGTTTTCACGAAGTGAAAACTCAGCTGTGAAAAAGCTTTTATGCAGACGGATCTTCGGATCCGTCTGTATAAAAAGTAACCTACGGCCACGGATCACGGACACGGATGCCAATCTTGTGTGCATCCGTGTTCTTTCACAGACCCATTGACTTGAATGGGTCCGTGAACCGTTGGCCGTGAAAAAAATAGGACAGGTCAGGAAACACGGATCTCGGATGCGGCTGCAAAACGGTGCATTTTCAGTTTTTTCCACGGACTCATTGAAAGTCATGGGGTCCGCGAAAAAAAACTGAAAACGGCACAACGGCCACGGGTGCACACAACGGTCGTGTGAAAGAGGCCTAACTCTGATAAAGAGGACATTCTGCGGGCTTACCATGCAAGAAGAGAGCCATTAATTCTTAAAGGAACCAAGGTCTTGCTCTTTGCTGATTATTCCGCTGACGTGGCGCGAAAAAGGAGGGCCTTCGGGCCTGTTTGCACTGGGCTCTACAAAAGAGGAATCAGATTCCAATTGGCCTACCCTGCTATACTGCGAATACAGCTTTCTGATGGTGGATCTAAGCAATTTATGGATCCAATGGAGGCGGAGAAATTTATGCGGAACCAAGAGGAAGGTAGACAGGGCACTGTCGACTTGGAGGAGGATCGTCGCGATGTCCCCACGCGGTCAGGAGGTAATGGTTGGCACCGCGTTCATCAGTTCTCTTCATCTCTTCCGCAGAGGATAAATAAGTTCTCAAGATCTTCGGGATCAAAATTTGCAAGAAAGACGGGAGGACTGTGATACCAGTATTCAGTTATGTCCTGTATTCAGGGCCGCTTTTTGTTGATTTAGGGGGAAGGGGGGAGGGAATTACTCTTTTTGTCATGTCAGGAACTTTCACAGGGACTTTCAAATATGTCTGGGGGTTTTTTGTTCCATAACGGCTAATAGACGGTGGTGCATCGCGTCTATTGCTTGAAAAAAGGGAGTTCATAAGTAGATTGTAATGTCTATTATATGTTATGCATTTTTGTTCGTTTTTTTCACATTTTTAGTCATGGTTCTAATATGGCATGGTAATAATTTTTTTTTATGTTCAAGGGCATTATGTGAACAATTGATGTATGATGAATCATGGAGTGCTGTCGAGCTGGGAGGCAGTACTTCAATAGATATTTTGCAAACCACGATGGAGAGGTGGGGAGGGGTTCTCTGTCGACAGGTGGGTCTTACGTTGCTAACCATTTTATGCGGATAATCTCGTGGAATGTTAAGGGGTTGAAATCTCCCAACAAACGAATGAAAGTTCTCAGGCACTTGCGTAGATTGAAGGCGGATATTGCCTTGTTGCAGGAGACCCATCTGTCGGCAGCGGACTTCCATAGGATGAGGAAGTTATGGGTGGGAGAGGTGTACGGCTCTGCGGCTGTGGACAGAAAAGCAGGAGTCTTAATCTTAATAGGTCGCCACTTGTCACATACAGTTCATTCTGAAACCGCGGATGACATAGGAAGGGTGATTCAGCTGCATATTGCAGGCCCTTTTGGGGATCTTAGTGTATATAACATTTATGCACCAAATCAAGGCCAGAAAGCCTTTTTTGATTCGTTATGCATTAGAATGCTGAAGGATACTCATAGTGCTAAAGTGGTGGGGGGGGACTTTAATGCGGTGATGAATCAATTGGAGGATAGGAGATCAACTAGTGACCTTAGTAGTCATCATTCTCTGGGAGACTTTGCTGAGTCGTTGTCTCTCAGGGATACGTGGAGGGTCTCTAATCCTCAAGGGCGGGAATTCACTCACTATTCACATGTGCACAAGAGCTGGTCCAGAATAGATTATTTGTTTGTTTCAGCTTCAATTTTGCATAGAGTGTCTGACATTGCTATTGGTGACATGGTAATCTCGGATCATTCTCCGCTCTTATTGGATATCAGGGAGGTGTACAGTGGAGGTAGTGAGTTCATATGGAGGTTCCCTAACTACCTGGTAAAGGATGACGAATTTGTGAAACTCCTGAAAGGATGGTGGATGGAATTTGTTGATGACAATGGGCAGCATGTGAATGATCCGACATTATTTTGGGAAACGGCCAAAGTCGTTTTGAGGGGTCGGTTGATGGCTTATGTCTCCAATATTAAGAGGTTAGCTAGGAAACAGTACGAAAAAACTAGTGCATGCTTGAGAGCTGCTTATAGTAACTTTCTCTTGACCCAGACCCAGGTGGCCAAGGAACACTGGATCTCGGCTAAGAGAGACTTCGATGAGTGGGCGGAGAAGTTGGAGATTTCGAAAAGATCCCAACTAGAGGCTCGTTTGCACAGATTTGGTAACAAATCAGGGAAATTGCTGGCTGCTTTGGCTAAAGGTAGGCGTCCCTTGAATCATATCCAGGTGGTGAGGAGAGGAGATGGAACCAGGGAGCACAGACCACAACAGATTAATAAGGTGTTTGAACATTATATGAAGGCATTTTATCAGAATGTTGGGGATAGAGTAGAGGAGGGGAGGGCTTTCTTGGAGCGTATCTCCTTGCCAACTCTGACAACAGAGCAGATGGATGTTTTGAACGCCCCATTGACGGCAGCGGAGGTACAAACAATTATAAAATCCTTTCCCTCTGGTAAAGCCCCAGGCCCGGATGGGTACACGGCGGATTTTTTCAAAGTATTGTAAAAATTGTATTCAGGTGGTGCCATATTTGATGTCCTTCTATTCTTCCATAATTGAGGGGTCTATATTGCCGGAGCAAATGAATACAGCTCATATTATAATGCTTCATAAAGCTGGGAAAGATCCGGAAAACTTGACATCTTATAGGCCAATATCCTTAATAAACCATGACCTTAAAATTTTGTCAAAGTTACTGGCTAATAGGCTGGCCGTTGTCTTGCCCTCTTTGATTTCCCCTGCGCAGGTAGGTTTTGTTAAAGGCAGGGCCGCTGTCACCAATTTACGGAAAGTATTATTAGCCCTTTCAGTGTCCGGAAAGGTGGAGTATCGGGGGCGGGATCCAGCCATTCTTACTTTAGACGCGGAAAAGGCTTTCGATAGCATTAACTGGAAGTGGCTGGGTCTCGCCCTGGATTCGGTGGGTATTAAGGGGTTGTTCCGTACGCTTTTAGATGGGTTATACTTGGGTCCGCGGGAAAGGGTTTGCACAGGAGGCTACGTATCTAATTCGTTCTTGTTACAAAGGGGAACAAGGCAGGGTTGCCCCCTGTCTCCTCTCCTGTATGACTTAGCGATAGAGCCATTATCGAGGTGGTTAGAGTCAGGTGAGTTATTTGAGGGCCTAAGGGTGGGTAAGAAACAGCTGCGCTCGGCATTATTTGCCGATGATATCCTGCTTTTCCTGTCTAATCCTGCAAGAGATATTGGGAGGATTATGGGAGCGTTAGAAGAGTTTGGTCTTCTTTCTGGGTTGAAGATAAATAGATCAAAGAGTGAGGTTCTATTTCTAAAAGGAGGAGGGAAAAGGGTGGCGGGAAGTGATCTAGGGGGTATCCCAATTGCCCGTTCTTACATAACGTACCTAGGTATTAAAGTCGGAACTACTTCTGAGTCCATTTATAGACTAAATTATGATCCGCTGATAAACAAAATAGTTCAGGAGTTGCAGAGATGGAGGGATCTTCCGCTGTCGTTGTTGGGGCGGAATCATCTTATCAAGATGATGTCAGTCTCCAAATTACTCTACCCTATGCAGACCATCCCTGTTCTGTTAAAACATAAAGATGTCTCTAAATTGGTAAAAGCGTTTAAGCATTTCTTGTGGCACGGTAAGAGGCCGAGGATTTCAATGCGTTCTCTAGCGAAGGGTATTGAACATGGAGGGATTGCGTTTCCTGACATCAGGAATTCCAATCTGGCCTGCATGGCAAGGCATATATGTGACTGGATAAATGGCTCTAACTACTATTCTGCTTTAACGTTGGAAAAGGAATTCTGTGCTCCCTGGTCTCCGGTGGCGCTGCTGCATTCAAGGTTGCAGGTGATTCCTACATGGATTAAGCAATCTTTATTGTTTAAGGACACAATAGCTACTTGGAGGATTCTTAGGAAAAAGTATTGGTTGTCGTACAGAATTTCTAAGCATCTTCCATTATGGAATAAGCCTGAATTCCCACAGGGTAATAGGAATAAACTGTTTGAAGAATGGAGACGGAAAGGGATTCTGTATGTGAAGCATCTATTACATGAATCGGAGCCTAGGTGACTAACTGGAGAGGAACTGATTACTAAGTTCTCGTTGTCTTCCTTTCAGACCATTCAGTGGTCTCAAGTGAAGGTGTCAGTAATAAATCAGTTGGTGTTGGTGCAGAAGGAAGTTCGCAAAAATATTTTGGATAAGATTTTAGACTTAGGAGGTGGGAAGATCTCGATTTCTACAATTTATGATGATATGAGGAGAGAGGATGGGACTAGGGATAGGAATAATCCATTAGGTAAATGGGCGGAGCAATTAGAAGATGGAGATATTGAGCAGAAGATAATAAAGGGAGGGGAGGTGGTTAGGAGACATATAGTTAATGAGTCTTGGAGGGACACTCAGGTTAGACTTTTGTATAGGGCTATTTATGGCTTTAACATCCCCCCTCATCCAGCTAAACCAGACAGGATTACAAATTGCCCTAAATGTGGACTAAGTTTCTCGGATCTATTCCATGGAATTTGGTCGTGTCCCATGAGTAAAAGGTTGTGGAAGGATGTAGGGAGCTTGATCCGGGGGATCTGGGGAAGGGAGTTCCCATTGTCTGCCAAATTATATTTGTTCCATTATGAGGAGGGAGAGGTAGGACAGTTACCCCGGTTGTTTCATACGATATGTATGTTAGTGAAACGTAGTCTCCTGCAGCATTGGCTTCAAGTTGACACTCCAGGGTTACAGGTTATAATAGAACAATTAAAACGTGTTTTTTTTATGGAAAGGCTGAACTCTCTTGCGACAAAGGAAAGACAGGCCAAAGGGTTATTTCAGAAATGGAAACCGTTTATTGAACATTGTATGTCAAGTGCAGAAATTCAGCTGATTATAAAACCGTTCACACTTACAGAATGGTATCTAGTGGGACAATTGAAGGGAACGTTAGGTCGTCTGTCGCTCAGGTCGGGGAACTCTTCATAACTTTATGTGGAAGTGATGCTTTAATTTATCATTATATATTGATTGTGTATTTGTTCTGCACTACAGGGAGTGCAGAATTATTAGGCAAGTTGTATTTTTGAGGATTAATTTTATTATTGAACAACAACCATGTTCTCAATAAACCCAAAAAACTCATTAATATCAAAGCTGAATATTTTTGGAAGTAGTTTTCAGTTTGTTTTTAGTTTTAGCTATTTTAGGGGGATATCTGTGTGTGCAGGTGACTATTACTGTGCATAATTATTAGGCAACTTAACAAAAAACAAATATATACCCATTTCAATTATTTATTTTTACCATTGAAACCAATATAACATCTCAACATTCACAAATATACATTTCTGACATTCAAAAACAAAACAAAAACAAATCAGTGACCAATATAGCCACCTTTCTTTGCAAGGACACTCAAAAGCCTGCCATCCATGGATTCTGTCAGTGTTTTGATCTGTTCACCATCAACATTGCGTGCAGCAGCAACCACAGCCTCCCAGACACTGTTCAGAGAGGTGTACTGTTTTCCCTCCTTGTAAATCTCACATTTGATGATGGACCACAGGTTCTCAATGGGGTTCAGATCAGGTGAACAAGGAGGCCATGTCATTAGATTTTCTTCTTTTATACCCTTTCTTGCCAGCCACGCTGTGGAGTACTTGGACGCCTTTGATGGAGCATTGTCCTGCATGAAAATCATGTTTTTCTTGAAGGATGCAGACTTCTTCCTGTACCACTGCTTGAAGAAGGTGTCTTCCAGAAACTGGCAGTAGGACTGGGAGTTGAGCTTGACTCCATCCTCAACCCGAAAAGGCCCCACAAGCTCATCTTTGATGATACCAGCCCAAACCAGTACTCCACCTCCACCTTGCTGGCGTCTGAGTCGGACTGGAGCTCTCTGCCCTTTACCAATCCAGCCACGGGCCCATCCATCTGGCCCATCAAGACTCACTCTCATTTCATCAGTCCATAAAACCTTAGAAAAATCAGTCTTGAGATATTTCTTGGCCCAGTCTTGACGTTTCAGCTTGTGTGTCTTGTTCAGTGGTGGTCGTCTTTCAGCCTTTCTTACCTTGGCCATGTCTCTGAGTATTGCACACCTTGTGCTTTTGGGCACTCCAGTGATCTTGCAGCTCTGAAATATGGCCAAACTGGTGGCAAGTGGCATCTTGGCAGCTGCACGCTTGACTTTTCTCAGTTCATGGGCAGTTATTTTGCGCCTTGGTTTTTCCACACGCTTCTTGCGACCCTGTTGACTATTTTGAATGAAACGCTTGATTGTTCGATGATCACGCTTCAGAAGCTTTGCAATTTTAAGAGTGCTGCATCCCTCTGCAAGATATCTCACTATTTTTGACTTTTCTGAGCCTGTCAAGTCCTTCTTTTGACCCATTTTGCCAAAGGAAAGGAAGTTGCCTAATAATTATGCACACCTAATATAGGGTGTTGATGTCATTAGACCACACCCCTTCTCATTACAGAGATGCACATCACCTAATATGCTTAATTGGTAGTAGGCTTTCGAGCCTATACAGCTTGGAGTAAGACAACATGCATAAAGAGGATGATGTGGTCAAAATACTCATTTGCCTAATAATTCTGCATGCAGTGTATATCAGTGCATACTATATGCCCTTATGTTTACTTTTTAATTTTTCTTTTGCTCTCATATTGTCAGTCTGTGTTCAGAGATGTATACTCTGAATGATATGTATGTTTTGTTGATGAAAAATAAAAATAAAAAAATAAAAAATAAAAATAAAAAATCCACAAGGAAATTACAATCCCTTTGCTGTAAATACTATACGGATAGGGACAAGGGAAATAGGGTGATGTCTTCGCTGTTGAAAAAACAGAGGACTAAAATCTTCATATCTTTAATAAAAACTGCACAAGGCTCTAGAGTCACTTCCACCCCCCTAATAGAACAGCAATTTCACAATTTTTATACTGAACTTTATAATCTGGGCTCTTTAACTAAAGAATGCCCGGAAACTTCCAGGCACAATTTAACTGGGGACTTGATCTCCTCCTTTCTTTGCAACATAAACATCCCTACACTCTCAACAGAGGACCGAACCCAGTTAGCTGTACCTGTCACCATAGAGGAGGGTGAGAAAGTTCTTGGAACAATTCCCAGTGGGAAGAGCCCAGGCCCAGATGGCCTTCCCATAATATATTATAAGGTATTTAAGGAAACCCTACTACCTGAATTTGTTACAATGTGCAATTCCCTATTAAATGGCTCTAAACTCCCTCCTCAATCACTCAAGGCACACATAGCAATTATACATAAAGAGGGTAAAGACCCTGAACTTTGTAGTAGCTATCGCCCTATTTCTTTGCTCAACACAGACCTTAAATTGTGGGCAAAGATCCTCGCACACAGACTCTCTTCCCTCCTCCCTAAGATCATCGGAGAGGAACAGGTGGGATATGTTCAGGGAAGAGAGGGTAAACACAATGTCTCTAGAGTACTACATGCAGCATACTATGCTAAGCAAAATAAAATACCATTGGTAGTGTTGGGTACGGACATGGAGAAAGCTTTTGACAGGGTGAGCTGGGAGTTCATGAGATGCACACTTCAAGCCTTTCAATTTCCTGACCCATTTATTGAGGCTGTTTTTTCTTTATACTCCTCTCCTACAGCTAGAATACAAATAAATAGCCCGACAGGGTGCTGTTTCTCTATTAGAAATGGCATGCGGCAGGGTTGCCCCCTGTCCCCCTCATTATTTATCTTGTGTTTGGAGATGCTCCTTCTGAAAATCCGTCAATCTGATCTGGTCCACGGCCTTACAGTGGGCTCCTTCACGCATAAAATTGCTGCATTTGCAGATGATCTATTATTAATCATTACAAATCCCCTCGAAGCTTTCCCAACTATACTTTAGATATTTGCCGACTTTGGAATGGTGTCAAACTTTAAAACTAATTTCGATAAATCTGAAGCTCTGAACGTGACCTTGTCGAGCTCCCAGCTGGCCCTAGTCAAGGAGAACTCCCCATTTAGATGGCCTTCAGATGCCATTAAATACCTGGGGGTATGCCTACCAACAGATCTCACTTCCCTATTCCGGATGAATTAACTTCCACCGCTCCAGAAAATAAGCAAATCATTCCAAGAATCGAAAGTCCCATATGTTTCCTGGTTTGGAAAAAAGAACATTCTCTCCACATTTATTCTCCACCAGCTGCTATACATGATGCAAATATTACCCATAGATGTTCCAATCTTCTTCTTTTCGGAAGTACACACATTGTTTAGAAGATTCTTATGGAATAACTAGAGGGCAAGATTGCCCTTCCTACACCTTACTCAAAAACCAGCTAATGGTGGTATTGCCTTGTCTGATTTACTACTTTATTTTCAAGCGACCCAATTATCTCGTTGGACACTGTTAGCCAACCCTAAATTGAAAAATTAATATTTGGAGATGGAGATAGTGGTCTTATCATTTAGATATCGAGTCTGGATGTGGCTTAGACACCGTACCGAGTGACATGACATGAGGTATGCTGAGGATATGCAGACACCCCCCCCTCTCTGTCAATGTCCACAGATCTGATTTCCCCCCTAGCACCTCTAAGCATCTTACCTTCAGCTATTGCAAATAAAAATATGCCCACATGGTGGGACTCGCTTCCCGATATAAGGATTGCAGAGGCTGTTAGAGCCACCACAAAGAAGGCTTTGCTATCTCTGATCTCGCAGCACCCAGAACCCCCACTATCTAGTCTACAATTGTTTGACCTCCTTTCATCACTCCGCCGATTCCAAACTAAAAATGTAGGGCTCAAACCTGACCCAACCTGGCTAGAGAATTTCACACTCCTCGACTCCCCACCAATCAAAATTCTTTCCAAGATTTATACAACTCTCCTCAAAGAACGTGCCACCTCTAAACCGGCCTTTGTTGCCCTATGGGAGAAGGGACTTGGCTGCACATTCACACAAGAAGAAACTTCTACTATTCTTGAACGATCCCATGGGTTTTCTAATTGTGTAAAAATACAGGAGAACACCTTTAAAAGTGTTACTCGCTGGTACAGAACACCAGACTATATATAAAATTAGGGTTGCCGCAGATAACAAATGTTGGAGATGTGGTGTTGGAGCAGGGACTATCTCACACTTATTCTGGGAATGCGACATGCTTAAAAAGTTTTGGTCTGATCTGGAAGGTGCAATACATCAGATATGCCCCGACACGCAGATCAAACTGGATAAAAAATTGATCCTCCTTTGGCTTTCAAAAGGGCTCTTCCGACCCTCTAAACAAGATCTTGATACATCACTTATCACAGCAGCCAAGTTGCTTGTTCCCTTGCATTGGAGGTCGACCTCCCCGCCTACCCTAGACCAGTGGGTCAATAAAGTACACCAAATTTGTAGATTAGAGGAGTTAGCAAGTTGGGAAACCCACACCAGACCAAGATTCTTACAGATGTGGACCCCATGGCTAGACTTTAGCAATAAAATAATATAGCCCTCTCTTAGGAACTAGTGGGGGCCAAAGGTATCACACTTTCTGGAGCACTATCCTAGGTGTACTTAACTCAAGCCATCTTGTGCGATATCCCCCATTTCTTGTTGGGTCCATTGGACTCATAGGTTGGACGTTAACTGGAGCAACTTGTTCTTTGTTTCTGTTGGTTTAACAGATTGTTGTAAGGACTCGATGATATTATAACCATTTTTCCCTAAACATACTTAATAATCTGTGTGCTACTTGCTGTAACTTGATAATGTAGTAATTGTCTTGATTGTAATAAGGGGATTAGCATGTCTCAATGGAGAATCTCTGCAATTTACCTCTTTGTACGAGTATTTCTGTACTTGTGCACACAATTATATTTTTATGTACCTGTTTACTGCTCTTTCAATAAAAACAGATTTTAAACAAAATAAAAATATATTTGCCGTTCAGTGGTGCAGTCATATGTTATAAAGCCATTTTTGTCATGTACTAGTGACAAAAGAAAAATATATTTGCCATTCAGCGGTGCAGTTATATGTTCTAAAGCTTTTTGTGGCGTGTATAAGTGGGAAAAAGTGCCTATTTGCTGTTCAGCGGTGCAGTTATATGTTCTAAAGCCCTTAATGTTGTGTATTAGTGGCAAAAGAAAAATATATTTGCTGTTCAGTGTTTCAGTTAAATGTTCTAAAGCCCTTTTTGTCGTGTATTAGTGGCAAACGAAAAATATATTTGTCGTTCAGCGGTGCAGTTATATGTTCTAAAGCATTTGTGGCGTGTATAAGTGGAAAATGATAAGTGCCTATTTGCCGTTCAGCGGTGCAGTTATACGTTCTAAAGCCCTTTTTGTCATGTATTAGTGGCAAAAGAATAATATATTTGTCGTTCAGCGGTGCAGTTATATCTTCTAAAGCATTTTGTGGCATGTATAAGTGGAAAAAAATAAGAGCCTATTTGCCGTTCAGAGATGCAGTTATAGGTTCTAAAGACCTTTTTGTCATGCATTAGTGGCAAAATAAAAATATATTTGGCGTTCAGCGGTGCAGTTATATGTTCTAAAGCCTTTTGTGGTGTGTATAGGTGGAAAAAAATAAGGGCCTGTAGCTGGCCAGCTAAGACCTGTCCTAGGTTGCTAACATAGCTCATATGTTTATACAGCTAAAACTGCCAATAACTGGAGATGTCGCGAACATAAAATCTTCCGTTCGCGAACGGCGAACGCGAATTTCCACAAATGTCTGCGAACGGGAGAACCGCCATAGACTTCAATAGACAGGCGAATTTTAAAATCCACAGGGACTCTTTCTGGCCACAATAATGATGGAAAAGTTGTTTCAAGGGGACTAACACCTGGACTGTGGCATGCCGGAGGGGGATCCATGGCAAAACTACCATGGAAAATTACGTAGTTGACGCAGAGTGTGGAAAGTTAAATTCGCAATGCGATTAATATAACCTGTATTAATCGCATTGCGATTACAACTTAGATCTGAGTTCCTAATGGTTGTATTGCTAGAATATAACGAAGATTGAGAATATAGTGCTATATTCGTCAATTCTAGCAATTCTAGCAATACAACATAAAGTAACACAGTACTGTGTGTTAAGTAGTACTATTCCTATCAGTTTAATCCCTGTTACGTTCACTAGTATTATTTTTATTATAAGGTGTGTTAAGTAGTACTATTCCTATCAGTTTAATCCCTGTTACGTCCCCTATCAGGGGACGTGTATGTGGAATCGATTTTAGGAACCGGGAGATGGAAAAAGATGCTTGGTCGGTCCTCCTACTTCAAATTTGGGGCACTGCGCGTGCAATCTATTGTGCCACCAGATAGGAGTGGTGTGTTAAGTAGTACTATTCCTATCAGTTTAATCCCTGTTACGTACCCTATCAGGGGACGTGTATGGAATAGATTTTAGACAACCACAAAGAGTTGTCAATAGTTGACAGACTCATGACATAAATTTTATACCTCTATGCGTCAATCTTGGTGTAGTGATGACTGTGCTCGTGTGCACGTTTGGGAGATTGCAGGCGATGGCGGTTTTTCAAAGCCTATGGTCGTGCTGAGGTAGTTCAGTGACAGTTAAGTGACCCAGAAAACAATGATTCTGCAGTGTGGGCCCATTGTTGGCCTAGTAGGCTTTAATGATCACCTTAGATGATCACAAAGAAAATTAATGTTTTTTCTATGCAAAATTATCCAGCCGATCGCTTTTGGTCTGTTCACAATGAAGCAACGACCTTATCATCTGGGGTGTGCCAACATTGCTATTGCCAACACACTCATAGAGGTGGTCGCTTCATTGTGATACGCAAGCCCCTTCACTACGACAAGGTAACGATCACGAAGGGGAATTTACACATGTATGTGCCTTTTTTGGGGGGGGTTTTTGAAGCCACAGTGCAGCACCAGAGGCTAGAAAAATTAGGCATGTACACATGCCTGAAAAATTTGGTATTGTTGCAGCCAGAAAAATTGATGTTTGTTTCCCAGGCAGAAAGTGCCCTAAAACATTGCGGCTTGAACCCTAGTTGGTGGCGGATAAGTCACGCAAGTCATCTGGCATTCAGAGATAAAATACAGCAGCGTGTGGACCATTTTTAGCCCAAGGCAGCTCATCTCATCAGGCCTTTTTTAGTCTAATGTATCGCCCACTGTCAGTCCCTTCAGGATCCATCCCTCATTCATCTTAATAAAGGTGAGGTAATCTAGACTTTTTTGAACTAGGCGACTTCTCTTCTCAGTGACAATACCTCCTGCTGCACTGAAGGTCCTTTCTGACAGGACACTTGAAGCGGGGCAGGCCAGAAGTTCTATCGCAAACTGGGATAGCTCAGGCCACAGGTCAAGCCTGCACACCCAGTAGTCAAGGGGTTCATCGCTCCTCAGAGTGTCGATATCTGCAGTTAAGGCGAGGTAGTCTGCTACCTGTCGGTCGAGTCGTTCTCTGAGGGTGGACCCCGAAGGGCTGTGGCGATGCGTAGGACTTAAAAAGCTCTGCATGTCCTCCATCAACAACACGTCTGTAAAGCATCCTGTCCTTGCCGGCGTGGTCGTGGGAGGAGGAGGATTACTTTCACCTCTTTCCCTGTTAGATTCCCGTTGTGCTGTGACATCACCCTTATACGCTGTGTAAAGCATACGTTTTAATTTTTTTTGAAACTGCTGCATCCTTTCGGACTTGCGGTAATTCGGTAACCTTTCAGGCACTTTCTGCTTATACCGGGGGTCTAGTAGCGTGGACACCCAGTACAGGTCGTTCTCCTTCAGCCTTTTTATACGAGGGGCCCTCAACAGGCACGACAGCATGAAAGACCCCATTTGCACAAGGTTGGATGCCGAGCTACTCATGTCCCGTTCCTCATCCTCAGTGATCTCACTGAAAGTCTGTTCTTCACCCCAGCCACGTACAACACCACGGGTACCAGATAGGTGACAACGAGCACCCTGGGATGCCTGCTGTGGTTGGTCTTCCTCCTCCTCAAAGCCACATTCCTCCTCTGACTCCTCTTCCTCACAATCCTCTTCCAGCGTTGCCGCAGGTCCAGCAAGCGATGCTGATAAGGCTGTTTCTGGTGGTGATGGTGACCACAACTCTTCCTCTTCACGCTCATCTACGGCCTGATCCAGCACTCTTCGCAGGGCACGCTCCAGGAAGAAAACAAATGGGATGATGTCGCTGATGGTGCCTTCAGTGCGACTGACTAGGTTTGTCACCTCCTCAAAAGGACGCATGAGCCTACAGGCATTGCGCATGAGCGTCCAGTAATGTGGCAAAAAAATTCCCAGCTCCGCATAGGCTGTCCTAGCACCCCGGTCACACAAATACTCGTTGACGGCTTTTTCTTGTTGGAGCAGGCGGTAAAACATTAGGAGTGTTGAATTCCAACGTGTCGGGCTGTCGCAAATCAAGCGCCTCACTGGCATGTTGTTTCGCCGCTGAATATCAGAAAAGTGCGCCATGGCCGTGTAGGAACGCCTGAAATGGCCACACACCTTCCTGGCCTGCTTCAGGACGTCCTGTAAGCCTGGGTACTTAGGCACAAAGCGTTGTACGATCAGATTACACACATGTGCCATGCACGGCACATGGGGCCAAAAAATTGCTTCCGTTGTCACACACCACTTTGCCGATCTCCAGTTGGTGCGGAGTCAGCCACTGATCCACCTGTGCGTTCAGGGCGGACAGGAGTGCTGGTCCGGTGTGACTCTCTGCTTTCAGGCAATTCAACCCCAAGACGGCGTGACACTGCCATATCCGGGATGTGGAATAGCCCCTGGGGAGCTGGGGGAGTGCCGTTGATGTGGGGCAAGAAGCAGCAGCAGCAGCAGAAGAGGACTCAGCCGAGGAGGTTAGTGAAGAGGATGGAGTAGGAGGAGTAGAGGGGGTGGCAGCAGGCCTGCCTGCAAGTCGTGGCGGTGTCACCAACTCTGCAGAGACACGCATTCCATGCTTGGCAGCCGTCAGCAGGTTTACCCAATGCGCAGTGTAGGTGATATACCTGCCCTGACCGTGCTTTGCAGACAAGGTATCAGTGGTCAGATGGACCCTTGCCCCAACACTGTGTGCCAGACATGCCATTACTTCCTTTTGCACAATCGAGTACAGGTTGGGGATTGCCTTTTGTGCAAAGAAATTTCAGCCGGTACCTTCCACTGCGGTGTCCAATAGCACAAATTTTTGGAAGGCCTCAGACTCCACCAGCTTGTATGGTGAAGGCTGGCGGGCTAAGAGTACAGACAAGCCAGCTGTCAGACACCGGGCAAGGGGATGACTCTGTGACATTGGCTTCTTACGCTCAAACATGTCCTTGACAGACACCTGACTGTGGGAAGATGAGCAGGAACTGCTCAAGGCGGGAGACGGAGTGGTGGATGGTTAAGAGGGGGCAAGGAGAACAGCAGTGGTTGACGTGGCTGAAGATGCTGGACCAGGAGGAGGATGGTCGGCTTTGAGTTTGTGTGCTGCTTGTACTCATGTGTTTATCCCATAGGTGTTTGTGATGTGAGATCATGTGCCTTCGCAAAGCAGTTATACCTAGGTGGGTGTTGGACTTCCCACGACTCCATTTCTTTTGGCACAGGTTGCAAATGGCATCGCTGTTGTCAGAGGCAGACACACAAAAAAAATGCCACACTGCTGAGCTCTGCAATGACGGCATTCTGGTGGTGGCAGCAGCATGTGTTGATTGGCGTGCTGTCTGGCTGACCCCGGGTGCCGATACATGCTGTCTGACTGTGCCACTAGCTCCTTGCGACGACCTCCCCCTGCTTCCAACTCGTCTCCTCCTCCTCTCTGTCTCCCCATCAGAACTTTCCCCCTCTTCTTCTTCTCTTCGAGCGGGCACCCACGTGACATCCACGGACACATCGTCATCATCACCCGCTTCACTTGTATCTGACAACTCAGCAAAGGAAGCAGCAGCGGGTACAACATCATCATCATCACACCGTACGTCCATGTGTGTAATGCTGCCTGACTGAGACATATCCCTGTTATCTACATCCTCTGGCAATAATGGCTGCGCATCACTCATTTCTTCCAACTGATGTGTAAATAACTCCTCTGACAGATCAAGTGAAGCGGCTGTGGTGCTAGTGTTGGTGGTGGCGGCGGGCGGGCGAGTGGTAACTTGAGAGGTGCCCGAAGCTGAGCTGGAGGAGGATGGTGCGTCAAGGTTCCGAGCGGAAGCTGTAGAAGATTGGGTGTCCTGTGTTAGCCAGTCAACTATGTCCTCAGAACTTTTCGAGTTCAGGGTACGTAGCCTCTGAACACTGGGCATTATTCTAGGGCCAAAGGGAATCACAGCACCACGACCACGACGGCCCCTGCGGGGTGGCCTGCCTCTGCCTGTCATTTTTTTTTAGATTCGTTAAGTTGTACTATGCGTGCAAGCTACTGTGACACCAGATATGAGTTTCGCTGGTGACACTATGCACTTGCAGCTGGGCCTTAAACACACAAACACGTGCAGGCAACTGACTGCTATTTATTCACAGTCTAAATTGTTGTTATTTTTTAAATGGAATTGAATGTGACACCAGATATGAGTTGCGCTGGTGACACTATGCACTTGCCGGGCATGAAACACACAAACACGTGAAGGCAACTAACTGCTATTTATTCACAGTCAAAAAAGTTATTTTTTTTTTTAAATGCAAGCTACTGTGACACCAGAGTGGTGGCACTGGGCAAGTGGGCACAGTATACGCTGTGAGCCTGACACACATGCTGGCAGGCAGGCAGCTGCAATTAGATTACACAGGAAAAAAAAAAAAAAAGCAGACTGATGTTCTAGCCCTAAAAAGGGCTTTTTGGGGTGCTGTCCTTACAGCAGAGATCAGATGAGTCCTTCAGGACTGTAGTGGACACTGAATACACTTGTCTAGCTATCGATTTCCCTAGCAGATCAGCAGCAGCTGCACTGTCCCTCCTCTCACTAAGAATGCAGCTTCCGAATGAATCTAAGATGGATGCTGTCCAGGAGGTGGGAGGGTCTGGGAGGGAGGGTCTGCTGCTGATTGGCTGGAATGTGTCTGCTGACTGTGAGGTACAGGGTCAAAGTTTACACAATGATGACGAATAGGGGGCGGACCGAACATCGCATATGTTCACCCGTCGCGGCGAACAAGCGATGTTCACCGGGAACTATTCGCCAGGTAATAGTTCGGGACATCTCTACCAATAACCTTAATACAGTTCCTATGCTTGTGTGTTAGAGACAAAAGCAGAGTTATTTACAGTGACTTCATGTTTGGATGTCATGTAATCGTTATATTTTGTGTCCACAGAAGCAGAAAAAGATAATGTGACTTTAAGATTCATTATATAATGTAAGGTAAGCTCAATTACACAGCAGACACAACAGAAAGCATAGAGTTAAACTGTTGTTGCTACACAGGAGTCTTGATCAATCCTAGCTTGCCTCACACAGCCCAGGAGTTTTGACCAATTACAGCCAGCCTCACACACAGCTTGTGTGGGAAATCCCCCTAGCAGGAGCTGCTAGATTCATTATACCAGAGAGAAGAACTGAACAGACACACACTCTACTAAGAGCTGTGTTTTATGGAAGCAAAGAGGCCAAAATAGGTATTTTAAAGAATTATATAATGTCCCTACAGTTAATATAGTGATTAGAACTGTATACTGAACTAGTGATATGTAGAGATGTCCCGAATAGTTAGCCGGCGAATAGTTCCCGGCGAACATAGCTTGTTCGCGTTCGCCGCGGCGGGCGAACATATGCGATGTTCGGTCCGCCCCCTATTCGTCATCATTGAGTAAAATTTGACCCTGTACCTCACAGTCAGCAGACACATTCCAGCCAATCAGCAGCAGACCCTCCCTCCCAGACCCGCCCACCTCCTGGACAGCATCCATCTTAGATTCATTCGGAAGCTGCATTCTTAGTGAGAGGAGGGACAGTGCTGCTGCTGCTGATTTAATAGGGAAATCGATAGTTAGGCCAGTGTTCTGTGTCCACTACAGTCCTGAAAGACTCATCTGATCTCTGCTGTAAGGACAGCGCCCCAAAAAGCCCTTTTTAGGGCTAGAACATCAGTCTGCTTTTTTTTTTCCTGTGTAATCTAATTGCAGTTTCCTGCCAGCGTGTGTGTCAGGCTCACAGCTTATACTGTGCCCACTTGCCCAGTGCCACCACTCATATCTGGTGTCACAGTAGCTTGCATTTAAAAAAAAAACTAAACTTTTTTGACTGTGAAATAATAGCAGTCATTTTCCTTCACACATGTGCGTTTCAGGGCCTGCCAGGGCACAGTGTCACCAGTGCAACTCATATCTGGTGTAACAGTAGTGCACATTTAAAAAAAAATATTTTGACTGTAATAGATTGAATAGCAGTTAGTTGTCTGCAAGCGTGTGTGTCAGGCCTACAGCGTCTACTCTGCCAACTTCTGCCAGTGCACAGTGCCACTCATATCTGGTGGCACAGTAGCTTGCACGCATAGTACAACTTAACTAATCTAAAAAAAAAAAAAAGACAGGCAGAGGCAGGCCACCCCGCAGGGGCCGTCGTGGTCGGGGTGCTGTGATTCATAGAATGTGTCGGCAGATAAGAACCATTTGGCCCATCTAGTCTGCCCAATATATCTGAATCCTATGAATAGTCCCTGGCCCTATCTTATATGAAGGATAGCCTTATGCCTATCCCATGCATGCTTAAACCCCTTCACTGTATTTGCAGCTACCACTTCTGCAGGAAGGCTATTCCATGCATCCACTACTCTCTCAGTAAAGTAATACTTCCTTATATTACTATTAAACCTTTGCCCCTCTAATTTAAAACTGTGTCCTCTTGTGGTAGTTTTTCTTCTTTTAAATCTTCTCTCCTCCTTTACCGAGTTGATTCCCTTTATGTATTTAGCAGTTTCTATCATATCCCCTCTGTCTCGTCTTTCTTCCAAGCTATGCATATTAAGGTCCTTTAACCTTTCCTGGTAAGTTTTATCCTGCAATCCGTGTACTAGTTTAGTAGCTCTTCTCTGAACTCTCTCTAGAGTATCTATATCCTTCTGGAGATATGGCCTCCAGTACTGCGCACAATACTGAAGGTCTCACCAGTGTTCTGTACAGCGGCATAAGCACTTCACTCTTTCTACTGCTTATACCTCTCCCTATACATCCAAGCATTCTGCTGGCATTTCGTGCTGCTCTATTACATTGTCTTCCCACCTTTAAGTCTTCTGAAATAATTACTCCTAAATCCCTTTCCTCAGATACTGAGGTCAGGACTGTGTCAAATATTCTATATTCTGCCCTTGGGTTTTTACGCCCCAGGTGCATTATCTTGCACTTATCCACATTAAATTTCAGTTGCCAGAGTTCTGACCATTCTTCTAGTTTTCCTAAATCCTTTTCCATTTGGCGTTTCCCTCCAGGAACATCAACCCTGTTACCTATCTTTGTGTCATCAGCAAAAAGACACACCTTACCATCGAGGCCTTTTGCAATATCACTTATGAAGATATTAAACAAAATTGGTCCCAGTACAGATCCCTGTGGAACCCCACTGGTAACATGACCTTGTTTTGAATGTTCTCCATTGACTACCACCCTCTGTTGTCTGTCACTCAGCCACTGTCTAATCCACTCAACAATATGGGAGTCCATGCTCAATGACTGCAGTTTATTGATAAGTCTTCAATGTGGGACAGTGTCAAAAGCCTTACTAAAATCTAGATATGCGATGTCTACTGCACCTCCACCGTCTATTATTTTAGTCACCCAGTCAAAAAAATCTATAAGATTTGTTTGACATGATCTCCCTGAAGTAAACCCATGTTGTTTTTCATCTTGCAATCCATGGGATTTTAGATGTTCCACAATCCTATCCTTTAATAGGGTTTCCATTAATTTGCCTACTATTGATGTCAGACTCACTGGTCTATAGTTGCTCGATTCCTCCCTACTACCTTTCTTGTGAATGGGCACGACATTAGCCAATTTCCAATCTTTCGGGACGACTCCTGTTACTAATGATTGGTTAAATATATCTGTTAGCGGTTTTGCCAGCTCACCACTAAGCTCTTTTAATAATTTTGGGTGTATCTCATCAGGCCCCTGTGACTTATTTGTCTTCACCTTAGACAGCAAACTTAGAACATCTTCCTCTGTAAAGATACATGCATCAAACGATTTATTAGTCATCCTTTCTAGTGGAGGTTCTTCTCCTTTTTCTTTTGTAAAAACTGAACAGAAGTATTCATTAAGGCAGTCGGCTAGCCCTTTATTCTCTTCTACATACCTTCCATCCTTTGTTTTTAATTTAGTTATTCCTTGTTTTAATTTCCTTTTTTCATTTATATATCTGAAGAATGTCTTATCCCCTTTTTTCATAGACTGAGTTAGTTTTTCTTCTGCCTGCGCTTTAGAAGTTCTTATAACTTGCTTGGCCTCTCTCTGCCTAATCTTGTAGATTTCCTTATCTTCATTGCTCTGGTTTTTTTTATAATTACAAAATGCTAGCTTTTTATTTTTAATGATTTGGGCCACTTCTGCTGAGTACCACAGTGGTCTCCTCCTTTTTTTGTTTTTACTGACAAGTCTAATGCAATTTTCTGTTGCCTTCAATAATGCACCTTTTAAGTAGTCCCATTTCTCCTGGACTCCATGTAATCCGTTCCAGTCTGATAAGGACTCATTTATGACTAATTTCATTTTTGAAAAGTCTGTTTTTCTAAAATCTAAAACTTTTGTTTTTGTGTGGTGGGACTCTTTCACAGTTCTTATATTAAACCACACTGACTGGTGATCACTAGATCCCAAGGTTTCGCCTACAATGACATCATATACCGAATCCCCATTTGTGAATACCAAATCCAAAATGGCCTCCCTCCGGGTTGGCTCCTCAACCACTTGTTGTAGAGATAACCCCAGTAGAGAATTTAGAATATCTGTACTCCTGGTAGAACTTGCTATTTTGGTTTTCCAGTTTATATCTGGAAGATTGAAATCTCCCATAATGATAACTTCTCCTTTCATTGTCATTTTAGCTATTTCTTCAACTAGTAGATCATCTAGTTCTTTAACTTGACCAGGTGGTCTATATATCACACCTACACGAGTTACTGCATGGTTAGCAAACTGCAACGTAACCCAAACTGACTCTATGTTGGCCTCAACAACTTGTATTAGGTTAGATTTAATGCTATCTTTCACATACAGGGCCACTCCTCCTCCTTTCTTGCCTTCTCTGTCTCTTCTGTATAAAGAGTACCCTGGTATGGTTATGTCCCAGTCATTTCTTTCATTAAACCATGTCTCCGTAACAGCCACTAAATCTACATTCTCAGATGCCATTATTGACCCAAGTTCATAGATTTTTTTACCTAAACTGCGAGCATTTGTAGACAGGACTCTGAGCTTATCATTTCTTAACCTCTGTGCTTCTGACCTGTTCTGGCATTGTTTCGGGGGGCAATTGGACTCTTTTATTTTCACTCTTTTGCCCCCCCTTCCTAGTTTAAATACTCTTTCGCAAATTCTTGGAGTTGTTCACTAAGTACATTTGTTCCTTTGAGGGAAAGATGCAAACCATCTTTTTTGTACAGTTCCTTTCTATTCCAAGTAGAGCTATCATGAGAAACAAAACCAAATCCTTGCTCTTGACACCATTTACCAAGCCATATGTTGAACTCCTTTATGCGCCTCTGCCTATCATTCTGAACATTATGCACAGGCAGAACTTCAGAAAATGAAATGGTGGATGCAAAATCCTGTACGTCATTACCAAGTGTGATAAAAGATTTTTTCACCTCTGACACTTCATTGCAAGCCAGGTCATTTGTCCCTAGATGGACAAGAACATCCACGTCCCCTACCTGCTTTGCTTGCTTAACAATATTAATAATACGTCTTCTATCTCTTCTAGCAGTAGCCCCAGGGAGACATCTCACAAAACCATTTTCTTTAAGCTCCACACTTCTTATGATTGAATCACCCAGCAACAGCTGCTTCCTTTGAGACTTCACTTTATCTTTTTTGTTGCATACATTAGACATAGGAGTCGATGGTTTCACACCCTCTGTGCTTGAGTCCATATCCATGTTGTCCTTACATTCTGAGAGTGCTGCAAATGAATTATGGAGAACTACCGACTGTGGGACATGTCTTCTATCCACCACTCTAAGACTTCCAGAACCTACAGTAACCCATCTGCCATTTCTGGGGGTCCTCTGTGGCAGTGGCATTGCAGCAGTCCTAGCTGGAGTTTGTTTAACAGATATTCCCTTATAATGCCCTTATAATGCATTCCCTTATAATGCCCAGTGTTCAGAGGCCACGTACCCTGAACTCTAAAAGTTCTGAGGACATAGTTGACTGGCTAACACAGGACACCCAATCTTCTACAGCTTCCGCTCGGAACCTTGACGCATCATCCTCCTTCAGCTCAGCTTCGGGCACCTCTCAAGTTACCACTTGCCCGCCTGCCGCCACCACCAACACTAGCACCACAGCCGCTTCACATGATCTGTCAGAGGAGTTATTTACACATCAGTTGGAAGAAATGAGTGATGCGCAACCATTATTGCCAGAGGATGTAGATAACAGGGATATGTCTCAGTCAGGCAGCATTACACACATGGACGTACGGTGTGATGATGATGATGTTGTACCCGCTGCTGCTTCCTTTGCTGAGTTGTCAGATACAAGTGAAGCGGTTGATGATGACGATGTGTCCGTGGATGTCACGTGGGTGCCCGCTCGAAGAGAAGAAGAACAGGGGCATAGTTCAGATGGGGAGACAGAGAGGAGGAGGAGACGAGTTGGAAGCAGGGGGAGGTCGTCGCAAGGAGCTAGTGGCACAGTCAGACAGCATGCATCGGCACCCGGGGTCAGCCAGACAGCACGCCAATCAACGCATGCTGTTGCCACCACCAGAATGCCGTCATTGCAGAGCTCAGCAGTGTGGCATTTTTTTTGTGTGTCTGCCTCTGATAACAGCGATGCCATTTGCAACCTGTGCCAAACGAAACTGAGTCGTGGGAAGTCCAACACCCACCTAGGTACAACTGCTTTGCGAAGGCACATGATCGCACATTACAAACGCCTATGGGATCAACACATGATGAGTACAAGCAGCACACAAACTCAAAGCTGCCATCCTCCTCCTGGTCCAGCATCTTCAGCCACGTCAACCACTGCTGTCCTCCTTGCCCCCTCTCATCCATCCGCCACTCCGTCTCTCGCCTTGAGCAGTTCCTGCTCATCTGCCCACAGTCAGGTGTCTGTCAAAGACATGTTTGAGCATAAGAAGCCAATGTCTCAAAGTCACCCCCTTGCCCGGCGTCTGACAGCTGGCTTGTTTGAACTCTCAGCCCGCCAGCTTTTACCATACAAGCTGGTGGAGTCTGAGGCGTTCCAAAAATTTGTAGCTTCTGGGACACCGAAGTAGAAGGTACCCGGCCGAAATTTCTTTGCACAAAAGGCAATCCCCAACCTGTACTCGATTGTGCAAAAGGAAGTAATGGCATGTTTGGCACACAGTGTTGGGGCAAGGGTCCATCTGACCACTGATACCTGGTCTGCAAAGCACGGTCAGGGCAGGTATATCACCTACACTGCGCATTGGGTCAACCTGCTGACGGCTGCCAAGCATGGAATGTGTGGCTCTGCAGAGGAGTTGGTGACACCGCCACGACTTGCAGGCAGGCCTGCTGCCACCTCCTCTACTCCTCCTACTCCATCCTCTTCCATAACCTCCTCGGCTGAGTCCTCCTCTGCTGCTGCTGTGTCTTGCTCCACATCAACTGCACCCCCCTAGCTCCCCAGGGGCTATTCCACATCTCGGATACGACAGTGTCATGCCGTCTTGGGGTTGACTTGCCTGAAAGCAGAGAGTCACACCGGACCAGCACTCCTGTCTGCCCTAAACGCACAGGTGGATCAGTGGCTTACTCTGCACCAACTGGAGATCGGCAAAGTGGTGTGTGACAACGGAAGCAATTTGTTGGCGGCATTGATTTTGGGCAAGTTGACACATGTGCCGTGCATGGCACATGTGCTGAATCTGATTGTACAACGCTTTATGCATAAGTGCCCAGGCTTACAGGACGTCCTGAGGCAGGCCAGGAAGGTGTGTGGCCATTTCAGGCGTTCCTACACTGCCATGGCGCACTTTTCAGATATCCAGCGGCGAAACAACATGCCAGTGAGGCGCTTGATTTGCGACAGCCCGACGCGTTGGAATTCAACACTCCTAATGTTCGACCGCCTGCTCCAACAAGAAAAAGCCATCAACGAGTATTTGTATGACCGGGGTGCTAGGACAGCCTCTGCGGAGCTGGGAA
This sequence comes from Bufo bufo, assembly GCF_905171765.1. NCBI lineage: Eukaryota > Metazoa > Chordata > Amphibia > Anura > Bufonidae > Bufo > Bufo bufo. The sequence goes on along the minus strand of NC_053391.1, from coordinate 701,961,918 downwards.
TTTTTTTGCCACGTTACTGGACGCTCATGCGCAATGCCTGTAGGCTCATGCGTCCTTTTGAGGAGATGACAAACCTAGTCAGTCGCACCGAAGGCACCATCAGCTACATCATCCCATTTGTTTTCTTCCTGGAGCGTGCCCTGCGAAGAGTGCTGGATCAGGCCGTAGATGAGCGTGAAGAGGAAGAATTGTGGTCACCATCACCACCAGAAACAGCCTTATCAGCATCGCTTGCTGGACCTGCGGCAACGCTGGAAGAGGATTGTGAGGAAGAGGAGTCAGAGGAGGAATGTGGCTTTGAGGAGGAGGAGGAAGACCAACCACAGCAGGCATCCCAGGGTGCTCGTTGTCACCTATCTGGTACCCGTGGTGTTGTACGTGGCTGGGGTGAAGAACAGACTTTCAGTGAGATCACTGAGGACGAGGAACAGGACATGAGTAGCTCGGCATCCAACCTTGTGCAAATTGGGTATTTCATGCTGTCGTGCCTGTTGAGGGCCCCTCGTATAAAAAGGCTGAAGGAGAACGACCTGTACTGGGTGTCCACGCTACTAGACCCCCGGTATAAGCAGAAAGTGCCTGAAATGTTACCGAATTACCGCAAGTCGGAAAGGATGCAGCAGTTCCAAAATAAATTAAAAAGTATGCTTTACACAGCGTATAAGGGGGATGTCACAGCACAACAGGAATCTAACAGGGGAAGAGGTGAAAGTAATCCTTCTCCTACCATGACCACGCCGGCAAGGACAGGACGCTTTACAGACGTGTTGTTGATGGAGGACATGCGCAGTCCTACGCATCGCCACAGCCCTTCGGGGTCCACCCTCAGAGAACGACTCGACCGACAGGTAGCAGACTACCTCGCCTTAACTGCAGATATCGACACTCTGAGGAGCGATGAACCCCTTGACTACTGGGTGTGCAGGCTTGACCTGTGGCCTGAGCTATCCCAATTTGCTATAGAACTTCTGGCCTGCCCCGCTTCAAGTGTCCTGTCAGAAAGGACCTTCAGTGCAGCAGGAGGTATTGTCACTGAGAAGAGAAGTCGCCTAGGTCAAAAAAGTCTAGATTACCTCACCTTTATTAAGATGAATGAGGCATGGAACCCGAAGGGACTGACAGTGGGCGATACATTCGGCTAAAAAAGGCCTGATGAGATACCTTGGGCTAAAAATGGTCCACACGCTGCTGTATTTAATCTCTGCATGCCGGATGACTTGCGTGACTTATCTGCCACCAACTAGGGTTCAAGCCAAGATGTTTTAGTGCACTTTCTGCCTGGAAAACATCAATTTTTCTGGCCGCTGCTACAGCAGCAGCGGCTGCAACAATACCTGATTTTTCAGGTATGTGTACATGCCTAATTTTTCTGGCCTCTGGTGCTGCACTGTGGCTGCAAAAAAAAAAAAGGCACATACATGTGTCAATTCCCCTTCGTGATCGTTGTCGTGGTGAAGGGGGCTTGCGTATCACAATGAAGCGACCACCTCTATGAGTGTGTTGGCAAAGGCAATGTTGGCACACCCCAGATGATAAGGTCGTTGCTTCATTGTGAACAGACCAAAAGCGATCGGCTGGATAATTTTGCATAGAAAAAACATTAATTTTCTTTGTGATCATTAAAGCCTACTAGGCCAACAATGGGCCCACACTGCAGAATCATTGTTTTCTGGGTCACTTAACTGTCACTGAACTACCTCAGCACGACCATAGGCTTTGTAAAACCGCCATCGCCTGCAATCTCCCAAACGTGCGCACGAGCACAGTCATCACTACACCAAGATTGACGCATAGAGGAATAAAATGTATGTCATGAGTGTGTCAACTATTGACAACTCTTTGCGGTTGTCTAAACTCTATTCCATACACGTCCCCTGATAGGGGACGTAACAGGGATTAAACTGATAGGAATAATACTACTTAACACACCACTCATATCTGGTGGCACATTAGATTGCACGCGCAGTGCCCTAAATTGCCCTAAATTGGAAGTAGGAGGACCAACCAAGCATCTTTTTCCATCTCCCGGTTCCTAAGATCTATTTCATACACCGGCCCCTGATAGGGGACATAACAGGAATTAAACTGATAGGAATAGTACTACTTAACACACCACTCATATCTGGTGGCACAGTACATTGCAGGGCGCACGCGCAGTGCCCCAAATTGGAAGTTAGAGGACCGACCAAGCATCTTTTTCCATCTCCCGATTCCTAAAATCTATTCCATACACCGGCCCCTGATAGGGGACAAAACAGAGATTATACTGTTAAGAACAGATTTTTTTTAATTTAAAAAAAAGAGGACAGCCTCTGCGGAGCTGGGTATTTTTTGGCCGCATTACTGAACGCTAATGCACAATGGCTGTAGGCTCATGCGTCCTTTTGTGGAGGTGACAAACCTGGTCAGTCAAACCCAAGGCAACATCATCGACCTCATCCCATATGCGTGGAGCGTGCCCTGCGAAGAGTGCTGGATCAGGCCATAGATGAGCATGAAGAGGAAGAGTTGTGGTCACCATCACCACCAGAAGCAGCCTTGTCGTCGTCGATTGCTGGACCTGCGGCAATGCAGAGGGAGGAGTCTGAAGAAGAGGAGTCAGAGAAGGAAGGTGGCTTTGAGGAGGTGGAAGGCCAACCACAGCAGGCGTTCCAGGGGGCTTGTTGTCACCTTTCGGGGACCCTTGGTGTTGTATGTGGCTGGGTGGAGGAAGAGACCTTCAATGACATCAGTGACTACAAGGAACGGGACATGGCTAGCTTGGTATCCAACCTTGTGCAAATGTGGAGTTTGCGGTTGTGCAAATGGACTGTTTGCGGTTGTTTGCGGTGCGTTAAACGGGGAGTTTGGTCTGTCACTGTGAAGCAGGCGTAACCATTACACTACCTGATCGATACAACATCATACCTGATGTTTTAAGGCACGTTATTCCAAACAATTTTGGAATGTTAGGTGATTTATGCCCTTTATGGATTAAAACCCGACTCTGCGTGAACTACGTAATTTTCCATGGGAGTTTTGCCATTGATCCCCCTCCGGCATGCCACAGTCCAGGTGTTAGTCCCCTTGAAACAACATTTCCATCACTATTGTGGCCAGAAAGAGTCCCTGTGGGTTTTAAAATTCGCCTGCCTATTGAAGTCTATGGCGGTTCGCCCGGTTCGCCCATTCGCGAACATTTGCGAAAATTCACTTCACAAATTTTATGTTCGCGACATCTCTAGTCGTAAACTACTGTACGGGCACACGGCAGGGCGCAGAAGGAAAGGAATGCCATACGGTTTTTGAAAAGGCAGATTTTGCTGGACTGTTTTTTTTGACACCATGTCCCATTTGAAGCCCTCCTGATGCAACCCTAGAGTAGAAACTCCATAAAAGTGACCCCATATAAGAAACTACACCCCTCAAGGTAATCAAAACTGATTTTACAAATGTCGTTAACCCTTTATGTATTCCACAAGAGTTATTGGCAAATGGAGATGAAATTTTAGAATTTTAATTTTTGGGCAAATTTTCCATTTTAATCCATTTTTTCAAGTGACAAAGCAAGGGTTAACAGCCAAAAAAACCTCAATATTTATTGCTCGGATTCTGTAGTTTACAGAAACACCTCATATGTGGTCGTAAACCGCTGTACGGGCACACGGTAGGGCGTAGAAGGAAAGGAATGCCATATGGTTTTTGGAAGGCAGATTTTGCTGGACTGTTTTTTTCCCCCCCTATTTTTAATTTTTTTTTTAACTTTATTTGGTGAAAATGAAGTTTTTGTTTATTTTTACTTGAAACATTAATTTTTTTGGGGGGCAAAACTTTATCTTTTCAACATTTTTTTCACTTTATTTTTTGTCCCACTTTGGGACTTGAACTTTTGGTTGTCTAATCCTTTACAATGCATTCCAATACTTCTGTATGATTTGAGCAGGCACCGGCTTTGAATCACCGCCTGCCGCGCGGCGGTGATCAGAAATACAAAGGGCGTACAGGTACGCCCTGTGTCCTTAAGTACCAGGACATAAGGGCATACCTGTACGCCCTGTGTCCTGAAGAGGTTAAGGTGCTTTGGCGGCTGGGCCCCTGTGTTGTTCGTGATGCCAGCACCGTTAGGTGCAATTAGGAGATGAAGTGGAATAAGGAGACCAAGTTTCTTAATAAACTTCCAGTACTTTACTGAAGCTGATCCAAAGGTCATCAATGTATGCAAAAGTCAATTACAGCAAGGCAGCTTTTACAGTGATTCAGATTAGTTCCCAGAAGTTGCATAAGGGGCAGTTTTCTATGACAATCAATCTCTCTCCCTTATTTCTCCAGACCGGAGGGATGTACTATGTCTGCTGTACTGTATAATCATATACTTCTGTATCCTCTCTAGGAATACTATGTTCTGACAGATGGCCTTTCTGTCCTTGGTTATGGTGGGCAGCTTGTAGCCTAGAATCTCTCCACCTAATGCAAAGGAGCCTAGAGCCTGATAAATGACAGTTACCTTCATTTGCCATTATTCTCACTCCCTCACTGAGTTGCCTGGTTCCTCTGTAATCTTTCCCTTCTATGGGCTGGTACATGGAACTAACTATGGAGTTTTTATAACTCTCCAAGATGGCAGCTGAGGTGCAACTTTGTCCTCAGACATCACACACACACTGACCTTCTTCTTCTTCTCCTCTGTACTGTGTGCAGGGCAGAGTCTGCCCTTGGAGGCTTTTTTAGAACTCCTCCTCCCTATGCAACTTTATTGGAACTCCTATACAAGCACAATTTACATGAAACACAATCGCAGCATTAAGGACACTGCATCTTGACCTGCAACCGAGCGGTTCTTGAATAATTGACTTTATCTTCGACTTTGTCGCAAGTGACATCAGATACCCCCAGCCAAGAGTCGGTAGGTTCGTCAAACACAACCCTTAGTTGGCATGGCCCGGGAGCAGGCCCTGTGCCCTCACCTGACCTCAACCTGCTTTTGTCCTTTGCTGTTCCATCACTCACAGAAGTATTGCATGCTGTGGGCTCAGCTCCACTATTCAGTGAGGATGAGATACTAGAAGACAGACAGCAGCTACTGGCCAGCCAAGATGTGGAGGAGACATCCGCCGCTTCCTCCACTAGGCGGGCAAGTAGTGATGAGGAAAGTGGCGTGGGAGCTAGTGTTGTGAGCGGTCAGGCTCCTGACCAAGAGACCGTTGAGGCGGACATCAGTGACGTGCAGACAGTACTCAATGATGATGATGTAGCTGATCGCACTTGGGAGCCGGGTGATGAAGGGGCTTCATCATCGGGAGAAGAGGATGGCAGCTTGCCCGTGAAGTAGCGGCGGAGCCAGCAAATCGCTTATCGTGGCCGGGAGTCAGCAGGGTGGCAGCAGTGGGAGGTTGGTTGCCAAACGTGCCGAGGGTACACCACCCGCTTAGCAGGAGTTTACCTGCCCGGGAAGTAGCTGTGCAAGGGTTCACGGAGGCAGCGGCGGTAGCAGTCAGTCAGTGCATAGTGTTGGGGGTAAAATCACCTACTCGGCGGTGTGGCAGTGTTTTGTTGAGTCACCGGAGGAGGTGAATATGGACATATGTAGAATCTGTGGGCAGAAGGCGAAGTGCGGCCAGGGTGCCAATGTTGGCACCACGGCCCTGCATCAACATATGCAGCATTACCATAAAGTGGCCTGGGAGAACCGTGGCTCCGATGTGCTGGTCCAGCCTGCCGCAGCAACCATTGCATCACACAGTGGCACACACCCGGTTTCAGGCAGTCAAGGCTCCATCACCTCAGCCGAAGAGAGCTGTCTGTCCTTCCCATCATCTGCTGGTCCTGATGCACCTGCTTCTCCTCCTCCAATTCCTCGTCAGTCATTCAACAATAGATCACCAAAACGATTGCTAATAGACAACAGTATGCGTGCACTCATCCAACGGTGCAGAAGCTCAATGTGCTCCTGTCCAAGTTGCTGGTGCTGCAGTCCCTCCCTTTCCAAGTGGTGGAATCTGCATCTTTCAGAGAACTGATGGCTTGTGCCGAGCCGAGGTAGAGAGTCCCAAGCCGTCATTTCTTTGCCAAAAAAGCTGTACCAGCCCTGCACACACATGTAGAACAGAAGGGGGGCCAGTCCTTGAGCCTGTCCATGTCTGCTAATGTGCACGGCAGCGCCGACGTGTGGAGCTGTAACTTGCGGCCCACTGGGTGAATGTGGTTCCTGCACAGCCACACAAGCAACTTGGCCAGATGACGCCGCTTCCGCCTCTATGTTCTCACGCCATTGGTCCTGCGACAATGTCTGCCTCTGCCTACTCATCCTCCACCGTGTCCTCAGCCTCCACTGTAGGGACAATTCACAGTGCCCCTCCAGCATACCATATGTGCAGGGCACGGCGGAGTCATGCTTAGTGATGTCGCGAACATAAAATTTTCAGTTCGCGAACAGCGAACGCGAACTTCCGCAAATGTTCGCGAACTGGCGAACCGGGCGAACCGCCATAGACTTCAATAGACAGGCGAATTTTAAAACCCACAGGGACTCTTTCTGGCCACAATAGTGATGAGAAAGTTGTTTCAAGGGGTCTAACACCTGGACTGTGGCATGCCGGAGGGGGATCTATGGCAAAACTCCCATGGAAAATTACGTAGTGGACGCAGAGTCGGGTTTTAATCCATAAAGGGCATAAATCAACTAACATTCCTAAATTGTTTGGAATAACGTGCTTTAAAACATCCAGTGTGTGTATACGATCAGGTATGATGTTGTATCGATCAGGTAGTGTAAGGGTTACGCCCGCATCACAGACATTGACAGACCAAACTCCCCTTTTAATGCACCGCAAACAGTTCATTTGCACAACCGCAAACTCCCCATTTGCACAAGGTTGGATACCAAGCTAGCCACGTCCCGGTGATGTCATTGAAGGTTTCTTCCTCCACCCAGCCACGTACAACACCAAGGGTCCCCGAAAGGTCAATTGAATTGATTTTTCGAACGGGGAGATGGTTAAAAAAACGCTGGCTCCCTCCCCTTTGTTTTTATCCACGGTGACTGCGTCTGCGCCGTGCAATTTACTGTCACACCCGATATGAGTGGTATTTTCTGTAGTACTATTCTCATCAGTTTAATCCCTCTAACGTCCCCGACTCCCCAATCTGGGGGCCATTTATTAAACAGATTTTTCGGACGGGGAGATGGTTAAAAAAACGCTGGCTCCCTCCACTCTGTTTTAATCCACGGTGACTGCGTCTGCGCCGTGCAATTTACTGTCACACCCGATATGAGTGGTATTTTCTGTAGTACTATTCTCATCAGTTTAATCCCTCTAACGTCCCCAATCTGGGTGCCATTTATTGAATAGATTTTTCGAACGGGGAGATGGTTAAAAAAAACCTGGCTCCCTCCACTCTGTTTTAAACCACGGTGACTGCGTCTGCGCCGTGCAATTTACTGTCACACCCGATATGAGTGGTATTTTCTGTAGTACTATTCTCATCAGTTTAATCCCTCTAACGTCCCCAATCTGGGTGCCATTTATTGAATAGATTTTTCGAACGGGGAGATGGTTAAAAAAACGCTGGCTCCCTCCACTCTGTTTTAAACCACGGTGACTGCATCTGCGCCGTGCAATTTACTGTCACACCCGATATGAGTGGTATTTTCTGTAGTACTATTCTCATCAGTTTAATCCCTCTAACATCCCCAATCTGGGGGCCATTTATTAAATAGATTTTTTGAACGGGGAGATGGTTAAAAAAACGCTGGCTCCCTCCACCGATATGAGTGGTATTTTCTGTAGTATTATTCTCATCAGTTTAATCCCTGTTACGTCCCATATCAGGAATTGCCTTTTATGAAAAAAAATTTCGTCCGGGTACCTTCCACTGTGGTGTCCCAATAGCGACAAATTTTTTGAAGGCCTCAGACTCTACCAGCTGGTATGGTAAAAGCTGGCGGGCTAAGAGTTCCGTCAAGCCAGCTGTCAGTCGCCGGGCAAGGGGGTGACTTTGTGACATTGGCTTCTTATGCTCAAACATGTCCTTGACAGACACCTGACTGTGGGCAGATGAGCAGGAACTGCTGAAGGTGAGAGATGGAGTGGCGGGTGGTTGAGAGGGGGCAGGGAGGACAGCAGTGGTTGACGTGGCTGAAGATGCAGGACCAGGAGGAGCATGGTGGCTTTGAGTTTGTGTGCTGCTTGTACTCATGTGTTGATCCCATAGGCGTTTGTGATGTGAGATCATGTGCCTTCGCAAAGCAGTTGTACCAAGGTGGGTGTTGGACTTCCCACGACTCAGTTTCTTTTGGCACAGGTTGCAAATGGCATTGCTTTTATCAGAGGCAGACACACAAAAAAAATGCCACACTGCTGAGCTTTGCAATGACGGCATTCTAGTGGTGGCAACAGCATGCGTTGACTGGCGTGCTGTCTGGCTGACCCCAGGTGCCGATACATGCTGTCTGACTGTGCCACTAACTCCTTGCGACGACCTCCCCCTGCTTCCAACTCGTCTCCTCATTCTCTCTGTCTCCCCTTCAGAACTTTCCCCCTCTTCTTCTCTTCGAGCAGGCACCCACGTGGCATCCGTGGACACATCGTCATCATCAACCGCTTCACTTGTATCTGACACCTCAGCAAAGGAAGCAGCAGCGGGTACAACATCATCATCATCACACTGTACGTCCATGTGTGTAATCCTGCCTGACTGAGACATATCCCCGTAATCTACATCATCTGGCAATAATGGTTGCGCATCACTAATTGCATCCAACTGATGTGTAAATAACTCCTCTGACGGATCAAGTGAAGCGGCTGTGGTGGCTGTGGTGGTAGTGGCGACGGGCGGGTGCGTGGTAACTTGAGAGCAGGTGACCGAAGCTGAGTTGGAGGAGGATGGTGCGTCAAGGTTCTTAGCGGAAGCTGTTGAAGATTGGGTGTCCTGTCTAAGCCAGTCAACTACGTCCTCTGAATTTTTCGGGTTCAGGGTACGTGGCCTCTGAAAACTGGGCATTATTCCAGGGACAGTGGAAATCACAGCACCACGACCACGACGGCCCCTGCGGGGTGGCCTGCCTCTGCCTGTCATTTTTTTTTTAGATAAGTGGTACTACGCGTGCTAGGTACTGTGCCACCCGGTATGAGTGGTTGGCACTGGCAGTGGGCACACTACAGTCTGTGGAAGTGGGCCTGACACACACTGGCAGCAGGCAAGCAACTGAATTTAGACTACTGTCTAAAAATTAAATGCCTTATTTATCGGCAAGCTACTGTGCCACCCGGTATCAGTGGTTGGCACTGGCAGTGGGCACACTACAGTCAGTGGAAGAGGGCCTGACACACACTGGCAGCAGGCAAGCAACTGAAATTACACTAAAGTGTAAAAATTAAATGCCTTATTTATCGGCAAGCTACTGTGCCACCCGGTATGAATGGTTGGCACTGGCAGTGGGCACACTACAGTCAGTGGAAGAGGGCCTGACACACACTGGCAGCAGGCAAGCAACTGAATTTAGACTACTGTCTAAAAATTAAATGCCTTATTTATCGGCAAGCTACTGTGCCACCCGGTATCAGTGGTTGGCACTGGCAGTGGGCACACTACAGTCAGTGGAAGCGGGCCTGACACACACTGGCAGCAGGCAAGCAACTGAAATTACACTAAAGTGTAAAAATTAAATGCCTTATTTATCGACAAGCTACTGTGCCACCCGGTATCAGTGGTTGGCACTGGCAGTGGGCACACTACAGTCAGTGGAAGCGGGCCTGACACACACTGGCAGCAGGCAAGCAACTGAATTTAGACTACTGTCTAAAAATTAAATGCCTTATTTATCGGCAAGCTACTGTGCCACCCGGTATCAGTGGTTGGCACTGGCAGTGGGCACACTACAGTCAGTAGAAGCGGGCCTGACACACACTGGCAGCAGGCAAGCAACTGAAATTACACTAAAGTGTAAAAATTAAATGCCTTATTTATCGGCAAGCTACTGTGCCACCCGGTATGAGTGGTTGGCACTGGCAGTGGGCACACTACAGTCAGTGGAAGAGGGCCTGACACACTGACTGGCAGCAGGCAAGCAACTGAATTTAGACTACTGTCTAAAAATTAAATGCCTTATTTATCGGCAAGCTACTGTGCCACCCGGTATCAGTGGTTGGCACTGGCAGTGGGCACACTACAGTCAGTGGAAGCGGGCCTGACACACACTGGCAGCAGGCAAGCAACTGAAATTACACTAAAGTGTAAAAATTAAATGCCTTATTTATCGGCAAGCTACTGTGCCACCCGGTATCAGTGGTTGGCACTGGCAGTGGGCACACTACAGTCAGTAGAAGCGGGCCTGACACACACTGGCAGCAGGCAAGCAACTGAAATTACACTAAAGTGTAAAAATTAAATGCCTTATTTATCGGCAAGCTACTGTGCCACCCGGTATGAGTGGTTGGCACTGGCAGTGGGCACACTACAGTCAGTGGAAGAGGGCCTGACACACTGACTGGCAGCAGGCAAGCAACTGAATTTAAACTACTGTCTAAAAATTAAATGCCTTATTTATCGGCAAGCTACTGTGCCACCCGGTATCAGTGGTTGGCACTGGCAGTGGGCACACTACAGTCAGTGGAAGCGGGCCTGACACACACTGGCAGCAGGCAAGCAACTGAAATTACACTAAAGTGTAAAAATTAAATGCCTTATTTATCGGCAAGCTACTGTGCCACCCGGTATCAGTGGTTGGCACTGGCAGTGGGCACACTACAGTCAGTTGAAGTCGGCCTGACACACACTAGCAGCAGGCAAGCAGCTGAAATTACACTAAAGTGTAAAAATTAAATGCCTTTTTTATGCAAAGTCCTGTGCCAGCCGGTATGAGTGGTGGGCACTGGCAGTGGGCACACTACAGTCAGTGGAAGTCAGCCTGACACACACTGGCAGGCAACTAACCTTAGATTAAAGTGTAAAAATTAAGTGCCTATTTTTTAAGCAAAGTCCTGTGCCACTCGGTATGACAGGGGTGGGCACTGGCAGTGGGCACACTACAGTCAGTTGAAGTCGGCCTGACACACACTAGCAGCAGGCAAGCAGCTGAAATTACATTAAAGTGTAAAAATTAAATGCCTTTTTTAAGCAAAGTCCTGTGCCAGCCGGTATGAGTGGTGGGCACTGGCAGTGGGCACACTACAGTCAGTGGAAGTCAGCCTGACACACACTGGCAGGCAACTAACCTTAGATTAAAGTGTAAAAATTAAGTGCCTATTTTTTAAGCAAAGTCCTGTGCCACTCGGTATGACAGGGGTGGGCACTGGCAGTGGGCACACTACAGTCAGTTGAAGTCGGCCTGACACACACTAGCAGCAGGCAAGCAGCTGAAATTACACTAAAGTGTAAAAATTAAATGCCTTTTTTATGCAAAGTCCTGTGCCAGCCGGTATGAGTGGTGGGCACTGGCAGTGGGCACACTACAGTCAGTGGAAGTCAGCCTGACACACACTGGCAGGCAACTAACCTTAGATTAAAGTGTAAAAATTAAGTGCCTATTTTTTAAGCAAAGTCCTGTGCCACTCGGTATGACAGGGGTGGGCACTGGCAGTGGGCACACTACAGTCAGTTGAAGTCGGCCTGACACACACTAGCAGCAGGCAAGCAGCTGAAATTACATTAAAGTGTAAAAATTAAATGCCTTTTTTAAGCAAAGTCCAGTGCCAGCCGGTATGAGTGGTGGGCACTGGCAGTGGGCACACTACAGTCAGTGGAAGTCAGCCTGACACACACTGGCAGGCAACTAACCTTAGATTAAAGTGTAAAAATTAAGTGCCTATTTTTTAAGCAAAGTCCTGTGCCACTCGGTATGACAGGGGTGGGCACTGGCAGTGGGCACACTACAGTCAGTTGAAGTCGGCCTGACACACACTAGCAGCAGGCAAGCAGCTGAAATTACACTAAAGTGTAAAAATTAAATGCCTTTTTTATGCAAAGTCCTGTGCCAGCCGGTATGAGTGGTGGGCACTGGCAGTGGGCACACTACAGTCAGTGGAAGTCAGCCTGACACACACTGGCAGGCAACTAACCTTAGATTAAAGTGTAAAAATTAAGTGCCTATTTTTTAAGCAAAGTCCTGTGCCACTCGGTATGACAGGGGTGGGCACTGGCAGTGGGCACACTACAGTCAGTTGAAGTCGGCCTGACACACACTAGCAGCAGGCAAGCAGCTGAAATTACATTAAAGTGTAAAAATTAAATGCCTTTTTTAAGCAAAGTCCTGTGCCAGCCGGTATGAGTGGTGGGCACTGGCAGTGGGCACACTACAGTCAGTGGAAGTCAGCCTGACACACACTGGCAGGCAACTAACCTTAGATTAAAGTGTAAAAATTAAGTGCCTATTTTTTAAGCAAAGTCCTGTGCCACTCGGTATGACAGGGGTGGGCACTGGCAGTGGGCACACTACAGTCAGTTGAAGTCGGCCTGACACACACTAGCAGCAGGCAAGCAGCTGAAATTACATTAAAGTGTAAAAATTAAATGCCTTTTTTAAGCAAAGTCCTGTGCCAGCCGGTATGAGTGGTGGGCACTGGCAGTGGGCACACTACAGTCAGTGGAAGTCAGCCTGACACACACTGGCAGGCAACTAACCTTAGATTAAAGTGTAAAAATTAAGTGCCTATTTTTTAAGCAAAGTCCTGTGCCACTCGGGATGACAGGGGTGGGCACTGGCAGTGGGCACACTACAGTCAGTTGAAGTCGGCCTGACACACACTGGCAGGCAACTAACCTTAGATTAAAGTGTAAAAATGAAGTGCCTTTTTTTTAAGCAAAGTCCTGTGCCACACGGGATGACAGGGGTGGGCACTGGCAGTGGGCACACTACAGTCAGTTGAAGTCGGCCTGACACACACTAGCAGCAGGCAAGCAGCTGAAATTACACTAAAGTGTAAAAATTAAATGCCTTTTTTATGCAAAGTCCTGTGCCAGCCGGTATGAGTGGTGGGCACTGGCAGTGGGCACACTACAGTCAGTGGAAGTCAGCCTGACACACACTGGCAGGCAACTAACCTTAGATTAAAGTGTAAAAATTAAGTGCCTTTTTTTAAGCAAAGTCCTGTGCCACACGGAATGACAGGGGTGAGCACTGGCAGTGGGCACACTACAGTCTGTGGGCCTGCAGCTCCTCACACACAGGCAGGCCAGGCAACTGCAATATGTATATAAAGGAAAAAAAAAAAGCAGACTAATGTTGCAGCCCTAAAAAGGGCTTTTTGGGGTGCTGTCAGGACGCTGTCCTTACAGCAGAGATCAGATGAGTCTTTCAGGACTGGAGTGGACACTGAATTCACTAGCCTAGCTATCGATTTCCCAATTAAATCAGCAGCAGTTACAGTCTCCCTCCTCTCACTAAGACTGCAGCTTCAGAATGAATCTAAAATGGATGCTGTGCAGGAGGTGGGAGGGTCTGGGAGGGAGGGTATGCTGCTGATTGGCTGGAATGTGTCTGCTGACTGTGAGGTACAGGGTCAAAGTTTGCTCAATGATGATGTATAGGGGGCGGACCGAACATCGCATGTGTTCGCCCGGCAGAGGCGAACGCGAACAAGCTATGTTCGCCGGGAACTGTTCGCCGTCGGATAGTTCGGGCCATCTCTAGTCATGCTGTTCTGCACCTCGTTTACCTGGGCGAATGGAGTCACACAGGAGAGGAACTGCTCTGTGTCCTTCAGCAAGAAATCGAATCCTGGCTTTCTCTGCGACAACTCAAAATCTGAACCATGGTAACCGACAATGGGAAGAACATGGTGTCAGTGCTGCGTCAAGGAGGGCTGAGCCATGCGCCCTGCATGGTGCACATGTTCAATCTGGTTGTCAAGCGGTTCCTGAAGTCTTAAACCCATCTGCAAGACATCCTAAAAATGGCCAGGAAACTTTCCATGTACTTCAGCCAGTGACACCTGCCGTTTGCTCAGGACCTTTGAGGAGGCAACGTTATTTGTCAGCCAGGACTACGGGATGAACAATGTCATTCCACTGCTTCATGTCCTGGAACAGATGCTGGTGAATCTGGCTGGTCAGGGAACTGGAGACGTGTCGCATACATCTCATGGCCACATGAGCCCTGTGGGGGCTGAACTGGAGGAGAAGGAGTAGAAGGACATTGGAGCACAAGCAATGTGTAGCGAAATGGGTGGTTTTTCTACACAGGTAACAGGAGAGGAGGAGCAGGAGCAGCCGGAGGAGCAAGAGGGAGATAAGGAAGACAAGACAGAGGACCCAGACACACCGTGGCAGTATACCATGGAGATCGAGGCAGGGAGTCCTTCTGAGTCACTTGTACAAATGGCCCGATGCATACTCACTTGTTTGCGTAGTGACAGACGAATTGTCGCCATTCGGCAGAGGGATGACTTCTGGCTCTTCACCTTGTTGGACCCTCGGTACCGGTCCAAAATGGGGGCCTTTTTTACACCCGCTGAGAGGGAGGACAAACTGAACTACTATAGAGACATCCTATGAAGTCATTTGGCGGATGCCTAACTTCCCCATCTTTCATCCTCTCGCAGGTCAGACCGGCGGGGCTCTTCCACTGCCATGGCTGCTAGGGAGGGGTGGGGTGGCAGGAGCAGCACCAGCTCCATCAGCAGCCGCCTGAGTCTAGAGTCACTGATGAGCAGCTTTCTTCACTCGCATAGTGAAGAAACTACTCACCAGCAGCTAGATATAGAGCAGAACCTGAACCAGCAGGTGGTGGCATACTTGGACAGTACCCTGCCACCCCACATTGAAGATCTGCTGGACTACCGGGGAGCCAAACTGGATTTGTGGCCGCAACTGGCCGAGTTTGCCCAGGAAAAGCTGTCCTGCCCGGCCAGTAGTGTGGCATCAGAGCAGGTGTTTAGTGCGGCGGGGGCCATAATGACCCCAGGAAAACTCGCCTGTCCACCCAAAATGTGGAGAGACTGACCTTTGTCAAGATGAATCAGATGTGGATCAGCCAGGATTTCCACCCACCAACGCCTGATGCATCAGACTAGATCATCCATGGTGACACACCAACACTTTGATAAAAGAGACCGGATTCTTATGGCTACCTGCCTCAGCTACTATTCTGATGCTGCCACCCGCCTGATGCCACACATCTGATGCCAGGTTTCTTCTTTCACCCACCATCTTCAGCTGGTACTGGTATTGTCTCCCACCTCCCTACTCTGTCACCGGGTCACTTTGTGTTCTCCTCATGCTGCTGCCACCTCCACATTATATTACCTTGCCACTCTGTGGTCTCCTCATGCTGCTGCCACCTCCACACTATGTCACCTTGTCACTCTGTGGTTCCTGCTGCTGCTGCAACCTCCACACTGTCATTGTGCCACTCTGTGGTCTCCTCCTGATGCTGCTTCCAGACTCTGTCATTGGGCCACTCTGTGGTCTCCTCATGCTTCTTCCACCTCACACTATGTCATAGGTCCACTCTGCCACTATTTTGCCTTTTGGCCTGACTGACATCATCATTTATTTGACCTTTAATCTGATCTGTCAGAAGGAAGGAAAAATGAGACGCACAACGGATCCTGTCTGTGTAGCAGCTGTAAGGCCTGTATGGTCCCATCAGAATTGGCTTGTGTTTTGGTAGCCAAAAGCAGGAGTGGGTACAAAACACAGAAGACATGCAAATATTCCGTTAAGGTGTCATCTCTGTTTTGGATCCACTCCTGTTTTTTTGGGCATTAGCAATACTGATGGATTACTGACCAAATGCTGACCGAGTGAAGGCGTATGCTCCACAGACAGGATCTGTTTTTTGGGGGTTATTGTTCTGAAGGATCAGAGGAAGGGAAAAATAATCAGTTACGTCAACACAACCTTACTGCTGACCCCCTCTCCACTCTGTCGGGGGCTCTACTTGTATAAACGTTTAATAGAACAGGTTCTGTAGACATCTATGTGGAATCAGCTGACGGCGGTGTAAAAGGAGCGCGCTTCTTCATGGCGCTAACATCGACCTGTAAGGCTGAGTTCACACTTGAGTTATTTGTTCGGTTTTGGCCCCGTGACTGCCCAAATAAGTGAAGTGTGCAGTGATTGTAAGAGCGACGCCTGTCATCTGCATGTCATACGGACTCACAGTATTATTTCACTACCAAAGCAGACTCCCTATTCGTGTTACTGCAAGGCACAGTGTTCTACATCCACTATAGAGGCACAGTGTTCTACACCACTATAGAGGCTCTCTACAGCCCGGAAATAGCTGTTTTTTAATGGAATTTTATGGAATTTTTCGGAAAATTCTGTGAACTCGTCGAATCGAATGTTTGAGAAATTCGCTCGTCTATACTTTACATCCTCAAAATAATTGAAAAGATAAACCAAACACTCACTGAGCTGCTAAGAACTGTACCCCCTAATCCGAGGGCTGATTATTCAGCTCTGCTAACTGAACTGGTGTACCTCTACCACGACATTATCCACTGTTCTACTGGGTACACTCCTTACTACCTTATGTTTGGCTTTCAAGGAGACCTTTACCAAATCTTACTTACTTAGCAGCAGATCTTACTTTAGATGTATCAGTCCCTGATGCCATAAATCCTTTGCCACAAACTAACTGGGTGATTGATTACTACAGATTTTTACAAGATTACTAAAGAGAACAGGTTTAAACTGTAAAAACGAGGGTTTGGCGTCACTCAATATCCGGCATCAATATAGGCAAGGCAAAAGACAATATTCAGGAAATATTATTTATAATAATCGGTGTCTTCCTTGTAATAATCGGTGTCTCGGTAATAATCGGTGTCTTCCTTGTATCCGACCAGTGTGGGACGATACAAAGAAGACACCGATTATTACAAGCGAACGCTGTACTTATTTGAAAACCCCGCCTGAAAGAGGAAGTCACCTGACCTACCCGGCTAAATCACGTGGGACGCCACGGCCAGGTCCTGGAAGGTCAGAGCTGTTTGCAATATTCAGCAATACGGGGAAGTGTCGATAGGCGAACCCGCCTCTAAAGGTCCTTGCAGCTCACAGCCAAGCAGCCGCACGGCCAACAGGAGTGATCTTTGTAGCTTATAAACCAAGCAGCTCACAGCCAAGCGGCTGCACGTTTAACAGGAGTGATCCTTGCAGCCCATAGCCAAGCACCTGCACGGCTAACAGGAGTGGTAAAGTACATCTACAATTATTTAAAGTGCTTTAAACCAACTGAACTGTTATTGGCTCTACCTCGTAATTCACCATATATGAACTTTGCAACAATATTAGAGACTGAATATAGAACTTAATACAGAGGTCCTAATACGCTATATGTGCAATTTTTACAATTTTTAAAGTTTTTATTTTAAGTATTTTATTGTCATTTTATTTTGTTATCCTATACAACATGTT
This sequence comes from Bufo bufo, assembly GCF_905171765.1. Lineage (NCBI taxonomy): Eukaryota > Metazoa > Chordata > Amphibia > Anura > Bufonidae > Bufo > Bufo bufo. The sequence goes on along the minus strand of NC_053391.1, from coordinate 701,944,578 downwards.
CTGAGTCATCTAATAAATAATATTTCCTGAATATTGTCTTTTGCCTTGCCTATATTGATGCCGGATATTGAGTGACGCCAAACCCTCGTTTTTCCAATTTGTACTCTCAACAGCAACAGGGAGTGCTGTGTGGCAGTGCACCTATTCTATCGTATTATCAGTGAGTGAGCCACCAAACCTTGAACTAGGTTTAAACTGTGTCTAAATAAAATTGTTCCAGAAGAACCCTTACTTGTGGAATCACAAACTGAGGAACCAAAACTGTAGATGTAGATCCACTACATTGTTTCCTGTTACCATTGATCAACTTACTTGTCCCAGTTGGGAATGCTCCAGTACAACATCAGTCTGGAGGAACACTTCAAGGAGAAGCTTCCCTCATGACCAAGGAACCTGCTACAAAGGAGCTACAGAGCCAGGGTAAGAGACTTGTGTGTTTTTTGGCTATCCTAGACTTGCCCTAAAGACTCTCCAGAAATTACTATTTCATCTTGTTTGCAACATTTAAGTCATGTTCCTGGAGATGGTACAGTATTGTGCCCAGGGAGTGGACTCATGTCCTTGAACCTTCTGAGATGTTCTTAGTTATTTATTCAAAGATATTTCGGACTGTCCTGGATTTTACTAATGTTGTACCAGGCTGGCAACCCCTGGTAACATGGTTGAAATGACTATGGCTCTTGTCACCCTGCAGCTAATGCTTTATATGTCTGCTACAAGTATGCTTAACCTTGGTCTTTTGCAGGGAGAAGACAGCAACATATATAAAGTGAAAATATGGTACTATATATAAAGGCAAGCTTGCGCCTAATGTCCTCTTAGTGCCTTATTCTTATGGCACGAGAACCCTAGGGATGGCTTTTATGAAGCATGGGGGTATGCAGTCTCCTCACTGCAAACTGGTGAAAGTGTTAATGTCACTTTATTTCATGCACTGTATTATGTCCTATAGGCTGGTTATGGTGTGGGGAGTTCTCTAGTACCTAGGCAAGGCTGGCACCACCACTTCCCCTGTAGGAGGAAATAGAAGTCAGTGTCTAGTGAATTGCAGAATGTGCACGGCTAGAGAGCAGGATGGAGCAGAAACACGGGGAATCTTCTTACCCTGTGGATTAAAAGTCTGTCGATCTGATATAGGTGACCGATACTGACGATAGGTCATCATTATAAAAAAAAAAAGCGAACAACCCCTTTAAACTGAGGCTACAGAGATCTCTGTATCTGGTGGGAGAATAACAAGCTTCCAGTTAACCACCATATTAAACAGGACAGAAAGGATCCACAGTCCAGACACTGTATTGCAGGATTCCGGGGGAGCACTATACAGTATAAGGCAGTAGCAGATGTTACATAAGCCGATTACACATACGTCACCGCTGCCTGTGGTTTCAATGGGACACTGTACTGTTTAATTTCCTAATTCCTGAGATCTTATGGCAGGTTCTCTTCTCAGCACCATTCAAAATTCTTACATTTTTTTCAAATTTTTCTTTTAGGATTTTCCAGGTCTCCTCACGGATCAGGGTTGTCTTAATTCCATAGATAAGTGGGTTAAGCATGGGTGGAACCAAGAGATAGCTGTCAGAGAAGATAATATGGACATAAGGAGGAATCTTCTTGCCATATCGGTGGGATAAGAAAGAGAATATGGCAATACTGTAAAAGCTGAGGAACACGCACATATGAGGGGTACACGTGTTAAATGCTTTCAGACGAGCGTCTTTAGATGGAAGACGGAAGACGGCATTGAAAATCATGGTATACGATAGGAGGATGAAAAGCAAATCAAAACCAAGGGTGGTGAAAGCCACAAATAGGCCAAGTATACTGTTCACTCGGATGTCAGCAGCTGCGAGCTTCACCACCGCCATGTGCTCACAGTAGGAATGTGCAATGATGTTGGTCTTGAAAGCAGGAAACCTCCTGATCAAAACAATACAAGGGCCGTCCAGAACAACTGCCCGGACCATAAACACAATGACCAGTCTGGTTATCAGTCTAGTGGTTATTATGGAGTTATACCGGAGAGGCTTATATATAGCAATGTAGCGGTCATACGCCATGGAAAGCAAGAACCCAGATTCAATACCGGTGAAGCTGTGAATGAAGAACATCTGGAGAAGACACCCATTAAAGCTAATGGCTCTGTCATTGAACCAGAAGATGGACAAGATTTTGGGGGAAATGCTTGTAGAAAGAAGACAGTCATTGAATGCCAACATAGAGAGGAATATAAACATAGGCTGGTGGAGTCTTGGAGACATGAGGATGACAATTATCACCATGATGTTCCCCAGCAAAGCCAATACATACATGATACAGAATGGGATTGAGATCCAGATATGTTCATGTTCTAGTCCTGGAATACCAACCAGTATGAAGTCGGTGGGATAGAAGGTGGAATTTGCCATGTTCTCCGGCAGGGAATTTGCCATCTTCTCTGGCAGAGTGTGGACAAACATAACTCTCTGCTCTGGTCTTATCTGTAGAAACTATAGGTGATCCTGAAGATGAGATACAGTTGAAGAAATTCAGCTCTCATTGTCCTAGGCTACATGGACAACACAAGTATTCTAGCACTCAATGTCAGTCTGCTTCATTTAAAGCTAAGATAAAAGGTGTAAAAAGTATTCCTTTATCCCAGCACTGGTGTGACCACATCTACTGAAATACACTGACATAAACTTGTCCGTGTAATAGAATAGATTCCAGGACTTTGTGTCATCAGCAAAAAGACACACCTTACCATCGAGGCCTTCTGCAATTTCGCTGATAAAGATATTAAACAATATGGGTCCCAGAACAGATCCCTGAGGTTCTACCAATTGCAAACTACAAATTGCAAGCTACAGTTGCAAACTGTGAACTACTTAACCACCTCAGCCCCTATAGCTTAAACCCCCTTAATGATCAGGCCACTTTTTACACTTCTGCACTACACTACTTTGACCGTTTATTGCTCGGTCATGCAACTTACCACCCAAATGAATTTTACCATGGTACAAAAATGTGAATTTCCGCTTTTTGAAGCAGCTCTGACTTTCTGCCATGTTTCCTGAGGTTCTACAATGGCCAGACAGAGAAATATCTCGGCAAAGACAACTTTTCCCATTTTTTTATACAAAGTTGGCATTTGACCGAGATATTTCTCTCACCCAGCATGGGTATATGTAAAATGACACCCCAAAACACATTCCCCAACTTCTCCTGAGTACGGCGATACCAGATGTGTGACAATTTTTTGCAGCCTAGGTGGGCAAAGGGGCCCACATTCCAAAGAGCACCTTTAGGATTTCACAGGTCATTTTTTACACATTTTGATTTCAAACTACTTACCACACATTAGGGCCCCTAGAATGCCAGGGCAGTATAACTACCCCACAATTGACCCCATTTTGGAAAGAAGACACCCCAAGGTATTTCGTGATGGGCATAGTGAGTTCATGAAAGTTTTTATTTTTTGTCACAAGTTAGTGGAATATGAGACTTTGTAAGAAAATAAATAAATAAAAAAAAAAATCATAATTTTCCGCTAACTTGTGACAAAAAATAAAAAATTCTAGGAACTCGCCATGCCCCTCACGGAATACCTTGGGGTGTCTTCTTTCCAAAATGGGGTCACTTGTGGGGTAGTTATACTGCCCTGGCAATTTAGGGGCCCTAATGTGTGGGAAGTATTTTGAAATCAAAATGTGTAAAAAATGACCTGTGAAATCCTAAAGGTGCTCTTTGGAATGTGGGCCCCTTTGCCCACCTAGGCTGCAAAAAATTGTCACACATCTGATATCGCCGTACTCAGGAGAAGTAGGGCAATGTGTTTTGGGGTGTCTTTTTACATATACTCATGCTGGGTGAGAGAAATATCTCGGCAAAAGACAACTTTTCCCATTTTTTTTTATACAAAGTTGGCATTTGACCAAGATATTTATCTCACCGAGCATGGGTATATGTAAAATGACACCTCAAAACACATTGCCCAACTTCTCCTGAGTAAGGCGATACCAGATGTGTAACACGTTTTTGCAGCCTAGATGCGCAAAGGGGCCCAAATTCCTTTTATGAGGGCATTTTTAGACATTTGGATCCCAGACTTCTTCTCACGCTTTAGGGCCCCTAAAAAGCCAGGGTAGTATAAATACCCCACATGTGACCCCATTTTGGAAATAAGACGCCCCAAGGTATTCAATGAGGGGCATGGCGAGTTCATAGAAATTATTTTTTTTTTGGCACAAGTTAGCGGAAATTGATTTTTTTTTAGTTCTTTCTCACAAAGTCTCCCTTTTCGCTAACTTGGGACAAAAATTTCAATCTTTCATGGACTCAATATGCCCCTCACGGAATACCTTGGGGTGTCTTCTTTCCGAAATGGGGTCACATGTGGGGTATTTATACTGCCCTGGCATTTTAGGGGCCCTAAAGCGTGAGAAGATGTCTGGAATATAAATGTCTAAAAAATTTTACGCATTTGGATTCTGTGAGGGGTATGGTGAGTTCATGTGAGATTTTATTTTTTGACACAAGTTATAGGAATATGAAACTTTGTAAGAAAAAAATAAAATAAAAAATTCCACTAACTTGGGGCAAAAAAATGTCTGAATGGAGCCTTACAGGGGGGTGATCAATGACAGGGGGGTGATCAATAACAGGGGGGTGATCAGCGAGTGTATATGGGGTTATCACCACCCTGTCATTGATAACCCCCCTGTAAGGCTCCATTCAGACGTCCGTATGTGTTTTGCGGATCCGATCCATGTATCCGTGGATCCGTAAAAAACATACGGACGTCTGAATGGAGCCTTACAGGGGGGTGATCAATGACAGGGGGGTGATCAATGACAGGGGGATGATCAGGGAGTCTATATGGGGTGATCACCCCCCTGTCATTGATCACCCCCCTGTAAGGCTCCATTCAGACGTCCGTATGTGTTTTGCGGATCCGATCAATGTATCCGTGGATCCATAAAAAACATACAGACGTCTGAATGGAGCCTTACAGGGGGGGATCAATGACAGGGGGTTGATCAGGGAGTCTATATGGGATGATCACCCCCCCTGTCATTGATCACCCCCCTGTAAGGCTCCATTCAGATGTCCGTATGTGTTTTGCGGATCCGATCCATGTATCCGTGGATCCGTAAAAAACATACGGACGTCTGAATGGAGCCTTACAGGGGGTTGATCAATGACAGGGGGGTGATCAGGGAGTCTATATGGGGTGATCCCCCCCCTGTAAGGCTCCATTCAGACGTCTGTATGTGTTTTGCGGATCCGATCCATGTATCCGTGGATCCGTAAAAAACATACGGACGTCTGAATGGAGCGCTACAGGGGGGTGATCAATGACAGGGGGGTGATCAATGACAGGGGGATGATCAGGGAGTCTATATGGGGTGATCACCCCCCTGTCATTGATCACCCCCCTGTAAGGCTCCATTCAGACGTCCGTATGTGTTTTGCGGATCCGATACATGTATCCGTGGATCCATAAAAAACATACGGACGTCTGAATGGAGCCTTACAGGGGGGTGATCAATGACAGGGGGTTGATCAGGGAGTCTATATGGGATGATCACCCCCCCTGTCATTGATCACCCCCCTGTAAGGCTTCATTCAGATGTCCGTATGTGTTTTGCGGATCCGATCCATGTATCCGTGGATCCGTAAAAAACATACGGACGTCTGAATGGAGCCTTACAGGGGGTTTGATCAATGACAGGGGGGTGATAAGGGAGTTTATATGGGGTGATCCCCCCCCTGTAAGGCTCCATTCAGACGTCTGTATGTGTTTTGCGGATCCGATCCATGTATCCGTGGATCCGTAAAAAACATACAGACGTCTGAATGGAGCCTTACAGGGGGGTGATCAATGACAGGGGGGTGATCAATGACAGGGGGGTGATCAGGGAGTCTATATGGGGTGATCACCCCCCTGTCATTGATCATCCCCCTGTAAGGCTCCATTCAGACGTTCGTATGTGTTTTGCGGATCCGATCCATGTATCCGTGGATCCGTAAAAAAACATACGGACGTCTGAATGGAGCCTTACAAGGGGGTGATCAATGACAGGGGGGTGATCAGGGAGTCTATATTGGGTGATCAGGGGTGAATAAGGGGTTAATAAGTGACGGAGGGGTGTAGTGTAGAGGTGTTTGGTGCTACTTATTACAGAGCTGCCTGTGTCCTCTGGTGGTCGATCCAAGCAAAAGGGACCACCAGAGGACCAGGTAGCAGGTATATTAGACGTTGTTATCAAAACAGCGTCTAATATACCTGTTAGGGGTTAAAAAAATCGCATCTCCAGCTTGCCAGCGAACGATCGCCGCTGGCAGGCTGGAGATCCACTCGCTTACCTTCCGGTTCCTGTGAATGCGCGCGCCTATATGCGCGCGTTCACAGGAAATCTCGCGTCTCGCGAGATGACACATATATGCGTGACTGTGCGCTGAGCTGCCGCCTCCGGAACGCGATCCTGCGTTAGGCGGTCCGAAGGCGGTTAATAAACCATACAATTTGCAGCCATACCGGATCATACTCAACCAATCTCCAAATAGTTACTGCATACTGCAAACTGCAAACCAAGTTTAGCCAGTAGAACTGTTAAATCTCAAATATACCTCTCAGAGAGATCATAAAGTGCTTAAATAACTTAAAGTGAGATTACAGATACTGAAGAGAGAAATACAAACCGGATTCCAAAAAAGTTGGGACACTATACAAATCGTGAATAAAAACTGAATGCAATGATGTGGAGGTGCCAACTTCTAATATTTTATTCAGAATAGAACATAAATCACGGAACAAAAGTTTAAACTGAGAAAATGTACCATTTTAAGGGAAAAATATGTTGAATCAGAATTTCAAGGTGTCAACAAATCCCCAAAAAGTTGGGACAAGGCCATTTTCCCCACTGTGTGGCATCTCCCCTTCTTCTTACAACACTCAACAGACGTCTGGGGACCGAGGAGACCAGTTTCTCAAGTTTAGAAATAGGAATGCTCTCCCATTCTTGTCTAATCCAGGCCTCTAACTGTTCAATCGTCTTGGGCCTTCTTTGTTGCACCTTCCTCTTTATGATGCGCCAAATGTTCTCTATAGGTGAAAGATCTGGACTGCAGACCGGCCATTTCAGTACCCGGATCCTTCTCCTACGCAGCCATGATGTTGTGATTGATGCAGAATGTGGTCTGGCATTATCTTGTTGAAAAATGCAGGGTCTTCCCTGAAAAAGATGACGTCTGGATGGGAGCATATGTTGTTCTAGAACCTGAATATATTTTTCTGCATTGATGGTGCCTTTCCAGACATGCAAGCTGCCCATGCCACACGCACTCATGCAACCCCATACCATCAGAGATGCAGGCTTCTGAACTGAGCCTTGATAACAACTTGGGTTGTCCTTGTCCTCTTTGGTCCGGATGACATGGCGTCCCAGATTTCCAAAAAGAACTTTGAATCGTGACTCGTCTGACCACAGAACAGTCTTCCATTTTGCCACACTCCATTTCAAATGATCCCTGGCCCAGTAAAAACGCCTGAGCTTGTGGATCTTGCTTAGAAATGGCTTCTTCTTTGCACTGTAGAGTTTCAGCTGGCAACGGCGGATGGCACGGTGGATTGTGTTCACTGACAATGGTTTCTGGAAGTATTCCTAAGCCCATTCTGGGATTTCCTTTACAGTAGCATTCCTGTTTGTGGTGCAGTGTCGTTTAAGGGCCCGGAGATCACGGGCATCCAGTATGGTTTTACCGCCTTGACCCTTACGCACAGAGATTGTTCCAGATTCTCTGAATCTTCGGATGATGTTATGCACAGTTGATGATGATAGATGCAAAGTCTTTGCAATTTTTCGCTGGGTAACACCTTTCTGATATTGCTCCACTATCTTTCTGCGCAACATTGTGGGAATTGGTGATCCTCTACCCATCTTGGCTTCTGAGAGACACTGCCACTCTGAGAAGCTCTTTTTATACCCAATCATGTTGCCAATTGACCTAATTAGTGTTAATTGGTCTTCCAGCTCTTCGTTATGCTCAAATTTACTTTTTCCAGCCTCTTATTGCTACTTGTCCCAACTTTTTGGGGATTTGTTGACACCGTGAAAATTGGAATCAACGTATTTTTCCTTTAAAATGATACATTTACTCGGATTAAACGTTTGATCTGTCATCTACGTTCTATTACAAATAACATATTGACATTTGCCATCTCCACATCATTGCATTCAGTTTTTATTCACAATTTGTTTAGTGTCCCAACTTTTTTGGAATCCGGTTTGTATATCCACCATGTTATGTTGAATGACAAGATTGAACATTTGAACCACCATCTTATGCATACCGCCATTTTGTGATATCTTTTCAACGCGTGTTTTGTACATGGACTATCTGCTGCAGATGCGGCAGTGATATATATGAAGAAAAGTTGAAGTTAATAAAGAAGTTATTTCAAGCATTTGGTGTGCTCTTTAAACCTACTGTTTCCATAGAACGGCGCTAGAGGAATTACAGAGTAATAGACAGTCTGGTTAGACTAAAAGTCAGAGATATCAAAATTCTTCTAATGCCACAGCGCAAAAGACACTTCATAGTGCTGCGCCTGCCACACCATTCCAGTGTGCCTGGTGTTTTCACCAGTGTTTATGACCTTAGTTGGTCAACTGCCAAGTACACCGGGACCATCTCAGGAGATAGTACTCTGGTCGTTCACCTGCAGCGAAGTCCACAACCTTGTACAGGGGTGAGTACCCGGTATGTGTTTAAATAACGCTCTTAGGCTTTGGCCTAATTCCACAACCATTGGTCATATGCATATCTGTAACAGGTGGTTTGGGGGAAGATGCTGCTGCTAGTCGATGAGGGATGGCCAGCAGACAAGGCTGCTAAGAGGTGTTATTGTGCATCACAGTGGTATTTATATGGTGCTGATGAGGAGGTATTCTGTACTGCACAGTGGTATTTTTATATGGTGCTGATGAGGAGGTATTCTGTACTGCACAGTGGTATTTATATGGTGCTGATGAGGAGGTACTTTGTGCTGCACAGTAGTATTTATATCGTGCTGATAAGGAGGTACTTTGTGCTGCACAGTGGTATTTATATGGTGCTAATGAGGAGTTATTCTGTACTGCACAATGGTTTTTATATGGTGCTGATGAGGAGGTATTCTGTGCTGCACAGTGGTATTTATATGGTGCTGATGAGGAGGTATTCTGTGGTGCACAGTGGTATTTATATGGTGCTGATGAGGAGGTATTCTGTGCTGCACAGTGGTATTTATATGGTGCTGATGAGGAGGTATTCTGTACTGCACAGTGGTATTTATATGCTGCTAATGAGGAGGTATTCTGTGCTGCACTGAGGTATTTATATGGTGCTGATGAGGAGGTATTCTTTACTGCACAGTGGTATTTATATGGTGCTGATGAGGAGGTATTCTGTGCTGCACAGTGGCATTTATATGGTGCTGATGAGGAGGTATTCTGTACTGCACAATGGTATTTATATGGTGCTGATGAGGAGGTATTCTGTACTGCACAGTAGTATTTATATGGTGCTGATGAGGAGGTATTCTGTGCTGCACAGTGGTATTTATATGGTACTGATGAGAAGGTATTCTGTGCTGTACAGTGGTATTTATATGGTGCTGATGAGGAGGTATTCTGTGCTGTACAGTGGTATTTATATGGTGCTGATGAGGAGGTATTCTGTACTGCACAATGGTATTTATATGGTGCTGATGAGGAGGTATTCTGTACTGCACAGTAGTATTTATATGGTGCTGATGAGGAGGTATTCTGTGCTGCACAGTGGTATTTATATGGTGCTGATGAGGAGGTATTCTGTGCTGCACAGTGGTATTTATATGGTGCTGATGAGGAGGTATTCTGTGCTGCACAGTGGTATTTATATGGTAATGATGAGGAGGTATTCTGTGCTGCACAGTGGTATTTATATGGTGCTGATGAGGAGATACTTTGTGCTGCACAGTGGTATTTATATGGTGCTGATGAGGAGGTATTCTGTACTGCACAATGGTATTTATATGGTGCTGATGAGGAGGTACTCTGTACTGCACAGTGGTATTTATATGGTGCTGATGAGGAGGTATTCTGTGCTGCACTGTGGTATTTATATGGTGCTGATGAGGAGGTATTCTGTACTGCACAGTGGTATTTATATGGTGCTGATGAGGAGGTATTCTGTACTGCACAGTGGTATTTATATGGTGCTGATGAGGAGGTATTCTGTACTGCACAGTGGTATTTATATGGTGCTGATGAGGAGATACTTTGTGCTGCACAGTGGTATTTATATGGTGCTGATGAGGAGGTATTCTGTACTGCACAATGGTATTTATATGGTGCTGATGAGGAGGTACTCTGTACTGCACAGTGGTATTTATATGGTGCTGATGAGGAGGTATTCTGTGCTGCACTGTGGTATTTATATGGTGCTGATGAGGAGGTATTCTGTACTGCACAGTGGTATTTATATGGTGCTGATGAGGAGGTATTCTGTACTGCACAATGGTATTTATATGGTGCTGATGAGGAGGTACTCTGTACTGCACAGTGGTATTTATATGGTGCTGATGAGGAGGTATTCTGTGCTGCACTGTGGTATTTATATGGTGCTGATGAGGAGGTATTCTGTACTGCACAGTGGTATTTATATGGTGCTGATGAGGAGGTATTCTGTACTGCACAGTGGTATTTATATGGTGCTGATGAGGAGGTATTCTGTACTGCACTGTGGTATTTATATGGTGCTGAGGAGAAGGTATTCTGTACTGCACAGTAGTATTTATATGGTGCTGATGAGGAGGTATTCTGTACTGCACAGTGGTATTTATATGATGCTGATGAGGAGGTATTCTGTACTGCACAATGGTATTTATATGGTGCTGATGAGGAGGTATTCTGTACTGCACAGTGGTATTTATATGGTGCTGATGAGGAGGTATTCTGTGCTGCACAGTGGTATTTATATGGTGCTGATGAGGAGGTATTCTGTGCTGCACAGTGGTATTTTTTTTGTGCTGATGAGGAGGTATTCTGTACTGCACTGTGGTATTTATATGGTGCTGAGGAGAAGGTATTCTGTAATGCACAGTAGTATTTATATGGTGCTGATGAGGAGGTATTCTGTGCTGCACAGTGGTATTTATATGATGCTGATGAGGAGGTATTCTGTACTGCACAGTGCTATTTATATGGTGCTGATGAGGAGGTATTCTGTACTGCACTGTGGTATTTATATGGTGCTGATGAGGAGGTATTCTGTGCTGCACAGTGGTATTTATATGGTGCTGATAAGGAGGTATTCTGTGCTGCACAGTGGTATTTATATGATGCTGATGAGGAGGTATTCTGTACTGCACAGTGCTATTTATATGGTGCTGATGAGGAGGTATTCTATGCTGCACAGTGGTATTTATATGGTGCTGATGAGGAGGTATTCTGTACTGCACAGTAGTATTTATATGGTGCTGATGAGGAGGTATTCTGTGCTGCACAGTTGTATTTATATGGTGCTGATGAGGAGGTATTCTGTGCTGCACTGTGGTATTTATATGGTGCTGATGAGAAGGTATTCTGTGCTGCACAGTGGTATTTATATGGTAATGATGAGGAGGTATTCTGTACTGCACTGTGGTATTTATATGGTGCTGATGAGGAGGTATTCTGTGCTGCACAGTGGTATTTATATGGTGCTGATGAGGAGGTATTCTGTGCTGCACAGCGGTATTTATATGGTGCTGATGAGGAGGTATTCTGTGCTGCACTGTGGTATTTATATGGTGCTGATGAGGAGGTATTCTGTGCTGCACAGTGGTATTTATAAGGTGCTGATGAGGAGGTATTCTGTGCTGCACAGTGGTATTTATATGGTTCTGATGAGGAGGTATTCTGTGCTGTACAGTTGTATTGGATGCTGCTGCGCGGAGGTATTTTGAGTTTTGTCATGGCTCCTCATGCTGTTGGGGAGGAAATGAACGACCTTGATCATGTTATCAGGCATTTCTGTTGTCCAGAGAGTTCAGAAAGGGGGTTGTGTGATTGTGCTGCTCTGTAATCCCAGCCCGACCCTGGTGAAATAGTGGAACTTAAGATCAGCACCAAGTGAGGTCTGCACCGAACAAGGAAAAACAGTGACACAAGGGTTAAATAAAAAAAAATCCTGTCTTGTCAGTGGTTACAGCAGAATCCAGGAAAGAAACAGGAAAAAACAGAAAATAAATCCTGCTCGGCCGAGCTGTAACTATACAAGTGCTGGACCCAACTGCACTAGGAGCACAATGGTGCTGAGACCCAACAATAACAACCTACCTCAGCACAGATCTGCCCCAGACATACAGATGCCGTAATGTACATTTCAAAGAAGTTGTGGGTGCAGTTAATTAACCCATTAGTTTGATACTTAAAGTTGTTGTCTCATCTCAAATATTGGTGGCGTATCGCTAGGATTTGCCACTAATGTCAGAAAAGGGTTGTTCCCACTTCTGGGTCTTGCACCTATTTCTACAACAGGAGCCCCAAAGTGAAGGAGAGTGCCCATGTACAGCCACCTCTCCACCTCCATGGGACTGCCATAGAAGTAAATGGAGATTGCTTTGTATCACCCTCTGCTGACACCCAGAACTCTTTTTTATTTTTCTGTGAGGACTTTTTGGGATACATGGCACCTTTTGAAAAAAATTTTATAAATTTTTTGGTGAGGTGAAGTGACCAAAAATACATAAATTCTGGCACTGGGGTTTTTGTTATGGCCTTCACCATGTGGGTTATATAATGGGATATTTTAATGAGTCATTGCTTTTACCGCAGCATCTGAGTGGTTAAAATTACAAGACTGGAGTTACCTCTGACCCCGACAGTTAGAACCCAGAATCAATGGCTGGAGGGCAGTTCTGAGCCTGTGTCACTGACATGACGTACTATTGCAACACGGAACGACCTTCCTGCTATGACTTCTTAGAGTGTCCATGATCAGGAAGGGGTTAACTAGCAGCCTACTTCTAATAGCCGAGACGGTCCAGAGATAGAGGAACCCATCTGACTAGTCCCAAATCCAACCTCGAGCTTGTTTTCCAGAAAGCATGAGCTTTTCACAACAGACCAGACATTCCCTGGAGCTTAGGACACATATGAAAAGATTCTAGAGAACCACGGGGAGATTTCTCAAGATCTACATTTTTTACGGCGGTCTTGTTATCCCCTTCTCCACTGGAGGATGCTCTTAATTTTTGGCAAGCTGAATGCCTTCTCCGGTCTCGCATATTCTTCTCTGTTCGAGCCTGTGGGGTTGGACACTTTTACCTACATGTCAGTCAGTGTGTTCAAGACAGAACTTACCATCAAATGTAGCTTTCCTGATCCAAGTTACATTGTGAGATTGATATTTGTTACATAAAAATGTAAAAAAAAACACTGTACTTCCAAATAGGACACAGGTCTGTAAGCCACATAAAATAATGATCTATTAAAGATAATCTCAGGGATTCAAGGACCCATTGGTCGCTGAGAATTCATGGCAGGGCTCATTCACACGGTGAACCCTGTTCTAGAACATTGTAAATTGTGTTAAAGATGGAGCCTTTTCTAAAGTCAAAAACATTTTTTGTTACAAGAGAAGTCCAGAAAATGAGAAGAAACATTGAGAGTTGCTGACAGTATACAAAACTAGATGTGTAAATATTAACCCCTGGGAGCAGCACACAAATACAGGAGATGATTGTCAGCTCTGAGGACAAACACTGCAAACCCAGCAACATGACAACCTTCCTGATCTACTGAGAGGTGACCATGGATGGGGAGCTGAGGAGACATATCTGTACTGGGAGCACATGTCTATCATACATAACAAGGAGGACACAATGACCATGGTGACCCAGTGCCTACACTGACCTGAGGACTCCACTCCAATCATCTTCTGGCTGTAGCATCCATAGACTCACCTGTGCTTTGTGCAGATCTGACGTCCTCTCCGACTGCGAGACTTTATATCTGAGAGATGTCCCAACAGGATTCTCTGTAAAGCTCAACAGACAAAATAATGATCTTCCCGGACTCCGTGGAGCAGATGACACAGACCTAATGTGCAAGAAATCTGGGGACAGTGTGGAGCGGCCCCTGTAGAGAGTCCTTCAGAGTTGGAGAAAGATTAACTCTAAAAATCTCCACCAAGAATGATACTAGATGAGTGTTTCTGATTTTGGGCAATCTCAAATTATCAACTCCAAACCACCACCTGAAGAGCAACTTGACTTGGTGAAATGTCAATCAAAGGCGCAGCTTAAAGTATAAATGAGCAAATGTCTAAAAAATCATGTCAGGTCAGATTCTAGTAGGTAACAAAATTTGATTTGTGTCTGAATCGATTCTACCCAAATGAAAAGAGTTCCAATTGCCCTGAAAATTGGTATATGTCACTTATAGGACTTTTTTTTAAAAATTTTCTCTTTGTCTTTCTCTTTTTTTCTGTTAATTTTTGCTCTTTCTCCTCCCTTGACCGCAATGACAGCAATGGAAAATAATTTTGGAGTGACACTGACAAAAATAGTTATGGGGAAACGTAAGTTTGTTCGTGTTAACAGAGTGTTTAACAACACACCGCGCCGTCATATGTGTTCTACCTTTTCATACTAGAAACTTTCCAAAAGTTGTCCAATATTGTGGGACAGATTGTGCTTAAACACATGGTGTCACAGGAAAAAAACTGTGGCTTGTTGGGACGAGGGATACAAAATTTTGCCTTAGGCTACTTTCACACTAGCGTTCAGAGCGGGTCCGTCTGATGTTTCATCAGACGGATCCGCTCCTATAATGCAGACGTTTGTATCCGTTCAGAACGGATCCGTCTGCATTATAACTTAGAAATATTTCTAAGTGTGAAAGTAGCCCGAACGTATCCGTCCAGACTTTACATTGAAAGTCAATGGGGACGGATCAGTTTGAAGATTGAGCCATATAGTGTCATCTTCAAACGGATCCGTCCCCATTGACTTACATTGTAAGTCTGGACGGATCCACTCGCCTCCGCACGGCCAGGCGGACACCCGAACGCTGCAAGCAGCGTTCAGGTGTCCGCCTGCTGAGCGGAGCGGAGGCTGAACGCCGCCAGACTGATGCATTCTGAGCGGATCCGCGTCCATTCGGAATGCATTAGGGCTGGACGGATGCGTTCGGGGCCGCTTGTGAGAGCCTTCAAACGGAGCTCACGAGCGGACACCTGAACGCTAGTGTGAAAGTAGCCTTAACTGGGCAGATCCCTGCCCCTGTTTATATACAAACACTTTAATGTAATAAGAAACAAGTGGCTTGTTTTGAAAAAGTGTCTAAAATTTTTCCCTTTTTGACCTCTCTTTTGGAGGGAGGAAAACATTTCCCCATTTTGCTTTGATAGCGAAGGTCTAAAAACATGGCTATCCGGTAATCATCATCCTCATCCTCCAGCTCTTACACCACCAACTCCTTCTCCTCCTTTAGTGGCAGCTCCTCATTCTCCATGGTACTTTCTCCAGGTGGGACCCCAACAGCTTCACGGTGACCAGCAAGATTCTTCTTCCACCTTGCCCCTTGTTGCATCTTCGTCATCATAAATATCAGCTCAGGGGGATGACATAGTTCATGCCACAGCTGTTCTTACTGACAACTCTGGTGGCCTCTTCATAGGGCCTGAGTACAGGACAGGTATCTCTGATGAACTGCCACAGCCTGACCTTAAAACTAGTGATGAGCGAACTTGGACCGCCACGTTCGGGACCATACCGGACATTTGGGTGTCCGTGTACTGAGCCAGAACCTGGATTTTGGCGCCAAAGTCTGTGTCCGTTGTTTGTACTTTAAATAAAGCTCGTTGAAAACCAATCAACAAGCGATTAAGCTGTGGGCACTTGGAAGCCTTCACAGTCAAGCCTAGTATTGGGATGGCTGTGATTGGCCGGCGCACCATGTGACCATGCATGAATAAATACTGGATCGCATGGGTCGCCGCCATTCTGCTCTGACTAATGTAGGGACAGGACGCTGCTGCAGGCAGGAGAGGGTTAGGCCTGAGCGTGCAGTACAGCTCCTCTGCACCAGTGAGACAGAAATACCAGACTTAATCCTGCTGTTCAGCCCGAGGGTGACCTGTTGGCATTTTTTTTCGGTGCAATCCTACCCCTTTGCACCTGTGACAGGTAAATATAATAGCTAATCAGTCTGGTAAATGTGTGGGTGAGACCTACCTACTTTTGTGGTGCAAAAATTTTTTACTTGCCACCATCAAAGGGGTATATAATAGTTATTCAGCTGGTTAATTGGGTCGTTGTGACCTACCTATATATATATTTTTTGTTTTAAAATACACTATACTTGCCACCGTCACGGCTAAAATATAATAGTTATACAGTTGGTTAGTTGGGTCGGTGTGACCTACCAATTTTTTTTTCCAATCACCTCTTTTGCATCCGTGTCAGGCAATATTGTGGGTGACTGTAACAAAATGAGGAGAGCATCAACTAGGGGACGTGGCCCTGGTTGTGGTGCTGCTGGTGTTGGTGTTGGTGGAGCTCCTGCTGCAGTTCTTTCACGTTGTCTCTCACCCGATCCCCTGCTGAATGCGCAGAGTTGGAACCATCAGCCCACGGGCATCCGTCTTTCACCTCACGCCCTTGCAATTTAGCCAAGCAGTCTGAGCCCCAAGTCATGCAGCAGTCTCTTTTCACCACCAATGCGTGGGCCTCCATGCGGGGACTTGTGTGCCATGTTGCGCTGTTTCGACTACTCAACCAACATGGCCAGCGCAGATGACGCCGATCTCAGCATTTCTATCCCACTTCTATGTCTCCTTGAAAAAACGCTTCAGGCGATGAAGGATGTGGATGTGGCACTGGAGGAAGAGGAGGAAGAACAGGGATCATTCCAATTGTTATCAGGGTTATCAGACCAGTCATCCACCGGTGGCTCCGAGGGTGGGTTCCTGCACCAACAGCGGCCAGGTACCCAACTGTTCAGCCAGGGCACAGTTTTGGAAGAAGAGGAGGATGATGATAATGATGAGGAGGATCCCCATATACAGCAGGGTGGCACCCAAATCAGCTCACGGGCATCAATGGAGCGTGACTGGGGGGATACAGTGGACACAGACGATACACCTCTCACCAAGGACAGCTTGTTGTTGCCTCTGGCACACATGAGCAACTACATGCTACAGTGCCTGCGCAATGACAGCTGAGTTGCCCACATTCTAACCAGTGCTGATTACTGGGTGGCCACCCTGCTGGATCCCCGCTTCAAGGACAACGTGCCATCTTTACTTCCGTCACTGGGGCAAAAATGGAAGATGCAGGACTACAAGCGAACGCTGATAGAGGTGCTACTGATGGCGTTACCACCTGACAGTGGGGGCTCAGTGGAAGCACGAGGCGAAGGCGGAGGAGGAGGAAGAAGCCAACACAGCAGGGGCACCGTCATCACCTCAGAAGGGAGGATTAGCATGGCCAAAATGTGGAAAAGCTTTGTCTGCACTCAACAATATCCAGGACCATCATCTGATACGGACCATCTTAGCAGGAGGCAATGTTTCAGGAACATGGTGGAACAGTTTGTGTGCCCACGTTAACACGTTCTGAGTGATGGATCTGTCCCGTTTAACTTTTGGGTTTCCAAATTGGGCACATGGACTGAGCTTGCCCTTTAAGACTTGGAGCTGCTGGTCTGCCCTGCAGCAAGCGTATTGTCCGAACGTGCGTTTAGCATGGCAGGGGGGTGATCACGGACAAGCGCAGCCGCCTGTCCACAGCCAATGTGGACAAGCTCACTTTCATTAAAATGAAGCAGGCATGGATCCCACAGGACTTGATCTGTACCTTGGCCAGAGTAGATAGTTATAACGGCCGCACAATGGTAAAAAGCATAAATCTAAAGGTGTCGGTCCTTTACAGAATAATGAGGGGGGAGTTGCAGAGAGCGATGAGGAGAAAGCAAAGCAATTAAATACTTTTTTTTCTCCACTGTATTCACTGAGGAATATAAACTGCCAGATAAAATGTAGAATGTAAAAGTAAATTCCCCATTAAAAGTGCCCTGTCTGACCCAGGAAGAAGTACAGCGGCATCTTAAAAAGATTAAAATAGACAAATGGCCGGGACCAGATGGCATACACCCGCATATCCTAAGAGAATTAAATAATGTCATAGCCAGACACTTATTTCTAATATTTGAGGACTTTATACTGACAAGGAGTGTTCCACAGGATTGGCCCATAGCAAATGTGGTGCCAATATTCAAAAAGGGTCCAAAAAGAGAGAACAGAAACTATAGGCCAGTAAGTCTAACATCTGTCATGGGTAAACTGGTTTTCTATAAGATGCTATCTTGGAGTACTTCACTGAAAATAAGCAAATAACGCTATATCAGCATGGCTTCATGAGGGATCAGTCATGTCAAACTGATTTAATCAGTTTCTATGAGGAGGTAAGTTCTAGACTTGACCGCGACGAATCAATGAATTTTGTATACCTGGACTTTTCCAAAGCATTTGACACTGTACCGCATAAGAGGCTAGTATATAAAATGAGAATGCATGGACTGGGGGAAAATGTCTGTATGTGGTAAGTAACTGTCTCAGTTATAGAAAACAGAGGGTGGGTATGAACGGTACACACTCAGATTGGGTCACTGTCACTAGTGGGGTACCATAGGGGTCAGTACTGGACGGGACACTGTCACTAGTGGAGTACCTCAGGGGTCAGTACTGGAGGGGTCACTGTCACTAGTGGGGTACCACAGGAATCAATATTGGAAGGGTCACGATCACTACTGGGGTACCACAGGGATCAGTACTGGAGGGGTCACAGTCACTAGTAGGGTACCACAGGGGTCAATATTGGAGGGGTCACCGTCACTACTGGGGTACCACAGTGGTCAGTACTGGAGAGGTCACTGTCACTAGTGGGGTACTACAGGGGTCAGAACTGGAGAGGTCACCGTCACTAGTGGGGTAACACAGGGGTCAGTATTGGGCCCATTTCTCTTCAATATATTTATTAATGATCTTGTAGAGGGGATGCACAGTAAATATATAATTTTTTGCAGATGACACTAAACAGTGTAAAGTAATTAACACGGAAGAGGACACTATACTGTATATTTACTTAAGAGGACAGTAAACTGTATATATACTACAGAGGACAGTATACTGTATGTATATACTATAGAGGATAGTGTACTGTATATATACTACACAATACACTATACTATATATATACTACAGAGGACAGTATACTGTATATATACTACACAGGACAGTATACTGTATATATACAACAGAGTACAGTATACTGTATATACACTACAGAGGACAGTATACTGTATATATACTACAGAGGACAGTATACTGTATATATACTACAGAGGACAGTATACTGTATATATATACTACAGAGGACAGTATACTGTATATATATATATATATACTACAGAAGACAGTATACTGTATATATACTACAGAGGACAGTATACGATGTATATATACTACAGAGGACAGTATACTGTATATATACTACAGAGGACAGTATACTGTGTATATACTACAGAGGACAGTATACTGTATATATACTACAGAGGACAGTATACTGTGTATATATATATATATATATATATATATATACTACAGAGGACAGTATACTGTATATATACTACAGAGGACAGTATACTGTATATACACTACAGAGGACAGTATACTGTATATATATACTATAGAGGACAGTATACGGTATATATACTACAGAGGACAGTATACTGTATATATACTACAGAGGACAGTATACTGTATGTATATACTATAGAGGATAGTGTACTGTATATATAGTATAGAGGACAGTATACTGTATATATACTACAGAGGACAGTATACTGTATGTATATACTATAGAGGATAGTGTACTGTATATATAGTATAGAGGACAGTATACTGTATATATACTACAGAGGACAGTATACTGTATATATACTACAGAGGACAGTATACTGTATATATACTACAGAGTACAGTATACTGTATATATATATATATATACTACAGAAGACAGTATACTGTATATATACTACAGAGGACAGTATACGATGTATATATACTACAGAGGACAGTATACTGTATATATACTACAGAGGAAAGTATACGATGTATATACTACAGAAGACAGTATCTTGTATGTATTTACTATAGAGGACAGTATACTGTATATATACTACATAGGACAGTATACTGTATATATTATACAGAGGACAGTATACTGTATATATAGTATAGAGGACAGTATACTGTATATATACTACAGAGGACATTATACTGTATATATACTACAGAGGACAGTATACTGTATATATACTACAGAGGACAGTATACTGTATATATACTACAGAGGACAGTATACTGTATATACACTACAGAGGACAGTATACTGTATATATACTACAGAGGACAGTATACTGTATGTATACTACAGAGGACAGTATACTGTATATATACTACAGAGGACATTATACTGTATATATACTACAGAGGACAGTATACTGTATATATACTACAGAGGACAGTATACTGTATATATACTACAGAGGACAGTATACTGTATATATATACTACAGAGGACAGTATACTGTATATATATATACTACAGAGGACAGTATACGGTATATATACTACAGAGGACAGTATACTGTATATATACTACAGAGGACAGTATACTGTATATATATACTACAGAGGACAGTATACTGTATATATATACTATTGAAGACAGTATACTGTATATATACTACAGAGGACAGTATACTATGTATATACTACAGAAGACAGTATACTATATGTATATACTATAGAGGACAGTGTTCTGTATATATACTACAGAGTACAGTATACTGTATATATACTACAGAGGACAGTATACTGTATATATACTACTGAGAACAGTATACTGTGTATATACTACAGAGGACAGTATACTGTATATATACTACACAGGACAGTATACTGTATATATATACTACAGAGGACAGTATACTGTATATATATATATATATATACTACAGAAGACAGTATACTGTATATATACTACAGAGGACAGTATACGATGTATATATACTACAGAGGACAGTATACTGTATATATACTACAGAGGACAGTATACTGTATATATACTACAGAGGACAGTATACTGTATGTATATACTATAGAGGATAGTGTACTGTATATATAGTATAGAGGACAGTATACTGTATATATACTACAGCGGACAGTATACTGTATATATACTACAGAGGACAGTATACTGTATATATACTACAGAGTACAGTATACTGTATATATATATATACTACAGAAGACAGTATACTGTATATATACTACAGAGGACAGTATACGATGTATATATACTACAGAGGACAGTATACTGTATATATACTACAGAGGAAAGTATATGATGTATATACTACAGAAGACAGTATCTTGTATGTATTTACTATAGAGGACAGTATACTGTATATATACTACATAGGACAGTATACTGTATATATAATACAGAGGACAGTATACTGTATATATAGTATAGAGGACAGTATACTGTATATATACTACAGAGGACATTATACTGTATATATACTACAGAGGACAGTATACTGTATATATACTACAGAGGACAGTATACTGTATATATACTACAGAGGACAGTATACTGTATATACTACAGAGGACAGTATACTGTATATATACTACAGAGGACAGTATACTGTATATATACTACACAGGACAGTATACTGTATATATACTACAGAGGACAGTATACTGTATATATACTACAGAGGACAGTATACTGTATATATACTACAGAGGACAGTATACTGTATATATATACTACAGAGGACAGTATACTGTATATATATATACTACAGAGGACAGTATACGGTATATATACTACAGAGGACAGTATACTGTATATATACTACAGAGGACAGTATACTGTATATATACTACAGAGGACAGTATACTGTATATATACTACAGAGGACAGTATACTGTATATACACTACAGAGGACTGTATACTGTATATACTACAGAGGACAGTATACTGTACATATACTACAGAGGACAGTATACTGTATGTATACTACAGAGCACAGTATACTGTATATACATACTACAGAGGACAGTATACTGTATATATACTACAGAGGACAGTATACTGTATATATACTACAGAGGATAGTGTACTGTATATATACTACAGAGGACAGTATACTGTATATATATACTACAGAGGACAGTATACTGTATATATACTACAGAGGACAGTATACTGTATATATACTACAGAGGACAGTATACTGTGTATATATATACTACAGAGGACAGTATACTGTATGTATACTACAGAGGACAGTATACTGTATATATACTACAGAGGACAGTATACTGTATATATACTACAGAGGACGGTATACTGTATATATACTACAGAGGACAGTCTAATATATATATATATATATATATATATATTTATATATACAATTTAAATGAAAATAAAGAAAACTCTTTGAATGAGAAGGTGTGTCCAAACTTTTGGTCTGTACTGTATATATATATATATATATATATATATTCATATATATATATATAGAATAAATGAACTCTGCAGCACATCCGAGTAGTGAAGAAGTAAAAGAAGCTTTAATCACCAAGCATGCGACGTTTCAATCCTCTCAATGGGATTTTTCTCAAGCAGCGACTGCTTGAGAAAAATCCCATTGAGAGGATTGAAACGTCGCATGCTTGGTGATTAAAGCTTCTTTTACTTCTTCACTACTCGGATGTGCTGCGGAGTTCATTTATTCTATATTATTTGGAGGTGGATCGCCGACTCAGCCGCTGGCACTCCGTCTGTACCATTCAGACAGTGGTGCTGCCCACATTCCTTGGTCCATATATATATATATACACAGTACAGACCAAAAGTTTGGACACACCTTCTCATTCAAAGAGTTTTCTTTATTTTCATGACTATGAAAATTGTAGATTCACACTGAAGGCATCAAAACTATGAATTAACACATGTGGAATTATATACATAACAAACAAGTGTGAAACAACTGAAAATATGTCATATTCTAGGTTCTTCAAAGTAGCCACCTTTTGCTTTGATTACTGCTTTGCACACTCTTGGCATTCTCTTGATGAGCTTCAAGAGGTAGTCCCCTGAAATGGTCTTCCAACAGTCTTGAAGGAGTTCCCAGAGATGCTTAGCACTTGTTGGCCCTTTTGCCTTCACTCTGCGGTCCAGCTCACCCCAAACCATCTCGATTGGGTTCAGGTCCGGTGACTGTGGAGGCCAGGTCATCTGGCGCAGCACCCCATCACTCTCCTTCATGGTCAAACAGCCCTTACTTTCAAAGTCTCCCCAATTTTTCGGCTGACTGACTGACCTTCATTTCTTAAAGTAATGATGGCCACTCGTTTTTCTTTACTTAGCTGCTTTTTTCTTGCCATTATACAAATTCTAACAGTCTATTCAGTAGGACTATCAGCTGTGTATCCACCTGACTTCTCCTCAACGCCACTGATGGTCCCAACCCCATTTATAAGGCAAGAAATCCCAATTATTAAACCTGACAGGGCACACCTGTGAAGTGAAAACCATTTCAGGGGACTACCTCTTGAAGCTCATCAAGAGAATGCCAAGAGTGTGCAAAGCAGTAATCAAAGCAAAAGGTGGCTACTTTGAAGAACCTAGAATATGACATATTTTCAGTTGTTTCACACTTGTTTGTTATGTATATAATTCCACATGTGTTAATTCATAGTTTTGATGCCTTCAGTGTGAATCTAGTATTTTCATGGTCATGAAAATAAAGAAAACTCTTTGAATGAGAAGGTGTGTCCAAACTTTTGGTCTGTACTGTGTATATATATATAGGGGGCAGTATAATACACTGCTCAAAAAAATGAAGGGAACACAAAAATAACACATTCTAGATCTGAATTAATTAAATATTCTTCTGAAATACTTTGTTCTTTACATAGTTGAATGTGCTGACAACAAAATCACACAAAAATAAAAAAATGGAAATCAGATTTTTCAACCCATGGAGGTCTGGATTTGGAGTCACACTCAAAATTAAAGTGGAAAAACACACTACAGGCTGATCCAACTTTTATGTAATGTCCTTAAAACAAGTCAAAATGAGGCTCAGTAGTGTGTGTGGCCTCCACGTGCCTGTATGACCTCCCTACAACGCCTGTGCATGCTCCTGATGAGGTGGCGGACGGTCTCCTGAGGGATCTCCTCCCAGACCTGGACTAAAGCATCTGCCAACTCCTCGACAGTCTGTGGTGCAACGTGACGTTGGTGGATAGAGTGAGACATGATGTCCCAGATGTGCTCAATTGGATTCAGGTCTGGGGAACTGGGGGGCATAAACACTGGTCAATTCTCAAAACTGAACACAAAAACATCCCCGAATTCTGTAACAGACCGCTCATTTCCTACAAGAGAGCTCGTAACATAAAAGACAGATTAGTCAAAAATGACATAGGCTCACAAAAAAGTACACGCCAATTACTTCTGGCCCCGAAAAATACTGGCAGTTACCCGTGCCTTCACTGTGTAAACTGTAAATACATGGTGAAGGGACGGGAATTCATTCATCCACAAACTGGGATCTCTTACCCCCTCAGATTTTATTTGACTTGTGACTCGTGTTTTGTGATTTATGTTTTATGGTGCCCTGTAAATTATTATACGTGGGCGAAACCACATGTGACTTTAAGTCCCGGTTTAATCAACATCGATTTTCCATACGGAAAAAACGCAAGGACCTGCCTGTTTCACACCACTTCGCGGACATGGATCATGTCGAAGGAGATCTCAAGTTCATGATCCTTGATCATGTTCCGTTACCGCGGACTGGTGGTGACCGTATAAAAATGCTCAAAAAATGCGAGTCCGAATGGATTTTTAAGCTACAAACCATTCGTCCGATGGGCTTGAACGTAGAATATAGGCCATGGCTTTTCATAGGATTTCCTTTAGTTCTGTCCCTGCCGGTGTATGTGTTGAAAAAATAGTTTTCTTGTTTTTAATGAATATATTTGGATGATATATTTCTTTTATTGCTTCACTTTCAGGACCTGTTGCTGGAAGGGCTTTGCTCAACGGGAGGCGAGATGCTCATTCTGGACATGTGCGGCTTATCCCTTGATTACTGCGTATCATATAATTCACTACTGCTACAAGTGTACTTACATAGCTACTGTGGAGGATTCCCACCAGATAGTGGGAGGGTGATGGCTGCCGCTGTCCCCTCCCCCTTTTGTGCCCGTAGACGCCGGACGACAGTGCACGTCACCCGACCACATACCCTGGGTGCTCTATCCTTGTATTACTACAGAATTTTCTGTTTTGACGTTGGCTCTATACTTATCTTCATGGTATTGATGTGTTATGCCGCTTGTCATGTGACGTTTCACTGAGAGATCACGTGAGTCACTCACAGTGACGTCACGGACATGCGCAGTTGCAGTTCCGGGACGCCGAATCCATGCGGCGCATCACGCAACAGTTCATCCTCCCACCATTGAGCACGCCTAACTCCACGCTCGGTCCTGTCCACCTCACATATGTACAGGTGATAACGATTCACTGTTAATTGTCACTTCTGTACTTTTATTGTATTATCGATGAATATGTATACCTGGAAGCTCTATATATACCGATCACGGCTTTGACCTTAGCTACCTTCCGGGCCTGTCACATTTGTATTCTTTTGATATTTATTAGACACTTTGTTTTTTGTATGTTTTATTAATTGTCACTTATGTATGTTAATTGACCGTGACTGCATAAATACTCACAGTCTTCACAATGCTGTATTGTTTGAGAATGGTACCAGTAAGCGGACCGAAACGTCGCACAGGTGAATAAAGGGTCCCACTTTTTTCACCAAACGGACGTGCTGCGGTGTCTTTCTTTATTCTACATTGTACACCTTGGCAAGGTGTTTTCGCCGCTGGCACCCACACATTACTACCAGGAGTACTGCCTTGAAATTTCTTTCCTATATATATATACTAGTGGCTGTAAATATACTACAGAGTACAGTATACTTTATATATATCCTACAGAGGACATTATACTGTATATATACTACAGAGGACAGTATACTGTACATATATACTACAGAGGACATTATACTGTATATATACTACAGAGGACAGTATACTGTACATATATACTACAGAGGACAGTATACTGTATATATACTACAGAGGACAGTATACTGTATATATACTACAGAGGACAGTATACTGTATATATACTACAGAGGACAGTATACTGTATATATATACTACAGAGGACAGTATACTGTATATATACTACAGAGGACAGTATACTGTATATACACTACAGAGGACAGTATACTGTATATACACTACAGAGGACAGTATACTGTATATATACTACTGAGGACAGTATACTGTATATATACTACAGAGGACAGTATACTATATATATCCTACAGAGGACAGTATACTGTATATACACTACAGAGGACAGTATACTGTATATACACTACAGAGGACAGTATACTGTATATATACTACTGAGGACAGTATACTGTACATATATACTACAGAGGACATTATACTGTATATATACTACAGAGGACAGTATACTGTACATATATACTACAGAGGACAGTATACTGTATATATACTACAGAGGACAGTATACTGTATATATACTACAGAGGACAGTATACTATATATACTGCAGAGGACAGTATACTGTATATATACTACAGAGGACAGTATACTGTATCTATTTACTACAGAGGACAGTATACTGTATATATACTACAGAGGACAGTATACTGTATATACACTACAGAGGACAGTATACTGTATATATACTACTGAGGACAGTATACTGTATATATACTACAGAGGACAGTATACTATATATATCCTACAGAGGACAGTATACTGTATATACACTACAGAGGACAGTATACTGTATATACACTACAGAGGACAGTATACTGTATATATACTACTGAGGACAGTATACTGTATATATACTACAGAGGACAGTATACTATATATATCCTACAGAGGACAGTATACTGTATATATACTACAGAGGACAGTATACTGTACATATATACTACAGAGGACATTATACTGTGTATATACTACAGAGGACAGTATACTGTATATATATACTACAGAGAACAGCATACTGTATATATACTACAGAGGACAGTATACTGTATATATATATATACTGCAGAGGACAGTATACTGTATATATATATACTACAGAGGACAGTATACTGTATATACACTACAGAGGACAGTATACTGTATATATACTACAGAGGACAGTACACTGTATATATACACTACAGAGGACAGTATACTGTGTATATACTACAGAGGACAGTATACTGTATATATATACTACAGAGGACAGTATACTGTATATATACTACAGAGGACAGTATACTGTATATATATACTACAGAGGACAGTATACTGTATATACACTACAGAGGACAGTATACTGTGTATATACTACAGAGGACAGTATACTGTGTATATACTACAGAGGACAGTATACTGTATATATACTACAGAGGACAGTATACTGTATATATACTACAGAGGACAGTATACTGTATATATACTACAGAGGACGGTATACTGTATATACACTACAGAGGACAGTATACTGTATATATACTACAGAGGACAGTATACTGTATATATACTACAGAGGACAGTATACTGTATATATACACTACAGAGGACATTATACTGTACATACACTACAGAGGACAGTATACTGTATATACACTACAGAGGACTGTATATATATTACAGAGGACAGTATACTGTGTATATACTACACAGGACACTATACTGTATATATACTACAGAGGACAGTATACTGTATATATATATTACAGAGGACAGTATACTGTATATATACACTACAGAGGACAGTATACTGTATATATACTACAGAGGACAGTATACTATATATATACTACAGAGGACAGTATACTGTATATATACTACAGAGGACAGTAAACTGTATATACACTACAAAAGGACAACATACTGTATATATACTACAGAGGACAGTATACTGTATATATACTACAGAGGACAGTATACTGTATATATACTACTGAGGACAGTATACTTTATATATACTACAGAGGAAAGTTTACTGTATATATATACTACAGAGGACAGTATACTGTATATATATATACTACAGAGGACAGTATACTGTATATATACTACAGAGTACAGTATACTGTATATATACTACAGAGGACAGTATACTGTATATACTACAGAGGACAGTGTACTGTATATATATATATACTACAGAGGACAGTATGCTGTATATATATACTACAGAGGACAGTATACTGTATATACTACAGAGGACAGTATACTGTATATATACTACAGAGGACAGTATACTGTATATATACTACTGAGGACAGTATACTGTATATATACTACAGAGGACAGTATACTGTATATATACTACAGAGGACAGTATACTGTATATATACTACTGAGGACAGTATACTTTATATATATCCTACAGAGGACATTATACTGTATATATACTACAGAGGACAGTATACTGTACATATATACTACAGAGGACATTATACTGTATATATACTACAGAGGACAGTATACTGTACATATATACTACAGAGGACAGTATACTGTATATATACTACAGAGGACAGTATACTGTATATACACTACAGAGGACAGTATACTGTATATATAGTACTGAGGACAGTATACTGTATATATACTACAGAGGACAGTATACTATATATATCCTACAGAGGACAGTATACTGTATATATACTACAGAGGACAGTATACTGTACATATATACTACAGAGGACATTATACTGTGTATATACTACAGAGGACAGTATACTGTATATATATACTACAGAGAACAGCATACTGTATATATACTACAGAGGACAGTATACTGTATATATATACTACAGAGGACAGTATACTGTATATACACTACAGAGGACAGTATACTGTGTATATACTACAGAGGACAGTATACTGTGTATATACTACAGAGGACAGTATACTGTATATATACTACAGAGGACAGTATACTGTATATATACTACAGAGGACAGTATACTGTATATATACTACAGAGGACAGTATACTGTATATATACTACAGAGGATAGTATACTGTATATATACTACAGAGGACGGTATACTGTATATACACTACAGAGGACAGTATACTGTATATACACAACAGAGGACAGTATACTGTATATATACTACAGAGGACAGTATACTGTATATATACTACAGAGGACAGTATACTGTATATATACACTACAGAGGACATTATACTGTATATACACTACAGAGGACAGTATACTGTATATATATACTACAGAGGACAGTATACTGTGTATATACTACACAGGACACTATACTGTATATATATTACAGAGGGCAGTATACTGTATATATACAACAGAGGACAGTATACTGTATATATACTACAGAGGACAGTATACTGTATATATACTACAGAGGACAGTATACTGTGTATATATACTACAGAGGACAGTTAACTGTATATACACTACAAAAGGACAACATACTGTATATATACTACAGAGGACAGTATACTGTATATATACTACAGAGGACAGTATACTGTATATATACTACTGAGGACAGTATACTTTATATATACTACAGAGGAAAGTTTACTTTATATATATCCTACAGAGGAAAGTATACTGTATATATATACTACAGAGGACAGTATACTGTATATATACTACAGAGTACAGTATACTGTATATATACTACAGAGGACAGTATACTGTATATACTACAGAGGACAGTGTACTGTATATATATATACTACAGAGAACAGTATGCTGTATATATATACTACAGAGGACAGTATACTGTATATACTACAGAGGACAGTATACTGTATATATACTACTGAGGACAGTATACTGTATATATACTACAGAGGACAGTATACTGTATATATACTACAGAGGACAGTATACTGTATATATACTACTGAGGACAGTATACTGTATATACACACTACAGAGGACAGTATACTGTGTATATATATACTACAGAGGCCAGTATACTGTATATATACTACAGAGGACAGTATACTGTATATATATACTACAGAGGACAGTATACTGTATATATATACTACAGAGGACAGTATACTGTATATATACTACAGAGGACAGTATACTGTATATATACTACAGAGGACAGTATACTGTATATATACTACAGAGGACAGTATACTGTATATATATATAGTACAGAGGACAGTATACTGTATATATATATAGTACAGAGGACAGTATACTGCATATATACTACAGAGGACAGTATACTGTATATATACTACAGAGGACAGTATACTGTATATATATATATAGTACAGAGGACAGTATACTGTATATATATATACTATAGAGGACAGTATACTGTATATATATACACTACAGAGGACAGTATACTGTATATATACTACAGAGGACAGTATACTGTATATATATATAGTACAGAGGACAGTATACTGTATATACTACAGAGGACAGTATACTGTATATATACTACAGAGGACAGTATACTGTATATATACTACTGAGGACAGTATACTGTATATATACTACAGAGGACAGTATACTGTATATACACACTACAGAGGACAGTATACTGTATATATATACTACAGAGGACAGTATACTGTATATATATATATACTACAGAGGACAGTATACTGTATATATACTGAGGACAGTATACTGTATACACACTACAGAGGACAGTAAACTGTATATATACTACAGAGGACAGTATACTGTATATATACTACAGAGGACAGTATACTGTATATACACACTACAGAGGACAGTATACTGCATATATACTACAGAGGACAGTATACTGTATATACACTACAGAGGACAGTATACTGTATATACACTACAGAGGACAGTATACTGTATATACACTACAGAGGACAGTATACTGTATATATACACTACAGAGGACAGCATACTGTATATATACACTACAGAGGACAGTATACTGTATATATACTACAGAGGACAGTATACTGTATATATACTACAGAGGACAGTATACTGTATATATACTGCAGAGGAGAGTATACTGTATATACACTACAGAGGACAGTATACTGTATATATACTACAGAGGACAGTATACTGTACATATATACTACAGAGGACATTATACTGTGTATATACTACAGAGGACAGTATACTGTATATATATACTACAGAGAACAGCATACTGTATATATACTACAGAGGACAGTATACTGTATATATATACTACAGAGGACAGTATACTGTATATACACTACAGAGGACAGTATACTGTGTATATACTACAGAGGACAGTATACTGTGTATATACTACAGAGGACAGTATACTGTATATATACTACAGAGGACAGTATACTGTATATATACTACAGAGGACAGTATACTGTATATATACTACAGAGGACAGTATACTGTATTTATACTACAGAGGATAGTATACTGTATATATACTACAGAGGACGGTATACTGTATATACACTACAGAGGACAGTATACTGTATATACACAACAGAGGACAGTATACTGTATATATACTACAGAGGACAGTATACTGTATATATACTACAGAGGACAGTATACTGTATATATACTACAGAGGACAGTATACTGTATATACACTACAGAGGACAGTATACTGTATATATATACTACAGAGGACAGTATACTGTGTATATACTACACAGGACACTATACTGTATATATATTACAGAGGGCAGTATACTGTATATATACAACAGAGGACAGTATACTGTATATATACTACAGAGGACAGTATACTGTATATATACTACAGAGGACAGTATACTGTGTATATATACTACAGAGGACAGTTAACTGTATATACACTACAAAAGGACAACATACTGTATATATACTACAGAGGACAGTATACTGTATATATACTACAGAGGACAGTATACTGTATATATACTACTGAGGACAGTATACTTTATATATACTACAGAGGAAAGTTTACTTTATATATATCCTACAGAGGAAAGTATACTGTAAATATATACTACAGAGGACAGTATACTGTATATATACTACAGAGTACAGTATACTGTATATATACTACAGAGGACAGTATACTGTATATACTACAGAGGACAGTGTACTGTATATATATATACTACAGAGAACAGTATGCTGTATATATATACTACAGAGGACAGTATACTGTATATACTACAGAGGACAGTATACTGTATATATACTACAGAGGACAGTATACTGTATATATACTACTGAGGACAGTATACTGTATATATACTACAGAGGACAGTATACTGTATATATACTACAGAGGACGGTATACTGTATATATACTACTGAGGACAGTATACTGTATATACACACTACAGAGGACAGTATACTGTGTATATATATACTACAGAGGCCAGTATACTGTATATATACTACAGAGGACAGTATACTGTATATATATACTACAGAGGACAGTATACTGTATATATATACTACAGAGGACAGTATACTGTATATATACTACAGAGGACAGTATACTGTATATATACTACAGAGGACAGTATACTGTATATATATATAGTACAGAGGACAGTATACTGTATATATATATAGTACAGAGGACAGTATACTGCATATATACTACAGAGGACAGTATACTGTATATATACTACAGAGGACAGTATACTGTATATATATATATAGTACAGAGGACAGTATACTGTATATATATATACTATAGAGGACAGTATACTGTATATATATACACTACAGAGGACAGTATACTGTATATATACTACAGAGGACAGTATACTGTATATATATATAGTACAGAGGACAGTATACTGTATATACTACAGAGGACAGTATACTGTATATATACTACAGAGGACAGTATACTGTATATATACTACTGAGGACAGTATACTGTATATATACTACAGAGGACAGTATACTGTATATACACACTACAGAGGACAGTATACTGTATATATACTACAGAGGACAGTATACTATATATATATATACTACAGAGGACAGTATACTGTATATATACTGAGGACAGTATACTGTATACACACTACAGAGGACAGTATACTGTATATATACTACAGAGGACAGTATACTGTATATATACTACAGAGGACAGTATACTGTATATACACACTACAGAGGACAGTATACTGCATATATACTACAGAGGACAGTATACTGTATATACACTACAGAGGACAGTATACTGTATATACACTACAGAGGACAGTATACTGTATATATACACTACAGAGGACAGCATACTGTATATATACACTACAGAGGACAGTATACTGTATATATACTACAGAGGACAGTATACTGTATATATACTACAGAGGACAGTATACTGTATATATACTGCAGAGGAGAGTATACTGTATATACACTACAGAGGACAGTATACTGTATATATACTACAGAGGACAGTATACTGTATATATACTACAGAGGACAGTATACTGTATATATACTACAGAGGAAGTATACTGTATATATACTACAGAGGACAGTATACTGTATATATACTACAGAGGACAGTATACTGTATATACACTACAGAGGACAGTATACTGTACATATATACTACAGAGGACAGTATACTGTATATATACTACAGAGGACAGTATACTGTATATATACTACAGAGGACAGTATACTGTATATATACTACAGAGGACAGTATACTGTATATATACTACTGAGGACAGTATACTGTATATACACTACAGAGGACAGTATACTGTATATACACTACAGAGGACAGTATACTGTATATATATATACTACAGAGGACAGTATACTGTATATATACTACAGAGGACAGTATACTGTATATATACTACAGAGGACAGTATACTGTATATATACTACAGAGGACAGTATGCTGTATATACACTACAGAGGACAGTATACTGTATATATACTACTGAGGACAGTATACTGTATATATACTACAGAGGACAGTATACTGTATATATACTACAGAGGACAGTATACTGTATATACACTACAGAGGACAGTACACTGCATATATACTACAGAGGACAGTATACTGTATATATACTACAGAGGACAGTGTACTGTATATATACTACAGAGGACAGTATACTGTATATATACTACAGAGGACAGTATACTGTATATATATATATATATACTACAGAGGACAGTATACTGTATATATATATATATATATACTACAGAGGACAGTATACTGTATATATACTACAGAGGACAGTATACTGTATATATACTACAGAGGACAGTATACTGTATATACACTACAGAGGACAGTACACTGCATATATACTACAGAGGACAGTATACTGTATATATACTACAGAGGACAGTGTACTGTATATATACACTACAGAGGACAGTATACTGTATATATACTACAGAGGACAGTATACTGTATATATATACTACAGAGGACATTATACTGTATATATACTACTGAGAACAGTATACTGTATATACACTACAGAGGACAGTATACTGTATATATACTACTGAGGACAGATACTGTATATATACTACAGAGGACAGTATACTGTATATACACTACAGAGGACAGTATGCTGTATATATATACTACAGAGGACAGTATACTGTATATATACTACAGAGGACAGTATACTATATATACTACTGAGGACAGTATACTGTATATATACTACAGAGGACAGTATACTGTATATATACTACTGAGGACAGTATACTGTATATATACTACAGAGGACAGTATACTGTATATATACTACAGAGGACAGTATACTGTATATACACACTACAGAGGACAGTATACTGTATATATACTACAGATGACAGTATACTGTATATACACTACAGAGGACAGTATACTGTATATATATATACTACAGAGGACAGTATACTGTGTATATACTACAGAGGACAGTATACTGCATATATACTACAGAGGACAGTATACTGTATATATATATACTACAGAGGACAGTATACTGTATATATACTACAGAGGACAGTATACTGTATATATACTACAGAGGACAGTATACTGTATATATACTACAGATGACAGTATACTGTATATACACTACAGAGGACAGTATACTGTATATATATACTACAGAGGACAGTATACTGTATATATACTACAGAGGACAGTATACTGTATATATACTACAGATGACAGTATACTGTATATACACTACAGAGGACAGTATACTGTATATATATACTACAGAGGACAGTATACTGTGTATATACTACAGAGGACAGTATACTGCATATATACTACAGAGGACAGTATACTGTATATATATATACTACAGAGGACAGTATACTGTATATATATACTACAGAGGACAGTATACTGTATATATACTACAGAGGACATTATACTGCATATATACTACAGAGGACAGTATACTGTATATACACTACAGAGGACAGTATACTGTATATATATACTACAGAGGACAGTATACTGTATATATACTACAGAGGACAGTATACTGTATATATACTACAGAGGACAGTATACTGTATATATATACTACAGAGGACAGTATACTGTATATATACTACTCTGGACAGTATACTGTCCAGAGTAGTATATATACTACGCGCTCAAGTGACGTCATTCGGATCACGTGACCAGAAGCGGATCACATGTTTCCGGGTGGTCACGTGTTCCTCTAGATGCCGGCATCCAGGAAGTCCATCTGACAAAAAATCCGGCGCAGTCCGGTGATGCATGAACTGATGATTACCGGTATGTTGATTGGCTGACATTTGTATTTAAACCATGTCCTCCAGTGATGACGCTACCCCCAGACGAAGGTACGCCGAAACGCGCGTTGGGGTTGGCGCCATCCTGGAGGAGACTTTGTATGGGTAAATGTCCCTTTTCCACACTATGTATGTTTTCATGTATGCATAACCATCTCTTCTGAATTATCATGTTTAAGGATAGGGACTCCGTTCATTGTATGTCTCCTCCAGCGATGTTGCTTTTTATCTCCTGCACTGATTCTTTTAATCATGTATGTTGTTTAATGTGATTTTGTAATAAAGATTAATTTAGTACCAGCGGTCTGGCATTTTCTATGTAGGTTATTTATATATATTTATTGCCATAGGCTTGGGCATTACCTGAATGTTGATTCAATTAACGGTCGAGGTATTTATTTCGGTTAGTGTAATAATATTCTGTTTGATTACAGATTTAACCACGACCAGTACCATGGATTATAGGGCCAGAGAGCAATCCTGGCTTTCATCCTTGGATAATATTTTTAAAGAAAATGGTGCAGGTGTTGGGTGTGGAGACCCGGCTAATGTGAAGGAGATGCAGTCCAGTCTCACAAATCTTTTCCACAGAAGGACAAAAACGTGGTGGAACAAAGCTTTCTTGGAGAGGTACCTACATATGGATTTAATACCACGGGGCTTACGCATACAGGTGACACCCTCCTTTGACATTGATAGCGAAAGCTTTCTGTCAAGTTGGGAGGAAATTTGTACAGAGTCAGCGAAGAAATTAATGAATCTGGTGGTCAAACACAATAGCCAGACCCTGCTTACATTGGATGCAGAAATTGAGAGCTTACAGACAACCCTTAAACAGGACTGTAATAGGGAATCTTTGGCTGCCTTTGAGGGGGCACTCAATAAAAACTTCGAGAAGTGGGAGAAAGAAATCCAAGAGATAAAATCGAGAAAATTCTCTAGAGATTGTGAAGACTTTCAACAGAAAAATGGGTATAAATGGAGACGGAAAAACACGTATCATCAGAGAAGAGGCAATTTTACCTCCTGGAATCGAACATCTTCAACTCTGTCCCTGTCATCAATCTCTGATAGTCAAGAACCGGATGGGAGACTGACGAGATCGGGGATCCAGAAAAGAAAGGGACCACCAGGAGTGACCTCAAATGGGAAAAGGAGACCCTTTGGAGACAGAAGGGATACCAGCGGCCATGATGGGCTGAAGGTAATAAATCTATCCAATCATATTCTGTCACCAGCAGATAATTCACTGCTGGAAAAGGGTCTAACCTTTTCTCCTTGTGCAAATTTTGATTCTTTTACAGCGGTGAAGGATCTGCATATCTTCGCCCGCTCATTGTTGCTAAGAAGATGGCATCATAAAGAGGATGTGAGAAAGGCTTTATTTACTACTGAAGAGATGCAGGCAGTTAAAATCTTGGAGGAATTGGCAGGAGAAAATGAATCAGGAGAAAAAGAATCACAGAGAATTGTGGAGATTCCGTCTTCCATTAAATGTAAGTCCAAAAAATTCCCCCCTCTATCACTATGTCCAGCAGTAGACTTGTTTGTTAAGCTTGTCTCCCGACAATTTGAGAACATGTCAATGTTTGCCCCAAAGGATAATCTGTCAAGGGCTCAACGGCTCAGTCTGAAGAACCTTGGCAGATTACAAGATGTCATGTTTAAACCATCCGACAAAGGTGGTAACATTGTGGTATGGCCTCATGATCTGTATGAACAGGAGGCCTATAGACAATTGAGAGAGGAAGCATGTTATAAGAAGTTCACGTTCAATCCCCTACAGGCATTTGAAAAAAACCTGAGTGCAATTTTAGGGAAGGCAGTAGATAACTATACAATATCTAAGGCATTACATGATGCCCTGGTTGTAAAAGAACCGGTGGTCCCCACCCTATATCTACTGCCCAAAATTCATAAGAATCCGAAAGTTCCATCCGGGAGGCCAATTATTTCAGGCCGGGGCAGTTTTACAGAGAAAATAGGACGATACCTAGATTCTCAATTGAAAGATATAG
The DNA here is from genome assembly GCF_905171765.1 of Bufo bufo. Taxonomy (NCBI): domain Eukaryota; kingdom Metazoa; phylum Chordata; class Amphibia; order Anura; family Bufonidae; genus Bufo; species Bufo bufo. Next base: position 701,906,504 of record NC_053391.1, on the reverse strand, counting down.
TGGCTAGTCTGCCATCCCATATTAAAGATACGACCGACTTCCTACGGAAAGTCGATGGCATCTACTTAGGGGATGATACACTCATGGTGATGTGCGACGTTGAATCGCTGTATACAAGCATAAGACACACGGATGGTATACAAGCCGTGGATTTTTTCCTTTTGCAAGAAAATTTGGAGGCCAACCGTAGAGTGTTTCTTCTGGAGCTTCTCTCTTTTGTCTTGACGCACAACTTCTTCTCCTTTGGAGGGTCCTTCTACCTGCAGCTCCAGGGAACTGCGATGGGGGCGCCTTGTGCGCCCTCTTACGCAAACTTGTTCCTGGGGCTGTGGGAGAGGGACCTTTTCCTGTCAGATCGATACATGTCGATGGACCGCGCCATTTTTTGGGCGCGGTACATCAACGATGTATTTATGATCTGGCAGGGAAGCACCAAGGAGTTGGAGGAATTCTTTATAGCATTAAATAAGAACGCCAAGAACATCAAATTAACGTATAAGTACAGTAAGGAACATATTGAGTTCCTGGATGTGCATTTAGAGAGAGGCACAGATGGAGGCATAGTGACGAACGTTTTTAGAAAACCTACAGCAGTAAACTCATACTTACATGCTTCCTCATCACATCCTCCACAGATGATCAATTCAATCCCAATTGGACAATACCTACGGGCTCGGAGAATTTGCTCGACGGAAGAAATTTTCGAGCAACAGGCCAAAATATTAAAGGAAAGATTCTCAAGTCGTGGATATAGCCAACGTGCAATTAAGAAGGCCTATAGGAGAGCAAAATTATGCTCCAGGCAGGACTTACTCTTTTCTGAAGTCCGAAAGAGCAAGGATAACAAGACACGATACATCACAGGATATCATGGAAGGTGGATGGAGATGAAGGACATTTTGGAAAAATCATGGCCGATTTTACTAACCGATCCCATCTTGACAAAATTTATAGCACCATATCCTATGATAACGGCTAGACGATCAAAGAATTTGAGAGACCATCTCGTACGCAGCCTGTATGTAAAACAAAAACAACCTTTGTTCCCAGGACTGGGGAAGCCGAAGTGGGGTTTTGTCCCATGTGGGAAATGTATAGCGTGCCCAAATATGGAGAGGGCTACCTCCTTCAATGACACGGCCAATACTAAAACCTTTAAAATCACACAATGCCTCACATGCACGAGTACGGCAGTCGTGTATTATGCCAAATGTTCTTGCCCAAAAATTTATGTGGGTTTAACCACGAGAGAATTGAAGGTGAGAGTACGAGAACATGTCAGAGATATAATGGCAGCAAAAGAGGAAGAAGATTTGTGTAATCTAAAACCAGTTGCAAGACATTTTAAGACATATCACGACTTTAATCCCGTGCATTTGAAGGTACGGGCAATTGACTGTGTCATGAAAAACATCAGAGGAGGTAATATCACTAAAAGATTGGGACAGCTCGAGTGCAAGTGGATTTGGAAATTGAATACACTGTACCCGGGCGGTTTGAATGAATCTACTGGCTTCTCCACTTTTCTATAGGCATTATGGTTCACATGGGTCTCCACACCCAAAAGGGGTTTAAGTTATGGATTTTAATTTTGTTTTAATCACTTTGTTGCCCCTGATCTTCTAGGGTCATCGCTGAGTGGACTTTGTGTCCCCGCCTTGCATTCCCCAGTTCACATGTTTCCGTGTGTGCTGGGGAGTGTGATGCGGTGACCAATATATGGACGGACCATGCAATCATCTAGCGGACTGATGTAGTGCAGCATTGGCTTTGAGTCGTGCCCCCGCCTTGCATCTCCCGTTCTGTCTCTTTTTAGACACTTCAGGGAATGTGATGTGGTGACCGATATCGAAGCAAATGATGGAATACTATAATTGATATATTTTTTATGTCACATATAGCACAGTGAGTTGGTAGGGTACAACCAACACTCATATGGTTGAAGGATTTTGCTTCAGTCATTTACATTTTTCCTTCCCTCCCCCTTCCCTCCCTCTCCCTTCCCCCCCCCTCCTTTCCCTTCCCCCCCTTCCCCTTCCCCTTTCCCCTTTCCCCTTCCTTCCTTTCCTCCCCCTTTCCTTTCCCTCCCTTCCCCCCCCCCCTCTTTTTCCTTCTTTCCCCCCCCATTTCTATCCCCTTCCTTTTCCTTTCCCAAGGTATCAGTGGTCCATGGACACTATATGAATCTGTACACGTATCTGAGTTGATACATTTATTATTAGGCACTTTACACTTTTTTCACATTCACTGGTCAAACAGTGAAGGTACACGTATATATAAGTGTTGATCTATTTCACATAATATGGTTTATGCTTTTCTTATATATATATTTTTTCACCTGATATATTATTCATCAGTGGTATATACACTGCGGGTTACACATATAACATATATATATATATATAGATGTTTTTATGGATTAGTATATAAATATTTTTAAATAGTCCACGCACTTTGCACTTTATGATCACTTTGTATATTATATCCTCAACAGATGTAATGGATGGGTATGAGCCTTATATGATAGATGTAACATCTGTTATTATAATAATGAGAGATAGGGTGTTTTTATCCATTGGTCTATTGATACTGTTGTGGTATAATTTGACATATGACATGTGTATATGTGGGGGAAATTTGTGTATAAACTTTTTTACATCAACTTGTATGTCCACATCAAATGATTAATGTATGCTTTGTCCGATATATTTTGATTGCGTGTGTACGTCCGTTCGGCCTGTCAAATACAGGGATATACCAATATGATGGATCCGAATCATATAGTAAGGTTGGATGACGTTACTGAGCTGCGACTAGCTTGTGCGCGCTCAAGTGACGTCATTCGGATCACGTGACCAGAAGCGGATCACATGTTTCCGGGTGGTCACGTGTTCCTCTAGATGCCGGCATCCAGGAAGTCCATCTGACAAAAAATCCGGCGCAGTCCGGTGATGCATGAACTGATGATTACCGGTATGTTGATTGGCTGACATTTGTATTTAAACCATGTCCTCCAGTGATGACGCTACCCCCAGACGAAGGTACGCCGTAACGCGCGTTGGGGTTGGCGCCATCCTGGAGGAGACTTTGTATGGGTAAATGTCCCTTTTCCCCACTATGTATGTTTTCATGTATGCATAACCATCTCTTCTGAATTATCATGTTTAAGGATAGGGACTCCGTTCATTGTATGTCTCCTCCAGCGATGTTGCTTTTTATCTCCTGCACTGATTCTTTTAATCATGTATGTTGTTTAATGTGATTTTGTAATAAAGATTAATTTAGTACCAGCGGACTGGCATTTTCTATGTAGGTTATTTATATATATTTATTGCCATAGGCTTGGGCATTACCTGAATGTTGATTCAATTAACGGTCGAGGTATTTATTTTGGTTAGTGTATATATACTACAGAGGACAGTATACTGTATATATACTACAGAGGACAGTATACTGTATATATACTACAGAGGACAGTATACTGTATATATATACTAGAGGGGACAGTATAATGTATATATACTACAGAGGACAGTATACTGTATATATACTACAGAGGACAGTATACTGTATATATACTACAGAGGACAGTATACTGTATATATACTACAGAGGACAGTATACTGTATATATACTACAGAGGACAGTATACTGTATATATATACTACAGAGGACAGTATACTGTATATATACTACAGAGGACAGTATACTGTATATATACTACAGAGGACAGTATACTGTATATATACTACAGAGGACAGTATATATATACTACAGAGGACAGTATACTGTATATATACTACAGAGGACAGTATACTGTATATATACTACAGAGGACAGTATACTGTATATATACTACAGAGGACAGTATACTGTATATATATACTACAGGGGACAGTATAATGTATATATACTACAGAGGACAGTATACTGTATATATACTACAGAGGACAGTATACTGTATATATATACTATAGAGGACAGTATACTGTATATACACTACAGAGGACAGTATACTGTATATATACTACAGAGGACAGTATACTGTATATATACTACAGAGGACAGTATACTGTATATATACTACAGAGGACAGTATACTGTATATATACTACAGAGGACAGTATACTGTATATATATACTACAGAGGACAGTATACTGTATATATACTACAGAGGACAGTATACTGTATTTATATACTACAGGGGACAGTATACTGTATATATACTACAGAGGACAGTATACTGTATATATATACTACAGAGGACAGTATGCTGTATATATACTACAGAGGACAGTATACTGTATATATATACTATAGAGGATAGTATACTGTATATATACTACAGAGGACAGTATACTGTGTATATATACTACAGAGGACAGTATACTGTGTATATACTACAGAGGACAGTATACTGTATATACATACTACAGAGGACAGTATACTGTGTATTTACTACAGAGGACAGTATACTGCATATATACTACAGAGGACAGTATACTGTATATATACTACAGAGGACAGTATACTGTATATATATACTATAGAGGACAGTATACTGTATATATACTACAGAGGACAGTATACTGTATATATATACTATAGAGGACAGTATACTGTATATACACTACAGAGGACAGTATACTGTATATATACTACACAGGGCAGTATACTATATATACTACAGAGGACAGTATATACTGTATATATACTACTCTGGACAGTATACTGTATATATACTACAGAGGACAGTATACTGTATATATACTACAGAGGACAGTATACTGTATATATACTACAGAGGACAGTATACTGTATATATATACTACAGGGGACAGTATAATGTATATATACTACAGAGGACAGTATACTGTATATATACTACAGAGGACAGTATACTGTATATATACTACAGAGGACAGTATACTGTATATACACTACAGAGGACAGTATACTGTATATACACTACAGAGGACAGTATACTGTATATATACTACAGAGCACAGTATACTGTATATATATACTACAGAGGACAGTATACTGTATATATACTACAGAGGACAGTATACTGTATATATACTACAGAGGACAGTATACTGTATATATACTACAGAGGACAGTATATATATACTACAGAGGACAGTATACTTTATATATACTACAGAGGACAGTATACTGTATATATACTACAGAGGACAGTATACTGTATATATACTACAGAGGACAGTATACTGTATATATATACTACAGGGGACAGTATAATGTATATATACTACAGAGGACAGTATACTGTATATATACTACAGAGGACAGTATACTGTATATATATACTATAGAGGACAGTATGCTGTATATACACTACAGAGGACAGTATACTGTATATATACTACAGAGGACAGTATACTGTATATATACTACAGAGGACAGTATACTGTATATATACTACAGAGGACAGTATACTGTATATATATACTACAGAGGACAGTATACTGTATATATACTACTCTGGACAGTATACTGTCCAGAGTAGTATATATACTACGCGCTCAAGTGACGTCATTCGGATCACGTGACCAGAAGCGGATCACATGTTTCCGGGTGGTCACGTGTTCCTCTAGATGCCGGCATCCAGGAAGTCCATCTGACAAAAAATCCGGCGCAGTCCGGTGATGCATGAACTGATGATTACCGGTATGTTGATTGGCTGACATTTGTATTTAAACCATGTCCTCCAGTGATGACGCTACCCCCAGACGAAGGTACGCCGTAACGCGCGTTGGGGTTGGCGCCATCCTGGAGGAGACTTTGTATGGGTAAATGTCCCTTTTCCCCACTATGTATGTTTTCATGTATGCATAACCATCTCTTCTGAATTATCATGTTTAAGGATAGGGACTCCGTTCATTGTATGTCTCCTCCAGCGATGTTGCTTTTTATCTCCTGCACTGATTCTTTTAATCATGTATGTTGTTTAATGTGATTTTGTAATAAAGATTAATTTAGTACCAGCGGACTGGCATTTTCTATGTAGGTTATTTATATATATATTTATTGCCATAGGCTTGGGCATTACCTGAATGTTGATTCAATTAACGGTCGAGGTATTTATTTTGGTTAGTGTATATATACTACAGAGGACAGTATACTGTATATATACTACAGAGGACAGTATACTGTATATATACTACAGAGGACAGTATACTGTATATATATACTAGAGGGGACAGTATAATGTATATATACTACAGAGGACAGTATACTGTATATATACTACAGAGGACAGTATACTGTATATATACTACAGAGGACAGTATACTGTATATATACTACAGAGGACAGTATACTGTATATATACTACAGAGGACAGTATACTGTATATATATACTACAGAGGACAGTATACTGTATATATACTACAGAGGACAGTATACTGTATATATACTACAGAGGACAGTATACTGTATATATACTACAGAGGACAGTATATATATACTACAGAGGACAGTATACTGTATATATACTACAGAGGACAGTATACTGTATATATACTACAGAGGACAGTATACTGTATATATACTACAGAGGACAGTATACTGTATATATATACTACAGGGGACAGTATAATGTATATATACTACAGAGGACAGTATACTGTATATATACTACAGAGGACAGTATACTGTATATATATACTATAGAGGACAGTATACTGTATATACACTACAGAGGACAGTATACTGTATATATACTACAGAGGACAGTATACTGTATATATACTACAGAGGACAGTATACTGTATATATACTACAGAGGACAGTATACTGTATATATACTACAGAGGACAGTATACTGTATATATATACTACAGAGGACAGTATACTGTATATATACTACAGAGGACAGTATACTGTATTTATATACTACAGGGGACAGTATACTGTATATATACTACAGAGGACAGTATACTGTATATATATACTACAGAGGACAGTATGCTGTATATATACTACAGAGGACAGTATACTGTATATATATACTATAGAGGATAGTATACTGTATATATACTACAGAGGACAGTATACTGTGTATATATACTACAGAGGACAGTATACTGTGTATATACTACAGAGGACAGTATACTGTATATACATACTACAGAGGACAGTATACTGTGTATTTACTACAGAGGACAGTATACTGCATATATACTACAGAGGACAGTATACTGTATATATACTACAGAGGACAGTATACTGTATATATATACTATAGAGGACAGTATACTGTATATATACTACAGAGGACAGTATACTGTATATATATACTATAGAGGACAGTATACTGTATATACACTACAGAGGACAGTATACTGTATATATACTACACAGGGCAGTATACTATATATACTACAGAGGACAGTATATACTGTATATATACTACTCTGGACAGTATACTGTATATATACTACAGAGGACAGTATACTGTATATATACTACAGAGGACAGTATACTGTATATATACTACAGAGGACAGTATACTGTATATATATACTACAGGGGACAGTATAATGTATATATACTACAGAGGACAGTATACTGTATATATACTACAGAGGACAGTATACTGTATATATACTACAGAGGACAGTATACTGTATATACACTACAGAGGACAGTATACTGTATATACACTACAGAGGACAGTATACTGTATATATACTACAGAGCACAGTATACTGTATATATATACTACAGAGGACAGTATACTGTATATATACTACAGAGGACAGTATACTGTATATATACTACAGAGGACAGTATATATATACTACAGAGGACAGTATACTGTATATATACTACAGAGGACAGTATACTGTATATATACTACAGAGGACAGTATACTGTATATATACTACAGAGGACAGTATACTGTATATATATACTACAGGGGACAGTATAATGTATATATACTACAGAGGACAGTATACTGTATATATACTACAGAGGACAGTATACTGTATATATATACTATAGAGGACAGTATACTGTATATACACTACAGAGGACAGTATACTGTATATATACTACAGAGGACAGTATACTGTATATATACTACAGAGGACAGTATACTGTATATATACTACAGAGGACAGTATACTGTATATATATATACTACAGAGGACAGTATACTGTATCTATACTACAGAGGACAGTATACTGTATTTATATACTACAGGGGACAGTATACTGTATATATACTACAGAGGACAGTATACTGTATATATATACTACAGAGGACAGTATGCTGTATATATACTACAGAGGACAGTATACTGTATATATATACTATAGAGGATAGTATACTGTATATATACTACAGAGGACAGTATACTGTGTATATATACTACAGAGGACAGTATACTGTGTATATACTACAGAGGACAGTATACTGTATATACATACTACAGAGGACAGTATACTGTGTATTTACTACAGAGGACAGTATACTGCATATATACTACAGAGGACAGTATACTGTATATATACTACAGAGGACAGTATACTGTATATATATACTATAGAGGACAGTATACTGTATATATACTACAGAGGACAGTATACTGTATATATATACTATAGAGGACAGTATACTGTATATACACTACAGAGGACAGTATACTGTATATATACTACACAGGGCAGTATACTATATATACTACAGAGGACAGTATATACTGTATATATACTACTCTGGACAGTATACTGTATATATACTACAGAGGACAGTATACTGTATATATACTACAGAGGACAGTATACTGTATATATACTACAGAGGACAGTATACTGCATATATACTACAGAGGACAGTATACTGTATATATACTACAGAGGACAGTATACTGTATATACACTACAGAGGACAGTATACTGTATATATATACTATAGAGGACAGTATACTGTATATACACTACAGAGGACAGTATACTGTATATACACTACAGAGGACAGTATACTGTATATATACTACAGAGCACAGTATACTGTATATATACTACAGAGGACAGTATACTGTATATACATACTAAAGAGGACAGTATACTGTATATATACTACAGAGGATAGTATACTGTATATATACTACAGAGGACAGTATACTGTATATATACTACAGAGGATAGTGTACTGTATATACATACTACAGAGGACAGTATACTGTATATATACTACAGAGGACAGTATACTGTATATATACTACAGAGGACAGTATACTGTATATATACTACAGAGGACAGTATACTGTATATATACTACAGAGGACAGTATACTGTATATATACTACAGAGGACAGTATACTGTATATATATACTACAGAGGACAGTATACTGTATATATACTACAGAGGACAGTATACTGTATATATACTACAGAGGCCAGTATACTGTATATATACTACAGAGGACAGTATACTGTATATATACTACAGAGGACAGTATACTGTATATACACTACAGAGGACAGTATACTGTATATATATACTACAGAGGACAGTATACTACTACAGAGGGATCTGGATAGATTGCAGGCTTGAGCAGATAAGTGGCAGATGAGGTTTAACACTGACAAATGTAAGGTTATGCACATGGGAAGGAATAATGCAAGTCACCCGTACATACTAAATGGTAAAACACTGGGTAACACTGACATGGAAAAAGACCTAGGAAATTTAGTGAACAGCAAAATAAGCTGTAGAAACCAGTGTCAGGCAGCTGGTGCCAAGGCCAATATAATAATGGGTTGCATCAAAAGGGGCATAGATGCCCGTGATGAGAACATAGTCCTACTACTTTACACATCACTAGTCAGACCACACATGGAGTACTGTGTACAGTTTTGTGCCCGTAGACGCCGGACGACAGTGCACCGCAAGATGGCACGTCATCCGACCACATACCCTGGGTGCTCTATCCTTGTATTACTACAGAATTTTCGGTTTTGACGTTGGCTCTATACTTATCTTCATGGTATTGATGTGTTATGCCGCTTGTCTTGTGACGTTTCACTGAGAGATCAAGTGAGTCACTCACAGTGACGTCACGGACATGCGCAGTTGCAGTTCCGGGACGCCGAATCCATGCGGCGCATCACGCAACAGTTCATCCTCCCACCATTGAGCACGCCTAACTCCACGCTCGGTCCTGTCAACCTCACATATGTACAGGTGATAACGATTGACTGTTAATTGTCACTTCTGTACTTTTATTGTATTATTGACGAATATGTATACCTGGAAGATCTATATATACCGATCACGGCTTTGACCTTAGCTACCTTCCGGGCCTGTCACATTTGTATTCTTTTGACATTTATTAGACACTTTGTTTTTTGTATGTTTTATTGATTGTCACTTATGTATGTTAATTGACCATGACTGCATAAATACTCACAGTCTTCACAATGCTATATTGCTTGAAAATGGTCCCAGTAAGCGGACCGAAACGTCGCACAGGTGAATAAAGGGTCCCACTTTTTTCACCAAACGGACGTGCTGCGGTGTCTTTCTTTATTCTACATTGTACACCTTGGCAAGGTGTTTTCGCCGCTGGCACCCACACATTACTACCAGGAGTGCTGCCTTGAAATTTCTTTCCTATATATATATATATATATATATATATATATATATATACATATATACTAGTGGCTGTAAATATACTACAGAGTACAGTATACTGTATATATACTACAGAGTACAGTATACTTTATATATACTACAGAGGAAAGTTTACTTTATATATATCCTACAGAGGAAAGTATACTGTATATATACTACAGAGGACAGTATACTGTATATACTACAGAGGACAGTATACTGTATATACATACTACAGAGGACAGTATACTGTATATATATACTACAGAGGACAGTGTACTGTATATATACTACAGAGGACAGTATACTGTATATATACTACAGAGGACAGTTTACTGTATATACACACTACAGAGGACAGTATACTGTATATATATACTACAGAGGACAGTATACTGTATGTATACTACAGAGGACAGTATATTGTATATATACTACAGAGGACAGTATACTGTATATACACTACAAAAGGACAACATACTGTATATATACTACTGAGGACAGTATACTGTATATATACTACAGAGGACAGTATACTGTATATATACTACAGAGGAAAGTATACTGTATATACACACTACAGAGGACAGTATACTGCATATATACTACAGAGGACAGTATACTGTATATATACTACAGAGGACAGTATACTGTATATATACTACTGAGGACAGTATACTGTATATATACTACAGAGGACAGTATACTGTATATATACTACAGAGGACAGTATACTGTATATACACACTACAGAGGACAGTATACTGTATATATACTACAGATGACAGTATACTGTATATACACTACAGAGGACAGTATACTGTATATATACTACAGAGGACAGTATACTGTATATATATACTACAGAGGACAGTATACTGTATATATACTACAGAGGACAGTATACTGTATATATACTACAGAGGACAGTATACTGTATATATATACTACAGAGGACAGTATACTGTATATATACTACAGAGGACAGTATACTGTATATATACTACAGAGGACAGTATACTGTATATATACTACAGAGGACAGTATACTGTATATATACTACAGAGGGCAGTATACTGTATATATACTACAGAGGACAGTATACTGTATATATATATACTACAGAGGACAGTATACTGTATATATACTACAGAGGACAGTATACTGTATATATACTACAGAGGACAGTATACTGTATATATATACTGCAGAGGACAGTATACTGTATATACACTACAAAAGGACAACATACTGTATATATACTACTAAGGACAGTATACTGTATATATACTACAGAGGACAGTATACTGTATATATACTACAGAGGACAGTATACTGTATATATACTACAGAGGACGGTATACTGTATATATATACTACAGAGGACAGTATACTGTATATATACTACAGAGGACAGTATACTGCATATATACTACAGAGGACCGTATACTGTATATATACTACAGAGGACAGTATACTGTATATATACTACAGAGGACAGTATACTGTATATATACTACAGAGGACAGTATACTGTATATATACTACAGAGGACAGTATACTGTATATATACTACAGAGGGCAGTATACTGTATATATACTACAGAGGACAGTATACTGTATATATAGTACATAGGACAGTATACTGTATATATATTGCAGAGGATAGTATACTGTATTAATGTATATATACTACAGAGGACAGTATACTGTGAATATACTACAAAAGGACAACATACTGTATATATACTACTGAGGACAGTATACTGTATACATACTACAGAGGACAGTGTACTTTATGTATATACTACAGAGGACAGTATACTGTATATATTCTACAAAGGACAGTATACTGTATATACACTACAGAGGACAGTATACTGTATATATACTACAGAGGACAGTATACTGTATATATACTACAGAGGACAGTATACTGTATATATACACTACAGAGGACAGTATACTGTATATATACTACAGAGGACAGTATACTGTATATATATAATACAGAGGACAGTATACTGTATATACATACTACAGAGGACAGTATACTGTATATATACTACAGAGGACAGTATACTGTATATATACACTACAGAGGACAGTATACTGTATATATACTACAGAGGACAGTATACTGTATATATACTACAGAGGACAGTATACTGTATATATATTACAGAGGACAGTATACTGTATATATACACTACAGAGGACAGTATACTGTATATATACTACAGAGGACAGTATACTGTATATATACTACAGAGGCCAGTATACTGTATATATACTACAGAGGCCAGTATACTGTGTATATATACTACAGAGGACAGTATACTGTATATATACTACAGAGGCCAGTATACTGTATATATACTACAGAGGCCAGTATACTGTGTATATATACTACAGAGGACAGTATACTGTATATATACTACAGAGGACAGTATGCTGTATATACACTACAGAGGACAGTATACTACTGCAGAGGGATCTGGTTAGATTGGAGGCTTGGGCAGATAAGAGACAGATGAGGTTTAACACTGACAAATGTAAGGTTATGCACATGGGAAGGAATAATGCAAGTCACCCGTACATACTAAATGATAAAACACTCGGTAACACTGACATGGAAAAAGACCTAGGAATTTTAGTGAACAGCAAAATAAGCTGTAGAAACCAGTGTCAGGCAGCTGCTGCCAAGGCCAATATGATAATGGGTTGCATCAAAAGGGGCATAGATGCCCGTGATGAGAACATAGTCCTACCACTTTACACATCACTAGTCACACCACACATGGAGTACTGTGTACAGTTCTGGGCGCCTGTAAACAAGTCAGACATAGCAGAGCTGGAGAGGGTCCAGAGGAGGGCAACTAAAGTAATAACTGGAATGGGCAACTACAGGTCCCAGAAAGATTATCAACATTAGGGTTATTCACTTTAGAAAAAAAGACAACTAAGGGGAGATCTAATAATAACTATGTATAAATATATCAGGGGTCAGTACAGAGATCACTCCCATCATCCATTTATCCCCTGGATTGTGACTGTGACGAGGGGTCATCCTCTGCGTCTGGAGGAAAGAAGGTTTGTACACAAACATAGAAGAGTAATCTTTACAGTAAGAGCAGTGAGACTATGGACTCTTTACTGTAAGAGCAGTGAGACTATGGACTCTAAACTGTAAGAGCAATGAGACTATGGACTCTTTACTGTAAGAGCGGTGAGACTATGGACTCTTTACTGTAAGAGCAGTGAGACTATGGACTCTTTACTGTAAGAGCAGTGAGACTATGGACTCTTTACTTTAAGAGCAGTGAGACTATGGACTCTTTACTGTAAGAGCAGTGAGACTATGGACTCTTTACTGTAAGAGCAGTGAGACTATGGACTCTTTACTGTAAGAGCAGTGAGACTATGGACTCTTTACTGTAAGAGCGGTGAGACTATGGACTCTTTACTGTAAGAGCAGTGAGACTATGGACTCTATACTGTAAGAGCAGTAAGACTTTGGTCTCTTTACTGTAAGAGCAGTGAGACTATGGACTCTTTACTGTAAGAGCAGTGAGACTATGGACTCTTTACTGTAAGAGCAGTGAGACTATGGACTCTTTACTGTAAGAGCGGTGAGACTATGGACTCTTTACTGTAGAAGCAGTGAGAATATGGACTCTTTACTGTAAGAGCAGCGAAACTATGGACTATTTACTGTAAGAGCAGTGAGACTATGGACTCTATACTGTAAGAGCAGTGAGACTATGGACTCTTTACTGTAAGACCAGTGAGACTATGGACTCTTTACTGTAAGAGCAGTGAGACTATGGACTCTTTACTGTAAGAGCAGTGAGACTATGGACTCTATACTGTAAGAGCAGTGAGACGATGGACTCTTTACTGTAAGATCAGTGAGACTATGGACTCTATACTGTAAGAGCAGTGAGACTATGGACTCTTTACTGTAAGAGCAGTGAGACTTGGGACTCTTTACTGTAATAGCAGTGAGACTATGGACTCTTCACTGTAAGAGCAGTGAGACTATGGACTCTTTACTGTAAGAGCAGTGAGACTATGGACTCTTTACTGTAAGAGCAGTGAGACTATGGACTCTTTACTGTAAGAGCAGTGAGACTATGGACTCTATACTGTAAGAGCAGTAAGACTATGGACTCTATACTGTAAGAGCAGTGAAACTATGGACTCTTTACTGTAAGAGCAGTGAGACTATGGACTCTTTACTGTAAGAGCAGTGAGACTATGGACTCTTTACTGTAAGAGCAGTGAGACTATGGACTCTTCACTGTAAGAGCAGTGAGACTGTGGACTCTTTACTGTAAGAGCAGTAAGACTATGGACTCTTTACTGTAAGAGCAGTGAGACTATGGACTCTACTGTAAGAGCAGTGAGACTATGGACTCTTTACTGTAAGAGCAGTGAAACTATGGAACTCTGTTGTAAGAGCAGTGAGACTATGGACTCTATACTGTAAGAGCAGTGAGACTATGGACTCTTTACTGTAAGAGCAGTGAGACTATGGGCTCTTTACTGTAAGAGCAGTAAGACTATGGACTCTTTACTGTAAGAGCAGTGAGACTATGGACTCTTTACTGTAAGAGCAGTGAGACTATGGACGCTTTACTGTAAGAGAAGTGAGACTATGGACGCTTTACTGTAAGAGCAGTGAGACTATGGACTCTTTACTGTAAGAGCAGTGAGACTATGGACTCTTTACTGTAAGAGCGGTGAGACTATGGACTCTTTACTGTAAGAGAAGTGAGACTATGGACTCTTTACTGTAAGAGCAGTGAGACTTTGGACTCTTTACGGTAAGAGCAGTGAGACTATGGACTCTTTACTGTAAGAGCAGTGAGACTATGGACTCTTTACTGTAAGAGCAGTGAGACTATGGACTCTATACTGTAAGAGCAGTGAGACTATGGACTCTTTACTGTAAGAGCAGTGAGACTATGGACTCTATACTGTAAGAGCAGTGAGACTATGGACTCTTTACTGTAAGAGCAGTGAGACTATGGACTCTTTACTGTAAGAGCACTGAGACTATGGACTCTTTACTTTAAGAGCAGTGAGACTATGGAACTGTCTGCCTGAGGAGGTGGTGATTAGTGTTTATTGCGAATATTCTAATTGCAAATTTTTATCGCGAATATCGGCACTTCGAGAATTTGCGATGATCTAGAATATAGTGCTATATCTTTGTAATCTCGAATATTCTAGATTTTTTTTTCATCAGTAACCTCCCTTCTTGCTTGTGGGCCAATGAGCTACATCACTCCTGCTACATTTTCCAAGCTGCTAGAGGTTTCCTGAGACTGGAGACAATGGTCGGCACGGCAGATTGCGCAAATCGGCACTAACTATGCAAATATTTTGGCGCAATACGTGATACCTCACATTTTAACAGGTCTGCATGTATGTATGGACAGCAGAACCTACCACACTACCAAACACCCTGCACTGCAACAGCTCCACTATATCAGGATATAACCTACACTGACTATCTCCCACTAACTATCTGTATTATCAGCTAACTATCTATCTAATGTAATAAGTGGAAAGCACAGGGCACAGCAATGTCACTGCTCTCTCTCAGAACTGCAAAAAACTGCAGAAAATCGCTGCTGGGGAGGTTCTTATATAGTAAGGGGGAGGCAGCTTTCCTATTGGTTGCTAGGGATGTTGCTAAGCTCTGATAAAGACATTGCAGCCTTCTCATTGGTCCACAAGCAAGAAGGGAGGTGACTGATGGGAAAAAAAAAACTAGAATATTCAAAATTGCGAATATATATCACTATATTCTAAATATTTGCGAATTCTCGAAGTGCCAATATTCGCGATTAATATTCACGATTCGAATTTTCGTGATTAACAATTTTCTGCTGTTTTTTGCAGTTGGAAGCAAGGAAGGAAGGATTGTCTGTTCCGGCTCAGATAAGATAAGTTTGGTTTCTGTTGTTTGCTGTCTAGGCTGTTTGTGTGACGTCTGTCTCCTCCAGGTTCTGAGAAAGCAGGCTGCCCCTATTCCCCTTTCACTATCTCAGGGATTCTAGGGTATTTTCAGCCCAGGCACGAGGACACATTATTCCCACCTTAAGGGTCTGAATGTGGGCTTAGCAGTATAGGGAGAGCTGTTAGGGATTTGCTAGGAGGTGACCTTATCCCCAGCTTCTCGCATAGAAACTTGTTGGTTGGTTTATCTGTGTATCTGAGATCCTGTGCGCTGTGACATTATAACCCTCCAATACTTTGACTGTCATTGCTCAGCGGTTTTGTGATGGCGTCAATTGATGCGCTAGTTGACCGCATGCAAGGATTATCCCTAGAGGTTGCGGATCTGCGTAATTTGGTCACATGGTGTCAGAATGCTCTGGCATCAGGTGCAGGTCAAATTTGTGGGGAGCCTAAAGTCGCTCTTCCTGATAGATTTGCAGGGGGTACGGATGACTTTATCCGTTTTAGAGAGTCATGCAAATAGTATTTTCGGCTGCGTCCATCGTCGTCAGGTGATGAAAGTCAGAGGATAGGTATAATCATTTCTCTGCTTAAAGGGGACGCGCAATCCTGGGCCTTTACTCTGCTGCCCGGTTCTCGGGCTCTCCGGTCGGTGGAAGAATTTTTTAAGGCCCTGGGATTAATCTACGATGACCCAGATCGGGTCTCGATGGCGGAATCGGAATTACGTAATTTATTACAGGGTGAACATACTGCAGAGGTTTTCTGCGTTGAGTTTAGGAGATGGGCTACCGAGTCAGAGTGGAATGACCCCGCATTACGTAGTCAGTTTTGTCAGGGGTTATCTGAGAGATTGAAAGATGCCCTTGCTTTTCATGAGTACCCAGATTCTTTGGAGAATGCAATGTCTTTGGCAGTACGGTTAGATAGACGTATTAGAGAGAGGTGTAGGGCTCCCTCCGCGCAAGGGATCCCTTCTGTGAGTGGTTTCGTCTCTACTGCTTCCCAGGGTGATGTGACAGGTAACTCTGGGGAAGGGGAGGAATCCATGCAGCTGGGTCATTTTTCTTTCCGTTCTGGTAGTAGAGACTTTAGGAAATTGCATAAACTATGTTACTACTGTGGGAAAAGTGGTCATTTTATTTTTCCTTGTCCTTTTGTTAAACCGCATGTTGAAGAGAAAAAGAAAAAAAAAACTTTCCTGACTCTTGGTAGCGTGAATGGTGTGGTGGAGCAAGCAGGTATGCAAGCTCCCTGTAATACCCGTTTTCTCCTTCCAGCTATGGTGGCGCTAGACTCAAGATAATTTTTTGTTGAAGTATTCCTTGACTGTGGTGCTGGGGTAAACCTTATTCACTTTATTTTTCTTCAAAATCTGGGTCTATGTACGTGCACTTTAGAAAGAGAGATTCAGGTTTTTGCAATTGAGTTTTCCCCTCTTTCTCAAAGGAGTCTCACTCATATTGTTCATGGTATTCACTTAAGAGTGGGTGATTCACATGTTGAGATTATGTCTTGTTTTGTCATGAAGGATTGCCGGCTCCTATAGTTTTGGGGTTACCATGGTTGATTAAACATAACCCAATTATAGATTGGCAAGCGAGACAAATTATTGGTTGGAGTGAGTTTTGTTCGGACAATTGTCTTGGCACATCTATCTCTGGTGTGTCTACTACGGCTTTACCTCAGTATCTCTCAGATTTTGCGGATGTCTTTTCGGAGGGTGGGGCTCAGGAATTGCCCCCTCATCGTGACTATGATTGTCCAGTTAATCTCATCCCAGGGGCTAAGTTGCCAAAGTCTCGGCTTTACAATCTTTCTCAACCCGAAAGAGAGGTCATGCAGATGTATATCGCCGAGAGTTTGGCAAAAGGTCATATTAGGCCATCTAAGTCTTCGGTGGCAGTAGGTTTGTTCTTTGTAAAAAAGAAGGATGATCGCTGAGACCTTGTTTGGATTTCAGGGAATTGAACCGTATTACGGTCCGGGATCTGTATCCCCTACCTTTGATTTCCGACCTTTTTGATCAGATTGTTGGAGCCAAGGTGTTCTCCAAGTTGGACTTGAGAGGGGCCTACAATCTGATCAGAATCAAGGAAGGGGATGAGTGGAAAATGGCCTTCAATACGCACGAGGGTCATTTTGAGAATCTGGTTATGCCTTTTGGGTTGACGAACGCGCCAGCAGTATTTTAGTGATTCGTCAATAACATTTTCCATCATTTGGTGGGGAGGTTCATGGTGGTTTACTTGGATGACATTTTAATTTACTCTCCTGATCTGAAGACCCATCAGGATCATGTGAGACAGGTTTTGACGATCCTTCGGGAGAATAAATTATATGCCAAATTGGAGAAATGTGTGTTTTCGGTGCAGGAGCTTCCGTTTTTGGGATATTGGGATATCTGCTTTCTGACTCTGGTTTTCGTATGGACCCTGAAAAGGTCCGAGCGGTTCTGGAATGGGACCGATCAGAGAATTAGAAAGCTTTGATGCGGTTTTTGGGGTTTACTAATTATTATAGAAAATGTATTTCTAACTATTCTACCATTGTAAAACCTCTCACTGATATGACTAAGAAGGGCGCCGACGTCTCTGTCTGGTCGGATGAGGCATTGCAGGCCTTTTTGACTATTAAAGAGTGTTTTGCGTCTGCTCCCATTCTGGTGCAGCCCGATGTTTCTCAGTCATTCGTGGTGGAGGTTGATGCATCAGAAGTGGGGGTTGGAGCGGTGCTGTCGCAGGGTTCATCTCCTGACAAATGGGTCCCGTGTGCTTTTTTCTCTAAGAAGCTCTCGGTCGCCAAGAAGAATTATGATGTAGGAGATAGAAAGTTGCTGGCCATCAAGTTGGCCTTTGAGGAATGGCGTCACTGGTTGGAGGGGGCGTCTCACCCCGTTACAGTATATACAGATCATAAGAATTTGGCTTACCTGCAATCTGCCAAGCGTCTGAACCCTAGACAGGCCAGATGGTCACTGTTTTTTACCAGGTTGAATTTTGTAGTTACCTTTCGCCCGGGGGTTAAGAACGTCAAGGCAGATGCCTTATCTCACAGCTTTCCTGGGGGAGGTGATTCAGAGGATCCTGCTCCGATTTTGGTTGATGGGGTGGTGGTCTCCGCTCTGTACCACGAATTGGAGATGGAGGTGTTGGGAGCCCAGGAGGGGGCTACTGGTTCTTGTCCCCCAGGGAGGTTGTTTGTTCCTGTAGGTCTGCGATACAAGGTATTCAAGGAACATCACAATACTGTCCTTGCTGGACATCCTGGTGGTAAGTCCACCTGTGACCTGGTGTCTCGGAGGTTCTGGTGGCCAGGGTTACATAAGAGCATTGAGGATTACGTGGCAGCTTGTGAAACCTGTGCTCCGTCAAAGGTTGCTCATACTCGACCGGCTGGTTCACTTCTTCCTTTGTCTAGTCCGTCTCGTCCTTGGACGCACTTGTCTATGGACTTTATTACGGATCTGCCGAGTTCCTCCTGGAGAACAGTTATTTTGGTGGTAGTTGACCGTTTCAGTAAAATGGCTCACTTTATATGATTAACTAGTCTGCCTCTTGCGCAGATTTTTGTTGATAATATTGTGAAATTGCATGGTATTCCTTCGGATGTGGTCTCTGATAGGGGCACGCAGTTTGACTCCAGGTTTTGGAGGGCGTTCTGCTCTCGGCTTGGCATTCAACTTTCATTCTCTTCGGCTTTTCATCCGCAGTCGAATGGTCAGACGGAGCGTACTAATCAAAACCTGGAGACCTACTTGAGGTGCTTTGTGGCTGAGAATCAGGAGGACTGGTCCTCATTCTTGTCTCTAGCAGAATTTGCTTTCAATAACCATAGGCAGGAGTCCACGGGTAAGTCGCCATTTTTTGGCGCATACGGTTTTCATCCTCAGTTTGGTACCTTTTCTGGGACTAGTTCCTCTGGGATGCCAGAGGAGGAGAGATTTTCTT
Organism: Bufo bufo; assembly: GCF_905171765.1. Taxonomy (NCBI): domain Eukaryota; kingdom Metazoa; phylum Chordata; class Amphibia; order Anura; family Bufonidae; genus Bufo; species Bufo bufo. The sequence goes on along the minus strand of NC_053391.1, from coordinate 701,885,924 downwards.
CTGCCTTGTCTTCTATCTGGCGGAGGATCCAAGTGAATTTGGAGAAGATGGGTGAGAGGTATAAGCGAATGGCTGACAAGAGACGTGTGACTGGTCCGGACCTGTGTGTGGGTGATCTGGTGTGGTTGTCCACTAAAAATATTAAACTGAGAGTGCCATCTTGGAAACTGGGTCCAAGATTTATTGGTCCGTACAAAATATCTGCGGTGATCAATCCAGTAGCGTTTTGGCTGGATCTTCCGCAGACTTGAAGGATCCATGATGTGTTCCACAGGTCTTCACTGAAAAAATACGTGAAACCGGTGGAACCATCGCCATTGCCCCCTCCTCCTGTTTTGGTCGATGGAAATTTAGAGTTCAAGATCTCTAGGGTTCTCGACTCTAGAGTTCTTCGGGGTTCCTTTCAGTACCTGGTACACTGGAGGGGATACGGCCCTGAGGAGAGGATGTGAGTTCCGGCGCTGGATGTCAGTGCCAGCCGACTGGTGAGGGCTTTCACAGATCCCACCCGGATAAGGTTGGTCCAGGGTGTTCGGAGGTCACCCGTAGAAGGGGGAGTACTGTCATGCCCTGCTCAGACTATGTGCGGAGGTCTGCCAGAATAGCAGCACATGTTTAGTTTTTTTTTTTGTTTTGGAGTCGTGCTAGATCCGCCTCCCTTCAGGTGCACTGGGTGGGGTCATTGGTTTAAATTACACTCACTCCCAGTGTTCCGTGCGGGTTATAGAAATCAGTCTGGCCTTGGAAGCAAGGAAGGAAGGATTGTCTGTTCCGGCTCAGATAAGATAAGTTTGGTTTCTGTTTTTGTTGTTTGCTGTCTAGGCTGTTTGTGTGACGTCTGTCCCCTCCAGGTTCTGAGGGAGCAGGCTGCCCCTATTCCCCTTTCACCATCTCAGGGATTCTAGGGTATTTTCAGCCCAGGCACGAGGACACATTATTCCCACCTTAAGGGTCTGAATGTGGGCTTAGCAGTATAGGGAGAGCTGTTAGGGATTTGCTAGGAGGTGACCTTATCCACAGCTTCTCGCCTAGAAACTTGTTGGTTGGTTTATCTGTGTATCTGAGATCCTGTCCGCCGTGACAATAACAGGCCGAACTGGATGGGCAGAGGGCTTTTTTCAGCCTTATAAACTACTAGCAGAAGGACCCGGCTTCTCACAGGAATATTTCATATATTTCATTTAATGTTTGTGTGTATCGTTAAAAGATATCGACAGTATCCCCTATAACAGTGACCTCTACAGTACCCCGCCCCCTTAACAGTGACCTCCACAGCGCTTGCCCCTTTAACAGTAACCTCCACAGCATCCCGCCCACTTAACAGTGACCTCCATAGCGGCCTTCCCCTTTAACAGTGACCTCCACAGCGGCTGATCCTTTATTAGTGACCTCTACAGTACCCCATCTCCTTAACAGTGATTTCCACATTACCCATTCCCTAATGGTGGCCTTAACACTGACCTCCATAGAGGACCATCCCCTTAACTGTGACCTCCACAGCACTGTGCCCCCTTAACAGTGTCATCCACAGCTCCCGGCCCCTTTAAAGCTGACCTACAGCAGTGAAGAAAAATGGCTGGGTTGTTACGGAAACCTGGTGTAAAACTTTGTGCATGTCGAAACTGAAGGACCTGCAAGCTTCTATTGGCTGATAAGGGTCATGTGACCGTGTGTTTGGCAGTTGGGATATGAGGAGAAAGACCTGCAAGCTTCTATTGGTTAATGCAGGTCATGTGATGGTACCAAATTAGCATTTTTTTTTGAATATCTCAGGAACGGTTTGTGCTAGAGAGCTGAGACCCCATCTAAAACCTTCCCGGACACCTTAAGTACCTGTGTGCCAAATTTCGTGATTGTAAATGCGATGGTGAGGATTTCTTTAGCGGACATACATGCACACATACAGTACAGACCAAAAGTTTGGACACACCTTCTCATTCAAAGAGTTTTCTTTATTTTCATGACTATGAAAATTGTAGATTCACACTGAAGGCATCAAAACAATGAATTAACACATGTGGAAGTGTGAAACAACTGAAAATATGTCATATTCTATGTTCTTCAAAGTAGCCACCTTTTGCTTTGATTACTGCTTTGCACACTCTTGGCATTCTCTTGATGAGTTTCAAGAGGTAGTCCCCTGAAATGGTTTTCACTTCACAGGTGTGCCCTGTCAGGTTTAATAAGTGGGATTTCTTGCCTTATAAATGGGGTTGGGACCATCATGGCGTTGAGGAGAAGTCAGGTGGATACACAGCTGATAGTCCTACTGAATAGACTGTTAGAATTTGTATTATGGCAAGAAAAAAGCAGCTAAGTAAAGAAAAACTAGTGGCCATCATTACTTTAAGAAATGAAGGTCAGTCAGTCAGCTGAAAAATTGGGAAAACTTTGAAAGTAAGGGCTATTTGACCATGAAGGAGAGTGATGGGGTGCTGCGCCAGATGACCTGGCCTCCATAGTCACCGGACCTGAACCCAATCGAGATGGTTTGGTGTGAGCTGGACCACAGAGTGAAGGCAAAAGGGCCAACAAGTGCTAAGCATCTCTGGGAACTCCTTCAAGACTGTTGGAAGACCATTTCAGGGGACTACCTCTTGAAGCTCATCAAGAGAATGCCAAGAGTGTGCAAAGCAGTAATCAAAGCAAAAGGTGGCTACTTTGAAGAACCTAGAATATGACATATTTTCAGTTGTTTCACACTTGTTTGTTATGTATATAATTCCACATGTGTTAATTCATAGTTTTGATGCCTTCATAGTCATGAAAATAAAGAAAACTCTTTGAATGAGAAGGTGTGTCCAAACTATTGGTCTGTACTGTACACTCAGCTTTATATATTAGATGTTACTATGTTATCCCGCCATTGTTGTACTACGGCGCAGTTTGTGCGGACCCAAATTACGGACGTGTGAATAGACCCTTAGAGTGTTGGCTTCCTCCCCTGCTTCCGTCACCTTTTTCACCTACACCTCTACATCCACAGCCTCCTCACCTTCCTACGAGATTTGGACCTCTGGCTCTTGGTTCAAGATTGTCTTTTTTTTTTTTATGTCATTTTAAGTCACTTCCCTATCCACTTTTGTTTGCAGGGCAATTGTACTGCTTTTACTCCCACATTGGAGCCTTTTGCAGCCCTCTAGCCCTTTTTATTACTTTTTTAGAGCCATTTTAGTTCTTCAAAGTTCGGGTCCCCATTGTACTTCAATAGGGTTCATTGTTCCAAACGGAGTTTGGCCAAACCCCTCGAACCCGGACATCCAGCGGTCCGCTCATCGCTACTTAAGACCAAAAGTATTATACTTACAGAACTTATGTAGACCATAGAAGATAACACCCTTTGTAGACACCACTTGGCTTGACTGTGGTCTTGATAGTCGTTGTGTTTGACATTTCCTGCATTGCAGTGTCCTATGTCTTTATATTGGATGCAGTTTTTTTTAAGATGATTCTGGAGATCACAAGATCACTGGATTTTATACTAAACGATGATGAAATGCCACCTTCAATGAATTACAAAGATTGATATGTTCAGCCATGAGTGTGAGAAATGTTCTATGGTCTGAAAATAAACAATACCTGGGTGGATAAAGTGACCCCTATAATGGACCTTGTGGTGATGATATCACGAGAGCCTGGTCTCCTTAGATGAGTCCTGAACCCGAACATCAGATTCTCGGCACAATATTTTCTTTTGTTTTATCTAAACTAATGGCTGTACCAATCCAATACGCATGCAAAGTTGACTTTGTAAGTAGGGATGAGCGAACCCGAACTGTATAGTTCGGGTTCGTACCGAATTTTGGGGTGTCCGTGACACGGACCCGAACCCGAACATTTTCGTAAAAGTCCGGGTTCGGGTTCGGTGTTCGGCGCTTTCTTGGCGCTTTTTGAAAGGCTGCAAAGCAGCCAATCAACAAGCGTCATACTACTTGCCCCAAGAGGCCATCACAGCCTTGCCTACTATTGGCATAGCTGTGATTGGCCAGTGCAGCATGTGACCCAGAATCTATATAAGCTTGGGTCACGCAGCGCTGCACGTCACTCTGCTGATACAAGTGTAGGGAGAGGTTGCAGCTGCGACGTTAGGGCAAGATTAGGCAGATTAACTCCTCCAAAAGACTTCATTCTGTGATCGATCTGCAGCTGTGGATCATTGAAGTGCTAATATCGACTTGCTCACTTTTTTGAGGCTGCCCAGAGCGTTTTTAGATCACTTTTTTTCTGGGGTGATCGGCGGCCATTTTGTGGCTTGTGGTGCGCCAGCACAAGATATCACCAAGTGTATTTAACCATCAACAGTGTGGTTATTTTGTGCTATACCCTACATCAGCTGCAGGCTGAGCCTGTGTCACCGAAGTGCATTTAACCATCAACAGTCTGGTTATTTTTTGGCCATATACTACATCAGGTGCAGGCTGAGCCTGTGTCACCGAAGTGCATTTAACCATCAACAGTCTGGTTATTTTTTGGCCATATACTACATCAGCTGCAGGCTGAGCCTGTGTCACCCAAGTGCATTTAACCATCAACAGTCTGGTTATTTTTTGCTATATACTACATCAACTGCAGGCTGAGCCTGTGTCACCCAAGTGCATTTAACCATCAACAGTCTGGTTATTTTTTGGCCATATACTACATCTGGTGCAGGCTGAGCCTGTGTCACCCAAGTGCATTTAACCATCAATAGTGTGGTTATTTTTTGGCCATATACTACATCAGGGGCAAGTTGAGCCTGTCACCCAGCGCCTAAAAAATAGACCTGACATTTCTATTCAACCAAATCTGTACTGTTTTAGCTGGTCAAGTTATTTGTAGTGACCGTAAAAGCAGACTTTTTGTTCTGGGTGGAAAAACTATTCCCAAATTTGCCATTCTCAAAATTGTGGTGAACGGGAACAATGAGGAAAACATCTAATAAGGGACGCGGACGCGGACGTGGACATGGTCGTGGTGGTGTTAGTGGACCCTCTGGTGCTGGGAGAGGACGTAGCCGTTCTGCCACAGCCACACGTCCTAGTGTACCAACTACCTTAGGTCCCAGTAGCCAGCAGAATTTACAGCGATATTTGGTGGGGCCCAATGCCGTTCTAAGGATGGTAAGGCCTGAGCAGGTACAGGCATTAGTCAATTGGGTGGCCGACAGTGGATCTAGCACGTTCACATTATCTCCCACCCAGTTTTCTGCAGAAAGCGCACAGATGGCGCATGAAAACCAAGCCCATCGGTCTGTCACATCACCCCCATGCATATCAGGGAAACTGTCTGAGCCTCAAGTCATGCAGCAGTCTCTTATGCTGTTTGAAGACTCTGCTGCCAGGGTTTCCCAAGGGCATCCACCTAGCCCTTCCCCAGGGGTGGAAGAGATAGAATGCACTAACGCACAACCACTTATGTTTCCTGATGATGAGGACATGGGAATACCACCTCAGCACGTCTCTGAGGATGACGAAACACAGGTGCAAACTGCTGCGTCTTTCTGCAGTGTGCAGACTGAACAGGAGGTCAGGGATCAAGACTGGATGGAAGACGATGCAGGGGACGATGAGGTCCTAGACCCCACATGGAATGAAGGTCGTGCCACTGACTTTCACAGTTCGGAGGAAGAGGCAGTGGTGAGACCGAGCCAACAGCGTAGCAAAAGAGGGAGCGGTGGGCAAAATCAGAACACCCGCCGCCAAGAGACTCCGCCTGCTACTGACCGCCGCCATCTGGGACCGAGCACCCCAAAGGCAGCTTCAAGGAGTTCCCTGGCATGACACTTCTTCAAACAATGTGCTGACGACAAGACCCGAGTGGTTTGCACGCTGTGCCATCAGAGCCTGAAGCGAGGCATTAACTTTCTGAACCTTAGCACAACCTGCATGACCAGGCACCTGCATGCAAGGCATGAACTGCAGTGGAGTAAACACCTTAAAAACAAGGAAGTCACTCAGGCTCCCCCTGCTACCTCTTCTGCTGCTGCCGCCTCGGCCTCTTTTGCTGCTGCCGCCGCCTCGGCCTCTTCCTCTGCCTCTGGAAGAACGTTGGCACCTGCCCCCCAGCAAACATGGGATGTACCACCAACACCACCACCTGCGTCACCAAGCATCTCAACCATGTCACACGGCAGCATTCAGCTCTCCAGCTCATAAACATTTGAGAGAAAGCGTAAATTCCCACCTAGCCACCCTCGATCCCTGGCCCTGAATGCCAGCATTTCTAAACTACTGGCCTATGAAATGCTGTCATTCAGGCTGGTGGACACACACAGCTTCAAACAGCTCATGTCACTTGCTGTCCCACAGTATGTTGTTCCCAGCCGGCACTACTTCTCCAAGAGAGCCGTGCCTTCCCTGCACAACCAAGTGTCCGATAAAATGAAGTGTGCACTGCGCAACGCGATCTGTGGCAAGGTCCACCTAACCACAGATACGTGGACCAGTAAGCACGGCCAGGGACGCTATATCTCCCTAACTACACACTGGGTAAATGTAGTGGCGGCTGGGCCCCAGGCGGAGAGCTGTTTGGCGCACGTCCTTCCGCCGCCAAGGATCGCAGAGCAACATTCTTTGCCTCCTGTCTCCTCCTCCTCCTACTCAGCTTCCTCCTCCTCTTCTTCCACCTGCTCATCCAGTCAGCCACACACCTTCACCACCAACTTCAGCACAGCCCGGGGTAAACGTCAGCAGGCCGTTCTGAAACTCATATGTTTGGGGGACAGGCCCCACACCGCACAGGAGTTGTGGCGGGGTATAGAACAACAGACCGACGAGTGGTTGCTGCCGGTGAGCCTCAAGCCCGGCCTGGTGGTGTGCGATAATGGGTGAAATCTCGTTGCAGCTCTGGGACTAGCCGGTTTGACGCACATCCCTTGCCTGGCGCATGTGCTGAATTTGGTGGTGCAGAAGTTCATTCGCAACTATCCCGACATGTCAGAGCTGCTGCATAAAGTGCGGGCCGTCTGTTCGCGCTTCTGGCGTTCACACCCTGCCGCTGCTCGCCTGTCTGCGCTACAGCGTAACTTCGGCCTTCCCGCTTATCGCCTCATATGCAACGTGCCCACCAGGTGGAACTCCACCTTGCATATGCTGGACAGACTGTGCGAGCAGCAGCAGGCCATAGTGGAGTTTCAGCTGCAGCACGCACGGGTCAGTCGCACTGCGGATCAGACCCACTTCACCACCAATGACTGGGCCTCCATGCGAGACCTGTGTGCCCTGTTGCGCTGTTTCGAGTACTCCACCAACATGGCCAGTGGCGATGACGCCGTTATCAGCGTTACAATACCACTTCTATGTCTCCTTGAGAAAACACTTAGGGCGATGATGGAAGAGGAGGTGGCCCAGGAGGAAGAGGAGGAAGAGGGGTCATTTTTAGCACTTTCAGGCCAGTCTCTTCGAAGTGACTCAGAGGGAGGTTTTTTGCAACACCAGAGGCCAGGTACAAATGTGGCCAGACAGGGCCCACTACTGGAGGACGAGGAGGACGAGGATGAGGTGGAGGAGGATGAGGATGAAGCATGTTCACAGCGGGGTGGCACCCAACGCAGCTCGGGCCCATCACTGGTGCGGGGCTGGAGGGAAACACAGGACGATGACAATACGCCTCCCACAGAGGACAGCTTGTCCTTACCTCTGGGCAGCCTGGCACACATGAGCGACTACATGCTGCAGTGCCTGCGCAACGACAGCAGAGTTGCCCACATTTTAACGTGTGCGGACTACTGAGTTGCCACCCTGCTGGATCCCCGGTACAAAGACAATGTGCCCACCTTACTTCCTACACTGGAGCTTGATAGGAAGATGCGTGAGTACAAGCGCACGTTGGTTGACGCGCTACTGAGAGCATTCCCAAATGTCACAGGGGAACCAGTGGAAGCCCAAGGCGAAGGCAGAGGAGGAGCAAGAGGTCGCCAACGCAGCTGTGTCACGGCCAGCTCCTCTGAGGGCAGGGTTAGCATGGCAGAGATGTGGAAAAGTTTTGTCATCACGCCACAGCTAACTGCACCACCACCTGATACGGAACGTGTTAGCAGGAGGCAACGTTTCACTAACATGGTGGAACAGTACCTGTGCACACCCCTCCACGTACTGACTGATGGTTCGGCCCCATTCAACTTCTGGGTCTCCAAATTGTCCACGTGGCCAGAGCTAGCCTTTCATGCCTTGGAGGTGCTGGCCTGCCCGGCGGCCAGCGTTTTGTCTGAACGTGTATTCAGCACGGCAGGGGGCGTCATTACAGACAAACGCAGCCGCCTGTCTACAGCCAATGTGGACAAGCTGACGTTCATAAAAATGAACCAGGCATGGATCCCACAGGACCTGTCCATCCCTTGTGCAGATTAGACATTAACTACCGCCCCTTAACCATATATTATTCTACTCCAGGGCACTTCCTCATTCAATACTATTTTTATTTTCATTTTACCATTATATTGCGGGGCAACCCAAAGTTGAATGAACCTCTCCTCTGTCTGGGTGCCGGGGCCTAAATGTGTGACAGTGGCCTGTTCCAGTGGTGGGTGACGTGAAGCCTGATTCTCTGCTATGACATGAAGACTGATTCTGCCCTGACATAAGGCCAGATTCTGTGTTACGGGACCTCTCTCCTCTGCCTGGGTGCCTGGGCCTAAATATATGACAATGGACTGTCACAGTGGTGGGTGACGTGAAGCCTGATTCTCTGCTATGACATGAAGACAGATTCTGTGCTGACATAAGGCCAGATTCTCTGTTACGGGACCTCTCTCCTCTGTCTGGGTGCCGGGGCCTAAATATATGACAATGAACTGTCACAGTGGTGGGTGACGTGAAGCCTGATTCTCTGCTATGACATGAAGACTGATTCTGTGCTGACATAAGGCCAGATTCTCTGTTACGGGACCTCTCTCCTCTGTCTGGGTGCCGGGGCTTAAATATGTGACAGTGGCCTGTTCCAGTGGTGGGTGACGTGAAGCCTGATTCTCTGCTATGACATGAATACAGATTCTGCGCTGACATAAGGCCAGATTCTCTGTTACGGGACCTCTCTCCTCTGCCTGGGTGCCTGGGCCTAAATATGTGACAGTGGCCTGTTCCAGTGGTGGGTGACGTGAAGCCTGATTCTCTGCTATGACATGAAGACTGATTCTGCACTGACATAAGGCCAGATTCTCTGTTACGGGACCTCTCTCCTCTGCCTGGGCCTAAATATGTGACAGTGGCCTGTTCCAGTGGTGGGTGACGTGAAGCCTGATTCTCTGCTATGACATGAAGACAGATTCTGTGCTGACATAAGGCCAGATTCTCTGTTACGGGACCTCTCTCCTCTGCCTGGTTGCCGGGGCCTAAATATGTGACAGTGGCCTGTTCCAGTGGTGGGTGACGTAAAGCCTGATTCTCTGCTATGACATGAAGACAGATTCTGTGCTGACATAAGGCCAGATTCTCTGTTACGGGACCTCTCTCCTCTGCCTGGGTGCCGGGGCCTAAATATGTGACAGTGGCCTGTTCCAGTGGTGGGTGACGTGAAGCCTGATTCTCTGCTATGACATGAAGACTGATTCTGTGCTGACATAAGGCCAGATTCTCTGTTACGGGACCTCTCTCCTCTATCTGGGTGCCGGGGCCTAAATGTGTGACAGTGGCCTGTTCCAGTGGTGGGTGACGTGAACCCTGATTCTCTGCTATGACATGAAGACTGATTCTGCGCTGACATAAGGCCAGATTCTCTGTTACGGGACCTCTCTCCTCTGCCTGGGTGCCTGGGCCTAAATATGTGACAGTGGTCTGTTCCAGTGGTGGGTGACGTGAAGCCTGATTCTCTGCTATGACATGAAGACTGATTCTGCGCTGACATGAAGCCAGATTCTCTGCTATGGCATGAAGAGACTGATTCTCTGCTGACATGAAGCCAGATTCTTTGCTATGACATGAAGAGACTGATTCTCTGCTGACGTGAAGCCAGATTCTCTGCTATGGGACCTCTGTCCAATTGATATTGGTTTATTTTTATTTTTTTAATTTTTATTTTAATTCATTTCCCTATACACATTTGTTTGCAGGGGATTTACCTACATGTTGCTGCCTTTTGCAGCCCTCTAGCTCTTTCCTGGGCTGTTTTACAGCCTTTTTAGTGCCGAAAAGTTCGGGTCCCCATTGACTTCAATGGGGTTCGGGACGAAGTTCGGGTTGGGTTCGGATCCCGAACCCGAACATTTCCGGGAAGTTCGGCCGAACTTCTCGAACTCGAACATCCAGGTGTTCGCTCAACTCTATTTGTAAGCTTAATCCATCTCAAATGTCTCTAAATTTTGCACTTATAAATATTTTACAGATAAATCAGGTGCAGATGTGAGTTTATTTGGAAAGACAGAATTTCATTCTCATTCCTGCACTGTTTTACTCTTGAGGCTAGATGCCACAGAGACTGGGAATCTAATAAGTCATGTCTATCAATGACAATGAAGAAGATGGAGTTGGGTGAGGCAATTTCTCAATAGAATGGATGCACTAAAGCTTATCCTCCATGCACTCTGGTCAAAAACATGTCTTTTGAGAAAAGTGACTGGTCCCATGCACCTTCCAGAGCCACATGGCCTTCGATATTGGGATTGTCACTTCCCTTTTGCACTTTTTCAGATTCTTAGATGTCTCTTTTTAACAGTAAGAGAACCTGATACATGGCTCCTGTTTACATTCCCATTCCAGATTGTATGACAGGTTCTCAAATTACTATTCCAGGTTCTCTTCTCAGCACTATTCATAACTTGTCCTACACACATTAATGTTTGTCTTAATTCCATAGACAAGTGGGTTGAGCATGGGTGGAACCAAGAGGTAGCTTTTAGAGAAGATAATGTGGACATAAGGAGGAATCTTCTCACCATATCGATGGGATAAGAAGAAGAATAAGCCCATGCTGTAAAAGCTCAGGAACACACAGATATGAGGGGTGCATGTGTTAAATGCTTTCAGACGAGTGTCTTTAGATGGACGACATTGAAAATCATGATATATGAAAAAAAGATGAAGAGCAAATCAACACCAACAACAGTGAAAGCCACGAATAGTCCATATATACTGTTCACCCGGATATCAGCAGCCGCGAGCTTCACCACCGCCATGTGCTCACAGTAGGAATGTGCAATGATGTTGGTCTTGAATGCAGGAAACTTTCTTATCAAAACAAGACCAGGACTGACCAGAACAACTGCCCGGACCACAAACACAATGACCAGTCTGGTTATCAGTCTAGTGGTTATTATAAAAAATCACAGAAATATAGTGGCAAATAATTGCCACTTTATTTCTGTGATTTTGTTTTATATGTATTGAATGTGCCTTTACCTGGCATTTAAACATTCTTTTGCACCTGGTAACCTCCATCAAATGGTCTGATATGGGTGCGGCTTACAGTCTTGCTTTATTCACATTGCATTAGTTGTCCTGCTAGGCGGTTGTGTAGAAGCTTGGCTGTGAGCTGGATTACATCACCTTCAGACCTTGTTCACACCATAGGTAGCTTAGTGGTAGGACCCCTTGCCATGCTGAGTGACCGTGACGTGGTGCATGATGGGCTCCGATGTGTTCCTGACAGGAATATATTGGCAAAAGTCTCAGCTTTTAATATCTGCTTGTATGACTAGCCAGTATAGTCAGTGGCATATCCGTTTGGTGCATTTTCTTCTGTGATCTAGTGGTTATTATGTAGTTATACTGGAGAGGCTTATATATAGCAATGTAGCGGTCATAAGCCATGGAAAGCAAGAACCCAGATTCAATACTGGTGAAGCTGTGAATGAAGAACATCTGGAGAAGACATCCATTAAAGCTAATGGCTCTGCAATTGAACCAGAAGATAGACAAAATTTTTGGAGCAAAGCTTGTACAAAGAAGACCTTCATTAAATGCCAACATGGAGACAAATATAAACATAGGCTGGTGGAGTCTTGGAGATGTGAGGATGACAACCATCACCATGATGTTTCCCAGCAAAGCAAATATATAGATGCTACAGAAAGGAATTGAGATCCAGATTTGTTCATGTTCTAGTCCTGGAATACCAACCAGTAGGAAGTAGGTTGAATAGAAGGTTAAATTCATCATCTCCTGCAGGGTGAGGACTTCAAACATCACGTTCTGCTCTGGTCTCAGCTGTAGAAACCATCGGTGATCCTGAGAAAGAGATAAAGTTACATGAATCTATATTAGGGATGTGCAAATCGATTCAGATACCCAGTGAATCAGAATCTTACGTGATTTGATTAGGATGAATTACTCAAAATGGCATCCAGCACTTTAACGTTACCAATAGGAACCTTACAACATCATATAAACATAATTAGGCCTATCTCAAAGAATCCCCCAAACTAGTCAGAATTTTTGATTGCTTACATGTACTTCCTTAATATGCAGACCCTAAGATTCCTGACGAGGTCCTACATGTAATATGATGTACTGTCTTGTACTCATGTGGCCCAGATGTATCACAGAACTCAATGGATCTCACTATATATCTACAAGCTGATTTGTTACCACAGACAAAAGAGCCCCATGCCAGGCCACGACTGCCAAACACAATATGCTCCAAGGGTGGAACATAGTGACTGGTGTTGAAAATATCCCCAAAATTCCACAACCTTCTAGGGGTAAATATGTAATCTTCCGACATACATGCCGGATCTTGGTCAAACAGAAGTATAGGGCTTCTGTAGGATCTCACACATTTTCCCCCACTGGGAGTTAAATGAGGTAATCAGTCTTGGTTTCAGATCAGAGGCCTCCTTCACTCTACTCACCAGTATGGAATCTCAAGAAGCATCCTTGGCTCTCAAGTACCCCTTTCTTTTATCTCATTGGTTGTAACCTCTTCTGTGAAATCTATGCTGTAAATCACACACTTGGGCTTTGAACCTTCCATCACTGGAGCAGATACGACATAATCTTAAAAACAGACCCACAGGAATGCCTTTAAATATCTGTAAATAATGAGACCCAGCATGTAATAGGGAATTGGTTGAAGTAGGTTTCCTATGCAAGTCAGTAGACACCCTACCATCCTTCTCCTTAATAATCAAGACATCAAGGAATTCCACCCAGGAATTCCATGCTGTTTGGGGCTGTAAACTGCACTGTATTAAAACTAGAGCCTCACGCTGCCCCCCGACATGTTTCGCCGTTACTGCCCTAACCCCTGAAGACGCCGGTAACGGCGAAACATGTCGGGGGGCAGCGTGAGGCTCTAGTTTTAATACAGTGCAGTTTACAGCCCCAAACAGCATAAGGGGAATCGCACACTGAATGTTGAGCATGCTGGCAGCGCGCAGCCAGCAGCATCAGTGGTGATTAGGAGTGACCTGTATCCCACATTAAGGGGATGCTGCACAACATTATAGTACTCTAATAGACAAGTGAGGACTGTAACGCACTGCAATTTTAAGATATAGTTAAGGTAGCAATTCGTTTTACTAATACACAAATAAAAGTTAAGTATTAGGTAACTTGGAATAGGTGCTGGATTAATAAGTGTATATTAGTCCTCTGGACATCAGTAGTTATTATTTTTGGAAAAAAAACACTGCATCCAGCACTAAGGGAAAGCACAGGTTTTCCGGCTTGCCCTGATTGGCTCAAAGGCCAAAAGAAAGCTCCATCAGCCAGTCAGTTGAGGCAGGAAGATGCTTGTGTAGAACAAGGAGACACTATTCTGTTTGGAACTGTTGATGGTTGAGGGTAGATGGGTCTTTGCTGTGTCTGACATAAAACAATTTTATACAGTATAGAGACACAAGCAAGCAATTATTCTACTGTAACAGTACTCAGAAATCTTACAGTCTTTTCTTGCTTCGTTATATTGGTGGATTTTGGGGGATGAATAATCTATTGCAACATGTGTCTTAATAGTGAAGAAAAGTGCATTTGATACTGCGTTTTTAAACACAAATAACACAGTAGACTGAAATATTACCAGCGCCAATACTGCATTATTCCCAAAGTAAACTGTCAATAGCAGTGTTCACTGCTTGAGCTTCAAACCAGAGAAACTGCACGTGAGGTTTGTGAGTACTCAGTTAAGTATTACAATTACAGAGTGTGACGGACTGAACCGTCACTGGGGCTGCTGGAGAAGCCTGAGGGCCAGCCTCCTTCCTACAGACTATGGACCGAGAACAATGGAGACCCCCTCAGACCTTTTGGGGTTAAAACGAAATATGAACCCTGAGTTATGTGTGTAATTTATATGCCACATATTTCCTATTGCCCATTAAAAAGGCATGGTGTGGATTCAGCCAAACAAAAAGGGTTAACTCTGTACTGAGTCTCCCACTGATTGTGTTAGTGATGGGATTAAGATAGTTGATTATAATAGCAGCCGACTCCTATGATACAATCAGGAGATAATCCCATCACGTGTCTCCTCGTCCCCTATTCATTAATATGGAGGGGGTGAAGATATCTGTTTGCATGTTAATTGTTGATTGCGTCACAGACAATGCCATTGTGTTTGTTAATTGCGTCACAGACAATGCCATTGTGTTTGTTGAATAGGGTTAGTTTTGTGTTTAAACTGTACAGGATTGGCTGCTATGTCATATCCTAAGTATGTCATGTGTATATAAGTCAATGCTGTGTGTTCAATAAAGAGTTCCTGTTTTACCCTTCATCATGTTGAGGCTGGTGTTTGGGTAACTGATCGACACTGGGGATTGCTATACGCTGAAGATTTGCTATACTCTCCTGGCTATAACTACTAGCTCTTGTAAGAGCTGCTCCTGCTCTCTGGATTTAGGAGAGGTTCACCCACTGGAGCCTGGAGCCTTGTCGTAGGTCCAGGGTGGGTAGGAGACGGTGAGACCTAAACCAAGCTTCGGCGGTTCGTGGGGTCTGCGGCGCTTACGGTGTCAAGTGGAGTGCTTGCAGTCCTCGGGAAGCGCTAGGAGCATCCATCGACGGAGGTACCCGGTCGGGGTGCCAGGAGATCCGTTACATTGTTGGCAGCAGTGGGATGGAACCAGCAGTGGCATACGATGAGGAAGACCTGGATGGCCAGGATGCATTAAGGAAAGGCATCTGGTACCAGGCCCTGGGTATTGTACAATACCAGCGAGGTGAGTGTCTCCCCAGTGGAGAGCAGCGATTGCAGAAGCAAGTGGCCCTGCGGATGCCCTTCCTGGGAGAGCAGCCCCGGGAGGAATGGGTGAAGGAACTAGAGTACCGGGTATGGCAGGAGCTATGTTTGGAGGAGGCCTACCTGGTGCTCTGGTGGTATATGGCACAGTATATACCCTGGACAGCTGAGCATGACAAGCCAGAGGGAGCCCTGCACAGTCCAGACTTCAGAACATTTTCTACGACAGGGAGGCTAGGCAGGATTGGGATGACCCCCATTAGGTAGAGAAAGACCTGGCTCACCTAGCAACCCTGGAGTGGGAACTGGAGCAGGACTACCGAGACCTCTTCCACTCCATTGGGGAGGCTCAGCAGGACAGCAAGAAGTCAGACCCAGGTCCAGAGGCTTCAGCTGGGAGGATATTGTGGAGGCTTACTGGGAAGAACCCCAGGTGGTCGGTGGAGATGGGACCGAGATCTCTCCACTGCTCCTGCAGGGAATTGGGAGCCCAGTCTCCATTCCCCAGCAGCAGGCTGAGTTACAGGGGGCAGAGACAGTCGGTCCTGTCCCCCAGCGGCAATGGGAGTTATTGGGAATTGGGAGCCCAGTCTCCATTTCCCAGCGGCCATGTGATATGCAGGGAATTGGGAGCCCAGTCTCCATCCCCCAGCAGCAGTGTGATATTCAGGGAATTAGGAGCCCAGTCTCCATTCCCCAGCGGCCGTGTGATGTACAGGGAATTGGGAGCCCAGTCTCCATTCCCCAGCGGCCGTGTGATCTACCAGGAATTGGGAGCACAGTCTCCGTCCCCCAGCGGCAGCTTAACATACCAGGGGGAGACAGTAAGCCCCACAACAGTGGAGATGGGACCAAGGTCTCCCCACCGACCCTACAGGGATGCTGGGCAGTCGGCCCAGATTCCCAACGGCAGCTTGATTTTCAGGGAGTAGGGACAGTCGGTCCTGCTCCCCAGTGGAAGTATGTTTTGCAGGGAGAGAAGAGCATCGTCTTCATTCCCCAGCGGCAGTGTACCTTGAAGGGAGAGGAGACAACCGGTTTCTCTCCCTAACCACAGGGGGACAGCACCCCTAACTCCGATGTTGCAGATGGGACCGCAGTCTCTGCACCAGGCCTACCAGGATGCTGGACGACCGGTACAGATCCCCCACCCACCCCGCAGGAATGCCAGGAGGAGGGGGTAAGCGCTCCATCCGCTCCACAGCTGATCCGCAACAAGGTCCTGGGGGTAGGATTCCATGACCCCATCCCAGAGAAAGAGTTGGCATCTGGGCAGAGCGCAGTTGGCCTCTGCCCTCCCCTATCCTCTTGTCCAGAGCCTGACTCCCCACTGGCTACCCCAGCAGAAGAGCTGGCATCGTGGCAGAGTGCAGTCGGCCTCTGCCCACCAAGTACCCACAGCTCCAAGCTAGAGAACAACAATGAAGCAAGGAGTAGCAGATGCCCACTCAACAGCTGTGGACCTACAGAACAGAGCCAGGCCCCAGAGTTCAACAGGACCAGTGTTTGTTTATGGGTGGGCTACTCGACTAACTCAGGCACCGACCGACAGGAGGTCAGGTACCTGGTTAGTCTACTGTTGGGAGGGGAGAAATGTGACGGAATGAACCGTCACTGGGGCTGCTGGAGGAGCCTGAGGGCCAGTCTCCTTCCTACAGACTATGGACAGAGAACAATGGAGACCCCCATAGACCTTTTGGGGTTACAAGGAAATCTGTTTTTGGCCCAATTTGAAGAGAAGTACGTATTCACAATCAACAACCCTTTTGTACAGTACATTAAAAGTATTTTTAGGTACATCGATGATGTATTCATTATATGGGCAGGAGATCGAGATCAATTTAGTCTGTTTGTTCAGTATTTAAATGATAACAATATGAACATGAGCTTCACTAGCAAGATAGAAGAACAGGCTATTGAATTCCTAGATGTACAAGTCAGGATCATGAATGATGAAATCGACACAACCATATATAGAAAACCTAGCTCGAGGAATTCTCTTTTGCATTATGATAGCTTTCAACGTAGCTGCAGCTGTCCCATATGGTCAATCTGTTAGGCTTACAAGGATTATTAAAAATGATACAGAGTTTGAGAATCAAAGTAGATTCATACAATGTGGGTATCCGCCCTCCAAAGTTGACAAAGCTTATAACATAGCATATGCACGTAGGCTAAGTAAGGATCTATGGAAAAAGAAGAAAAAGAAAAAAACGCATCATGGAGAAATATCGCAGGATGTCACTAGGGCAGTGTTCACATTCCAATATTCTCCCATGGCTCAGATCATCAAAAATGCAATTTTAAACAATTGGCATATGTTCCAGAGAGATGAACAACTAATCGATAAAGTAAAAAAAAAACAATTGTCAGCTTTAAACGGGCA
Source organism: Bufo bufo (assembly GCF_905171765.1). NCBI lineage: Eukaryota > Metazoa > Chordata > Amphibia > Anura > Bufonidae > Bufo > Bufo bufo. Next base: position 701,868,448 of record NC_053391.1, on the reverse strand, counting down.
AAAACCATAGGAGATATTGTCACTAGTACTAATCTTCCCGACACAGGTAAAGCCTGGTTGGACAGATGGAGCCCCGTGGGGAACTTCAAATGTGGACACTTCATACGCACAGGGACACAGTTTCAGATCGGACATATTGCACATACCATTAGGCAATTTATAAATTGCAAATCGACTTATGTATTTTTTGTCCCTGCAAAAGATTTGATATATCGGTAAGACTCACAGACCCCTGTACGTGCGATTTAGAGAACATAAAAGATGGATTGTCACAGGCATTGGGGCTACGCGCCTCATAGAACACATTAAAGACGAGCACCAAGGTAACAAAGAAGTGTTAAAGTGTACAGGCATTGAGAGAGTTAACCTACCAGTTAGGGGTGGCGATAGAAAGCGCATTTTATTACAACGAGAAGCTCAATGGATTATCAAAACGAATGCGATGGGAGGTTTAGGCTTCAATGACAAGAATGACCTTGCTGTCTTTGTATGATTTTATTGTTTTAATTTATACACAAAGGTGATCCGAAGATTTGATTGATGCACCTGTTCAGCAGTGACGTGCAGGGACAGGTATATATGGCGCTCCCCTTTCACGTCACAGGAGGCTTGACAAAGCGCGATTGTTGCGTGAACGGCTGTTGCCATTTTCTTCTGTGAATTCTGACCGGCACCCGCTTTGTTTTAAACCGAATAAAGCTACGACTTGATGAAGATTCGGGGAGTGCCGCCTTCTCGTTTTCCTTCTACCTCTGATGACAAAGCTGTATACTGTTTGGATGCAAGTTACTTCAAGTAAAGCAACGTTTGAACTTCATCTAAAAGTCTGGACATCATTTATTCTGCAAAGTTCCTCTATTTCTTCTACTGTCACTACACTCAAATTTTTTGGCAAGTGAGCCAGGAGCCAGGAGTCCGGCCGTACCCAGGTAGGAGACACTGTGACACAACTACCACAACACTACAGAGACATTATAGGCCATTACCCCACTACCGCGTTATAACACCTTGGAAGGGCCCTGGGATAGTACCCTGCGCACGCTGCAATTGGCGTCACGAAAAATACAGAATATTATCCACCCGTACCTGGGCACTGCACTGGACAGAAACACAGCAGATCGTGCGCTCAGCTGTGTTTCTTCCTGGAGCTACTGGAGAGGCCTGAGGGCTAGCCTCCTTCTTACGGACTATGGACCCAGAACTATGGAGATCCCCCCCCTCAGTCTGTTGGGGTTGCAAGGAACTATTAACCCTGATTTATATGTGGAGTATTATAGGCCATGTTGTGTTTTATTAGTTCGGTAGAGGAATCTAGACCCCCCCCCCCCCCCCCCACGGCTCATTATTCTGCAAATTGTAAAGTTTGTAGCTTCTGCCTGTGAGTGATTATGTTATCCCATTGTGTTGGTTAATTGTATCACATGTGTGTGTTTTCTGCCTGTAACTGCATGTGATTGGTTTATGTAAGACACTGTCTCAGTCTTCCACAAGGTCCCCCATGGCAGTGTCCCTTGCTGGAAGACCTGCATAAAAGGCTGACATGTTGCCCCATTCATATGTCCTGTTCTACCCTTCATGTTTGGGGGATTGGAGAACTACACTCTGGGGATTGCTATAATCATTATACTCTCCAGAGTATAATCCCTAGCTCTTGTAAGAGCTTGTTCCTGCATCTGAAGAAAGAGAGGTTCACCCACTGGAACCTGGAAACCTTGTCGTAGGTCCAGGGTGGGTACTAGTCGACAAGATCCCAACCAAGCTACTGCGGTTCATAGGGTCGGCAGGGCTTACGGTGTTGAGCGGAGTGCTCTAGGAGCATCCATCAACGGAGGTACCCAGTCAGGGTGTCAGGAGATCCATTACAGCTTCCATCAATACAGACAGAAGCGCTCATTGCTGCAGCGCAGGAAGCTGGGTCCTGTCACTCACCGCTCAGCTCCCAGCGCTCCTCCCCTCCTTCGGGCCGGCAGCGCTCTGAATGGAAGAGCAGGAAGACTTCTCCCCACTCCACCATTCAGCCTGCAGACATGGATCGCGCGGCCGGCCTGTGTGGGCGGAGCCTGCAGCCCGGGAATCTGCATAAGATCCACCCACACAGTGCTGCAGAGCAATCTGTGCCTGCAGGGGAGAGAGGACTGTGAGCTTCAGGAACGGGACAAGGTGAGTAGTTACTGTGTTTGTTTTTTTTGTTTTTTTACACAGAGGGGCACAATGGTCATTGCTAATGTGAAGGGGGCACAGTGGGTATTTCTACTCTGGAGGGGCACAATGGACATTACTAATGTGAAGGGTAAACAATGAGAATTTCTACTCTGGAGGGGGCACAATGGGCATTTCTACTCTGGAGGGGGCACAGAGGGCATTGCTAATGTGAAGGGGGCACAATGAGCATTTCTACTCTGGAGGGGGCACAATGGGCATTGCTAATGTGAAGGGGGCACAATGGGCATTTCTACTCCTGAGGGGGCACAGAGGCCACTATTACTGTGAAGGGGGCACAATGTGCATTATTACTGTAAAGGGGGCACAATTGACATTATTACTCTTAAGGGGGCACAATGGGCATTATTACTATTAAGGGGGCACAATGTGCATTATTACTGTAAAGGGGGCACAATTGACATTATTACTCTTAAGGGGGCACAATGGGCATTATTACTATTAAGGGGGCACAATGGGCATTATTAATGTGAAGGGGGACAATGGGCATTACTACTATTATGGGGCATTTGTACTGTGAAGGAGGCACAATAGGGATTATTACTGTGAAGGGGGCACAATTGACATTATTACTATTAAGGGGGCACAATGGGCATTATTACTGTGAAGGGGGCACAATTGACATTATTACTCTTAAGGGGGCACAATGGGCATTATTACTATTAAGGGGGCACAATGGGCATTATTAATGTGAAGGGGGACAATGGGCATTACTACTATTATGGGGCATTTGTACTGTGAAGGAGGCACAATAGGGATTATTACTTTGAAGGGGCACAATGAGGGCATAAATACTGTAAGAGGGGCACAATGAAGGGATAAGTACTTTTAGGGGGCACAAAGTGGGCATAACTGCTGTTAGGGGGCACACATCTGTACAAAACTACTGTGAAGGTTGTATAATGAGGGCAATACTACTGTGAGGGGGTACAATTTATATAAAGTATTGGGGGAGGGGTGCCAGAGAAAGGACCCGCCCCGGGTGCCAAACAACCTAGACACACCACTGCCGCTGATCAGCTGATAAACAAGCGATCACTCGTTTGTCGTCTGATTTGTTTGTTTTATCAGGATGAAAGATTACAGTTATTGTCAGCACATCTCACTGTGTAATCAGTGTGCTGCCAATAATCAGCAGAAGTGACTGAGGGAGCAGTGACTGTGGTAGCGATCATTCCTCCCCATTCACTTTGCATCAGTCTGTGTAATAGGCCGATGCAAACAAGTGCTGATGAACCTTTTTTTTTGCGGCCCCTTGAAATAGAGCAATGTGAGAATGCGGCCCCGATACCAAAAGAGGTTGTGCACCCCTGCTGTAGAGGGAGAGAGAGAATGGACAATCCGGTCCAGTCCCTGCTACTAGCACTGCCAAGTGTTGCTGCCACCTTGTGGTAACCAGGCACATTACATGAACATTACAATTACTTGGAGTAAATATGCACATTATCAGAAGATGGCATGAAATACATTGGATGAACAATATTAGCACATAGGAAATGGTAGTGCAGTGACCAGGAACGGGTAATTGCACTGACGCCACTTATGCAGTGGGTCAGGATATGGGTAGATAATAGTTTGTAGTTTGTTTGTGACGCCAATTGAAGCATGTGCAGGGTACAGGGTCCTCCCAAGGTGTTATAATGCACGTCCCAGGTTAGGAATGCCAGAGTGGTGTAATGGCCTATAATGTCTCTGTATGGTGGTGATAATGGTGTCACAGGTGTCTCCTACCTAAGTACAGCTGGACTCCTGGCTCACTTGTAATAAATTGAGTGTAGTGATAGTAGGAGTAATAGAGGAATTTTGCAGAAGAAATTGATGTTCAGACCTTTAGATTAAGTTTGAACGTTTCTTTACTGAGGATAACTTGAATCCAAACAGACTGCAGCTTTGGTCTTTGTGCGATCCCAGCAGGTTTTGGCAATGGTTGGCAGGAATGAATCTTCTGCACGATAAATCTGGAGCTTGCAGGAAAAGACGTCTGCTTGTTAGCTCTGTAACTGTGGCAGGAATTTAGCTTCTGCACTTCTCTTTATCTTCTGCTGTATGGGGAGTGACTAGCTGAGGAGGAATATTTTTTCTCCTAGGTCTCTGGACTTTACTCTCAGATAGGCTTACAGGGAATGCTTTCATCCTGGAACTCTGGAGATTGTCTGCTTTCTTCATCCAGCCGAGGCTGAGGGTTTTCAGGCTGGGGAGGTGATCAATATCTCAGCACGAGACGTGGTCCTTGCTGTCTTCCCTATGCAGGGGGACTCCTGAAGGCTATCACACAGCCTTCCCCAACAGGGGTGGCTGTCACACTGACCTAACTTCCTTCTCTAGCCAAGTGCAGGATGCGGGAACAGTCCACACCTCCACAGAGGGGGAGCTAAGCTGGAATGAACCATTCCAGCCTAGATGTACTAAACTGAAACTAGTTCCTTACCAATCCATTGCTGCCACCTGCTGGTGAACATGGAAAATTACAAGGAAATTTACATTTAACATAGTTTTGCATGCACAGTTGTGAAGACATGAGCAAAATCATATCAGATGACAAGGTAAAGACTCTTAGGAGATAGTAGCGGGGTAGAGGCGTGTAGTAACACAACTCTGGGGTGTTACATTCCCCCTTACTTTGAGGTAAGCCGCCCTCGGCTTATGCTTAGGAGGGGAGGAACCAGCTCTGGGGTACCCAAATAAATACAAAGTGCTGCATGTATTACATATAAGACAAACAAAGACAAACATAAAATGGCTACCCTGAGATTCCTGCCCGCATGAGTAGGGTGTCCTAAGTAACAGTTTCCCTCTTGGTATACCCAGTGAACCAAAGGTCTGCACTAAGCACTCACTACTGACTGACTTTGAAGTATTGTCCACCGATACCAAAGAAATTATGGGGTGTTTTTACTCTGTAATCCCACCATTATGTAGTGAAATGTCCGCAAATGGAAGGGTGACTTTATCCTGTATTCCCTTTCCTGCACCAAAGTCAAAATATAAGGCTTATAGCACGATTACAATGGTGACTATGGGTAGCTAAAAAGGCTCTAAGGTTGGGGGCGCCATACCCTTAGGCAAAGGCACAGAAGGGGAGGTATCAGCTTCTCCATGCAATTCTGGCAGTCACAGGAGGAGGGTATGATAATCCCATGGAACTCCTAGAAGACACCTCAGGATGGGAGCAAACCTGAATAAATAACAAATGGGAAGGAGGGGTCAAAAACTCCTCTAACCATTCCCGAAGCAGCGGGGTAAACCGGGGAGTTACTGGAACTGCCGGGACTTACCACTTGGTCCTACACTGGGTACCTATGGGCATATAACACTGGCTGTAGGCCATTAGTATTAAGCGTCCAGATAGGTAGTCCGTATAAAGGGGGGAGAGAACAAGAGCTGTAAAGCAAGGCACACAGAAGTAAGGTGCTACATATCTGGTTAAGTGCAAAAGATGCACTGAAGGTCACATTGTGGCACCTAGAAAAGAATACACACAATGGGCATATGATATTTGAACGTTGCTTCACCTGTTTACTTAAGTGCAAAAACGTAGTGCATTTATTAGTGCAATAATACGCTCAAATATGACTTGAGTCCTTTTACTTGAAGTGCTTTAAAGTAGAATCCTCTGGAAACACACAAAAGTCAATTGTAATCCACAGGAACAATAAAGTTAATTGTAATCCACACAAGGTAGTGGGTAATTGCCACAGTGGGTAGTTTTCCTCACAGGAAAGTCTGGAAATCTTCCTCCTGGGTCCCATATTCGAGGATGCAAAAGTACTTTCTTGAACTGTGTGCTCTCAGCAGCTGTAACTCCAGCAGAAACTTCATCTGTGGTCTCCTGGTGACTTTCTGTGGCAGAACTTGGAACTGCAGCTTCACCCTCTTCTGAAAGATCCTCTGTAGGCCTTGGCCTTTTCCTTGTAGGTGACAGGTTCTCTGGATAGCAATAAAGGACGGACCCTTGGTCTTTCATAGCAAGGAGCTCCGGATTCAGTGGTGGTTCTGGAGGGCGTAAAGCAGTATCAGTGGACTCCTCACTGGTAGGTAAGTCACTTTCAGTGACTGCCGGATCTGATAGAGTCATATCAGGTGTGCTGTCTTCAGCAGGCGGCTGAGAAGAAGACTTGGAGGCTTCATACAATTCCCATTACTCTGTGCTCTTTTTCCTCCACAATTTCTTAAAATGTTTTTATGCGTTTTCTTCTTTCTGACCAGTCATCTTCTCCACTAAACATCCTCTCTATTTTTTTCCGTTCTTCTGCTCTCTTTAGCAAGTCCTGTAATGTACTCCACCTGCAGGCTTTCCATCAGGCAAGGTCATCCTGAAGGATGACCTCCTCATCACTGCTGCGACTTTTGTAGAACACAAGAGGGTGCTCCTGCATCTTGTAGCTCGGGCTGGCTTCTGTAATGGAGCTCCACTGACCTCTTGTGGTGGTTCCTGGTACTGTCTGGGTAGTGAGGCTGAACTGCTGTACATCGGGAACTCCTGCCAGAGCAGAAGGGCTCAGAACTCCTGGCTGTAGTGGCTCTGGCAAAGGTATCGCCAGTGGTGGTGATGGCAGGGAAGAAGCGCTTTCTCTGAGCAGCGGAGTGGGAGCTCAGGCCGCCTCCGCCGTGCAAACCGGTGTGAAGTGGGACACCTTACGGACCTCCCTGGGTAGGACATATCCATGTACTCTGGGACTAAAAGTCAGTACTAAGTTGTTTATTTGCCCCACCTGTAGAGTGGAGGCCGCATGGAGTTCAAGGATCACTATGGGGACCTCCTGGGGTCTGGTGACCTGTTCTGAGACCACCGGGCGCGGTGTAGGGGCAGCTGCGGGCTGGACCGGGGCCTCAGGGAACGGTTGGTTACTACCTGGGTTGCGGCTCGGTGGCCGGTTCCAGTGTTTCGTCCTGCTGTGCTGATGTCATTGCGGATACGGTCGTAGCTTGATCCAGTGCTGTCGTGCTGGTCCCTGGGCCAGCCGATGAAGGCTCAAGTATAGTTGTCCCCACCGGGGCCTTCTCAGTTGGAGTTGTCGCCTTCGCGGAAGTGGGCTTGAGTGCGGCTGCCATATTGGTTCCCGGGGTGGGGCCATCTTTCTTGCTCCCTCTGTCATGATGAGTGCAGGAGGTAAAGGTGGAGCCTGAGGGGAGGAGTATTCACTCCCTTGGCTCGCAATGTAAAGTTCTTGGTGGGCAGGCTTGAGTTTTCCCGCTTCTAGGGGGGCGTAGTAATCATTTTCGCGCTCCTTAGAGATCGTTCTTGTGTTTACCCGCTTTTGAAGGGCATGAAGAAGTGGCACCCTTACATAAATGTGGTGAATTAACCCTTGGAGAGCTGGCGCGCACGGTTTAGCGCTTTCTGGCACAGCAATAAAGGCAAGAAAGTAAATTTTCAGGGTTTTGGCACAGTTCTTAAATTTTGCAGTAGTATTATACATACAATTCGATCCTGTTATGGCACACAGTTCGATCCTGTTATGGCAGGGATAAGCACACAATTCGGATCCTGTTGGCACACAGTTCGATCCTGTTGTGACGCCAATAATGCAATGAGCAGGATTTGGGTACACGCTGACGCCAAACTATGCAATGGCTGGGTCAGGTGTAGATGATAGTCTATGTTTTGTTCGTAACGCCAATTGCAGCGTGGGCAGGGTACTGTCACAGGGCCCTCCCAAGGTGTTATAATGCACGTCCCAGGTTAGGAATGCCAGAGTGGTGTAATGGCCTATAATGTCTCTGTATGGTGGTGATAATGATGTCAACAGTGTCTCCCACCTGGGTACGGCTCCTGGCTCCTGGCTCAATTGCAATAAATTGAGTGTAGTGATAGTAGGAGTAATAGAGGAATTTTGCAGCAGAAATTGATGTTCAGACCTTTAGATGAAGTTCAAACTTTTCTTTACTGAGGATAACTTGAATCTAAACAGAATACAGCTTTGGTCTTTGGTCCCAGCAGGTTTTGGCAATGGTTGGCAGGAATTAATCTTCTGCACGGTAAATCTGGAGCTTGCAGGAAAAGACGTCTGCTTAGTAGCTCTGTAACTGTTGCAGGAATTTAGCTTCTGCACTTCTCTTTATTTTCTGCTGTATGGGGACTGACTAGCTGAGGAGGAATATGGCTTCTGATAGAGATGTGTGAATTTTATTCTATATTTTTGTATCTCTAGGATTGTAATGTTTACTTTTTCTTCTTCAAGGGCCTCCCACCCCCCTCTTTGTTTCAAGACTGGAGAAGAGAGGGGGGGGGGGGCAAAGAGCTGTGCTGTGGGAAGTGTCTGTTTTCTCATCTTTGTACAGGTGTCCCAAGACAGGTGTATAGACTGTGGAGGAATGCATAAGCCAATCATATGACTTGATGATATGTATATATTATTCACTGCCTATAGAAAAGCACCTCCTTGAAGTGTCACATATGACGTATGCAGTATTATTGTTAGAATAGACACCATTATAGGATGGCGGATACTTAGATGTTTACATTAGTTCACATTCCAAAGTGGTATACAGTGCGCAAATGTTAGAGTGTTATCTCTGTTTCTCTTATCTCTTTTTCCTTTTTGACCAATGAAACAATGTTTAAGCCTCAGAGAGGACTGCCCTCTTCTGAAGATGTATATACAGCTTACTCTTTGTAATAAAAGATAGAGATTGCTTTGACCAGCTTCTGTGTCAGTGTTCAGTCTCTCAACCAAGTGTGGATATTAACCCCCTGGGGGTACATTGATTTGGAGCACCAGAGTGCATCTCAAATGCTCTAATTTAGGGCGACTTTAACAGTTGGCACCCCAGATGGGACTCTAAGCGAAGGTAGCATCCAACAGATGACCAGAGGGGCCCTGAGCTTGACGAACGGCAGAGGGGAGAGGACTGCAGCCTCAAAAGAAAGGTGAGAAAACTTTTTTATCTTATCTGCCTTTCTGCTATTTACTTCGTCATGCTCAGATAGCTCAGTCTGCTGTGATGGTGGTACCGATGTAAGTATAGTAGTTGTAATGCTGAAAGCTTAGAGTCTATAGAACCAATAGTCTGAATTTATAGATCACTCTGGTGTGTATATGTTTTGTGTGTATCTGTGATTTATCTGAGGAGTGAGTTGAGCACAGACGGTAAGACCACAGACAAAGGGAGGGGACAGTAACCTCCTGGTTTGGAAGGGGGCGCTGTAGCGTCGAGGTGTGGGACAAATTAAACTCCGGCTGACCTGGCCAGGAAGATGCGTAGAGCCGTATGACCCTTAGATAAGGGAAGACTGCGGAGATATCCTCCACCTGACCTGACCCCAGGAAGACGCGTGCGGAGCTGCCTGAGACGCGCAGGGAGTCCCAGCTGACTAGTCAGACGTGATAGTCAGATTTGAGCCAACCAGTGGGGAGGGTTAATGTTTTGTCTGCGGAGGAAAGGGTTAAAGGTGCAGATCACTCCTCTGTTTTGTGTGTGTGTCAGTCTGAAATTCTGCTGTTGAAATGGGTCAGTCCCACTCACACGAAGAAGGAGAATATGCTGCTCCTCAGCTTGTAGCGAGAGAAGAAGGAAGTCAACATGTGAAGAATTATAAGAAGTTCATGAAGATTGCAGGATGTGATATAAATGGAGAATTGAATGTTGAAGTATTGAAACGACTGATACAGCGATGTCGGGGAAAGCTAAATGATGAAGGATTATTAGGTGCAGCGCAGGCATGGCACCAAGCGGCAAGTCGATTTATGGCAACTGGAGGGACAGAAAGATGGGATGAAAAAACAAAGATGTATATATATACTGTGGGACCAGATGAGCCACCACCTTATCATGGTGCTCACAAACAAAGGAACTCGCAGCCCCTGTTGAAAAGTGCCCTCCCCAACAGAGACCTGAGGGGTGGGTTTGTAATGTATGCAGGCAGAAAAACCCAGATGCACATAACACTTGCCTGGCATGTGGAGCCCCCAGGCCTTGTAGCACCTCCTCTCTGATAGCAGTAGCTGCAAACCCCTCAGCTCCCCCCCTTGTGGCTGCAGATAATAATGTACCGCCTCTCATCTCCTTTGGGGAAACACAGGAGACAACTCAGCCCATGCCCCCCCTGCCAGCGCCCATATATCCAGTCATAAATGCTGACGGCACCTACTACGTACCAGAAAAGGGAGTGTCACAAAGAGGGAAACCAGTGGTGCCAATCATGATGGGGGCAGGAGAGGGGGGAGCGAAGAAGACAGGAGCTGCAAAATCCAATAGAACGGAAGACCAGAGAACAGACGATGAGGACAGGGAGAGTACAGGTGTAGCAGATGAGGAACCACCTGAATTGGATGAAATGTCCAGGACAGAGAAAGAGAAGGAACTGAATCTGATGGTAGCCAAACTGTCTGGACAAATAGACATCGTAACACGACAAGCCCAGACCTCAACGGCCAGGTCCAGTGAGGAGTATAAAACAGGAGGAAGATATGTTAAGTTTAGCCCCACCCAAGCAACAAATTTAGTGAACTCCCAGGTCCAGAACTGCACCCTATGCCTTTCTACAGAGCAATAGCGCAGATAAGGAAAACGCATTCAGCTGCATGGAGGGACTTGTCTGGGCTGGTACAAATCAAAGCAGGGGACTCCTTCTGGCCCACCATGCAGCGAGAATTGAATCTCCCACCGTATGCATCAGAAGAACACTTAAAGACATATGAGTCAGGGGAGGAATTTAGTCAGAAGTTGGAGGAATGGGCAAGGGTGAGATTTAGCTGATCAAGCTACTCAGATACAAGATATGAAGCAGGACAAAAGTGAATCCGTAGAAAAATTTGCTAACAGGATGGAACAGATGTTCCAGAATCTAGGATTCAATCGTGATGATACAGTGCGAGTAAGAATGTTATCCAGTGCCTTCGTGGATGGGCTAAAAATACCCATCCAAAAAGCCTTAAAAATTGCCCGCCCTGAGTATCAGACGGTTGACCTGGAAACACTTGTAGTAATAGCAAAAAGCATTGAGGCGGCCCCTCGAACTCATCCTGTCATGGTTAGCAGGGAAGGGCCCAGGGGAGCAGAAGACAGATTTCAGTATCTGGCCTGGAGAGCCCATATCACCTGCTATGCATGTGTACAACAGGGACATTACAAACGGGAATGCCCACATCGGCCATGGTGGGGGGGGCAGAGGAGACCTCCCCAATTTCCTTGGGCACTGGCCCAAACTGCCCAGGCAGTTCAACAAATGGGGGCAGCCCCAAATCAACCGTAGGACGGGGGCAAGCCAGATCCACACGTCGGAGAGGCCATTAATACTATGGCTTTGTGTCCTCCCCAGTGTGGCCCTACACCAACTGTGCAGCTGCAGGTGGGGGGGAACCCACACACCTTTCTTGTGGATACTGGTGCAGCCAGAAGTGTGCTCCGACTTGAAGAGATCTATGACCCGTCCTTTCTTGACAATATTACTGTACAATGTATTGGCATTGATGGAGAGGCAAGAACATCTGTGCTGACTAAACCATTGCCTGTGTCCTCAGGTTTAGTCCTTTCTCCCACAGTCCTGTCACAATTTGTAGTGTCTACTACCTGCCCCCTCAACCTCTTGGGGGCAGACCTACTCCAAATAATGCAAGCAAACATCCAGTTCCATGAAGACGGAACAATTACACTTTCTTCCCTCCTACAACCAGAAGAGACAGTTATTCTTGCTGCCCTACAAATAATACAGGATGAGATATCTGGAACAGCTATCCCATCAGATGTAATGAAGCTGATACCTCCCCATTTATGGTCCTCAGGGCCACAAGATATTGGAAGACTAAAGGTCCAGCCGGTAGTAGTCACGCTCAAGCCAGGTGCCATCCTACCACGCAAACCCCAATATCCATTGTCAGTGGCACAAATAGATGCGGTGACTAAGCAAATCCTGGCATTCCAAGAAAAGGGAGCAATAATTAAAACAACCTCTCCGTGTAACACGCCCCTTTTCCCAGTTTAAAAGAAGGGGAAAAAAGGACAGCCAGACACTTATCGTATGGTACAAGATCTACGGGCTGTCAACGAGGTTACAGTCCTGGAAACACCAGTGGTATCAAACCCATATACCCTTTTGTCATGTGTGCCTCCAGAAGCCACCCATTTCACTGTAATTGATTTGGCAAATGCCTTCTTCTCAGTGCCACTTCATCCAGACAGTCAATATCTGTTTGCTTTCACACATGCTGGATGCCAATATACCTGGACGGTCATGCCCCAAGGAGCACAGACCAGTCCTTCTCAGTTCAGTAAAGCCATGTCTTCCATACTGGATGAATGGAGAATGGAGCATGATACAGTGACACTCCTGCAATATGTGGATGATTTGCTCTTGTGTGCTGACACTGCACAAACATGCAGAGAAGCTTCTGTTGCACTACTACTCTTCTTGGCTCGACAAGGATGCAAGGTCAGTCTTGCGAAAATCCAGTGGTGTCAGGACAAGGTGGTCTTACTGGGCCATTGTCTCAGCCCTGGGGCTAAACACCTGACTGAAGATAGGAAGACAGCGGTCATGAAGATGACTGAGCCTACAACAACAAAACAACTTCAAGCCTTTCTAGGACTAATCTCATACTGTTGACCATGGATTCTGGATGCTTCAATCCTCATGCAGCCCTTGTATGATTGTGTTCCTACTCAGCCTTTCTACCTCACCTCTGAGGCCAAACAATGCTTTGAACTATTAAAACAGGCAGTCATATCCTCTCCAGCCTTGGGCCTCCCGAACTACAACTTACCATTCAGACTCTACGTCATGGAACGTCAAGGATATGCCAGGTGTGCTAACCCAACTACATGGAGGACGCAGTCGCCCTCTGGGCTACTACTCTGCCAGACTTGACCCAGTGGCCAAAGGAAGTCCATCATGTATCCGAGCCATTCATGCATGTCACTTGCTATTGGACAAAATGGCTGATGTTGTCCTGGGTCATTCACTTCAAATCCTGGCCCCTCATGACATATCAGCCATCCTTCAGCAGACTCAGCCCAAACACTTGTCTGCAGCTAGACATTTCTGAATGCAGTGTTCTCTTTTACTTCCGGATACGGTCACTATCGGCAGATGCCATGTCCTCAATCCAGCTTCACTCCTTCCTTTCCCTCAAGGGGGGTCTCAAGAAGGGAAGGACGACAACATCGATGCCACATACTCAGATGATGAGTTTTATAACGGGGAAGCCCATGACTGCCTGCAATTAATTGAACAAGAAACTGAGCCCCTATGGAACATAAAAGAAACTCCTATTCTGGACCCAGACTCGACTCTGTTTGTGGATGGATCTAGATACGCAGATGAAACAGGAAAATTCCACACAGGATATGCAGTTACCTCAATGGAAACAGTATTAAAGCAACAACCCCTTCCACCAGATAAATCAGCACAGGAGGCTGAATTAATAGCTCTGACTGAGGCTTGTAAGATGGCAGAAGGGAAAACCGCAAACATCTATAGTGATTCACGTTATGCTTTTGGAGTAGCCCATGACTTTGGACCAATATGGAAAGGCAGGAAGTTTCTGACAGCAGGAGGCACACCTGTGAAGAATGCGGAAGCTGTGCAGGCCCTGATGGAAGCTCTGAGCCTCCCCATACAAGCTTCAATTTTGAATATCAAAGCCCATTCAAAAGCGGAAACTCCAGAGGCCCAGGGGAATGCTCTAACAGACAAGGCAGCTAAAGAAGCGGCAGTGAGGGAAATTAAGGATCTCAGCACCATAATGGCTTCCGCTCCGGGTAAAGTGGCCAGGGGAGAAGGTGGAATTCCAAAGGGATTCTTCCTCACTAAGGAGATCTTTGAAGACAGACAACGTGAGGCTACAGATGATGAGTATGAGCTCAGAAAGATGCTGGCCCAGATGAAGATCGAATATGGAGATTGGGCCACCTCCTGTGCCTACCGAGAAGTTTATATCCAAATGTAGTCTGTTGGGCCCATGGACCCACACATCTAGGGAAGACAGCCATGAACAATCTCATATCCTCCATATGGTTTGCACCCGCCATCTCCACTTACACCTCTCGATATGCGAACAGCAGCATGGTCTGTGCCAAGTGCAATCCAGGGAAGCTGGAGAAGGTTCCCACAAAGTGCCTAGCAAAACCCTTGTACCCTTTCCAAAGGATCCAAATCGACCACATCCAAATGCCCCCTGCACAGGGGTTCCATTATGCTTTGGTGGTTGTAGACATGTTCTCTGGATGGCCAGAAGCCTACCCAGTGAAGAACCAGACAGCGAAAACTACTGTGAAAAAGTTGTTGAACGAAGTGGTTTGCCGGTTCGGGGTACCTGAAGTGATCGAGAGTGATCAAGGGACTGCTTTCACTGCGGACATTGCACAGGAAATATGGACAGCTCTGGGAACACACTTGGCCTTTCATACACCATACCGACCACAAAGCAGAGGAAAAGTAGAGAGAATGAACGGCACTCTGAAACTAAAGATGCTGAAGATTGCCCAAGAGACTGGCAAACCATGGCCAGAAACCCTTCCAATTGCCCTGGCCAGTGTTCGCCATACCCCCAGGGGAAAAGAGAAACTATCCCCCTTTGAGATCTTATTTGGTAGTGCCCCTAAGTTAGGACAGTATTTTCCAGAACAGCTTGCATAACAGTATGACTGTCTAGCTGATTATGTGATTGCTCTATGTAAACATTTGACTGATCTACATTTTCAAGTTTTTTCTTCACTTCCAGATCCTGAACAGATTCCTGGAAGTCACAAGTTGCAGCCCGGAGACTGGGTCCTGGTAAAGAAACACGTAAGAAAGACATTGGAACCCAGATTTGAGGGGCCTTACCAAGTACTGCTTACCACAGCTACCTCAGTGAAACTAGAGGAAAAAAGACTTGGATACACACATCCCACTGTAAAAGAATCACGAATCCTGACCCACCTCCTGAACAATGATAATATCCTTTTTCATTCTATTCATCATATGGGGGGGTTATGTAAGCTCAGACAAATGTTTCTACAAAGATGTGTGCCCAAAACCTCCGCTGAAATGTCATTATTGGGAATCACATTCAGACAGAAGTTCTTTGGTCTTTTGGGTCAACTTAACCAAAGAACTTCAAGTATATGACTTTGATTACTGTGATGGTGCTGATTGCAGATGTTATGATTTGATGACAACACAGGAGTATAAAATCCATTTGGTGAATCAAACCCAGGCTCTAGGAGATATAATATGGATATGTGCAGACATGAAATTGAGAACAAAAATCGAGGTACAATGGCATGGTCAGTGCGCATTAGCCATGGTATTGATGCCCTTCCATATTTTCAATATCCCTGATTGGAAGAAGGTTGTAAGTCATATACAGCAGTCTTCAAGATCCCAGGTGCACATAGGGACAAGGGAAAAACGGGAGACTTTTCTAGGTGGTAGTTTGGACGCACATGTATATATAGATCCCATTGGAGTCCCGAGGCACAGAATCAAGTTGCAGCAGGATTTGAATCTATATTCCCAATAATTGTGGTAAACAAAAATGTGGATTGGAAAAATTATATCTACTATAACCAGCAACGCTTTGTGAATTACACTCGGGATGCCCTAAAAGGTATAATAGAACAATTGGGTCCCACCAGTACTATGGCATTCCAGAACAGAATGGCTTTGGACATGTTGCTGGCAGAGAAAGAAGGAGTTTGCAAAATGATAGGAGAATCCTGCTGTACTGTCATACCCGATAATCTAAGGCCCAATGGGCAGGTCATGAATGCTTTAAAGGGATTGACCTCCCTATCGGAAGAATTAAAAAAGAATTCGGGAATAGACAATTCATGGGCAGAAGGGCTAGAGAACTGGTTAAAAAATTGGAAGCAGATGTTGTTGCAAATAGGTATCATCATCATCGTTGTTTTGATTTTGCTTGTTCTAATTATCTGCTGTATTATTCCTTGTGTAAAAAAATTGTTCAACAAGGCAGTTGATGAGGCCACACCAGAGATCATGATGGGAGAATTGTATGAAGACTTCGATCCAGAAAATCAGGAGCACTGATGACCTCCAGTCCCCCCATATAATGTCAACGCCAGTTAGGGAAAGATCATCTGACTTCCTCGTGCTCAAATCCAGTGTCACGGGAGGCTGTTCTCTAGGAATGGCTTGTCGTGGAAGCTGGTGAAGAGGATGTCGGAGCATTGGGACAGATGTTTAGGTTTAGGGAGACAATGAAATTCAAGGGGGGACTGATAGAGATGTGTGAATTTTATTCTATATTTTTGTATCTCTAGGATTGTAATGAGTTAACTTTTTCTTCTTCAAGTGCCTCCGACCCCCCTCTTTGTTTCAAGACTGGAGAAGAGAGGGGGGGCAAAGAGCTGTGCTGTGGGAAGTGTCTGTTTTCTCATCTTTGTACAGGTGTCCCAAGACAGGTGTATAGACTGTGGAGGAATGCATAAGCCAATCATATGACTTGATGATATGTATATATTATTCACTGCCTATAGAGAAGCACCTCCTTGAAGTGTCACATATGACGTATGCAGTATTATTGTTAGAATAGACACCATTATAAGATGGCGGATACTTAGATGTTTACATTAGTTCACATTCCAAAGTGGTATACAGTGCGCAGATGTTAGAGTGTTATCTCTGTTTCTCTTATCTCTTTTTCCTTTTTCACCAATAAAACAATGTTTAAGCCTCAGAGAGGCCTGCCCTCTTCTGAAGATGTATATACAGCTTACTCTTTGTAATAAAAGATAGAGATTGCTTTGACCAGCTTCTGTGTCAGTGTTCAGTCTCTCAACCACGCGTGGATATTAACCCCCTGGGGGTACATTGATTTGGAGCACCAGAGTGCATCTCAAATGCTCTAATTTAGGGCGACTTTAACACTTCTCCTAGGTCTCTGGACTTTACTCAAAGATAGTCTCACAGGGAATGCTTTCATCCTGGAGCTATGGAGATTATCTGCTTTCTTCATCCAGCCGAGGCTGAGGGTTCTCAGGCTGGGAAAGTGATCAATGTCTCAGCACGAGACTTGGTCCTTGCTGTCTTCCCTATGCAGGGGGACTCCTGAAGGCTATCACACAGCCTTCCCCAACAGGGGTGGCTGGCACACTGACCTAACTTCCTTCTCCACCCAAGTGCAGGATGTGGGAACAGTCCACACCTCCACAGAGGGGGAGCCAAGCTGGGATGAACCATTCCAACCTAGATGTACTAAACTGAAACTAATTCCTTACCAATCCATTGCTGCCACCTGCCAATTCTGTTATTGATTGTGTCACAGGCAATGCCATTGTGTTTGCTGAATGTATAGTTTTTGTGTTTAAACTGTAAAACTGTAAAGGATTGGCTGCTATGTTATGTCCTCAGTTCCCAACCAGGTCCACGCGGGTGGTACCCTTATTGGAAAATGTGTATAAAAGGCAATGCTTGTGTGGTTAATAAAGTGAGTTCCTGTTTTGACTTCAACATAGAACCTCGTCTTATGTGTGTGGGGATTGCTATACGCTGTATACTCCCCTGGCTATAACCCCTAGCTCTTGTAAGAGCTGTTCCTTGTTCCTATGGTGGTTACGTTGTCGAGCGAAGTGCTTGGAGCCCTCAGGAAGCACTAGGAGCATCCATCAACTGAGGTACCCAGTCGGGGTGCCAGGAGATCCGTTAGTGACCTATTCTGAGGATAGGTCATCATTATAGAAAAGAAAAAGTGGACAACCCCTTTAAACTGAGGACAGGACAGAAAGTATCCACAGTCCAGACACTGTATTGCAGGATACCAGGGGAGCACTATACAGTATAAGGCAGTAGCAGATGTTACATAAGCCGATTACACATACGTCACTACTGCCTGTGGTTTCAATAGGACACTGTACTGTTTAATTTCCTAATTCCTGAGATCTTATGGCAGGTTCTCTTCTCAGCACCATTCATAATTCTTAATTTTTTTTCAAATTTTAGGATTTTCCAGGTCTCCTCACGGATCAGGGTTGTCTTAATCCCATAGATAAGTGGGTTAAGCATGGGTGGAACCAAGAGATAGATGTCAGAGAAGATAATATGGACATAAGGAGGAATCTTCTTGCCATATCGGTGGGATAAGAAAGAGAATATGGCCATGCTGTAAAAGCTCAGGAACACGCACATATGAGGGGTACACGTGTTAAATGCTTTCAGACGAGCATCTTTAGATGGAAGACGGAAGACGGCATTGAAAATCATGGTATACGATAGGAGGATGAAAAGCAAATCAACACCAAGGGTGGTGAAAGCCACAACTAGGCCAAGTATACTGTTCCCTCGGATGTCAGCAGCTGCGAGCTTCACCACCGCCATGTGCTCACAGTAGGAATGTGCAATGATGTTGGTCTTGAAAGCAGGAAACATCCTGATCATAACAAGAGCAGGACTGACCAGAACAACTGGCCGGACCAGAAACACAATGACCAGTCTGGTTATCAGTCTAGTGGTTATTATGGAGTTATACTGGAGAGGCTTATATATAGCAATGTAGCGGTCATACGCCATGGAAAGCAAGAACCCAGATTCAATACCGGTGAAGCTGTGAATGAAGAACATCTGGAGAAGACACCCATTAAAGCTAATGGCTCTGTCATTGAACCAGAAGATAGACAATATTTTTGGGGAAACGCTTGTAGAAAGAAGGCAGTCATTAAATGCCAACATAGAGAGGAATATAAACATAGGCTGGTGGAGTCTTGGAGACATGAGGATGACAACTATCACCATGATGTTCCCCAGCAAAGCCAATACATACATGAAACAGAATGGGAATGAGATCCAGATATGTTCATGTTCTAGTCCCGGAATACCAACCAGTAGGAAGTAGGTGGGATAGAAGGTGGAATTTGCCATGTTCTCCGGCAGGGAATCTGCCATGTTCTCCGGCAGGGATTTTGCCATCTTCTCTGGCAGAGTGTAGACAAACATAACTCTCTGCTCTGGTCTTATCTGTAGAAACTATAGGTGATCCTAAAGATGAGATACAGTTGAAGAAATTCAGCTCTCATTGTCCTAGGCTACATGGACAGCACATGTATTCTAGCACTCAATGTCAGTCTGCTTCATTTAAAGCTAAGATAAAAGGTGTTACAACCTAAAAAGTATTCCTTTATCCCAGCACTGGTGTGACCACATCTACTGAAATACACTGACATAAACTTATCAGTGTAATAGAATAGATTCCAGGACTCTCATGGTTACACAGCCTTATAAATAATAGCAATGCTGTGGGATCCTGTCCGAGGAGCGTAGATCTGAACAGGTCCTCACACTGACACACGCTGCGAGTTCCTCACATTTAACCTGCTTGGGTTTGTCTGGCATTAGTGGGACAATGTTACTGAGAGTGGGAGATATTATGGCATTTCACTTGTGTCGTTGTACTGTGCGTGCCAGCTTTGGCCTCTTGTTGGTTGAATTTGGGTAATTGTGGTTGCTGTTTCCACTGCTCTGTGTCTCCAATTCCCGGTCATCTGAGGTATGAATTGCGCCAATGCGCTTGTACTCCTCGTCAGTTCGGTGTTGCTGAGGTTAGTGATCTCCCTCGCTGTGTGTCAGTCTGTGATATACTTTCCTGAGTTCTGTGTCAGTTTGGATTTGTGAGTTCTGCGACCTGCCCTGGTTGTGAAATTACGTCATGTCTTGCTTTGGTCTGTCTGAATTGTTATAGTCCTAGTTTGTAGTTTATGTTCGTTCTGGTTCTGTCCGTGTCTGAATTCTGACCTAGTGTCCTAGACATTGTTTGTGCTCTTTAATTCCAGCTCCTTGAGTTAAAACAGAACTTTTATCCAGGTCAAGATAAAATCTCCACGATGTTCTTGGAAGGGGACGCATTTTGCGAATATCGTTCTTCGACAAGCTAAATTTGGAATTGAAGCTGTTCATCATCATCCCAGATCGGAAAGACTCATCCCTGCAGCCTTTTTTGCTATTCATCAGGAGGTTTTGGACATTGTGGACTTTGGGTGAGCTGTGCAAACATTTATTTACTTTTTTCATTGTTTGTGCTCTGTTGGAGTCTGCATGGAGCTTCCCGCCTGTCTGTGTATGCTGGCTTCTGTCTGTATTGCTCTACCACTGTGTCTTAATTTTGCTCATGTATTGCTATGTCTGAACAATGTCCAAATTCCTGTAGTCAGTTCCTGAAGTCTGTATGTCCAAGGCCCTAAAATGTGTTCCTGAACTCAATTTCTGAAGTCTTTGTGTGAATGAAATCCATATTTCTCGGTTCCAGATACGTTTGTCTGCCACTGTGCTGTGTCTTTTCTTTTGCCTGCGGTTATGTTTACCTTGGATTCACATGTATTCTGCCTGGTTCTGTATTGTGACATTTGTAGCTGGCCAGCTAAGACCTGTTCTAGGTTGCTAGTATAGCTTATATGTGTATACAGCTAGACCTGCCAATAGCCTTAATACAGTTCCTATGTTTATGTGTTAAAGACAAAAGCAGAGTTACTTACAGTGACTTCATGTTTGGATGTCCTATAACTATTATTTTGTGTTCACAGAAGCAGAAAACGATAATATGCCTTTAAGATTCATTTTGTGATGTAAGGTAAGCTCAGTGACACAGCAGAAACAGCAGAAAGCATTCTGCTGTGCAGAAGTCTAGACCAATTACTGCTAGCCTCTCACACAGCAAGAGTTTTCACCAATCACAGCAAGCCTCACACACAGCCTGTCTAGGAATTCCCCTGGCAGGAGTTGCTAGAATCATTATTCACCAGAGACAGGAGTTGAAAAGACATTCACTCCACTGAGAGCTGTGTTTTTATGGGAACAAGAGGACAAAATAGGTTTTTAGAACAGTTATATAATGTTCATACTGTTAATATAGTGATTAGAACTGTATACTGAACCAGTTATATGTGTGTTTACTTACAGTTCCACCAATGGCAAACTACAAATTGTAAGCTACAGTTGCAAACTATGAACTACTTAACAAACCATACAAATTGCAACCATACCAGATCATACTCAAACCAATCTTCAAATAGTTACTGCTAACTGCATACTGCAAACTGCAAAACAAGTTTAGCCAGTAGAACTGTTAAATCTCAGATATACCTCTCAGAGAGATCATAAAGTGCTTAAATAACTTAAAGTGAGAGTACAGATACTGAAGAGAGAAATATATCCATTTTATGTTGAATGACAAGATTGAACAGTTGAACCACCATCTTATGCATACCGCCATTTTGTGATATCTTTTCAACACGTGTTTTGTACATGGACTGTCTACTTCGGAGGCGGCAGTGTTATATGAAGAAAAGTTGAAGTTAATAAAGAAGTTATTTCAAGCATTTGGTGTGCTCTTTAAACCTACTGTTTCCATAGAACGGCGCTAGAGGAATTACAGAGTAATAGACAGTCTGGTTAGACTAAAAGTCAGAGATGCCACTAGCGCAAAAGGCACTTCATAGTGCTGCGCCTGCCACACCATTCCAGTGTGCCTGGTGTTTTCACCAGTGTTTATGACCTTAGTTGGTCAACTGCCAAGTACACCGGGACCATCCCAGGAGATAGTACTCTAGTCGTTCACCTGCAGCGAAGTCTACAACCTTGTACAGGGGTGAGTTCCCGGTAAGTGTTTAAATAACACTCTTAGGTTTTGGCCTAATTCCACAACCATTGGTCATATGCATATCTGTAACAGGTGGTTTGTGGGAAGATACTGATGCTAGTTGATGAGGGATGGCCAGCAGACAAGGCTGCTAAGAGGTGTTATTGTGCATCACAGTGGTATTTATATGATGCTGATGAGGCGGCATTCTTTGTTGCACAGTGGTATTTATATGGTGCTGATGAGGAGGTATTCTGTGCTATAAAGTGGTATTTATATGGTGCTGATGAGGAGGTATTCTGTGCTGCACTGTGGTATTTATATGGTGCTGATGAGGAGGTATTTTGTGCTGCACAGTGGTATTTATATGGTGCTGATGAGGAGTTATTCTGTACTGCACTGTGGTATTTATATGGTGCTGATGAGGAGGTACTCTGTGCTGCACAGTAGTATTTATATGGTGCTGATGAGGAGGTATTCTGTGCTGCACAGTGGTATTTATATGGTGCTGATGAGGAGGTATTCTGTGTTGCACAGTGGTATTTATATGGTGCTGATGAGGAGGTATTCTGTGTTGCACAGTGGTATTTATATGGTGCTGATGAGGAGGTATTCTGTGCTGCACAGTGGTATTTATATGGTGCTGATGAGGAGGTATTCTGTGCTGCACAGTGGTATTTATATGGTGCTGATGAGGAGGTATTCTGTACTGCACAGTGGTATTTATATGGTGCTGATGAGGAGGTATTCTGTGCTGCACAGTGGTATTAATATGGTGCTGATGAGGAGGTATTCTGTGCTGCACAGTGGTATTTATATGGTGCTGATGAGGAGGTATTCTGTACTGCACAGTGGTATTTATATGGTGCTGATGAGGAGGTATTCTGTGCTGCACAGTGGTATTAATATGGTGCTGATGAGGAGGTATTCTGTGCTGCACAGTGGTATTTATATGGTGCTGATGAGGAGGTATTCTGTGCTGCACAGTGGTATTTATATGGTGCTGATGAGGAGGTATTCTGTGCTGCACAGTGGTATTTATATGGTGCTGATGAGGAGGTATTCTGTACTGCACAGTGGTATTTATATGGTGCTGATGATGAGGTATTCTGTGCTGCACAGTGTTATTTATATGGTGCTGATGAGGAGGTATTCTGTGCTGCACAGTGGTATTTATATGGTGCTGATGAGGAGGTATTCTGTACTGTACTGTGGTATTTATATGGTGCTGATGAGGAGGTATTCTGTGCTGTACAGTGGTATTTATATGGTACTGATGAGGAGGTATTCTGTACTGCACAGTGGTATTTATATGGTGCTGATGAGGAGGTATTCTGTGCTGCACAGTGGTATTTATATGGTGCTGATGAGGAGGTATTCTGCGCTGCACAGTGGTATTTATATGGTGCTGATGAGGAGGTATTCTGTACTGCACAGTGGTATTTATATGGTGCTGATGAGGAGGTATTCTGTGCTACACAGTGGTATTTATATGGTGCTGATGAGGAGGTATTCTGTACTGTACAGTGGTATTTATATGGTGCTGATGAGGAGGTATTCTGTAATGCACTGTGGTATTTATATGGTGCTGATGAGGAGGTATTCTGTGCTGCACAGTGGTATTTATATGGTGCTGATGAGGAGGTATTCTGTGCTGCACAGTGGTATTTATATGGTGATGATGAGGAGGTATTCTGTACTGCACAGTGGTATTTATATGGTGCTGATGAGCAGGTATTCTGTGCTGCACAGTGGTATTTATATGGTGCTGATGAGGAGGTTTTCTGTGCTGCACAGTGGTATTTATATGGTGCTGATGAGCAGGTATTCTGTGCTGCACAGTGGTATTTATATGGTGCTGATGAGGAGGTATTCTATGCTGCACAGTGGTATTTATATGGTGCTGATGAGGAGGTATTCTGTACTGCACAGTGGTATTTATATGGTGCTGATGAGCAGGTATTCTGTGCTGCACAGTGGTATTTATATGGTGCTGATGAGGAGGTATTCTGTGCTGCACAGTGGTATTTATATGGTGCTGATGAGGAGGTTTTCTGTGCTGTACAGTGGTATTTATATGGTGCTGATGTGGAGGTATTCTGCGCTGCACAGTGGTATTTATATGGTGCTGATGAGGAGGTATTCTGCGCTGCACAGTGGTATTTATATGGTGCTGATGAGGAGGTTTTCTGTGCTGCACAGTGGTATTTATATGGTGCTGGTGAGGAGGTATTCTGTGCTGTACAGTGGTATTTATAAGGTGCTGATGAGGAGGTATTCTGTGCTGTACAGTGGTATTTATATGGTGCTGATGAGGAGGTATTCTGTGCTGCACAGTGGTATTTATATGGTGCTGATGAGGAGGTATTCTGTGCTGTACAGTGGTATTTATATGGTACTGATGAGGAGGTATTCTGTACTGCACAGTGGTATTTATATGGTGCTGATGAGGAGGTATTCTGTACTGCACAGTGGTATTTATATGGTGCTGATGAGGAGGTATTCTGTACTGCACAGTGGTATTTATATGGTGCTGATGAGGAGGTATTCTGTACTGTACAGTGGTATTTATATGGTGCTGATGAGGAGGTATTCTGTACTGCACAGTGGTATTTATATGGTGCTGATGAGGAGGTATTCTGTGCTGCACAGTGGTATTTATATGGTGCTGATGAGGAGGTATTCTGTGCTGCACAGTGGTATTTATATGGTGCTGATGAGGAGGTATTCTGTACTGCACTGTGGTATTTATATGGTGTTGATGAGGAGGTATTCTGTACTGCACAGTGGTATTTATATGGTGCTGATGAGGAGGTATTCTGTACTGCACAGTGGTATTTATATGGTGCTGATGAGGAGGTATTCTGTACTGTACAGTGGTATTTATATGGTGCTGATGAGGAGGTATTCTGTACTGCACAGTGGTATTTATATGGTGCTGATGAGGAGGTATTCTGTGCTGCACAGTGGTATTTATATGGTTCTGATGAGGAGGTATTCTGTGCTGTACAGTGGTATTTATATGGTACTGATGAGGAGGTATTCTGTACTGCACAGTGGTATTTATATGGTGCTGATGAGGAGGTATTCTATACTGCACAGTGGTATTTATATGGTGCTGATGAGGAGATATTCTGTGCTGTACAGTGGTATTTATATGGTGCTGATGAGGAGGTATTCTGTACTGCACAGTGGTATTTATATGGTGCTGATGAGGAGGTTGTGGCAAACATCCCCACTTACAGAATGTCTGTACCTCTTCACCTCCCCCCTTTTCCTGTCCCATTGTTTCCCCAGCAGGGTGTTGTCTCTGCCCTTGCTATTGTCTGACCCCACTTTTCCATAGTAATCTATGTATTGTATGTAAATGAGGCTGTTGGGGGTTTGAAACCAGGTGCACATGCCTAGTAAAGTCAATTGACTCCCAAACTGTGTGTCGTCCAGTCACTGGGGAAATTGTCTCTTGGATATTGACCTGCTTCTTCAGCTACAAGGGGATTTAAGTGAACATATTGAGGGTATACCGTGAAGCTCCGCAACAATTGGTGGCAAGCGGCGGGATACAAGCCTTGCAGCACAGCAAAGCAGCAGTTTGTTAAAACAGCCATTCGGATATACCGGAGTTCGAGAATATGTGCAGTCATTCGAACGAACGGTGAATGGAGACGAATTATGCAACATTGAAACGAACTACGTTAAAGGAATTATTGGAAGCAAGAGGAAGAATAGCCAGCAACAAAACCAAAGCTACTCTTGTGGCCGAACTCATGGAGGGTGACAGAGCGACCACTACGGCAACTCCACAGGAGACAGAGCTAACAGAATTTACAAGAGAGCTCAATAGCAGGTTAGCTTTTTACCCAAACACCCCCTCCATGGAGACACTGGAAAGACTGATAGCAGATGTACACGAGTACATTGTAGCGAAGCCAAACGCTATTCAGCGAGTCGGGGAAGGAGCCCCAGCGCCCACTAGCACTACCCAGGGAAAAGCTAAGATTCCCCACCAAGCTTTTAAAAATTACACAGAAGGAGAAAGTGATATTGACGAATACCTACAGGATTTCGAAAGGTTGTGCCAGCTACACGACATCAGCCCAGCCGACCAAGTACCCCTGCTGGCAGGTAGATTGTCAGGCCGCGCCGCAGAGGCATACCGGACCGTCCCAGACGAAGACATCAGGAATTATCCCAAAGTCAAGCAAGCCATCCTAGCACGTTATGCCATTACCTCTGAGGCATACCGACTCAAATTCCGGGACATCAAGAAACAAACAAAAGACTCACACACTGAATGGGCACACCGACTACAACGAGCCGCCAAGGGGTGGATGGAAGCGACACGGGTCACCACTATGGAAGAGATGTTCCAGTTAATAGTAATGGAGCAGTTTTTTAATGGACTAACCACAGAACTTCAAAATTGGGTACGAGATCGCAAACCCTGTACCCTACCAGAGGCAGCCAAGCTAGCTGACGAGTTCCAAGACACCAGGCGAGATCAACGCACACCACACTGGACCACGTTTGGATCTACCACCCCTCTGCCAGCAGTGACTACCTTGGCTCACCCACGACCAGCCGCGAGCCACAACCCGTACCCTCCTAGGTACAATACCCGACCACCGATCCGCTGCCACACCTGCAACCAACAGGGGCACATCCAGAGAGACTGCCCACTTAACCGACCTTGCCAGAACTGGAACCACCAGGGTCCTCCTCCCCCCAATCGGGCTGCAGTACACTGCTGCCAAAGAGAATCTGTGCTCCCAACATCCACAGTCACCTCAAAAGAAGAGCCTCTGGGGATCCTACACGAGGTAAACCCCATACAAGCCGCCTCAGACAACCGCCAAGGGCACCGCCAGGTGGAACACATGGAGGGGAAGAGTATACAAGGATTACGTGACTCTGGGGCCACGTTAACCCTGGTCCGAAATCATTTGGTGCCTAAGCACACCCTCACCGGAGACTGTGTAGCTGTACGGGTGGCAGGGGGAGAAATTTACAAAGTTCCCACTGCCAAGGTGCATTTGAATTGGGGGGCAGGGCATGGAAACGTGGAGGTGGGAATTATGCAGGATTTGCCCGCTGATGTTATTTTGGGCAACGACTTGGGGGAGCTCACCTCTGCTTTTGTCCCTCAACCAACTATCCAAGAGGCCTTCCCGGTTGTTACCCGGCAGCACGCACGCACCACGGCTCCTTCCGATCACACTGAGGCTCAGGTAAACAATATGCCACACACCCCTCCTATTCTCCCCTGGGATGCCCCCCTGGAATTTGGCAGTGAGGTGGCCCTAGATCCCTCCCTGCAGGTATATAAAGATAGGATAAATAAGCACCAAGGAGGGTTGGAGGGAGAGAGATATGCTTGGGACAAAGGTCTCATATACCGCTATGCAGAGAAGGTAGTAGCAGGGTCCATACCCGTGCCCACTAAGCAGTTAGTGGTACCCCGAAAGTATAGACAAGAGTTGCTGCGCATCGCGCATGATATACCATTATCAGGGCATTTAGGAATCAGCCGAACGAAACATCGGCTGACGCAGAACTTCTTCTGGCCAGGTATCTCAAAGGATATTAGACAATACTGTCAAACATGCGATACCTGCCAGAGGGTAGGGAAGAGAGGGGATCGCTATAAAGCCAAACTCAGATCCCTGCCCATAATTGAAGAACCCTTCAGTCGAGTAGCTGTAGACATAATAGGACCCCTAGCGAAACCCAGTCCCTCCGGCAAGAAATACATCTTGACCGTAGTGGACTACACCACTAGATACCCAGAGGCAGTGGCGTTGACCAATGTACATGCAGAGACTATAGCCGATGCCCTTATGCGAATATTCTCCCGTATGGGATTTCCCCGGGAGATTATATCGGATAGGGGCCCCCAGTTCACTGCAGAGGTCACCCACCAACTCTGGAAAGTGTGTGGGGTGAAACCGATCTTAAACTCCGCCTACCACCCCCAGTCCAACGAGCTCTGTGAACGGTTTAACGGAACACTTAAACAGATGATCCGCACGTTCATAGACACTCAAAAAGACTGGGAACGGTTTTTGCCCCACTTGCTCTTTGCCTATAGGGAAGTACCCCAAGAATCCACGGGATTCTCCCCTTTTGAATTATTGTTCGGGAGGAGAGTGAGGGGTCCCTTAGACCTTATCAGAGAACACTGGGAGGGAGAGGTAACTACGAATGGTACCCCTATTGTCCCATACGTGCTGGAGTTTAGGGAACGCTTGGAGGCTCTGGCCCGCAAGAATCTCCCTAAGATAGTAGTCTGGACCCCAGAGTGTGAGCAGGCATTCCAGCAACTAAAAACGGCTCTTGTGCATTCACCTGTACTTGCCGCCCCTGATCCAACTAAACGCTTTCTCGTCCACACAGACGCTTCTATGTTTGGATTGGGGGCAGTACTGAGCCAAGTCGGAGAAGATGGCGGCGAGCATCCAGTGGCTTACTTAAGCAGAAAACTTTTACCCTGGGAAGTAAGCTACGCCGCCATAGAAAAAGAATGCCTGGCCGTGGTGTGGGCCCTTAAAAAGCTGCAGCCCTATTTGTACGGACAACCCTTTTCCTTACTCGCAGATCACAACCCGTTGGTACGGCTGAACAGGTTGTCAGGAGACAATGCCCGGCTGCTGCGCTGGAGTTTGGCGCTGCAGCCTTTTGACTTTACCATCCACTACCGCCCTGGGAAGCAAAATGGCAACGCCGACGGGTTATCCAGACAAACTGAACTTGAAAAGTGAGCTGTGAGCGCTCCTCCGGACATCCCCAAGCCGATCCGTTGGAATCAGACTGTGTATGACGGCTTGGTTCTGGGGGAGCATTGTGGCAAACCTAGCCACTTACAGAATGTCTTTCTTGTCTGTACCTCTTCACCTCCCCCCTTTTCCTGTCCCATTGTTTCCCCAGCAGGGTGTTGTCTCAGCCCTTGCTATTGTCTGACCCCACTTTTCCTTGTACCATAGTAATCTATGTATTGTATGTAAATGAGGCTGATGGCAGTTTGAAACCAGGTGCGCCATGCCTAGTAAAGTCAGTGACTCCCAAACTGTGTGTCGTCCAGTCACTGGGGAAATTGTCTCTTAGTTATTGACCTGCTTCTTCAGCTACAAGAGGATTTAAGTGAAGATATTGAGGGTATACCGTGAAGCTCCGCAACAGAGGTATTCTGTGGTGCACAGTGGTATTTATATGGTGCTGATGAGGAGGTATTCTGTGCTGCACAGTGGTATTTATATGGTGCTGATGAGGAGATATTCTGTGCTGCACAGTGGTATTTATATGGTGCTAATGAGGAGGTATTCTGTACTGCACAGTGGTATTTATATGGTGCTGATGAGGAGGTATTCTGTGCTGTACAGTGGTATTTATATGGTTCTGATGAGGAGGTATTCTGCATTGCACAGTAGTATTTATATGGTGCTGATGAGGAGGTATTCTGTACTGCACAGTAGTATTTATATGGTGCTGATGAGGAAGTATTCTGTACTGCACAGTGGTATTTATATGGTGCTGATGAGGAGGTATTCTGTGCTGCACAGTGGTATGTACAGTATATGGTGCTGATGAGGAGATACTTTGTGCTGTACAGTGGTATTTATATGGTGCTGATGAAGAGGTATTCTGTACTGCACTGTGGTATTTATATGGTGCTGATGAGGAGGTATTCTGTGCTGTACTATGGTATTTATATGGTGCTGATGAGGAGGTATTCTGTGCTGCACAGTGGTATTTATATGGTGCTGATGAGGAGGTATTCTGTACTGCACAGTGGTATTTATATGGTGCTGATGAGGAGATACTTTGTGCTGTACAGTGGTATTTATATGGTGCTGATGAGGAGGTATTCTGTGCTGCACAGTGGTATTTATATGATGCTGATGAGGAGGTATTCTGTGCTGTACAGTGGTATTTATATGGTAATGATGAGGAGGTATTCTGTACTGTACAGTGGTATTTATATGGTGCTGATGAGGAGGTATTCTGTGCTGCACTGTGGTATTTATATGGTGCTGATGAGGAGGTATTCTGTGGTGCACAGTGGTATTTATATGGTGCTGATGAGGAGGTATTCTGTGCTGCACAGTGGTATTTATAAGGTGCTGATGAGGAGGTATTCTGTGCTGCACAGTGGTATTTATATGGTGCTGATGAGGAGGTATTCTGTACTGCACAGTGGTATTTATATGGTGCTGATGAGGAGGTATTCTGTGCTGCACAGTGGTATTTATATGGTGCTGAAGAGGAGGTATTCTGTGCTGCACAGTGGTATTTATATGGTGCTGATGAAGAGGTATTCTGTGCTGCACAGTGGTATTTCTATGGTGCTGATGAGGAGGTATTATGTACTGCACAGTGGTATTTATATGGTGCTGATGAGGAGGTATTCTGTGCTGCACAGTGGTATTTATATAGTGCTGATGAAGGGGTATTCTGTGCTGCACAGTGGTATTTCTATGGTGCTGATGAGGAGGTATTATGTACTGCACAGTGGTATTTATATGGTGCTGATGAGGAGGTATTCTGTACTGCACAGTGGTATTTATATGGTGCTGATGAGGAGGTATTCTGTGCTGCACAGTGGTATTTATATGGTGCTGATGAAGGGGTATTCTGTCCTGCACAGTGGTATTTATATGGTGCTGATGAGGAGGTATTCTGTACTGCACAGTGGTATTTATATGGTGCTGATGAGGAGGTATTCTGTACTGCACAGTGGTATTTATATGGTGCTGATGATGAGGTATTCTGTACTGTACAGTGGTATTTATATGGTGCTGAAGAGGAGGTATTCTGTGCTGCACAGTGGTATTTATATGGTGCTGATGAAGAGGTATTCTGTGCTGCACAGTGGTATTTATATGGTGCTGATGAGGAGGTATTCTGTACTGCACAGTGGTATTTATATGGTGCTGATGAGGAGGTATTATGTACTGCACAGTGGTATTTATATGGTGCTGATGAGGAGGTATTCTGTGCTGTACAGTTGTATTTATATGGTTCTGATGAGGAGATATTCTGTGCTGCACAGTGGTATTTATATGGTGCTGATGAGGAGGTATTCTGTGCTGCACAGTGGTATTTATATGGTGCTGATGAGGAGGTATTCTGTGCTGTACAGTTGTATTTATATGGTTCTGATGAGGAGATATTCTGTGCCGCACAGTGGTATTTATATGTGCTGATGAGGAGGTATTATGTACTGCACAGTGGTATTTATATGGTGCTGATGAGGAGGTATTCTGTGCTGTACAGTTGTATTTATATGGTTCTGATGAGGAGATATTCTGTGCCGCACAGTGGTATTTATATGGTTCTGATGAGGAGGTATTCTGTACTGCACAGTGGTATTTATATGGTGCTGATGAGGAGGTATTCTGTGCTGCACAGTGGTATTTATATAGTGCTGATGAGGAGGTATTCTGTGCTGCACAGTGGTATTTATATGGTTCTGATGAGGAGATATTCTGTGCCGCACAGTGGTATTTATATGGTTCTGATGAGGAGGTATTCTGTACTGCACAGTGTTATTTATATGGTAATGATGAGGAGGCATTCTGTACTGCACAGCGGTATTTATATGGTGCTGATGAGGAGATATTCTGTGCTGTACAGTGGTATTTATATGGTACTGATGAGGAGGTATTCTGTACTGCACAGTGGTATTTATATGGTGCTGATGAGGAGGTATTCTGTGCTGCACAGTGGTATTTATATGGTGCTGATGAGGAGGTATTCTGTGCTGCACAGTAGTATTTATATGGTGCTGATGAGGAGGTATTCTGTGCTGCACAGTGGTATTTATATGGTGCTGATGAGGAGGTATTCTGTACTGCACAGTGGTATTTATATTGTGCTGATGAGGAGGTATTCTGTGCTGCACAGTGGTATTTATATGGTGCTGATGAGGAGGTATTCTGTGCTGCACAGTGGTATTTATATGGTGCTGATAAGGAGGTATTCTATGCTGCACAGTGGTATTTATATGGTGCTGATGAGGAGGTATTCTGTATTGCACAGTGGTATTTATATGGTGCTGATGAGGAGGTATTCTGTGCTGCACTGAGGTATTTATATGGTGCTGATGAGGAGGTATTCTGTACTGCACAGTGGTATTTATATGGTGCTGATGAGGAGGTATTCTGTACTGCACAGTAGTATTTATATGGTGCTGATGAGGAGGTATTCTGTGCTGCACAGTGGTATTTATAAGGTGCTGATGAGGAGGTATTCTGTAATGCACTGTGGTATTTATATGGTGCTGATGAGGAGGTATTCTGTACTGCACAGTGGTATTTATATGGTGCTGATGAGGAGGTATTCTGTGCTGTACAGTTGTATTTATATGGTTCTGATGAGGAGGTATTCTGTGCTGCACAGTGGTATTTATATGGTTCTGATGAGGAGGTATTCTGTGCTCCACAGTGGTATTTATATGGTGCTGATGAGGAGGTATTCTTTGCTGCACAGTGGTATTTATATGGTGCTGATGAAGAGGTATTCTGTGCTGCACAGTGGTATTTATATGGTGCTGATGAGGAGGTATTCTGTACTGCACAGTGGTATTTATATGGTTCTGATGAGGAGGTATTCTGTGCTGCACAGTGGTATTTATATGGTGCTGATGAGGAGGTATTCTGTACTGTACAGTGGTATCTATATGGTGCTGATGAGGAGGTATTCTGTGCTGTACAGTTGTATTTATATGGTGCTGATGAGGAGGTATTCTGTACTGCACAGTAGTATTTATATGGTGCTGATGAGGAGGTATTCTGTGCTGCACAGTGGTATTTATATGGTTCTGAGGAGGAGGTATTCTGTGCTCCACAGTGGTATTTATATGGTGCTGATGAGGAGGTATTCTGTGCTGCACAGTGGTATTTATATGGTGCTGATGAGGAGGTATTTTGTACTGCACAGTGGTATTTATATGGTGCTGATGAGAAGGTATTCTGTACTGCACAGTGGTATTTATATGGTTCTGATGAGGAGGTATTCTGTGCTGCACAGTGGTATTTATATGGTGCTGATGAGGAGGTATTCTGTACTCTACAGTGGTATCTATATGGTGCTGATGAGGAGGTATTCTGTGCTGTACAGTGGTATTGGATGCTGCTGCGGAGGTATTTTGAGTTTTGTCGTGGCTTTTCATGCTGATGGGGAGGAAATGAACGACCTTGATCATGTTATCAGGCATTTCTGTTGTCCAGAGAGTTCAGAAAGGGGTTGTGTGATTGTGCTGCTCTGTAATCCCAGCCCGACCCTGATGAAATAGTGGAACTTAAGATCAGCACCAAGTGAGGTCTGCACCGAACAAGGAGAGACAATGACACAAGGGTTGTCTTGTCTGTGGTTACAGCAGAATATAGGAAAGAAACAGGAAAAAACTGAAAATAAATCCTGCTCGGCCGAGCTGTAACTATACAAGTGCTGGACCCAACTGCACTAGGAGCACAATGGTGCTGAGACCCAACAATAACAACCTACCTCAGCACAGATCTGCCCCAGACATACAGACGCCGTAATGAATATTTGAAAGAAGTTGTGGGTGCAGTTAATTAACTCATTATTTTAATACTTAAAGTTGTCGTCTCATCTCAAATATTGGTGGCGTATCGCTAGGATTTGCCACTAATGTCAGAAAAGGGTTGTTCCCACCTCTGGGTCTTGCACTGATTTCTACAACAGGAGCCCCAAAGTGAAGGAGAGTGCCCATGTACAGCCACCTCTCCACCTCCATGGGACTGCCATAGAAGTAAATGGAGATTGCTTTGTATCACCCTCTGCTGACACCCAGAACTCTTTTTTATTTTTCTGTGAGGACTTTTTGAGATACATGGCACCTTTTGAAAATCTTTAAATCAATTTTTTGGTGAGGTGAAGTGACCAAAAATACTTTTACCATGTGGGTTATATAATTGTATATTTTAATGAGTCATTGCTTTTACCGCAGCATCTGATTGGTTAACATTACAAGACTGGAGTTACCTCTGATCCTGACAGTTAGAACCCAGAATCAATGGCTGGAGGGCAGTTCTGAGCCTGTGTCACTGACATGTCGTACTATTGCAACACGGAACGACCTTCCTGCTATGACTTCATAGAGTGTCCATGATCAGGAAGGGGTTAACTAGCAGCCTACTTCTAATAGCCGAGACGGTCCAGAGATAGAGGAACCCATCTGACTAGTCCCAAATCCAACCCCGAGCTTGTTTTCCAGAAAGGATGAGCTTTTCACAACAGACCAGACATTCCCTGGAGCTTAGGACACATATGACAAGATTCTAGAGAACCACGGGGAGATTTCTCAAGATCTACATTTTTTACGCCGGTCTTGTTATCCCCTGCTCCGCTGGAGGATGCTCTTAATTTTTGGCAAGCTGAATGCCTTCTCCGGTCTCGCATATTCTTCTCTGTTCGAGCCTGTGGGGTTGGACACTTTTACCTACATGTCAGTCAGTGTGTTCAAGACAGAACTTACCATCAAATGTAGCTTTCCTGGCCCAAGTTACATTGTGAGATTGATATTTGTTACATAAAAATTTAAAAAACACTGTACTTCCAAATGGGACACGGGTCTGTAAGCCACATAAAATAATGATCTATTAAAGATAATCTCAGGAATTCAAGGACCCACTAGTCGCTGAGAATTCATGGCAGGGCTCATTCACACGGTGAACCCTGTTCTAGAACATTGTAAATTGTGTTAAAGATGGAGCCTTTTCTAAAGTCAAAAACATTTTTTGTTACAAGAAAAGTTCAAAAAGTGAGAAGAAACATTGAGAGTTGCTGACAGTATACAAAACTAGAAGTGTAAATATTAACCCCTGGGAGGCTGGGAGCAGCACACAAATACAGGAGATGATTGTCAGCTCTGAGGACAAACACTGCAAACCCAGCAACATGTCAACTTTCCTGATCTACTGAGAGGTGACCATGGATGGAGAGCTGAGGAGACAGATCTGTACTGGGAGCACATGTCTATCATACATAACAAGGAGGACACAATGACCATGGTGACCCAGTGCTTACACTGACCTGAGGATTCCACTCCAATCATCTTCTGGCTGTAGCATCCATAGACTCACCTGTGCTTTGTGCAGATCTGACGTCCTCTCCGACTGCGAGACTTTATATCTGAGAGATGTCCCAACAGGATTCTCTGTAAAGCTCAACAGACAAAATATTGATCTTTCCGGACACCGTGGAGCAGATGACATAGATCTAATGTGCAAGAAATCTGGGGACAGTGTGGAGCGGCCCCTGTAGAGAGTCCTTCAGAGTTGGTGAAAGATTAACTCTAAAAATATCCACCAAGAATGATACTAGATGAGCTGTTCTGATTTGGGGCCATCTCAAATTATCAACTCCAAACCACCACCTGAAGAGGAACTTGACTTGGTGAAATGTCAATTAAAGGCGCAGCATAAAGTATAAATGAGCAAATGTCTTGAAAATCATTTCAGGTCAGATTTTAGCAAATACAGTAGGTAACAACATTTGATTTGTGTCTGAATCGATTCTACCCAAATAAAAAGTGTTCCAATTGCCCTGAAAATTGGTATATGTCACTTATAGGACTTTTTTTTTACTTTGTCTTTCTCTTTTTTCTCTAAATTTTTGTTCTTTCTCCTCCCTTTACCACAATGGCAAATAATTTTGGAGTGACACTGACATAACTAGCTATGGGGAAATGTAAGTTTGACGGTGTTAACAAACAGAGTGTTTAAAAACCCACTGCGCCGGCATGTATGTTCTGCCTTTTCATACTAGAAACTTTCCAAAATTGTCCCATATCGGGGGGCAGATTGTGTTTAAACACATGGTGTCATAGGAAAAAAACTGTAGCTTCTTGGGAATAGGGATACAAAATTTTGCCACAACTGGGCAGATCCCTGCCCCTGTTTATAGACACACACTTTAATGTATTGAGAAACAAGTGGCTTGTTTTGAAAAAGTGTCTAAAAATGTTTCCTTTTTGACCTCTTTTTTGGAGGGAGGAAAACATTTCCCCATTTTGCTTTGATAGCGAAGGTCTAAAAACATGGCTATCCGGTAATCATCATCCTCATCCTCCAGCTCTTACACCACCAACTCCTTCTCCTGCTTTAGTGGGAGCTCCTTATTCTCCATGGTACTTTCTCCAGGTGGGACCCCAACAGCTTCACGGTGACCAGCAAGATTCTTCTTCCACCTTGCCCCTTGTTGCATCTTCGTCAGCATAAATTTCAGCTCAGGGGGATGACATAGTTCATGCCACAGCTGTTCTTACTGACAACTCTGGTGGCCTCTTCAAAGGGCCTGAGAACAGGACAGGTATCTCTGATGAGCTGCCACAGCCTGACCTTAAAACTAGTGATGAGCGAACCTGGACTGCCATGTTCAGGACCGTACCGGACATTTGGGTGTCCATGTACGGAACCAGAACCTGGATTTTGGCGCCAAAGTCTGTTTCCATTGTTTGTACTTTTAAATAAAGCTCGTTGAAAGCCAATCAACAAGCGATTAAGCTGTGGGCACTTGGAAGCTTTCACAGTCATGCCTAGTATTGGGATGGCTGTGATTGGCCGGCGCGCCATGTGACCATGCATGATCAAATGCTAATGAGCTGCCACAGCCTGACCTTAAAACTGGTGATGAGCGAACCTGGACCGCCACGTTCGGGACCATACCGGACATTTGATTGTCCATGTACTCAACCAAAACCTGGATCTTGGTGCCAAAGTCCGTGTCCGTTGTTTGAACTTTAAATAAAGCTTGTTGAAAGACAACCTCCATGGGGGGACTTGTGTGTCGTGTTGCGCTGTTTCGAGTACTCAACCAACATGGCCAGCGCAGATGACACCGATCTCAGCATTACAATCCCACTTCTATGTCTCTTCAGGTGATAAAGGATGTGGATGTGGCACTGGAGGAAGAGGAGGAAGAACAGGGATCATTCCAATGGTTATCAGGGTTATCAGACCAGTCATCCACTGGTGGCTCCGAGGGTGGGTTCCTGCACCAACAGCGGCCAAGTACCCAACTGTTCAGCCATGGTTTTGGAAGATGAGGAGGAGGATGATGATGAGGAGGAGGATCCTCGTTCACAGCAGGGTGGCACCCAAATCAGCTCACAGGCATCAATGAAGCGTGACTGGGGGGATACAGTGGACACAGACGATACATCTCTCACCAAGGACAGCTTGTTGTTGCCTCTGGCACACATGAGCGACTACATGCTACAGTGCCTGCGCAACGACAGCTGAGTTGCCCACATTCTAACTGGTGCTGATTACTGGGTGGCCACGCTGCTGGATCCCCGCTACAAGGACAACGTGCCGTCTTTACTTTCGTCACAGGGGCAAAAATGGAAGATGCGGGACTACAAGCGAACGCTGATAGAGGCGCTACTGATGGCGTTACCACCTGACAATGGGGGCTCAGTGGAAGCACGAGGCGAAGAAAGAAGCCAATACAGCAGGGCACCGTCAGCACCTTAGAAGGGCGGATTAGCATGCCCAAAATGTGGAAAATCTTTGTCTGCACTCAACAATATCCAGCACCACCATCTGATACGGACCATCTTAGCAGGAGGCAATGTTTCAGCAACATGGTGGAACAGTACGTGTGCACACATTAACACGTTCTGAGTGATGGATCTGCCCCGTTTAACTACTGGGTCTCCAAATTGTGCACATGGACTAAGCTTGTCCTTTAAGCCTTGGAGCTGCTGGTCTGCCCTGCAGCAAGCGTATTGTCCGAACGTGCGTTTAGCAAGGCAGGGGGGTGACCACGAACAAGCGCAGCCGCCTGTCCACCGCCAACGTGGACAAGCTCACTTTCAATAAAATGAAGCAGGCCTGGATCCCACAGGACTTGATCCGTACCTTGGCCAGAGTAGAGAGGTATACTGGCCGCATTATGGTAAAAATTATAAATCTGAAGGTGTCGGCCCTTTACAGAGTAATGAGGGGGGAGTTGCAGAGAGTGATGAGGAGAAAGCAATGCTATTAAATATTTTTTTCTCCACTGTATTTACTGAGGAAAATAAACTGTCAGATGAAATGCAGAATGTAAAAGAAGTTATTTCCCTATTAAAAGTGCCCTGTCTGAACCAGGAAGAAGTACAGCGGCGTCTTAAAAAGATTACAATAGACAAATGGCCGGGACCAGATGGCATACACGCCCATATCCTAAGATAATTAAATAATGTCATAGCCAGACCGTTATTTAATATTTAAGGACTCTATACTGACAGGGAGTGTTCCACAGGATTGGCACATAGCAAATGTGGTGCCAGTATTCAAAAAGGGTCCAAAAAACAGAACTGAAACTATAGGCCAGTAAGTCTAACATCTGTCATAGGTAAACTGTTTGAAGGTTTTCCAAGAGATGCTATCTTGGAGTACTTCAATGAAAGTAAGCAAATAACGCCATATCAGCATGGCTTCATGAGGGATCGGTCATGTCAAACTAATTTAATCAGTTTCTACGAGGAGGTAAGTTCTAGACTTGACCGCGACGACTTAATGGATGTCGTATATCTGGACTTTTCCAAAGCATTTGACACTGTACCTCATAAAAGGCTTGCATATAAAATGAGAATGCTTGGACTGGGGGAAAATGTCTGTATGTGGGTAAGTAACTGGCTCAGTGATAGAAAACAGAGATTGGGTCACTGTCACTAGTGGGATACCTCAGGGGTCAGTACTGGAGGGGTCACTGTCACTAGTGGAGTACTTCAGAGGTCAGTACTGGAGGGTTCACTGTCACTAGTGGGGTACCACAGGAATCAATATTGGAAGGGTCACCGTCACTACTGGGGTACCAGAGGGGTCAGTACTAGAGGGGTCACCGTCACTAGTGGGGTAACAGAGGGGTCAGTATCGGGCCCTATTCTCTTCAATATATTTATTAATAATCTTGTAGAGGGGATGAACAGTATATATATAATGTTTTGCAGATGACACTAAACTGTGTAAAGTAATTAACATGGAAGAGGAAAGTATACTATATATATATGTATATATATATATATAGATACTACAGAGGACAGAATACTGTATGTATATACTATAGAGGACAGTGTACTGTATATATACTACAGAGTACAGTATACTGTATATATATACACACTACAGAGGACAGTATACTATGTATATACTACAGAAGACAGTAAACTATATGTATATACTATAGAGGACAGTGTACTGTACATATACTACAGAGTACAGTATACTGTAAATATATACTACAGAGGACAGTGTACTGTATATATACTACAGAGAACAGTATACTGTAAATATATACTACAGAGGACAGTATATTGTATGTATACTACAGGGGAAAGTATACTGTATATACACTACAGAGGACAGTATAATGTATATACATACTACAGAGTACAGTATACTGTATATATACTACAGAGGACAGTATACTGTATCTATATACTACAGAGGACAGTATACTGTATATATACTACAGAGGACAGTATACTGTATCTATATACTACAGAGGACAGTATACTGTATCTATATACTACAGAGGACAGTGTACTGTATGTATACTACAGAGGACAGTATACTGTATGTATACTACAGAGGACAGCCTATCGGATATATATATATACTACAGAGTACAGTATACTGTATATATACTACAGAGGACAGTATACTGTATATATACTACAGAGGACAGTATACTGTATATATACTACAGAGGACAGTATACTGTATGTATACTACAGAGGACAGTATACTGTATATACACTACAGAGGACAGTATACTGTATATATACACTACAGATGACAGTATACTGTATATATACTACAGAGGACAGTATACTGTATATATACTACAGAGGACAGTATACTGTATATATAATACAGAGGACAGTATACTGTATACATACTACAGAGGACAGTATACTGTATATATACTACAGAGGACAGTATACTGTATCTATTTACTACAGAGGACAGTATACTGTATATATACTACAGAGTACAGTATACTGTATATATACTACAGAGGACAGTATACTGTATATATACTACAGAGGACAGTATACGGCTGCAGATGGATCTAGATAGATTGGAGACTAGGGGAAATAAGTGGCAGATGAGGTTTAACACTGACAAATATAAGGTTATGCACATAGGAAGGAATAATGCAAGTCACCCGTACATACTAAATGGTAAAACACTGGGTAAGACTGACATGGAAAAGGACCTAGGAATTTTTGTGAACAGCGAACTAGGCTGTAGAAACCAGTGTCAGGCAGCTGCTGCCAAGGCTAATAAGATAATGGGTTGCATCAGAAGGGGCATAGATGCCGGTGATGAGAACATAGTCCTACCACTTTACACATCACTAGTCAGACCACACATGGAGGACTGTGTACAGTTCTGGGCTCCTGTGAACAAGGCAGACATAGCAAAGATGGAGAGGGTCCAGAGGAGGGCAACTAAAGCAATAACTGGAATGGGCGGACTATAAGTCCCAAAAAGATTATAAAAATTACGGTTATTCACTTTAGAAAAAAGACGACTGAGGGGAGATCTAATAACTATGTATAAATATATCAGGGGTCAGTACAGAGATCATCATCTGTGAGACTACGGACTCTTTACTGTAAGAGCAGTGAGATTATGGACTCTTTCCTGTAAGAGCAGTGAGACTATGGACTCTATACTGTAAGAGCAGTGAGACTATGGACTCTTTACTGTAAGAGCAGTGAGACTGTGGACTCTCTACTGTAAGAGCGGGGAGACTATGGACTCTTTACTGTAAGAGCAGTGAGATTATGGACTCTTTCCTGTAAGAGCAGTGAGACTATGGACTCTTTACTGTAAGAGCAGTGAGACTATGGACTCTTTACTGTAAGAGCAGTGAGACTGTTGACTCTCTACTGTAAGAGCGGGGAGACTATGGACTCTTTACTGTAAGAGCAGTGAGACTATGGACTCTTTCCTGTAAGAGCAGTGAGATTATGGACTCTTTACTGTAAGAGCAGTGAGACTATGGACTCTTTACTGTAAGAGCAGTGAGACTATGGAGTCTTTACTGTAAGAGCAGTGAGACTATGGACTCTTTACTGTAATAGCAGTGAGACTATGGACTCTATACTGTAAGAGCAGTGAGACTATGGACTCTTTCCTGTAAGAGCAGTGCAGAAGAAGAAAGAAGATGAACCTTTGGATGGCGCTGTCAGCAGGAGTCAGAAGCAGGTAGGTATTGATAACACAATACTTTTTTTATTTTCGGTCAACGCGTTTCAGGGGCGGAGAGCCCCCTTCATCAGGACAATATACAATATAAAATAGCATTCACATGTGGCGGTTATTTAAACTGAAAAAAGGCGCGTGAGGCCAAACAGGGGTGGAGCAAGGGGAGGGGGGGGGCGGGGAGTGGGTGTGTATGTAAAACTATAGCGAGTTGTCGACGGGCACTCCGCTGTTTACTGATCCTTTAAACATATATATGGAATGAACCCGATGTGTTTTTTGGAACGAGAAAATAGAGTGGTTATATATTAGGTTGCTCTGGGATATAGCAATGCTGTAATGGTTAAAGATTGGGCCGTATTTAGATTGCTTGAGGACGGATCTGTATAGTGTTAATGATTTTTATTATAATTTTTGGGGGAGAGAAGACTGGGCATGAAATGGTATAAAACATGGTGGTTGTATTGGTAGTAAAATATATATATATATATATATATACATGTATATACATGATAGGAAACCTACAACCCAAAAATATACATATATATATATATATACACATACACACAAAAGCATACACATAAAATTATACATATTAGTATATAGAAAATGCAACAACATATATATATATAGAAAGAGGATAAAATTATATATGAAAAGGAGATAAAAAGGAGATAAAATTATATATATGATAGTATACATCTTATGTCAAAATAAATGGATAAAATGTAATAAATGGTACAGGGGGTGGTGTAAAGCATGGTGGTTAATATTGATTGGAGATAAAAACATATAAAAATGTGTATCTTAATAAATTAATAGAATTATATTATATATTACTATATATATGTGTATGTGTACAACCACATACACAAAAATTTATACACATATATACTTCAGCACATACACAGAATTGTCACATGATTTTTATGAATATATACTGCTGTATATAAAAATACATATATTGGTAGATAGAGGAGGAGGGGGGGGAGGAGGTTGTTGGCTGATTTAAAAAAAAAAAAAAAAAAAAAAGTTAGTGGGTAGAGGATTTTGTTGTAGTTGGATGGGGGAAAGTAATATCAGGAGATTAACCTGATTGTAATCCGAGGGAAAAAGGGAATTGGCTACTGATACAATGTTGTGGTTATTTCATAGGGCTGTATCGATTGTCCAACATGGACACAGTTTCACCTATGTAGCTAGCAGGGATTTTCTAGGCAGTAATGAGGGACTGCAGATGTTTGTTACATAAAGATAGAATTGGGGATGTGAACCTGAGGCCACCCTTAACCCCGGTTGATTACAACATTCAGAGAGAAGTATAAATATAGTAA
Source organism: Bufo bufo (assembly GCF_905171765.1). Classification (NCBI taxonomy): domain Eukaryota; kingdom Metazoa; phylum Chordata; class Amphibia; order Anura; family Bufonidae; genus Bufo; species Bufo bufo. Next base: position 701,826,157 of record NC_053391.1, on the reverse strand, counting down.
CCTAAAGTATTGTAAAGTGTTCAGTTATATGGGCCCCTCGTGTAGGAGAATCTTTTGATATTTAGGGTGGACTACCAGGCGACGAGAGGATGTCCTTTGAAAAAGTTTATACTAAAGGATGGTCTCATTTATTTCATTCAGCCCTTGGGGCGCAAGCGTATCTAATTGGTACATCCAATAGACTTCTCGTCGCTGTAATGTACTGAACCGATTGTATGGGTTTTCTGGAATGTAATCTATTGGTGTGATCTTGATAGGATGTTTTTCTTTATCTGATGTGGAGGCACAATGTCTGGAGAGGCTATGTTTTTGGTAATGTTTTCGGATGTTGTGCCTATGTTGATTTAGCCTGCAATGTAACTCCTGGGTGGTGCGGCCTATGTATTGAAGCCCGCAGCTACACTCGATTAAATAAATTACATAGCTAGACTGGCATGTCAGATGGTGCTTTATCATAAAGGTCGTCCCATTCTTATTGGACGAAAAATGTGTACGTTTATTAGTTATGGTTTTGCAGCATAGGCACCGACTCTTTCCACATTTGTAGCTGCCTAGTTTTTTGGGTGGTAACTGTGGTCCAGCCGAACTGGCTTTCTTATGTTGTTTCGGCTTGCTAGGGGCAAGTAAGTTCTTAACCGTCGGGGCTCTCCTGTAGATCATTCTAGGCTTAGGGAGCAGGTGTTTCGCAAGGTATGGATCCTGTAGTAGGATATGCCAGTATTTTGAAAAAATTGTACAGGATCCATACCTTGCGAAACACCTGCCCCCTAAGCCTAGAATGATCTACAGGAGAGCCCCGACGGTTAAGAACTTACTTGCCCCTAGCAAGCCGAAACAACATAAGAAAGCCAGTTCGGCTGGACCACAGTTACCACCCAAAAAACTAGGCAGCTACAAATGTGGAAAGAGTCGGTGCCTATGCTGCAAAACCATAACTAATAAACGTACACATTTTTCGTCCAATAAGAATGGGACGACCTTTATGATAAAGCACCATCTGACATGCCAGTCTAGCTATGTAATTTATTTAATCGAGTGTAGCTGCGGGCTTCAATACATAGGCCGCACCACCCAGGAGTTACATTGCAGGCTAAATCAACATAGGCACAACATCCGAAAACATTACCAAAAACATAGCCTCTCCAGACATTGTGCCTCCACATCAGATAAAGAAAAACATCCTATCAAGATCACACCAATAGATTACATTCCAGAAAACCCATACAATCGGTTCAGTACATTACAGCGACGAGAAGTCTATTGGATGTACCAATTAGATACGCTTGCGCCCCAAGGGCTGAATGAAATAAATGAGACCATCCTTTAGTATAAACTTTTTCAAAGGACATCCTCTCGTCGCCTGGTAGTCCACCCTAAATATCAAAAGATTCTCCTACACGAGGGGCCCATATAACTGAACACTTTACAATACTTTAGGTTACTATATTTATACTTCTCTCTGAATGTTGTAATCAACCGGGGTTAAGGGTGGCCTCAGGTTCACATCCCCAATTCTATCTTTATGTAACAAACATCTGCAGTCCCTCATTACTGCCTAGAAAATCCCTGCTAGCTACATAGGTGAAACTGTGTCCATGTTGGACAATCGATACAGCCCTATGAAATAACCACAACATTGTATCAGTAGCCAATTCCCTTTTTCCCTCGGATTACAATCAGGTTAATCTCCTGATATTACTTTCCCCCATCCAACTACAACAAAATCCTCTACCCACTAACTTTTTTTTTTTTTTTTTTTTTTTTTTAAATCAGCCAACAACCTCCTCCCCCCCCTCCTCCTCTATCTACCAATATATGTATTTTTATATACAGCAGTATATATTCATAAAAATCATGTGACAATTCTGTGTATGTGCTGAAGTATATATGTGTATAAATTTTTGTGTATGTGGTTGTACACATACACATATATATAGTAATATATAATATAATTCTATTAATTTATTAAGATACACATTTTTATATGTTTTTATCTCCAATCAATATTAACCACCATGCTTTACACCACCCCCTGTACCATTTATTACATTTTATCCATTTATTTTGACATAAGATGTATACTATCATATATATAATTTTATCTCCTTTTTATCTCCTTTTCATATATAATTTTATCCTCTTTCTATATATATATATGTTGTTGCATTTTCTATATACTAATATGTATAATTTTATGTGTATGCTTTTGTGTGTATGTGTATATATATATATATATGTATATTTTTGGGTTGTAGGTTTCCTATCATGTATATACATGTATATATATATATATATATATATTTTACTACCAATACAACCACCATGTTTTATACCATTTCATGCCCAGTCTTCTCTCCCCCAAAAATTATAATAAAAATCATTAACACTATACAGATCCGTCCTCAAGCAATCTAAATACGGCCCAATCTTTAACCATTACAGCATTGCTATATCCCAGAGCAACCTAATATATAACCACTCTATTTTCTCGTTCCAAAAAACACATCGGGTTCATTCCATATATATGTTTAAAGGATCAGTAAACAGCGGAGTGCCCGTCGACAACTCGCTATAGTTTTACATACACACCCACTCCCCGCCCCCCCCTCCCCTTGCTCCACCCCTGTTTGGCCTCACGCGCCTTTTTTCAGTTTAAATAACCGCCACATGTGAATGCTATTTTATATTGTATATTGTCCTGATGAAGGGGGCTCTCCGCCCCTGAAACGCGTTGACCGAAAATAAAAAAAGTATTGTGTTATCAATACCTACCTGCTTCTGACTCCTGCTGACAGCGCCATCCAAAGGTTCATCTTCTTTCTTCTTCTGCAACTCACTTCTCCCCGACGAATGCTTCCAAGGCACGGGGCTGGAACCTAGGCAGCAGCGCAGGCACCCCGCACGCTGATCGGGAAAATCAGCACATGCTCCATATAGGTGTTGTGACTCTTCACAACATCTTCTGGTAAGAGTTTTTTTTTTATTTATCTCTTGCACCTACTATTAGACAATACCACACATGAGGCGCTGCCTCCTATCTCGCTTTTATCTGTAAGATCAGTGAGACTATGGACTCTTTACTGTAAGAGCAGTGAGACTATGGACTCTTTACTGTAAGAGCGGTGAGACTATGGACTCTTTACTGTAAGAGCAGTGAGACTGTGGACTCTTTACTGTAAGAGCAGTGAGACTATGGACTCTTTACTGTAAGAGCAGTGAGACTATGGACTCTTTACTGTAAGAGCAGTGAGACTATGGACTCTATACTGTAAGAGCAGTGAGACTATGGACTCTACTGTAAGAGCAGTGAGACTATGGACTCTTTACTGTAAGAGCAGTGAGACTATGGACTCTATACTGTAAGAGCAGTGAGACTATGGACTCTTTACTGTAAGAGCAGTGAGATTATGGACTCTTTACTGTAAGAGGAGTGAGACTATGGAACTCTCTGCCTGAGGAGGTGGTGATTAGTGTTGATTGTGAATATTCTAATCGCAAATTTTTATCGTGAATATCGGCACTTCGAGATTTCGCGAAGATATAGAATATAGTGCTATATCTTTGTAATCTCGAATATTCTAGATTATTTTTCATCAGTACCCTCCCTTCTTGCTTGTGGGCCAATGAGAAGGCTGCATTATGTTTGTGAGAGCCTAGCAACATCCCTAGCAACCGATAGGAAAGTTGCCTCCCCCTTTACTATATAAGAAACTCCCCAGCAGCAGTGATGAGCGGCAGGGGCAATATTCAAATTTGCGATATTTCACGAATATTTGGGTGAATATTTGTCATATATTCGCAAATTCGAGATAATTTTCTTGACCCCAAAAAATTGGCAATGTAATATTCACGTAATGCGTGCGAAATACAGGTGTGGGTCAGTTTTGCTACATTTTCCAAGCTGCTAGAAGTTTCTACTGAGACTGGAGACAATGGTCGGCACGGCAGAACATTAAAAATGGCTTTATATGCAGATAGAGTGCTCCAATATATTCCCGGTTGCGCCAATCGGCACTAACAATGCAAATATTTTGGTGCAATACGTAAAACATCACATTTTAGCTGGTCTGCATGTATGGACAGCAGAACCTATTACACTACCTAACACCCTGCTCTGCAACAGCTCCACTATATCAGGATATAACCTACTGTAACGGTCGCGTACACACACACACAGGGGGAGGGAAGTGACCACTGCGCTCCACCCTTACCCCTGGCCCTGCCTACTTGCCTCGCGAGTCCTAATGACAGGGGACAACTGGACGACAATCCCTAACTTGGAATAAGTGCAGGGATGACAGACAGACAAACAACAGGACGTGAACGGTCCGAGTCAATACCAGGAAAGCTACAAAGTACAAATGGAGCAAGCAGAGAATTGTCAGGAGAAGCCGGGGTCATAAATACCAGGAGAGACGTGAAGTACCAAAGGAGTCAGCAGAGGAACGTCAGGAGGTGGCCGGGGTCAGAATGCCAGGAGAGCAGCAAAGTGCACAAGGAGCAGGCAGAGGATCGTCAGAAATTCAGCAGGAGGTAAGTACGCCAGGAAAGACCAAATCACAGGTGGAACCTAAATTAACAGGCAACCTGTGGCCAGCAGGCTGCCTGTATTTATAGTGGGGAGTGAGGGTCATGTGACGTGGCCAGCGTCACATGACCGACAGACCAACCAGTCGAGCACCGAGTGATCAGCTCGGCGCTCTAGGCAGACTAGGAGCAGGGAGACACCCACCCTTCCTGACATCCACTATTTTAGACACCACATACTCGACAGCATCATTAACAAGAACCGGCGGAGGCGAGGCTTTTGATGGTACTACCGGTTCAAAATATTTTTTAAGTAGAGACTTATGGAACACATTATGAATGTGGAATGACTCGGGCAGCTCCAACCTAAAAGATACCGGGTTAATCACCTCCGTGATCTTATATGGTCCAATAAAACGAGGAGCAAACTTTTTAGAATCTACCTTAAGAGAGAGATTCTTGAAGGACAACCATACCTTATCCCCAACCTGAAAATTTACCCCCCTTGAACGTCTCCTATCGGCCTTGAGTTTCTGAGAACTTTGAGCCTTTTCTAAGTTCGATTGAACCCGGGCCCAAACTGTGCACAGTTCAGAGGAGAGCCTATCCGCCTCAGGGTTAGAGGAGGAGACGGATGACCCAGAATGAAAACGGGGATGGAAACCATGGTTACAAAAGAAAGGTGAAACCCCAGCAAAAGAATTTACACGGTTATTCAAAGCAAATTCAGCCAATGGAAGAAATTTCACCCATAATTGCTGGTCATCAGCAACATACGACCTCAAGAATTGTTCGACAGACTGATTAAGGCATTCAGTCTGCCCATTACTCTCAGGGTGGTAGGCAAAGGAAAAAGACAATGAAATTTTACATTTTTGACAGAAGGCCCTCCAGAATTTGGACACAAACTGCACACCCCTGTCAGAAACATTATTTTCCGGGATACCATGCAATCGAACAATTTCTTTCACAAAAATAGACGCCAGGGTCTTGGCATTCGGGAGTTTAGACAGAGGAATGAAATGAACCATCTTGCTAAACCTATCGACCACTACTCAAACTACAGTCTTACCCTCCGCCGGCAGTAGGTCAGTTATAAAGTCCAGGGTCTACTGGGAATGGGTAGGGGTCGTAGGTTACCAGCAGGGTGAGTCCTAGGTGTCTTGGACCTGGCACAAACCTCACAGGCTGACACGTAGGACTTGACATCCCTAGTTAGAGTGGGCCACCAATAAGATCTAGAAACCAGATCCTTAGTGCCCTCAACACCCGGATGTCCACAAAAGGCAGAATCGTGACACTCACCCAACAGCTGGAGACGAAATTGTAGGGGAACAAACAACAGTAGGTTGAAAAGCCTGGAAGCTCCGAGATAATGCGTCCGCCTTCACATTTTTACTTCCCGGCCTGAACGTGATAAAAAAATAAAAACGAGTAAAAAACAGAGCCCATCTGGCTTGACGGGGATTCAACCTCTTAGCAGACTCGAGAAACATAAGGTTTTTATGGTCAGTGACAACAGTTACACAATGCCTTGCCCCCTCCAGAAAATGCCTCCACTCCTCAAATGCCCATTTAATGGCCAGCAGCTCCCTATTCCCTATGTCGTAGTTTCTCTCCGTGGGAGAGAATTTCCTGGAGAAGAAGGCACATGGTCTCAGATTAGTGAGGCTGGCAGGACCTTGTGAAAGGACTGCTCTTGCGCCGTCCTCGGACGCATCAACCTCCACAATAAAAGGTTTCTCCTGATCAGGCTGGATCAGAATGGGAGCGCTACTGAATGCCTTTTTTAATTTTTCAAATGAAGAAATGGCCTCAGTAGACCAATTCTCCAAATCCGCCCCTTTCTTAGTAAGGTCGGTCAACGGTTTAGCAATTACGGAAAAATTCATAATAAATTTACGATAGTAATTGGCGAAACCTAAGAACCGTTGTAAGGCCTTTAAGGATGAAGGTCTTACCCATTCCTTAATTGCTAGTACCTTACCAGGATCCATCTTGAAGGCGTGAGGAGTCAGAACATGCCCTAGAAACAGAATCTCCTGTACACCAAAGACACATTTCTCTTGTTTAGCGGATAGCTGATTCTCCCTCAACACCTCTAATACTTGTTTAACATGAGACAAATGGGATTCGAAGTCAGGAGAGAATATCAAAATGTCGTCAAGATAGACAATAACAAATTTACCTAAGAACTCCCTAAGAATGTCATTCATGAAGTTTTGGAACACAGCTGGGGCATTGCTGAGTCCAAAAGGCATCACCTGATATTCAAAGTGTCCTACCGGAGTATTGAACGCCGTCTTCCATTCGTCTCCCTCCTTGATTCGGATTAGATTGTATGCCCCTTTCTGGTCAATTTTGGAAAACCAGGTTGCCCCCAGAACCTGGTTAAATAAATCCGGAATCAATGGGAGGGAGTATCTATTCTGGACAGTGATTTTATTTAATCTCCGGTAATCGATACATGGCCTAAGACCACCATCTTTTTTCTTAACGAAGAAAAACCCCGCCCCCATAGGAGAGACAGAAGGTCTAATATGCCCTTTACCAAGGCTCTCCTTAATATAATCTTCCATGGCCTTGCGTTCGGGCATAGAAAGATTATAAATTCGTCCTTTAGGAAACTTGGCCCCTTCTACTAGCTTTATGGTACAATCATAAGGTCTATGGGGGGGTAGAACCTCTGGGGTTGGTGATGAGAATACATCAGAATATTCTTTAACAACAGTGGGTAAAGTATCAGACTTTACTGAGACCCCAGCCTGTACCACGGACAGGCACGAGTCACACTTAGGCCCCCATCTCACCAACTCCCCATTGGACCAATCTATAGTGGGGTTATGTAGTCGGAGCCAAGGTAACCCTAGTACCACCTCAGCCTGTAGGTTCTCCAGGACTAGAAGCGAACATCTCTCTGAGTGGCACACACCCACGGTTAGAGAAATCTCTGAGGTACATAAGCTCACCGTACCACCAATAAGAGGAGTAGCATCAATAGCCATGACATGGATAGGAGTTGGTAAGGTAAACATAGGAATACCTAATCTTACAGCATACTCAGAGTAAATAAAGCTAGCCGCTGAGCCAGAATCAATAAAGGCCTTACCCGGCCATTTATCTACTCCCAGAGAAATCGTAATGGGTACCGAAAGCTTACATTTAGAAAATTCAGGGTGTACCTGGTCTTTAGGTTGCCTTGCCTTAGGAGACTTGACAGATAGGACCTTCTTAGGACACTGGTTGATCCAATGGTCAGGATCTCCACAGTAAAAGCATTCTCCACGTCTGCGGCAAAGATTCCCTCGGGTCATGCCAACCTGCATGGGTTCCTCGGTGGAGACCTCAGCATTGTCTCTGGGATAGGCCTCTGGCTGGACCACCATCTGGGAAGAGAACTGTTGTTCCTGTCGTCTCTCTCTAACCCGTCGGTCAAGTCGGACAACAAGGGTCATCATCTCCTCTAAGGTCTCTGGAAGTTGATAACTGACCAGAAGATCCTTTAATTTATCAGACAGACCTGACCTGAACTGACTCTTTAGGGCTGGTTCGTTCCATCCTGAGGGGACACACCACCTTCTGAATTGGGTGCAATAATCCTCCGCTGGTAAATTGCCCTGAACCAGTGCCTTTAGAGCCGTCTCGGCTACTAGAGCCCTGTCTGGTTCATCATAGAGGGTACCCAGGGCCTGAAAGAACCCCTCCACAGAATATAAACAACTGGCGCCAGCAGGTAAAGAGAACGCCCAGTCCTGGGGATCACCCTGTAATCGGGAAATGATAATGCCCATGCGTTGACTCTCGGGGCCAGAGGACACGGGGCGCAAATGGAAGTAACGTTTGCAACTCTCCTTAAAAGAGAGAAACCTCTTCCGGTCTCCAGAAAAGGGTTCTGGGAGCTTAATCTGGGGCTCAAAATGCGGACTGGAGGCCTGAGGAGTGGAAGAACCTTGCCCTAACTCAACTGAGTTTTTCCCCTAACTCCTGCACCCTCTGCATCAGATTAGAGACATGGTCAGTCAGGGTCACCAGAGGATTCATAGTACAGTGGTTATTGGGCCTGTTAATCTGTAACCGTCGCGTACACACACACACAGGGGGAAGGGAAGTGACCACTGCGCTCCACCCTTACCCCTGGCCCTGCCTACTTGCCTCGCGAGTCCTAATGACAGGGGACAACTGGACGGCAATCCCTAACTTGGAATAAGTGCAGCAAGCAACAGGACGTGAACGGACCGAGTCAATACCAGGAAAGCTACAAAGTACAAAGGGAGCAAGCAGAGAATTGTCAGGAGAAGCCGGGGTCATAAATACCAGGAGAGACGTGAAGTACCAAAGGAGTCAGCAGAGGATCGTCAGGAGGAGGCCGGGGTCAGAATACCAGGAGAGCAGCAAAGTACACAAGGAGCAGGCAGAGGATGGTCAGGAATTCAGCAGCAGGTAAGTACGCCAGTAAAGACCAAATCACAGGTGGAACCTAAATTAACAGGCAACCTGTGGCTAGCAGGCTGCCTGTATTTATAGTGGGGAGTGAGGGTCATGTGAGGTGGTTGGCGTCACATGACCGACAGACCAACCAGTCGAGCACCGAGTGATCAGCTCGGCGCTCAAGGCAGACTTGGAGCAGGGAGCCACCCAGCTAGTAACGCCGCCCTGGGAATGAGGTCAAACACAGATCCTCATTCCCGATGCTAAGCAGCAGGTCTGCGGGTAATGGGGGACCGAGTGCACCTTCGGAACCCCGTTACACCTACACTGACTATCTCCCACTCACTATCTGTATTATCAGCTAACTATCTATCTAATGTAATAAGTGGAAAGCACAGAGCACAGCAATGTCACTGCTCTCTCTCTCTCAGAACTGCAAAAAACTGCAGAAAATGGCTGCTGGGGAGACAAATTAAAATCATTGCATGCAATAAATCATGGCTGTGTGGACCGAATAAGTACCACACGCCACCCTGACTCTACCACAAGACCATAAGCATAATCCCACATAAGTAAGCAAAAAGTAAGATTCAGTTAAAGTTCATGAAATCCATCAACATGAATGATGTAAGTATAATACTTATCATGTAGCATGGTGGGAGTATGCGTGGTGGACAGGGAAGAAAGCCCAACGCGCATCGCCAGGCTCTGCTGGCTTCCTCAGGGGAGCCTGTTTGTGTATCACATATGAGCTCATATATATATACATGGTCATAATGAAATAATAGTAGTCACCTGTGGTGTGGGCGTACATATGGTCTATTGGAGGGACCTTCCGGGAAGAGGAGGTACTGGTCGTTGGTACGGGCTCGGCGCAGAGACAGAGATGCGCGCCGAAACGAGCGGCGGGCGGAATGGGCCAGCGCCTGCTGCATTCCATCAAGCAGAAGCAGCGTGACGCTCTGGGCCAAAGCGTGTGCTGCGTTCCACAGACCGGAAGCAGCGTCACGCAGTGAAGGCTCTACATGTAAGCAAGAGAACCCGTTTGAGCGAGAGGACAAAGGGGGAGGGGAACAGACAAAGTATAGGACACAATAACATGAATAAATACCATATGAGGGGGCGAATGATAAGCATGGACCCTTATATATATACATATTGAACCTGTAATCATGAAAATATCACCCAAAAAAAGAGTGGATAAGGTATACATTCATAGTATATACAGAATCCACATATATAAAGTGCAAAAAGCAAAATTATACGTGAAAAAAAAAAAAAAAAACATCTAATGAATTACATGATAAATCAATATACGCCACAGTAACCATGATTAGTGTCTATAAGAAACCTGTATTAAAACCCCTCTCTTTTAAATCACTATCAATTGTGTCTATTATTTTATACATTATTTGTTAATCTACATAATTTATATTTTTTATTATTAATTAAGTTAATTATACTTCCTTATTTTTAATTTTTCGATTTTATATTGTTTATTATTTATTATTATTATTTATAAATTAAATCTATATTTTTTTATATTATTTCTTTTTTATCTTTTATATTTTTCTGTTAAAAAAAAATAGAGGTCATAGAGGACCATCCCCTTAACTGTGACCTCCACAGAATTCTGCTCCCTTAACAGTGTCATCCACAGCGCCCTGCCCCTTTAAAGCTGACCTACAGCAGTGAAGAAAAATGTCTGAGTTGTTATGGAAACATCGTGTAAAACTGTGTGTATGTGGAGACTAAGGGCCTGCAAGCTTCTACTGGCTGATAAGAGACATGTGACCATGTGTATGGCAGTTGGCATATGAGAAGAAAGACCTGCAGGCTTCTATTGGTTAATGCAGGTCAAGTGATAGAGAGCTGAGACCCATCTAAAAACCTTCCCGGACACCTGATGTACCTGTGTGCCAAATTTCGTGATTGTAAATGCGACGGTGTGGATTCCTTTAGCGGACATACACACACACATACACTCAGCTTTATATATTAGATGTTACCCAGCTATTGTACTACGGCGCAGTTTGTGTGACCTCTTTGCTATTTCCTAATGTTTTGGGGCCTCCACAAACCCAAAAAATAAAAAATTAAAATGAAATGAAAAAAATAAAAATAAAAATAAATAAATACAATAAGGTTGGTAACCTCCTTCGCCTGCACCACCACGTCATCCTCCTCCTCCACTAGGACCTCCGCCTCCAGGCTCCAGATTGTTATGTCTTATATTGGCAGAGTAGAGAAGTATACCGGGCGCACCCAGCCATCGTTATACTGCAGCGCAGTTTTTGCTTTCTCTTTGCCATCTCCCAATGTTTGGTGGTCGACAGTTACCAACCCCCCAAAAAAATAAAAAAATAAAATTAAGAATACTAATAAGTAGTGATGAGCGGCAGGGGCAATATTCGAATTTGCAATATTTTGTGAATATTTTGTAGAATATTCATCATATCTGGGCCTTCTCATTGGCCCACAAGCTAGAAGCAGGAAGGGATGATCACCTGATGTGTACTGGGTTAAAAAAAACAAGCAAAAAAAACCCACGAATATTAATCATTTCAAATATATAGCACTATATTCTAAATAGTCGCAAATTCTCGAAGTGCCGATATTCGTGATAAAAATGTGCTTTCGAATATTCGCGCTCAACACTATTAATAAGACGACCCATTTTGAATCCATCCAAATGGGAGAGGAATTTCTTCTGTGTAGCGTGTCTTTGAAAGTCATGAATTTTTTTTAAAAAAATCCTTCTGTTGTAGGAGAGGAAATTCCTCTGTGGATGTGTCTGTGCCCTTTTGGCATCCGTCTTACTGTAGTGGGAGAAAGATTATTTTAATATATAGTCCCCAGATAGGTGACACGTGAGATCTATGACTGAGACAACATTTTTTACCCAGTTTCAACCCAGGACATACAAGCACCAAACTGTCACGCCGTGGCCCTTAGCAACCGGACACGGAACTGGCAGACACATAGAAAAAAAAAAAAAGAGTGTTGGCTTCCTCCCCCGCCTGTTCCACCTACAACTCTATGTCCACAGCCTCTTCACCTTCCTACGACATTTAGACCTCCACCTCTTGGTTCAAGATATAAATTTTTTATTTTTATGTATTTTATGTTATTTTAAGTCACTTCCCTATCCACTTTTGTTTGCAGAGCAATCATACTGCTTTTACGCCCACTTTGGAGCCTTTTGCAGCCCTCTAGCCCTTTTTATTCGTTTTTTAGAGCCATTTTAGTTCCCCAAAGCTCGGGTCCCCATTGACTTCAATAGGGTTCATTGTTCGGAACCTAAATTGAACTTCAAAAAGAAGTTCGGCCAAACCCCTCGAACCCAGACATCCAGCGGTCCACTCATCCCTACTTAAAACCAAAAGTATTGCACTTACAGAACTTATGTAGACCATAGAAGATATCAGCCTTTGTGGACACCACTTGGCTTGATTAGAGACGAGCGAATCGAAGCTGACAAAGCGGAATTCGTTCTGAATTACAGGAAAAATGTGATTTGCCTAGAAGCCGAATTTCCTCGTGCTTCGTGTCAGCGAATCGATTTAATCGGAAATAGTAAAAAAACAAAAAAATTTAGACTTACCTCCATTATTTGCTTGCAACAGGCCGCCACCCTCCATCTTGCTTGAAGATCTCGGCTGAAATCCCGTGTGGCGTGAGATTACATCATCACGCCGGCCTGTGTGATGACGTCATATGTCACCATGCCAGCCGGCGTGATGACGCAATATCGCACCACATGGGATTTCGGCTGAGATCTTTAAGCAAGATGGCGGCGGCCGGCCGGTCGCGAGGAAATGGAGGAGGTGTTTGATTAAATTTTTTTATTTTTTTATAAACAATTTTATTGATTTTTAGTCTATAAATCAATGGTTAAAGGATACAAATATAATTCAGAGAGTAACGCAAAAACAAATGCAATCGCACTCTGCAACCAGCACTCGGCCCTGCCTCTATGCTGGATGTTGAATGAGGCATTGGTGTACATTTTGGCCAAAGTGTAATAAGCCACTCACCACGTCAAGATCGCCTCCATGAGTGGTCCCTAACACTAGTTCCTACCTGTTATGGGCCATGACAGCCACACAAAGTCCAGGGAACGTAGGTACAGCATGCATGCCAAGCACACTCTGCTTTTAACCCCGTCCGGTGCCATTACAGCTTTCATCGGATCCAGGGATGCAAGTACCAACATGCACGCTGAGCCCACCATATACTTCTCCTGGAGCCAAATGGCTAATGGTAGGTTCTATATAAGCAGACTCAGTTTTATACTGACTTTAAAACCAGCCTCCAGGACAGACTGACTGGTCAGGTGTGCATGACTCAAAGGAGATCGCCACGCCTCCAATATATACTACAAAGAAAAAAATGTGGGGGATTCAGTCAGCACAACCCTGTTTGCAGGTGCACATTGCTATGGCGAAATACAGATACAAACGCAAAAACAAATGCAATCGCACTCTGCAACCAGCATTCTGCCCTGCCTCTATGCTGGATGTTGAATGGGGCATTGGTGTACATTTTGACCAAAGCGTAATAAGCCACTCACCCCATCAAGGTCGCCTCCATGAGTGGTCCCTAACACTAGTTCCTACCTGTTATGGGCCATGACAGCCACACAAAGTCCAGGGAACGTAGGTACAGCATGCACACCAAGCACACTCTGCTTTTAACCCCGTCCGGTGCCATTACAGCTTTCATCGGAACCAGGGATGCAAGTACCAACATGCATGCTGAGCCCACTATATACTTCTCCTGGAGCCAAATGGCTACTGGTAGGTGCTATATAAGCAGACTCAGTTTTGTTATGGCCCATAACAGGTAGGAACTAGTGTTAGGGACCACTCATGGAGGCGACCTTGACGTGGTGAGTGGCTTATTACGCTTTGGTCAAAATGTACACCAATGCCCCATTCAACATCCAGCATAGAGGCAGGGCAGAATGCTGGTTGCAGAGTGCGATTGCATTTGTTTTTGCGTTTGTATCTGTATTTCGCCATAGCGATGTGCACCTGCAAACAGGGTTGTGCTGACTGAATCCCCCACATTTTTTTCTTTGTAGTATATATTGGAGGCGTGGCGATCTCCTTGGAGTCAAGCACACCTGACCAGTCAATCTGCCCTGTAGGCTGGTTTTAAAGTCAGTATAAAACTGAGTCTACTTATATAGCACCTGCCAGTAGCCATTTGGCTCCAGGAGAAGTATATAGTGAGCTCAGCATGCATGTTGGTACTTGCATCCCTGGATCCGATGAAAGCTGTAATGGCACCGGACGGGGTTAAAAGCAGAGTGTGCCTGGCGTGCAAGCTGTACCTGTGCTCCCTGGACTTTGTGTGGCTGTCATGGCCCATAACAGGTAGGTACTAGTGTTAGGGACCACTCATGGAGGCGACCTTGACGTGGTGAGTGGCTTATTACGCTTTGGTCAAAATGTACACCAATGCCCCATTCAACATCCAGCATAGAGGCAGGGCCGAGTGCTGGTTGCAGAGTGCGATTGCATAATTCAGAGAGTATCTATTGTTTCCTGACGCAGCAGGGTGTATGACATTATAGATAGGCGACAGAATATGCATAAAGGCAATACAAGCATCAAATGCAATTAGTATATAATAAAACATTAATTCAATATCTAATTAATATCAAATGTGACATAGATCACCTAAGGAGGGGGAGGTCGATTATTTTCTAATTAAGAAAGCGGGTTGGAAGAAGGGAGGTTCTAGGCTATATATAAATTAAAGAGAAGTTTCTATATTTCTTCCAGGCGGACCAGGTAGAAAGAAATTTCTTTCTGGTTCCCAATTCCCAATTAGAAATCTCCTCAAGGCGGAAGATTTGGTCTACTCTGTTTCTCCATTGTTCAATGGAGGAAGTTTCAGAAGAGCGCCACTTAGTGGGAATCAAAAGACGAGCTGCTGATAACAGATAGGGTAATAATCCATTTTGTTTGTCAAACTTTGATATACCTAGTGTAAGGGATTAGGTAGCGGGGCTGTCGTCTCCTGGGTAGACAGGCACAGTTTAGCAGGCACACCGAAGCAGTTACAGTCCACACGGCAGGAACTTCATTTAACTGACCTCAGCCAGTTTTATTGTCAGGTTGAGGTACAGAACATAAAATATAACAAACAAAAATCCTAAGCCTGTCCGGCTCTAACTATACAGTATGAAACCTCCCTGACCAAGTGCCGGCCTAATACCAAGCACCCAAACAAAATAGCAAAGTCCGTACCTCTTGAAGTGCTCTCACAGGCTCCATGCAGGTAACCTGTTCCCAGGCTAAGAGAGCTGTGTCTGCATTCTCAGCCTTATATCAGGCTAGCACACCTGAGGAGTAATTACCTGACAGCCCAAAACCTGGACTGTCCGGATGGAGTGGGGCCCACCCTTCTCTCCCCACTCCAGCAACACAGGCCCTAAAAACAGGTTTCATGCAGACCCGAACATTGCAGAGACCTCTCCTGAACATTTCCCTGGTTGCTTTTAAATGACAGAAGTGAGGAATCTTGGGCACACATAGACCCCGTCCACTACTTCTCCAGACACTCTGTCACATATCCTCCCCCCCTGTTTCAGACCCGGGGCTGGAACACATCTGGACATCAGACAATGTACACGTGACAAGGCATCTGCATTTCCCATTTGGGTCCCTGGCCTGTGCTTTACGGTAAACTGGTACTCTTGCAGGGCTAAGAACCATCTTGTTACCCTCCTATTTTTTTCCTTATTCTCACACATCCATTTTAAGGGAGCATGATCCGTGACCAATTCAAAGTGACGGCCAAGCAAATAGTAGCGGAGTGCTTCCAGGGCCCATTTAATAGCGAGGCACTCTTTTTCCACAATTGCATATTTTTGCTCATGGTCATTAAGTTTCCTGCTCAGATACAGTACAGGGTGTTCTTCTCCATCCCGTACCTGTGACAGTACTGCCCCCAATCCCACCTCAGACGCATCCGTCTGTAGGACAAACCCTTTCTTAAAGTCTGGGGTTATCAGCACTGGCTGAGCGCACAGGAGGGTTTGAAATGATTTTTCCGCCTCTTGTGACCACTTGACCATGACAGAGTCTTTCCCTTTTGTCAGGTCCGTTAATGGGGCTGCAAGGGAAGCAAAATTAGGTATAAATCGCCGGTAATAGCCTGTAATCCCCAAGAAGGCACGGACTTGCTTCTTGTTTACCGGTTGAGGCCATCTTTGTATGGCTTCGATTTTGTTTAACTGGGGCTTTACTAGGCCTCGGCCTATGATATAACCTAGATACTTAGCATCTTCAAGACCAATGGCACATTTTTTGGGATTGGCTGTGAAGCCTGCCTCACACAGGGAATTGATAACCGCCTGCACCCTAGGTAGATGGGACTCCCAGTCTGGACTTTGGATGATGATGTCATCCAGATATGCGGCTGCGTACCGTCTGTGGGGTCTTAAAATCTTATCCATAACCCTCTGGAAGGTTGCAGGGGCTCCATGCAAACCAAACGGCAAGACCACATAATGAAACAACCCATCAGGAGTGGCAAAGGCAGTTTTCTCTTTGGCCTCATTTGTCAGGGGAATTTGTAAGTATCCCTTGGTTAGGTCTAGAGTGGTTATATACCTGGCATTTCCGAGCCTGTCAATGAGCTCATCAACACGGGGCATTGGGTAAGCATCAAACTTAGATATGGTGTTCAACTTCCGGAAGTCATTGCAAAACCTCCAGCTGCCATCTGGTTTGGGGATCAGAACTATAGGACTGGACCACTGGCTATGGGACTCTTCAATTCCCCCAAGTTCCAACATTTTCCTCACCTCTTCAGAGATAAGCCCTCTCCTGGCCTCTGGTATTCTGTAGGGTCGCAGCTTAACCCTTTTCCCTGGTTCTGTAATGATGTCATGTTTTATGACAGAGGTGCGACCTGGGATCTCTGAGAAAAAATCCCTATTCTTAAAGAGGAACCCCTGCACTTCTACCTTTTGTGTCTTGGCCAGGGAGTCGGGTACTGTTACCTCTGGCAACAGGGGCTTCCCAGAGCACCGCTGCTCTGGTGGGAAGGAGGTGTCAGCTGCCAGTGATAGTCGATCTTTCCACGGTTTTTTAAGATTGACGTGGTATATTTGCTCAGGCTTCCTCTTACCTGGTTGATGGATTTTATAATTTACCTCATTTACTTTCTCTATCACCTCAAAGGGGCCTTGCCACTTAGCCAGGAATTTACTCTCTACCGTAGGGATCAGTACCAGAACCCGGTCACCTGGCGCAAAGGTACGTACTCTGGCACTGCGGTTATACACCCTTTGTTGTGCCCCCTGAGCCTGGGCCATATGTTCTCGTACAATAGGCATCACCGCAGATATACGATCTTGCATTTGTGCCACATGTTCTATGGCACTTCTATAGGGGGTAGCTTCTTCTTCCCAAGTTTCTTTTGCTATATCTAACAGACCCCTAGGGTGGCGACCATATAGCAACTCAAATGGGGAGTAGCCTGTAGAGGACTGAGGCACTTCACGGATGGAAAACATAAGATAGGGGAGAAGGAAATCCCAGTTTTTTCCATCTTTGTCTACCACTTTTTTAAGCATGGCTTTTAGAGTTTTATTAAATCTCTCTACCAGTCCATCAGTCTGTGGATGGTAGACAGAGGTACGCAGCTGTTTAACTTTGAACAGTTTACATAACTCCTTCATGATGCGTGACATAAAGGGGGTGCCCTGATCTGTTAGGATCTCTTTTGGTAGTCCCACGCGACTGAACACCTGCACCAACTCTTTAGCTATGGCCTTGGATGATGTATTACGTAAGGGTATAGCTTCCGGGTAACGAGTAGCGTAGTCCATGATTACGAGAATATGTTGGTGGCCTCGAGCAGATCTTACAAGGGGCCCCACCAGATCCATGGCTATTCTCTCAAATGGTATCTCAATGATTGGTAGAGGTACCAGGGGACTACGATAGTGTGGCCTAGGAGCCGAAATTTGGCACTCGGGGCAGGTGTCGCAATAGTCTTTAACATCTTTATGGACCCCAGGCCAGAAGAACCTTTGAAGGACTCTGTCTGTAGTCTTTTCAGCTCCCAAATGCCCCCCCATAAGGTGACCATGAGCAATATCTAGTACCGTTCGTCGGTACACTTTAGGAACCACCAGTTGTTCCACCAGATCCTCTCCCCTTTTTACCACTTGGTACAATAAGTCATGTTTCACAGCCATATGCGGGAAACAAAGTCTGCCGTCCGGTTCCACCAGTTTACCATCAATAGACTTCACATTTTCCCTGGCTCTAGTAAGGGTGGGATCTTTTAATTGCTCAGCACCAAATTGCTCTTTCCGTACTGCCAGGTCTGGCAAATTGTCATTAACGGAGTCTTCCCTCTCTGGACTGCTCTGACCCTCTTCTATCCCATCACTATGGTCAGAGACCTCAGGCTCCCCCACCATGACAGACAAGGGAAACAATTCACCATCAAAAGAAGTCTCTCTTAAATACCCACACCTCTCGGTACCCAGTGGTAGGTCATCTCCTTCCTGGCAGGCATTTGAAAGTTTATGTTCCCATAGCTGCCAGAAATATGGGAAATCCCGCCCCATGATGACATCATGCATTAACCTAGGCACTAAACCAACCATAAATTTTCCTGCCCCGAACCGGGTATTTACATCTACCACAGCAGTGTGATAATTACGGGTGTCTCCATGTATGCAGGTTACCGCAATGGCTTTCGTTTGCCATTTCCTGGGGTTTACCAAATCCGTTTTTACTAGGGTGACCAGACTGCCTGAGTCCAACAAGGCACTCACATGTTTACCTTCCACCGTTATAACACACATTTGTTTCTCCCCCCCAGTATTTGATAAAGCCACACACGCAGGCTGAGCATACAGTGATAAACGGCGGTTTATATATGAGGCATCACATTGCATTGGTTCACCATACATTGGGCAATTGGCAACAACATGACCTGGCATTTGACATCTGAAACATTTTATTAAGTCCCTATTAAGTCTCTTATAGGCCACAGACCTCCCTGGCACGGCTTGCCAGCTTCTAGAGCCTGGGCCTCCAGTCTCTCCACTTGCACCCACAGATATATCACTTCTGCCAGCCCCCTTTTCCCTTAGAACAGTCTTACCAGGTAGTCCTTGAGATCTCCGCTGCAGGGCTGGGGGGCGCTGTGGCAGACTCAATAGCTCCTCTGCGGATGTGTACCTCTCCACCATCTCCACCATCTGGTCAGCATTCTTGGGGTCACCATGGCTCACCCACTTGCGCAAGGTAACGGGGAGGGCCCTTAAGTACCGGTCCATCACAACCCGTTCCACCATCTGAGGGCCTGTCAGGAACTCCGGCTGCAACCACTTCTTGGTCAGGTGTATGAGGTCGTGCATTTGGGAACGTGGAGGTTTATCCATACTGTAGTCCCAGTTGTGCACACGCTGTGCACGGACCGAAAGAGTAACACCAAGGCGTGTAAGGATCTCCTTTTTTAGCATAACATAGTCCATAGCATCATGATTCTCCAGGTCAAAATATGCCTTTTGGGGTTCTCCTGAAAGGAAGGGGGCCAACAATCCGGCCCACTGTGCCTTTGGCCAACCCTCTCGCTCGGCAGTCCTTTCGAAGGTGGTCAGGTAGGCCTCCACGTCATCTGCGGTTGTCATCTTTTGCAGAAAGTGACTAGCCCTTATGGCGGCATGAGGGGCCTCTGCCATACCTGGGACCCGTCCAGCGACACTGGTAAGTTGCTGCACCACAACTGCTAAGGTCTCTCGGTCTTTTCTTTGCGCCTCTTGTGCAGCCTCCAGTTGGGCCGTCAGCCTGCGGCTGGTTTCCTCAAGCGCCTTTTGCTGTACTAGGGTAGCCTCCCGCTGCACTCGGGTAGCCTCCTGTTGAGATGCAACAGCTTGCAACATAGCTTTAACCACATCCTCCATTTTCCAAGAGGCAGAAAACAGTCTTTGGTGCACAGCACAAAAATGGACTCTGTCCCTTTAAATGTTCAGTTTTTTTTTTTTTTTACTTTCTTATGCCAGAATTTGGTGTGCCCGCATCCTCCACCAAATGTAAGGGATTAGGTAGCGGGGCTGTCGTCTCCTGGGTAGACAGGCACAGTTTAGCAGGCACACCGAAGCAGTTACAGTCCACACGGCAGGAACTTCATTTAACTGACCTCAGCCAGTTTTATTGTCAGGTTGAGGTACAGAACATAAAATATAACAAACAAAAATCCTAAGCCTGTCCGGCTCTAACTATACAGTATGAAACCTCCCTGACCAAGTGCCGGCCTAATACCAAGCACCCAAACAAAATAGCAAAGTCCGTACCTCTTGAAGTGCTCTCACAGGCTCCATGCAGGTAACCTGTTCCCAGGCTAAGAGAGCCGTGTCTGCATTCTCAGCCTTATATCAGGCTAACACACCTGAGGAGTAATTACCTGACAGCCCAAAACCTGGACTGTCCGGATGGAGTGGGGCCCACCCTTCTCTCCCCACTCCAGCAACACAGGCCCTAAAAACAGGTTTTATGCAGACCCGAACATTGCAGAGACCTCTCCTGAACATTTCCCTGGTTGCTTTTAAATGACAGAAGTGAGGAATCTTGGGCACACATAGACCCCGTCCACTACTTCTCCAGACACTGTCACACTAGAGATAAAAGGGCAATTTCAGGTGTGCAGGGGGAATTTGAGTTACAAATGTCATTACTTATTTGGAATATCTTTCTCCACCAAAGCGACAGAGGGAGGCAGCTCCACCAGACGTGAATAAAAATGCCCTTCTCTGAACCACATCTCCAGCACGTTTCAGGAACGTCGGGGTACAGGAGAGCTATTTTATCAGGGGTTTTGTACCATCTAGCCAAAATTTTATATCCGTTCTCTTGCACCCGGACGCACCTAGAGAGTTTATGCGGAGTAATTAGCAGTGAATTAATTTCTTTGTCCAAAAATTGTTTATTTAAGTCTTTCTCCCAATGACCTATGAAGACGGGTTTAACCCTTGTGGGGGGCTGGTTAAGCTTTTTGTAGTGAAAGGAGATTAATTTGGGGGGGTAGCAGGTAGTGGACAATAGGTTCTCAAACCAACTAGGGGAGTGGTTCTTAGGTGCAGACCTAGTATGTATGAGTAACTCATCTCTAAGAAATCTAAGAGTGAGAAAACTAGAGGGATGGATGTTGAAAGAGGAGGCTAGCTCTAGCTCAGAAGGAACACAGCCATCTCTGTCTAGAAGCTCCGTTATAGGGGTGGATGATGTTTTGAGTTGCGGAGGGGTTGAAGATCTAACCTCTATAGGGGCTAGGGAGTATAGATCTCTGATTTGAAGGAGGGAAGAGAGAGGGAAAAGATCCTTATGCATGGAAGAAAACCAATTCCATACTTTAATGGTAGAGCGTATCAAGGGGTTGGACATTAGAGGAAGGGGTGTAAGGGGTTTGCCTGATAACAAAAGAGGTTTAAGGGGCGAATTGAAGTTAGCATTTTCAATATGGAGCCAAATTTTATGGGGGGGGGGAGCGGATCCAATCGATTGCTCTACAAAGGTGGATGGCCTTCATGTATAACTCGGGGTCAGGCAGACCAATGCCCCCTAAACGTTTAGGTTTGATAAGGGTGGAGAGTGAAATCCTAGACTTTTTCCCCTCCCACAAGAACTGACGTATGAGTGTGTTTAGCTTTCTGAAAAAAGAGCGGGGAATTGTGATGGGTAGAACCGGGAGGAGGTAAGTAAGCCTAGCGATAACCAATGACATCACAATATTTTTCCTGCCAAACCAGGAGAGGTAATGTCCTTCCAAGGAGTCCAATTGAGCAGCTATAGATTGTAAAAGGGGAATATAATTCTATTGGAAGAGATCTGGTAGGTGAGCGTTAATTTTATTGCCCAAATATGTTATAAGTTGGGCAGTCCAATTAAATGGGGAGTTCGATTGGAGTTTTTTGATGGACGAAGGGGATAGTCCAGTGTGAAGAATTTGTGATTTGTGCGGGTTAATTTTAAAGTTGGATAGTGAGCTAAAGGTGTTCAATAGTAGGAGTATCTTGGGCATGGAGGTGATGGGGTTGGTGGTAAGAATTAGGAGGTCATCAGCAAAGGCGGCTAATTTACATTCTTGGGACCAAATTTTTATCCTTGGATGGAGTTTTCCTGTCTGAGGGCTTGCATAAGAGTTTCCATGATTAAGACAAAGATGAGGGGGTAGAGGGGACAACCTTGTCGTGTTCCGTTCTTAATCTGAAAGTTGGAGGATATATGGTTGTTCACTAGAACCGAGGAGGAAGCATTGTTATACATTGCAAAAATAGCATGAATATATGGGGCAGGGAAGTTAAATTTAAGTAGGGTGGGTTTGATGTAGGACCAATCAATACGGTCAAAAGCTTTTTCTGCGTCGGTGCCTAGGAGAACCAGAGGCAATTTTTTGTTTGAGGCATAGTAAAGGGCATCTAAAATTTTGGTAGTATTATCTTTTCCTTTTTTCCTTTTAACAAACCCCACCTGGTCAGGATGGATCAGGTCAGGGAGAATGGATTGTATTCTAATTGCGAGCATTTTCGCTAAGAGTTTTAAGTCAATATTCAGAAGGGAGATGGGCCGATAGTTGGCACATATAGTGGGATCTTTTCCCTCTTTGGGAATAATCGTAATCACTGCCCTTGTCATGTCTGAGGAAAGGGGGCAATTTTGTAGGGCTTGGTTACAAACACGAAGTAGATAAGGAGGTAACGTGGTTTGGAAGGTTGAGTAATTTTTTGGAGAGCATTTAAGGGCCGTGGTGAGTTCCGCAATGGTGAAAGGTTTTGAGAGGTCTTCTCTTTGGGAAGGGGTTAAAGATGGTAACTTTAGGGTGTCTAAAAAAGATTTGGGGTGTGGGTGTGCCTCCATGTTAGATTGGGGAGCAGTGGGGCGGGGGGGTAAATTGTAAAGGTCTTTATAGAAGAGACGGAATTGTTCAGCAATGGCCTCAGGAGAATAGAGTTGATGACCTTGGACCGATTTGATTGAGGTTACATATCTGGCGTTTTTTCTTCTTTTAATACGGTTCATCATAAATCTCAAGGCTTTATTGCCATGTGCGTAAAATGTATGTTGGGAAGAGAGGTAGTACTTGGCGGTTTTTCTGTTTAGTAAGTTTTTAAGCTCGGATCTAAGAGCCGAGAGATCAGATAACTGTTGAGGGTCAAGGGAATGTTTATGTAACCTTTCTAGGGTGTGTATGCGGTCTAATAAGGAGGAAAATTGTTTGTCAGCTAGTTTCTTTAAGTGGGAGCATTTTCTTATAAAAGGGCCTCGGATAAATGCTTTATGGGCAACCCATAGTATTTGCGGGGAGCTGTCTGGGGAGTCATTAGTCTTGAAGTACTGTTCTAGGAGGGAGGTGAAGTGGATTATATGACTATCGTCGCTCAATATGGACTCATTAAGTCTCCAACTGGAGGGCTTACCGGAACCAGGTTGTAGATGGAAGGAGCAAAAAATCGGAGAGTGGTCTAAAATGGTGATGCTTCCAATCTGAGGGTCTGAGGACTGATGCAGGAAGTCTTTGGGTACGAAGATATAGTCAATCCTACTATATGAATGACCTGGAGCAGAGTAAAAAGTGTAGTCAATAGCAGAAGGGTTCATGCATCTCCATATATCAATCATTCCCATTACATGTAATTTGGTTTTGAGTTTTTTCAAGAGTTTAACTGATACAGGAGACTTTTTAGACAATGTGTCTGTGGTAGGGTTTAAAGCAATGTTTAGGTCTCCTGCCAGGATTAGTATACCTTCCCTGACGGATTCTATCAAAGAAAGGACTTCTAGAAGCCATGGGACCTGATCATAGTTAGGGGCATAAATATTCACCAGGGTGAACATCTTATGGCCAATAAGCCCTTTCAGGATAATATATCTTCCCTCTGTGTCTGTAATATGGGAGGAATATTGGAATGGGACGTTTTTTCTAAAGCCAATGCTGACTCCCCTAGAGGCCGCGCCATCAGAACCGCTATGAAACCACTCAGGGAATCTAGAGTGGGAGAGGTCTGGATATTTCCCTTGTTTATAGTGGGTTTCCTGGAGGAAAATTACTGAGCAGTTTTCTTTCCATAGAATAGAAAAGATCTGGGATCTTTTAGAGGGCGATCTAAGTCCCTTCACATTGAAGGATGAAAGTTTGAAGTCTGTCATGAGAGACTAAATGGGGAGTGAAGTGAAGTGAAAAGTTGTTATGCTCGTCTCGTTTAATAGTGGGAGGGTGAAAATGATAGGCAGCCTCGAGGGGAGTCAGGGCCCAATATGTGACATTTTTAAAGCCATATAAATGGTACAGTAATACTCTTTGGCTGTTTCTTCTCTTCACCCGTTGTTGCTTTGGGGTGCCGGCTTTCTCCCAGGGTGTCATCCTCGGTAGGTCTGGTAGAGATGTTATATCTGAAACAGTGTCCCAGCAGGCGATATCCAAAGGCGGAATGTTTGTGGATGAAAATAATTATTTTAGATCTTCGTATGAGGAGATCCTGACGAATTTCCCGGAGTAGTTAAATGAAAGGCCAAAGGGGAAGGTCCATCTATATGGGATCCATTTTCCATGAAGGTGATCAGTGAGAGGTTTAAGTATTTTCCTCTTTTGGAGGATAACCGGGGCTAAATCCTGGTATATTGATATAGGGTTATCTCTGAAAGAGACGTTGTTTGAAGATCTTGCAGCCGTAAGGATTTTTTCCTTATCTACAAAGTTCAGAAAGCGACAGATAATGTCCCTGGGCGGTTTATTACTTTTTGGCTTTGGTCTGAGAGCTCTATGGGCTCTCTCGATTATAAGGCCTGAGGAATCTTCGCTTCCTTGGAGAGAGGATGCGATATATTTGATTGCAGGTATGATTTCTTCATTAGCCACCGATTCAGGTATCCCTCTAAATCGCAGATTATTTCTTCGGCTGTGGTTTTCTTGGTCTTCCATGTTCACATACAGGGTGTTAATATGTGTCTGGCAGATGGAGAGGGATTGAGCCATCGCTGCACTATGTTCAAGTGTGGCTGCCTGAGTAGTCTCCAGCGTTTCAACTCTGTGACCCACGTGTTGAATTTCCTGGGTCAGGACAGATATTTCCTGCTTCAGCGGGAGTAAGGCTTCAGCTAGTGCTTGTTTTATGAACCTTCTGGACACAGGTAAGGCTCGGGGAGATCCTATGTCGCCCGCATCACTTTCCCCCTCAGACTGACCTTCTTCTCCGCCGTCAGGAGCGCTGTCGTTCATCGGTGCCATTTTGGAATCTTTAACTCCTGGGCCTGCGGCTTGTTTTTTGAGAAATTTGGCCATCCCCGAGTTCGAGTTTATAGTTTTAGGAACGGCGCCCGGCTCAAGGGTTCTTTGTCCCCCGATTTTGACCATGATTCAGGTCTCTTTTGCTTGTGTATGCTAGAATCCCAGCAGGTCTGTGTGCGGAGCTCAGCAAGACGCGGCCATTCAGCTCCGGCACTAGCTCCGCCTGATAAAAAAAAATTTTATTATTAATTTTACACTCATGTATGAACGCGGCATCTGAGGGGTACAATGACGGGGCAGTGCTATCGCAGCAACTTGTTATTGCACCCACTACTTACAAAAAAATATGCGCTTCGCTGCGAAATAATTCCTCAGAAAGCAAATTTTTATTTTTTATTCGGCGAAGCAGTCGAATCTAATTTTCAATAAATTCGCTAGTCTTGATAGTCGTTGTGTTTGACATTTCCTGCATTGCAGTGTCCTATGTCTTTATATTGGATGCAGCTTATTTTAAGATGATTCTGGAGATGACAAGATCACTGGATTTTATACTAAACGATGACGAAATGCCACCTTCAATGAATTACAAAGATTGCTATGTTCAGCCATGTGTGTGAGAAATGTTCTATGGTCTGAAAAGAAACAATACCTCGGTGGATAAAGTGACCCCTATAATGGACCTTGTAGTGATGATATCACGAGAGCCTGGTCTCCTTAGATGAGTCCTGAACCCGAACTTCAGATTATCGGCACAATATTTTGTTTTGTTTTATCTAAACTAATGGCTGTACCAATCTAATACGCATGCAAAGTTGACTTTGTAAGCTTAATCCATCTCTAACGTCTCTAAATTTTGCACTTATAAATATTTTACTGATAAATCAGGTACAGATGTGAGTTTATTTGGAAAGACGGAATTTCATTCTCATTCCTGCACTGTTTTACTCTTGAGGCTAGAAGCAGCAGAGACTGGGAATCTAATAAGTCATGTCTATCAATGACAAAGAAGAAGATGGAGTTGGGTGAGGCAACTTCTCTATAGAATGGATGCACTAAAGCTCACCCTCTGTGCACTCTGGTCAAAAACATGTCTTCTGAGAAAAGTAACTGGTTCCATGCACCTTCCAGAGCCACATGCCCTTCGATATTGGGATTGTCACTTTGCTTTTGCACTTCTTCAGATTCTTAGATGTCTCTTTTTAACAGGAAGAGAACCTGATACATGGCTTCTGTTCACATTCCCATTTCAGATCTTATGACAGGTTCTCTTCTCAGTACTATTCATAACTTGTCCTACACATTAATGTTTCTTTATGATTTTCCAAATCTCCTCACAGATCATGTTTGTCCTAATTCCATAGACAAGAGGGTTGAGCATTGGTGGAATCAAGAGGTAGCTGTCAGAGAAGATAATGTGGATATAAGGAGGAATCTTCTCTCCATATCGATGGGATAAGAAAGATATTAAAGGCCATGCTGTAAAAGCTCAGGAACACACAGATATGAGGGGTACATGTGTTAAATGCTTTCAGACGAGTCTCTTTAGATGGAAGATGGAAGACGGCATTGAAGATCATGATATATGAAAAAAAGATGAAGAGCAAATCAACACCAACAACAGTGAAAGCCACGAATAGTCCATATATACTGTTCACCCGGATATCAGCAGCCGCGAGCTTCACCACCGCCATGTGCTCACAGTAGGAATGTGCAATGATGTTGGTCTTGAAAGCAGGAAACCTCCTGATCAAAACAAGACAAGGACTGACCAGAACAACTGCCCGGACCACAAACACAATGACCAGTCTGGTTATCAGTCTAATGGTTATTATGGAGTTATACCGGAGAGGCTTACATATAGAAATATAGTGGTCATACGCCATGGAAACCAAGAACCCCGATTCAATACCGGTGAAGCTGTGAATGAAGAACATCTGTAGAAGACACCCATTAAAGCTAATGGCTCTGCCATTAAACCAGAAGATAGACAAAATTTTTGGAGCAAAGCTTGTACAAAGAAGACCATCATTAAATGTCAACATGGTGAGGAATATAAACATAGGCTGGTGGAGTCTTGGAGATGTGAGGATGACAACCATCACCATGATGTTTCCCAGCAAAGCAAGTATATAGATGCTACAGAAAGGAATTGAGATCCAGATATGTTTATGTTCTAGTCCTGGAATACCAACCAGAAGGAAGTAGGTTGGATAGAAGGTTAAATTCATCATCTCCTGCAGGGTGTGGACTTCAAACATCACTTTCTGCTCTGGTCTCAGCTGTAGAAACCATGGGTGATCATGAGAAAGAGATAGAGTTAGATGAATCAATATTAGAGATGTGCAATCCGATTCAGATACCCAGGGAATCAGAATCTTATATGATTTGATTAGGATGAATTACCCAAAATGGCATCCAGCACTCGATAGGAACCTTACAACATCATATAAACATAATTAGCCCTACGGTAGCTCAAAGAATTACATAACCTATACCAATACGCCAATAACCCAGTGATTGTGAGACTTTTGCCTGGAATAAGATCCTTGTCGTCCAGTAGTTCGGGCCGGACAAGTGTGACCTCTGCGCCGGTGTCGCAGAAGCCCGTGGTGCACAGGTTGCCCACAGTAACAGCCTGTAGCTTGTCTGTGTTGCTCTTAGCACTCCCACTCACCAACAGCACGGCTGATGGGTTGCTGGCAGGCTTGCCAGGTGGCGCAGACTTTTTCTTCTCAGGACAGGCGTTGCTAAGATGTCCTGGCTTGCCGCACGCATAGCACGTGCGCACGTCTGTAGGTGCTGGCTTGATTCCGGCAGCTCCAGGTGCTGGTCGGTGGAAGCGTTGCTTTGCTGGGGATGAATATTTCTCTCTTCTCAAACGGGAGAAGGAATAGCCGTGTGGTTCAGGTGTCACCTTGGCAAGATATTCATCGGCTAATTCTGCGGCCTCGGCAGCTATTGCTGGCTTACACTCCTCCACATACTTCTTGATGTCTGGGTATTTGTGGCACATTTCATAGAACTGCTCTAGGACCATCAACTCAGGGCCGCCCGGGTGACAACTGTCGCTTCGTCAGCCCATCGATTGAAAAACCTGTATAGGTTGCTCGTCGCATCAGCAAAGGAGTCGGCAGGTCCCTTTTCCATGGACCTAAACTTCCTTCTGTAGACCTCTGGCGTCAACTGATATTTTTTAATAATAGCATCCTTAAGGCCCTGATAATCATTGTCCTTTTCAGGTGGTAATGCCGCATGGGCCTGCTGGGCTTTGCCCCTCAGCCCGGGTGTCAGGTACCTGGCCCATTGTGACTCAGGCAGTTTATAGTAACGACAGGTTTTCTCAAAAGACAGCAAGAAAACCTCAATTTCACAGTTCTCATCCATAACTGTAAATTTGGTCCTTGCCACTAGAGGTATCTCTCCGCCCACAGCGGGTCGATCTGACTGCTGATGCTGCAGCTTTGCCATCTCCAGTTCATGCCGTCGGGCAGCCTCACGCTCACGTTCTTTCCTCTCAGCCTCCCGCTCAGCACCGATGAAACTCAAGTACATCTCAGGACTGGACTGGCTTCATTTTTCCAGCATTGCTTGTAATCCAGTTGAGTGGATAAAAGAGGAATCCAGTCCAGGGCTGCTGTGCTGGAGCCGTCTCCCAGGCTCAGCACTGGTTCCCTCCTGCTGGGGCGTATCAGACACAGTTGTACTCAGAGGGGGTGATTCTTGACCCCTCAATGTACATAACTCCTGGATAAGGACAGTCTTATTCTTTCCATATACATCGATGCCTTTATGCTCGCACAGAATTATAACATCAGCCACGATCATGGAGTCATAATTCACTGATTCGGCCATCATTGCCAAACAAAAGATGGGACAGAACAACAAGAGAACGGGGAGGGTACTGTTCGTGAATTATCACTGTGCCTCGTCTTCCAGGTTTCAACCTTTAGTGCAAAGTTACATTCATAACTCATGCACTAATGTTCTAAGCATATAGAACATCCCGCAGCGGCCAACCAGTTGTCAAGAACGTACCTGTACGCAGACGGATACCACAGGTGACAAGGGGTGGCTAACTTCCGGTTAACCCTTTATAGATTCAATTCGGTATACTGCCACCACGTGTTTTTACGGCACACGAACCGACTACCGGTCACTCACCAGAGCAGGGAATGAACCAGGTGCCGCTTTCTCACCGATCGCAATCGTTCAGCCAAGCAACAATCAAAATGACCTTTCTCACACACAATGGTAACGTTACTCTCTTCAGAGACAGGATTCCTTAATTCCTTTGCTTAGAACACGGAAGACTTAGCAAATAAGATTTTTCAATCTTTTAATAAAAGTCTAACGGAAGAACAGTGCATATATACATTTACAGAACAACAGACTATTCTACATAATAATAATTCAAGGTGATAGTAATTCACGACAATTAAAATAAAAGGGATAATGGATGAAAGGTATACTTAGGTTCCTCTGTTTCAGTCCTTGAAGCCGTTGTGCAATCCGATGGGTATAATATCAGTGGACCCTGAGCACTGACATTCAGAATGCGATACAAATCCAGGTGTTAAGGCAAGGCAGGGTTGCCATACAATGCCCTGACAGCATCTTATAACAGTTCTAAAACAGGAGGTGCCAGTAGTTCTGCCCACCAATGGTACGAATGTGTGAGCAGAGTCGAGAAGGTGTCAGCAAGGTTTATGACCCAGCTAAGGTCAGCCCAGAATGTCCTTATTCTGCCTGAGCCCACAGTTCTGTGGAACCACTAAATACAGCTATGACATTTAGGTATTAATGACCCTTATGATTTTACAAGTCTAACAAGACCAAACTTGACTCTGCTGGGGCTTATAGTTCTCCAGGACTGCTTAAAGGGAACCTGTCACCGGGAATTTGTGTACAGAGCTGAGGACATGAGTTTCTAGATGGCCGTTAGCATATCCGCAATACCCGGTCCCCATAGCTCTGTGTGCTTTTATTGTGCCAAAAAAACGAGTCCTGTCCCTGACTCATCTCATGTACAGGACTCCTTTCAGGTTAATTTGCACATGTATCAAATCTTTTTTTTTACACAATAAAAGCACACAGAGCTATGGGGACTGGGAATTGCGGATGTGCTAGCGGCCATCTAGCAACCCGTGTCCTCAGCTCTGTACACAAAATCCCGGTGACAGGTTCCCTTTAAAGCTGGCTTTTCAGCCTTCCAAGGGCACAAGAACATACTGTTTGATAGCTCCGTGATCGCACTGGTCCACGGAGGTTGAATCCGGCCTTAGCCAGTGCAGAATATGCCTACGAACAGAGATATGAAAAATGACTACCTTTGAGTCCCTCAATGGTTCAATAGGTTGCTTTCCCAGCTTTCTCTTGTTCCCTGCTATGATTGTAGTCAAAATGTCTGGCTAATGTTATCCCAGGATCCAATATTTTATGATGAGCCTCGGCAGGGGTGCTTTTGAAGCTCCCATCCTTATCTTTATGACGGGGAAGTGTCATTTTTAATTACTAGGACACAGCTCCAAGCAAGGGAATATTTCTCTTTTAAAGCAGAATAAAGGGGGCCTCTAGGCCTGTGAGTGTGTGTGTATTTAAAAAGGGGACTCTACTTGGGGTACCCTTGTCACAAAGGCGTCAGCTGCCACGTTCTGGGTGCCTCAAATATGGGAACAACAATAATGTAAATTATGCAACAGGGAGAGCTGAACTAGACGTCTCGCGAAAGACATCACATGTGGT
Source organism: Bufo bufo (assembly GCF_905171765.1). Classification (NCBI taxonomy): domain Eukaryota; kingdom Metazoa; phylum Chordata; class Amphibia; order Anura; family Bufonidae; genus Bufo; species Bufo bufo. The sequence continues at coordinate 701,795,197 of NC_053391.1, read as the reverse complement.
GACTTGGACCTCCCTCGCGTTAAAATGTCTACTGTAGCAAAATTATCTGAAACAAAGATGACTGTGGAATTGGCCCATAAGCTACCCCAAACGTGTGCAGCCGCCACTATGGGGTAGAGTTCAAATAATGCTGAAGTCTGCAGGAAACCCGAAATCTGCCCAACTTCGTTGGGCCATGTTCCAGCTAACCAGTGGATGCCAAAAATGGCAGCAAAACCAGTACCGGCTGACCCGTCAGAAAAGACCGCAGGAGAAGAATCACTGGCGGCGGCTATGAAAAAAGAAACCCCGTTCCAGTGGCTCAAAAAATGATCCCACATGACCAGATCTACCATAGCCTGAGTGTCTAACTGCACTGGGCTATCCTGATGAGGTGCTTCGGGAAGAAGAGTCAACAATCGGGAAATAAACGACCTGCCCTTGGGAATAATGTGCATGCCTTCGTTGTCACCCTAACTTGTGTAAACTTGTGGATGACTTCTTTAATCCTCACTAACTTTTCTTCTGGAAGTCTAGCCATCATATTTACTGAATCTAGCATAATACCTAAAAAGGTAATAACACTGGAAGGACCCTCAATCTTCTTGGGTGACACTGGCACGCCTAGCTGGGAAAAGACTGCCAACAAGGTTTCGGGAGCCTGTGGCGGTCTACTCGGGGGTTCGATCAATAGATAGTCGTCCAAATAGTGGATAACATGTTCACAGTGGAACAAAGATTCCAGGATCCAATGCAGGGCCTGCGCAAACTGATAAAATAACCAAAGGCTACTCTTGGATTCAAATGTTAACTTCGTAGCAAAGTAGTATAGCTTTCTTTATCTTATACTATGCCATTGCCAGAGCGCAGGTGTAATGGGAAGGAGTTTAAAGGCATCAGATATGTCTGCCTTGGACAAATGGGAACCCGCCCCTAACTGCATGATGGTAGCTATGGCGTGATCTATGGTGGAATATTTCATGCTCACTTCTTCCGAAGGAATGAGGGAATTTAAACTGGAAACATGAGAACCGTGCGGGGCGGAAAGGTCATAAACTAGCCTTTCCTTGTTGCTAAACTTGCCCGTGACTACCCCCACCGGGCTGACTCTCCAGTGATCAAATGGTGACACCGAGAAGGGCCCGATAAGAAACCCTTTCTCTATCTCTGTTTGTAGCAACTTGTCTACTGAACTTGGTGCTTTCTCAGCCGACTGCAAATTCTTGCACTCGTACGTAACCTCGGGCAGCGTGACCAGACCTGTATGTCCTTGGCAGGATTAGCAGCAGCAACATCCCGAGCCTCTACTGTCTCCAACCTTGCCTGAATGCTGTTAATCGACGATGTCAAGTTATTAACCAAGACATGCAATTGAGTAAGAGAAGTATGTAACGTAGTCATAGAAGCTTCGTCCTGAGGAGAACCCGCTGTATTCGCCACCAGTAAGCGGTACAGCTCTGCCTTTCTAGCTGAGGCCGAGAAAGGGATACCCCTTTTTAAAAGCTCTGACGTAAGTCTAGAAATAGTCCAGCTACGAAGTGATGGTATGCTGCCAGCTTCAGACATCCTGGTGATGTTCGCATCCACGGAGGCTTCCACAATATCAGACGCATGCAACATGTCTAACTGCGGACAAGACTGAGATTTAGGACAAACTCAGCAGCATAACACCACCATCTGGAGAGTGAGCTATCACCGAATTGCCAGAGGACGAGTAAATGCATGCATACTCCCACCGGCGTGGTGTCAAAACCGTCGAACCGGGCATGCAGTGAAGGTGAAACAAAGATGCACCTAACCCAAAGAAAGAGAACCACCCGAATGAACCTCGAAACCCACTGTGTACCCCGTGAGCCCCATGCATTCCCCAAGTGGACTGGCAAGCACTATGTAAATCGCCACGTGAAGTCTGACTAGTAAAGAGAATTACCAACCTAACATGACCACTGCCAATCGTGGTGACGTGAACTTACCAGGATCCTGGAAAATGAACCTGCATTGAACGGACAATAGAGGACCCGTAAGCTGACCATGAGTTCAACAAGAAAAAGCAAAACCACGACCACCTGCCACCCTTTTTTTTTTTTTTTACTACCTGATCCAACTGATTTTCCCCAACAAGGGACAAGGAGGGCTGACCTGAAACCATTGGCAATTACAGGTCTATCTCAAACACAAGCCCAAGTAACTAAAACCCAACTTGGCATGCAGAGCACCACCAACCCCCTCATTTAATACGGCACAGAGTGAAGTGGGGTGACCCTGGGCACGGCACCATGTCCACCTAGCATGGCGCCGTGCCAGGACCTCCTGTAAGTATGAAAGTGGTGCCTGCAAGCACAGGCTGCCATAATGCACACCAGCTGACTGACCCAATCAGACCCTTCCTCCCTACCCCCTGCCTCTCTGCGAGCATGGTGGCCCATGCAATACATTTAGATCGTGGCCGAGATGAAGTCCCGCTGACTTCTGCACCCTAACGACACTGCCGCGTGGGGACCCGATCAGCTGCCAGGCAGGAACGCTCCGGTGCTGCTCCTCCTCACCTAAGGAACTGAACACATCGCCGGCCGGACTGAAATGACGTGCTGTGCCTGCGGCAACTTACCGGATACCAGGTTGAGGCCGGGACGACTCTCAGGTTAGTGAAATGCTGATTCGTGCACCAGGGAAGTAGCGACGTACGTAGATGCCGCATCCACTCTGGTCAGAAGGAGGGGGGAGGAATGCCCGGCTAATGAAGGCTACAGGCGCCCCTCCCACAAATACAGGCTAATAAATTGGACTTCATATATAACGCGTGGGTCGCGGGAAAGGCAGCCTAACATGAAGTTAGACATGTGTGCCAGATTCCCAACAGACAAGACTTTGCTGTCGTCATCAGAAGGTGAGCTAACCCTGTAAAAGATTTTAGGTGAGGGCCTGCAGTTGAACTGATCCTGTAAAAAATTATATGTGTAGTGTCCCACTAGGTAAATGTGGGCACTACACAAGGGTCAATTGGGTCACCTTGTTATCCACCTCCTGTGGAACATGGTCATTGCATTTTATATTGCATTTTAATGTGAATTGTCATGTTATTTATGTTTATCTCCTGTCCACCAGGCCTGTAGGGGTGTAGTTCCTCCTCCTAGACAGTAGAGGGAGCTAGGGAACCCCTTATATAAATAGCCAGGTCCAGACCAGAGAGAGTTAGTCAGGGGAGAGTGTTCAGAAGCCAAGAGTCACCTTAGCCAGAGAGTAGCTGAGGAGCAGCTTCTGACATGCAGCTAGATAGCCCAGGCTTCTAGCTTGCCACCAGGAGAAGAGCCTGCCTCCTGAGAAACTGAGTTCCCACAAGAGTACAGTGCAGAGCCAAGTTTGTTTCCAGCCTAACAGAGAGCTGAAGGGCAGAAGGATTTAATTAAAGCAAGGAGTCATATACGAGAGGAAGTTTACCCTAACCAAGGATAAAGCCAGCAATAGGGCATACGGACCTTGGGATAAAGACAGACAGGATTCTGAGGAAAAGTGCAGCCTGATCTGTAAGTGTTTAACCCTCTGAGTATCTTGCAAGAACATTGTGCCTGCCATTTGATGTGAAGCCTGCCTGTCACCACCTTGTACATGTGGAACTGATCAAAGACTGTAAATAGTTAACCTGTTCAGTAAAAATAAGTTTTGGTTCACTGCAACGTGTGTTCCTCACTTATTACCACCTTAAATCGGTGTGCCACCGTTACCGACACTGGTGTCACGAACTTTAAGGGATCTTGCCACAGGCACACTAAACTTACAATACCCAGGGCACCTCACCTACCACCTGGCCTGGTCCCTCACCATCGCTCACCCTGCAGCGCTGCGTACTGCATATGCGAGGGCCTAATGCTGAGCTGACCTTCTAAAACATTAGGGGCGAGGGCCTGCTGGTGAGCTGACCCTTTAAAACATTGTATGCGAAGGCCTGCTGCTGAGCTGACCCTCAAAAACATTAGGGGCGAGGGCCTGCTGGTGAGCTGACCCTTTAAAACATTGTATGCGAGGGCCTGCTGCTGAGCTGACCCTCAAAAACATTAGGGGAGAGGGCCTGCTGGTGAGCTGACGCTCTAAAACATTATATGCGAGTGCCTGCTGGTGATCTGACGCTCTAAAACATTATATGCGATTTCCTGCTCGTGATCTGATGCTCTAAAACATTATATGCCAGTGCCTGCTGTTCTGCTGACCCTATAAAAAAAATATGAGTTGAGGGCCTGCAGTTGAGCTGACCTTATTAAAAAAAATAGAGTGGAGGGAATATATACAATCTGGATGATGAGGAGGAGAAAACAAGATTCAACCATATACTCTTTTTTTGTGGTGGAAAAGGTGCATGGGAATGCACTACAGTAGATTGAGTACATTATAAATGATAGAAATTGCCTTTATGTTCATCCTCAGCTCAGCTTTCCTCTGGTGGAGTTGAGAAGTCAGGGGTAATCCAGGCCTTGTTCATTTTTATCTTTTTCAGTTGACAGCCGGATACGCTTATCTGTTATAATGCCACCAGCAGCACTAAATACCCGCTCAGACAAAGTGCTGGCGGCAGGGCAGATCAGCACCTCCAAGGCGTAGAGCGCAAGTTCTTGCCACATGTCCAGCTTGGACACTCAGCAGTTGTAAGGCACAGAGGGATCACTGAGGACGCTGACACGGTCTGCTATGTATTCTTTCACCATCTTCCAAAACTTTTCCCTCCTTGTACCACTAGACTGCGCTTCAGGGTGAGGGTGCTGGCGGGGTGTCATGAAAGTGTCCCATGCCTTGGAGAGTGTTGCCCTGCCTTTGTTGAAACTGCTGTGTGTTCCCATTGTCTCCCTTCCTCGGTTGCATAAGGAAGTACAGACTCTGCCGCGAGCGTTGTCAGATGGAAAATTTTTGAGAAATCTCTCAACAAGTACCTTCTGGTATTGCACTGTTTTACTCGTCCTCTCCACCACAGGAATGAGAGATGAGAAGTTCTCTTTGTAGCGGGGGTCGAGAAGGGTGAACACCCAGTAATCCGTGTTATCTAAAATGCGTATAACGCGAGGGTTGCTGGAAAGGCAGCCTAACATGAAGTAGCCATGTGTGCCAGAATACCAACAGGCGAGACGTTGACATCAGGATGACTCTCCATCTCCTCATTCTTCTCTTCCTCCTCTTCTGCCCATCCACGCTGAACAGATGCAATTAAACCTCCATGGTACTACCCTCTGTAGAGGAGGCAACCGTCTCCAGCTCCTCCTCCTCCTCTTCATAATACAATTTGCGCTGAGAAGATGAACTGTGGGTGGACTGGCTATCACCCTGTGTAATGTCCTCCCCCATATCCTCGTCTGCCACATTCAGAGCGTTGTGCTTGATTGTGAGCAGCGATCGTTTCAGTAGACACAGCAGTGGGACGGTTACGCTGATAATAGCACTATCGCCACTAACCATCTGTGTGGATTCATCAAAGTTTTTTAATACCTCACAGAAGTCTGACATCAATGCCCACTGCTCGCTTGTGAATAGTGGCAGTTGACTTAAAAGGCGACGACCATGTTGCAGCTGGTATTCCACAACTGCCCTCTGCTGCTCACAAAGCTTGGACAACATGTGGAACGTCGAGTTCCAGCGCGTGCTCACGTCGCACAACAGTCGGTAAGCTGTAAGCCGCAAGCGCTGCTGCAGCATTGACAGACCGCCTTCACTAGTAGCTCTGGAAAATTGTGGTAGGTTTTGATAAACCGCTGAACCACTAAGTTTAAGATGTGGGCTAGGCATGGGATGTGTGTCAGGTTGCCGAGCTCCAAAGCCGCCACCAAGTTATGTCCATTGTCAGACACAACCATGCCTGGTTGTAGGTTGAGTGGAGAGAGCCACAGCTCTGTCTGGTCTCTTATACCCTACCACAGCTCTGCCACAGTGTGCTGTTTGTCCCCTAAGCAGATCAGCTTCAGCACGGCCTGTTGACGCTTACCCACAGCAGTGCTACACTGCTTCCAGCTACCGACTGATGGCTGACTGGTGCTGGAGGTGGAAGTGGAGGAGGAGGCGGCGGCGGAGGAGTATAAGTGGGGGTTGGAGCCAGTAACATATCAACTGGCGGAGATCCTGATGGACGTAGGGCCCACAATCCTGGGCGTGGGTAGCACCTGTGCCATCCCAAGGTACAACTCACTCCCGGCCTCCACAACATTCACCCAGTGTGCGGTCAGGGAAATGTATCATCACTGGCCACCAGCATTTGTCTATATGTCCGTGGTTAAGTGGACCTTCCCAGTAACTGCGTTGGTCAGGGCACGGGTGATGTTACGGAACACATGCTGGTGTAAGGCGGGCACGGCACACCGTGAAAAATAGTGGCGGCTGTGGACTGCGTACAGAGGGACGGCCATGGTCATTAGGCTGCAGAAGGCCTCAGTGTCCACAAGCCTAAATGGCAACATTTCAATTGACAGTAATATTGAAAGTTTTGCTATGGCCTGTGGGTGGGTGGCTGGGTATTTGCGCTTGCATTCAAATAACTGTGTTATGGACAAACGGACGCTGCGCTGGGACAGGGAAGTAGATGTTGTTGCTGATGGTTCATGCGAAGGTCCAGGTGCAGGGCGAGGGGCATCCAGGCATGCGTCTTCGACAGGGGATTGGCCAGCAGTGCGTAACACAGGGAAAGAGGAGGCAGTGGTGTCACCCGCAGACCCAGATTGTTGGCCCGGGCGTTTGGCCCACTTATTAGGGTGCTTGGATGCCATGTGGCGGATCATGCTGGTGAGGTTGCTAGTCTTCACACCCCGGCTCATTTTGGTACGGCACAGGTTGCAAACTACCACTCTTTTGTCATCTACACTCTCCTCAAAAAAGCGCCATACTGCGGAACACCTACCCCTTGGTAAGGTAGATTTACGCAATGGGGGTGCTCGGTGTAACGGTTGCGGGCCTGTTTGGTGTGGGCCAAATTCTCCCTTTTGCCATCCCAGTGCCTCTTCCAGCCTGTTGCGATGCTGCGGATCCCTCCCCCTCTGTACTGCTGTCCTCGCTCGGCTTTTCACCTTCCCATGTTGGGTCAGTGACCTCATCGTCAAGCACCTACTCTTCCACTTCCTCACTCTGCTCAACCTCAGTGATTGGTAACTGTGTCTCATCGTCATCCACCTCGTGAACTGATGATTGACGTTCACCACCGTCATCTTCTTGAGACTGTGAAGGATCAAGAGGTTGGGAATCAGGGCACAATATCTCAGATCCCTCTTCAAGCGTGCTGGGCGCGAGGGCCAAATGTAATAGTGGCGCTGGATAGAGCTCCTCGGAATATCCAAGTGTGGGATCACTCGTTTGGCAAGCCTCTCCATGGCTTTGGGCCTCATTTAGAGACTGCAACCATTATACTTGTGAAATACAGAAACCACCCAAGTGACAGAATCCCTGAGCTTCATTGTGAGAAAAGTAAAAATTCCCAAAACTATTAGTGAAATTCCAGACATTGCACTTGAGCTCTGTTGAGTTGATAATTCCAGGTGATCTAAAATAAGAACCGCTCATCTAGTGTCACTCTTTGTGGAAACGTTTAGAGTTAATCCTAGCACCAGCTCTGAAGGTCTCTCCAGGGGCCGCTCCACACTGTCCCCAGATTTCCTGATCATTAGTGCTCTCCAGATCTGTGTCCTTTACTCCATGGAGTCTGGGAAGAGCATTACTTTTTCTGTTGAGCTTTGCAGAGAATCCTGTTGGGACATCTCTCAGATATAAAGTCTCGCAGTCAGAGAGGATGTCAGATCTGCACAGAGCACAAGTGAGTCTATGGATGCTGCAGCCAGAAGATGATGGGAGTGGAGTCTTCAGGTCAGTGCGGGCACCGGGTCACCATGGTCATTGTGTCCTTCATGTTATGTATGATAGAGACATGTGCTCCCAGTACAGATCTGTCTCCTCAGCTCTCTGTCCATGATCACCTCTCAGTAGACCAGGAGGGTAGATATGTTGCTGGAGTTGCACTGTTGGTTATCAGAGTTGACAATCATCACTTGTACGTATTTATGGACAGATCCCAGGAAGTCAATATCTACTTCATCTAGTTTTGTATACTGACAGCGACTCTCAATGTCTCCTCTCATTGTCTGGACTTTGTATGTTGATAGATAAAGAAAGGGGTCATCATATTGTGACCAGCCCTGGACGGTGGAGAATGAAAGGTCCTATAGACAGTGTCTTATGTGACCCCAGAAGCTTCACCCTGGGGGCTCTGCCCTGATGACGGATGAGACCTGAAATAACACAATATATAATGTTCTAGAATAGAATGCCCCACAGGTATGGGCCCAGCCATGAAAGCTCAGAGATCAATAGGTCCTTGAATTTCTGAGATTATATTTACTAGATTGTTACTTCAAGTGGGTAACAGACCAGTGTCCTCCTATATGGAAGCCTCAGGCTAAGGAGAGAAATGTAAGAGTCACAGGGTGTTCTTCAAATTTTAATTAACAAACTTTAATTTTCCCAATGGACCGTGGATCAGGGAAGCTATATGCCGGGGCTCTGTCTAGAACACATGATCTTGTAGATAAATCGTCTGACCCCACCGGCTCAAAATAAAGGAGAAGGACATGTGAAACAGTGACTGGGACAGTCATCGAGAGAAGATGTTGTCTCTAGAGTCTTGTCATTTGTCTCCTAAGCTCCAGGGAAAGTGTGATCTGTTATGGAAGCTGAGACTTTCTAGAAAAGCTGGGAACGGACCTGGAGTTCAATTGGGGAAGAGTTGGACGAGTGTCTCAGTCTCAGCAAGATTTATTTTCTGTTTCTTGTCTTATCCGCGTGTCCATCATATCTCTGTCTCTACCTGTAATGAGCCCGTTCTGCCGCCCTTACATCCTGCTGATCTGAGGTCCAGCCATTTTATCTACAATCCAACCTTGTAGGCAAAGAGAGCGTCAAAAAGATGAAAAATTCCCCCATGTCCCGTAATGGCCACCCAACAGATCCCTGCAGCCACATTGTACATTTTAATAAAATTGTGTTATTCAAGTCAATTATATTACAGCCCTTATAATTTCTCAAAATAATTTGCCAATAAGTTACAGTGCCAGTTAATATTGGTGTTTTTGTATACATTTTTTCTAATTTTGGGCAATCATTATGTAATGACCCAGAGTGCCATTACCACTCCTTTTGACACCTTGCTACCATTTCCTATGTGCTAATATTGTTCATCCGATGTATTTCATGTCATCTTCTGATAATGTGCATATTTACTCCAAGTAATTGTTATGTTCATGTAATGTGCCTGGTTACCACAAGGTGGCAGCAACACTTGGCAGTGCTAGTAGCAGGGACTGGACCGGATTGTCCATTCTCTCTCTCCCTCTACAGCAGGGGCGCACAACCTCTTTTGGTCTCGGGGCCGCATTGTCACATTGCTCTATTTCAAGGGGCCGCAAAAAAAAAGGTTCATCAGCACTTGTTTGCATCGGCCTATTACACAGACTGATGCAAAGTGAATGGGGAGGAATGATCGCTACCTCAGTCACTGCTCCCTCAGTCACTTCTGCTGATTATTGGCAGCACACTGATTACACAGTGAGATATGCTGACAATAACTGTAATCTTTCATCCTGATAAAACAAACAAATCAGACGACAAACGAGTGATCGCTTGTTTATCAGCTGATCAGCGGCAGTGGTGTGCCTAGGTTGTTTGGCACCCGGGGCCGGTCCTTTCTCTGGCACCCCTCCCCCAATACTTTATATAAATTGTACCCCCTCACAGTAGTATTGCCCTCATTGTACAACCTTCACAGTAGTTTTTTTTGTTTTACAGATGTGTGCCCCCTAACAGTCGTTATGCCCACATTGTGCCCCCTTAAAGTACTTATCCCTTCATTGTGCCCCATTTATAGTAGTTATGCCCTCTATGTGCCCCTTCACAGTAATAATGCCCCTTAATAGTAGTAATGCCCATTGTGCCCCTTCACAGTAGATTCCTCTACCGAACTAATAAAACATAACATGGCCTATAATACTCCACACATAAATCAGGGTTAATAGTTCCCAACCCCAACAGACTGAGGGGGGGATCTCCATAGTTCTGGGTCCATAGTCCGTAGGAAGGAGGCTAGCCCTCAGGCCTCTCCAGCAGCCCCAGTGACGGAACAGGCGCTCATTGCTTCTGGGATCCCCTGAGAGTGGCACCCGGGTCGGATCCCCCCCTCCACCCTTAGTACGCCACTGCTGCAGAGCGCTCCTTGAGGAGAAGGCAGAAGCGCTGATAAACTACACCTGCCTTCTCCCCGGCTCCCCCACTCTCACCAATAGCCAGGGACCCGTCCTGCTCCAGACTCCTGCTACAGTGCAGGGGCAGGAGCGGTCATCCTTCCCTGTGCGGCGCTCCAGGAAGAAACACAGCTGATCGCGCGATCTGCTGTGCTTCTGTCCAGTGCAGTGCCCAGGTACGGGTGGATAATGTTCTGTATTTGTCGTGACGCCAATTGCAGCGTGCGCAGGGAACTATCCTAGGGCCCTTCCAAGGTGTTATAACGCACATCTCAGGTTAGGAATGCCAGAGTGGGGTAATGGCCTATAATGTCTCTGTAGTGTTGTGGTAGTTGTGTCACGGTGTCTCCTACCTGGGTACGGCCGGACTCCTGGCTCACTTGCAATAAATTTGAGTGTAGTGACAGTAGGAGTAATAGAGGAACTTTGCAGAATGAATTATGTCCAGACCTTTAGATGAAGTTCAAACGTTGCTTTACTTGAAATAACTTACATCCAAACAGTATACAGCTTTGGTCTCTTGGTCCCAGCAGGTTCTGGCAATGATTGGCAGGAATGAGGACTTCTGCTTTACATGTGGAGCTTGCAGGATAAACGTCTGCTGGTATCTCTGTAACTGCGGCAGGGTTAGCTTCTGCACTTCTCTGTACCTTCTGCTGTGTGGGGACAGACTAACTGAGGAGGAAAAGGCTTCTCCTAGGACTCTGGGCTTATCTCACAGATGGATTATCAGGGGAGGCTTTCTTCCTGGAACTCTGGAGTTTGGCTGCAGTTTCTGCTCTCTTCATCCAGCAGAGCTGAAGGTGCTCAGACTGGGGATATGGCCACGTCTCTTGCGGAGCTGTGCCCCTACTTTCTCCAACTATAACTGGTTCTAACAGTATACAGCTTTGGTCTCTTGGTCCAGCAGGTTTTGGCAATGATTGGCAGGAATGAGGACTTCTGCTTTACATGTGGAGCTTGCAGGATAAACGTCTGCTGGTAGCTCTGTAACTGTGGCAGGGTTAGCTTCTGCACTTCTCTGTACCTTCTGCTGTGTGGGGACAGACTAGCTGAGGAGGAATAGGCTTCTCCTAGGACTCTGGGCTTATCTCACAGATGGATTCTCAGGGGAGGCTTTCTTCCTGCAACTCTGGAGTTTGGCTGTAGATTCTGCCCTCTTCATCCAGCAGAGCTGAAGGTGCTCAGACTGGGTATATGGCCTTGTCTCATGCGGAGACCTGCCCCTACTTTCTTCCCTAAGGAGGGAGTACTACTCAAAACCCTCCTTTCCCCAACAGGGAGTAAACTATAACTGGTTCTTACTGGTTTTTCGCTCCATTGCTGCAGGAAGAAGGACTAGCCCACCTCTCTCCAGAAGAGGGGCAGAATAGAACAGAATCGTTCCACTCTGAAGTGCCATAACATTAAGACTATCTCTGCCAATGATGCTGCCACCCGCTGGTAACCAGGATAATTACATGAACTATTACATTTACCATCGTTTTATATGTACAGTCGTGGCCAAAAGTTTTGAGAATGACACAAATATTAGTTTTCACAGAGTTTGCTGCTAAACTGCTTTTAGATCTTTGTTTCAGTTGTTTCTGTGATGTAGTGAAATATAATTACACGGACTTCATACGTTTCAAAGGCTTTTATCGACAATTACATGACATTGATGCAGAGAGTCAGTATTTGCAGTGTTGGCCCTTCTTTTTCAGGACCTCTGCAATCCGACTGGGCATGCTCTCAATCAACTTCTGGGCCAATTCCTGACTGATAGCAACTAGGGATGAGTGAACCCGAACTGTATAGTTCGGATTCGTACCGAATTTTGAGGTGTCCGTGACACGGACCCGAACCCGAACATTTTAGTAAAAGTTCGGGTTCGGTGTTCGGCACTTTCTTGGCGCTTTTTGAAAGGCTGCAAAGCAGCCAATCAACAAGCGTCATACTACTTGCCCCAAGAGGCCATCACAGCCTTGCCTACTATTGGCATGGCTGTGATTGGCCAGTGCAGCATGTGACCCAGCCTATATATAAGCTTGGGTCACGTAGCGCTGCACGTCACTCTGCTCTGATCAGTGTAGGGAGTGGATGCAGCTGCTGCTGTTAGGGCGATATTAGGCTGGGATTTACTTACTGAAGTGATCGATGTACAGCTGTGTATCATACAACCTCTGCTATTCAATTGCTCACTGTTTTAAGGTTGCCCAGAGCGTTTTTCAGTCACTTTTTTCTGGGGTGATCGGCGGCCATTTTGTGTCTTGTGGTGCGCCAGCACAAGCTACCACCAAGTCCATTTTTAACCATCAATAGTGTGGTTATTTTTTTGCTATATCCTACATCAGGGGCTTGGCTGTGCTTGCTATTTTATTGAGGGGTAAAATACAATTGCCAAAATAGCAGTACCCTAAATCTGGTGTTTCAGCTGTGGCTAGCCAATTGTAATACTGTCTGCTGTCTGCCGAAGCACAGTTTTTGTTCTGGGTTGAATACAATTCCCAACTTAGCAATTCCCTAAATCAGTGGTTTCTGCTGTATCAGGCCAAGGTTAAATCTATCCATAAAAGGGTATATTAGATTGAAGGTGCGGATAGTGTCATCCTCAATAACTTCACACGCTACCGTGCATCTCCAAGTCTAATTCTGTCCGTATACCTTTCATCCAGCGCCTAAATAATAGGCCTACAATTTATATTCAGCTAAATCTGTCGTTACTGCTGTGCCTGTATTAGTGTAATACGGTACCTAAGTAGATAGCCAGATAGTGTTAGGTGCCTGTAAAAACAGGCCTGAATTTGAATTCAATACATTGGGCCAAATAATTTTTTTCCTATTGTGGTGAACAGTAACAATGAGGAAAACATCTAGTAAGGGACGCGGACATGGTCGTGGTGGTGTTAGTGGACCCTCTGGTGCTGGGAGAGGACGTGGCCGTTCTGCCACAGCCACACGTCCTAGTGTACCAACTACCTCAGGTCCCAGTAGCCGCCAGAATTTACAGGAATATTTGGTGGGGCCCAATGCCGTTCTAAGGATGGTAAGGCCTGAGCAGGTACAGGCATTAGTCAATTGGGTGGCCGACAGTGGATCCAGCACGTTCACATTATCTCCCACCCAGTCTTCTGCAGAAAGCGCACAGATGGCGCCTGAAAACCAAGCCCATCAGTCTGTCACATCACCCCCATGCATATCAGGGAAACTGTCTGAGCCTCAAGTTATGCAGCAGTCTCTTATGCTGTTTGAAGACTCTGCTGGCAGGGTTTCCCAAGGGCATCCACCTAGCCCTTCCCCAGTGGTGGAAGACATAGAATGCACTAACGCACAACCACTTATGTTTCCTGATGATGAGGACATGGGAATACCACCTCAGCACGTCTCTGATGATGACAAAACACAGGTGCCAACTGCCGCGTCTTTCTGCAGTGTGCAGACTGAACAGGAGGTCAGGGAGGAAAATGATGCAGGGGACTATGAGGTCCTAGACCCCACATGGAATGAAGGTCGTGCCACTGACTTTCAGAATTCGGAGGAAGAGGCAGTGGTGAGACCGAGCCAACAGCGTAGCCAAAGAGGGAGCAGTGGGCAAAAGCAGAACACCCGCTGCCAAGAGAGTCCGTCTGCTACTGGCCACCGCCATCTGGGACCGAGTACCCCAAAGGCAGCTTCAAGGAGTTCCCTGGCGTGGCAGTTCTTCAAACAATGTGCTGACGACAAGACCCGAGTGGTTTGCACGCTGTGCCATCAGAGCCTGAAGCGAGGCATTAACGTTCTGAACCTTAGCACAACCTGCATGACCAGGCACCTGCATGCAAAGCATGAACTGCAGTGGAGTAAACACCTTAAAAACAAGGAACTCACTCAGGCTCCCCCTGCTACCTCTTCTGCTGCTGCCACCTCGGCCTCTTCCTCCGCCTCTGGAGGAACGTTGGCACCTGCCACCCAGCAAATCTCCGAACCAGATTTTATAAAGAACTTCAATTAGAACAATGGGTGGAACCTATATGAGTATATAAGGAAGTAAGGTGGATCTCACAAACTAGCTACTGATGAAGGGGTACGTAACCCCGAAACGCGTATAGCGATAGCGGATGAGATCCCCACATTGAGAAGATACTGTACAGCACCTTAACTACTGGCATTATTGCGAAAAAGTTATATGGAATATCTGTGAAAGCATTTGTTCATATAGAGGTTGGTACCGCCTCTGGAACAGAACATAGACCACGTGGAACTCCTTCAGGCTCCGATCACGTGAGAAACCATCAACACGTGGGACGCTGAACAGAAACTGGAAGAACTCCACTAAGCAATTGAGGTATCTGTGACCAGGACAAGCCGCAGACTCATACACGTTACCGGACAGAAGAAGAGGGGTGAGTGACCTGACTTGTACTGGGACGCCATTACAGTCAGAAATAGAAAAAGACTGGACTACAAGCAGTAAGTACGATTAACATACTGCATCAAACTAACCCCTGATCCATCAACACCACCCTGATAATCTGTATCTGTGACTTTTTAACTTGTGAACAACATGGACACAGCACAATGAGTGCTTGAAATATTGGCACCAGAAGAAACACATTATATTGATCACACATTATAAACTAGTGTGAAGGAGTTTTAAAGGAACTTTTAGGAGGTTTTATTTGATTTAATGAATTAATAATACAGGATATGAATTTTATTAGATTGTCATTCTTATAACTAAAATAATTTTTTTAAAACTGCAAATAACTCTCAAAATTACGAATAATTCATAGTGGAGTTTCAGCTGCAGCATGCACGGGTCAGTCGCACTGCGGAACAGCACCACTTCACCACCAATGACTGGGCCTCCATGCGAGACCTGTGTGCCCTGTTTCGCTGTTTCGAGTACTCCACCAACATGGCCAGTGGTGATGACGCCGTTATCAGCGTTACAATACCACTTCTATGTCTCCTTGAGAAAACACTTAGGGCGATGATGGCCCAGGAGGAGGAGGAGGAAGAGGGGTCATTTTTAGCACTTTCAGGCCAGTCTCTTAGAAGTGACTCAGAGGGAGGTTTTTTGCAACAGCAGAGGCCAGGTACAAATGTGGCCAGACAGGGCCCACTACTGGAGGAGGAGGAGGACGAGGATGAGGAGGAGGTGGAGGAGGATGAGGATGAAGCATGTTCACAGCGGGGTGGCACCCAACGCAGCTCGGGCCCATCACTGGTGCGTGGCTGGGGGGAAACGCAGGACGATGACGATACGCCTCCCACAAAGGACAGCTTGTCCTTACCTCTGGGCAGCCTGGCACACATGAGCGACTACATGTGTCACGGCGGACGTGCACAGTTTAACAGATAACACACCAACCAGGCTCTGGACGAGAGACAGGGGAAGGGTCACCTCCTAGTTTATCCCTGACCTCTTTCCCTGCAATGCTCAGCCCACAGACAAACCTTGAAGGTAGATTAGCTGTGTCCTCCAACCTGTACTGACAGAACCCTGAACTCCCTGAGATTCTGAAGTGGGGAGAAAGGAGCAGCCTGCTCGCACAGAACCTGGATGGGATAGATGACATAAACAACCAAACAAGAAATGTTACTTATCTGCAGAGAGCAGGAACAAACAGCCAACCATCCCTCCAAACTTCCCAGACCAAAATGAACAGTATAATCCGCTCAGAGCACTTAGCTGGAGACCATTTAAACTAAAGACCCCACCCAGTGCACCTGATGCGAGGCGGATCCAGCACAGCATCAAAACAAAAACGAAACTCGTGCTGCAATCCTGGTTGACCTCCGCACATCGTCAGAGTGGGGCATGACAGTACCCCCCCTTCTACGGGTGACCTCCGGACACCCTTGACCAACCTTATCCGGATGGGACCTATGAAAGGCCCTCACCAGTCGGCTGGCGTTGACATCTGACGCCGGAACCCACATCCTCTCCTCAGGACCGTATCCCCTCCAGTGAACCAGGTACTGGAGGGAACCCCGCAGAACTCTCGAGTCGAGAATCCTGGAGATCTTGAACTCCAAGTTTCCCTCGACTAGAACAGGAGGAGGAGGCAATGGCGATGGTACCACCGGTTTAACATATTTTTTTAGTAAAGACTTGTGGAAGACATCATGGATCCTCCAAGTCTGCGGCAGATCCAGTCGAAACGCCACAGGATTGATCACCGCAGAAATTTTATATGGACCAACAAATCTTGGACCCAGTTTCCAAGATGGTACTCTCAACTTGATATTCCTAGTGGACAACCACACCAGATCACCCACACACAGGTCCGGACCACTCACACGTCTCCTGTCAGCCATTCGTTTATACCTCTCACCCATCCTCTCCAAATTCCCTTGAATCCCCCGCCAGATAGAGGATAAGGCAGAAGAGAATCTCTCCTCCTCTGGCATCCCGGAGGAACCAGACCCAGAAAAGGTACCAAACTGAGGATGGAAACCGTATGCGCCAAAAAATGGCGATTTACCCGTGGACTCCTGCCTACGGTTATTTAATGCAAATTCTGCTAAGGACAAGAATGAGGACCAGTCCTCCTGATTCTCAGCCACAAAGCACCTCAAGTAGGTCTCCAGGTTTTGATTGGTACGTTCTGGTCTGACCATTCGACTGTGGATGAAATGCCGACGAGAAAGAAAGTTGAATGCCAAGTCGAGAGCAGAACGCCCTCCAAAACCTGGAGACAAACTGCGTGCCCCTATCAGAGACAACATCCGAAGGAATACAGTGCAATTTAACAATATTATCCACAAAAATCTGCGCAAGAGTCTTAGAGTTAGGCAGACTTGTTAGTGGTATAAAGTGAGCCATTTTACTGAAAGGATCAACTACCTCCAAAATCACTGTTCTCCCGAAAGAACTCGGCAGGTCCGTAATAAAGTCCATGGACAAATGTGTCCAAGGACGAGATGGAATAGACAATGGAAGAAGTTAACCAGGCGGTCGAGTATGAGCAACCTTAGACCGAGCGCAGGTTTCACAAGCTGTCACGTAATTCTCAATACTCTGACGCAACCCTGGCCACCAGAACCTCCGGGACACCAGATCACAGGTGGACTTACCACCAGGATGTCCAGCGAGAACAGTATCGTGATGTTCCTTGAACACCTTGTATCGTAGGCCCTCAGGAACAAACAACCTCCCTGGGGGACACGAACCAGGAGCCCCCTCCTGAGCTCCCAACACCTCCATCTCCAATTCAGGGTACAGAGCGGAGACCACCACTCCATCCACCAAAATCGGCACTGGATCTTCTGAATCACCTCCCCCAGGGAAGCTGCGAGACAAGGCATCTGCCTTGACGTTCTTGACCCCTGGGCGAAAGGTAACCACGAAATTGAACCTGGTAAAAAACAATGACCATCTGGCCTGTCTAGGGTTCAGACGCTTGGCAGATTGCAGGTAAGCCAAATTCTTATGGTCTGTATACACAGTAACGGGGAGAGAAGCCCCCTCTAACCAGTGACGCCATTCTTCAAAGGCCAACTTGATTGCCAACAACTCCCTATCTCCAACATCATAATTCCTCTCGGCGACCGAGAGCTTCCTGGAGAAGAAGGCACACGGGACCCACTTGCCAGGAGAAGGACCCTGCGAAAGCACCGGCCCAACCCCCACCTCTGATGCATCAACCTCGACCACGAATGGCTGAGATACATCCGGCTGCACCAGAATGGGAACAGACGCAAAACGCTCCTTAATAGCCGAAAAGGCCTGCAATGCCTCATCCGACCAGACAGAGACATCAGCGCCCTTCTTGGTCATATCAGTAAGAGGTTTGACTAGCGTGGAATAATTCAAAATACATTTTCTATAATAATTCGTAAACCCCAAATATCGCATCAAAGCTTTCTGATTCTCCGGTCGGTCTCACTCCAGAACCCCCCGGACCTTTTCGGGGTCCATACGAAAACCAGAATCAGAAAGCATGTATCCCAAAAATGGAAGCTCTTGCACCGCAAACAAACATTTCTCCAATTTGGCGTATAACTTATTCTCCCGAAGGATCGTCAAAACCTGTCTCACATGATCCTGATGGGTCTTCAGATCAGGAGAATAAATTAAAATGTCATCTAGGTAGACTACTACGAACCTCCCCACCAAATGATGAAAAATATCATTGACGAATCGCTGAAATACCGCTGGCGCATTCGTCAACCCAAAAGGCATTACCAGGTTCTCAAAATGACCCTCGTGCGTATTGAAGGCCGTTTTCCACTCATCCCCCTCCTTGATCCTGATCAGATTGTATGCTCCTCTCAAATCCAACTTGGAGAACACCTTGGCTCCAACAATCTGATCAAAAAGATCAGAGATCAAAGGCAGGGGATATGGATCCCAGACTGTAATACGATTCAGCTCCCGGAAATCCAAACACGGTCTCAGTGATCCATCTTTCTTCTTCACGAAGAACAAACCTACAGCCACTGGAGACTTAGATGGTCTAATATGACCCTTTGCCAAACTCTCGGCGACATACTTTCGCATGACCTCTCTCTCGGGTTGAGAGAGGTTGTAGAGCCGAGACTTAGGCAACTTAGCCCCTGGAATGAGATTCACAGGACAATCATAGTCACGATGAGGGGGCAATTCCTGAGCCCCACCCTCCGAAAAAACGTCCGAAAAATCTGAGAGATACTGAGGCAAGGCCGTAACGGACACTTCAGAAATAGATGTGACAAAAAAATTAACTGAACAAAACTTGCTCCAACCAATGATTTGTCTCGCCTGCCAGTCTATAATTGGGTTATGGAAAGAAGTTGGCCGGCACACGCTGAGATGCACGCCGCACGGGATAGGATTAATTCCACGTGTAGTTGAAAGAAGATCCCAGCAGACGTGACTTCAATGCTCATGGAGTTTTATTGCACATAACAATATGTCCCATAGAAAAGGACGCGTTTCGGCTCAATTGCCTTTTTCAACAGGTAGATGTACATAGTCAGTAGCTCATTGTGGCAAACCTAGCCACTTCTGGACTATAATGTAAGAAAGGTTGTCTGTAGGTTGTGCTGTATGCTTTATGTGTTTTGCTATGTATATTGGGCTATGGTAATTCGCATGCTAGCAGCCCATCCATTTTAGTGGGAGTGTCCCTCTCGTGCAGCAATGCCTGTTGGGAGAATTACAATGGCTGATTGGAGAAATCCCCTGAACTACCTGAAAAGAAACCCATTGTATGGAAAACTGTATAAATATACAAGCTTGTGAATAAAGCCGGCAGTTGACTCCCAGACTGTGTTTCGTCCGGTTATTGGGAGGATTGGGAACATTGCCTTACTGTTCAGCGCGGACTGTGGATTTACCTGTTATACCAGCGGAGATCGGGGATTCTAATATTGCACTCCGCTACACTCATATATATATACACATATCAATGATTGGAGAAGGGAACCTCCCTGTGACGTCAACGCCCAAAAAGGGGGCGGTACATGCATGGTCACATGATAACAGTCAAAATTATCAATCAAAAGAATCAATCAAAAAGCGGAACAGGTATCAGAACACATGTCAGTAGTAATTAAATGTTATTAAATATTATTAAATACCAGTACAGCTGAGATACTCCTTCATTTATGTGGTCGATGTCTAGAAAATAATAATACAAAAATTAATACAAATTAATGGAAGTTAATATATAATGGTGAACAAAAGGATGCACTTGTAAACACAGATCAACCTCAGATATGCATAATTTCGTAGTCTCTATTGAGACCCCTTGGATGTAGGGTATCAAGGGTATGAATCCAGTAAGCCTCCCGGCGCAAAAGTAGTTTTTTGATGTCACCACCCCGCCTGGGTCTGGTGATCTGTTCTATAACCTGGAACTTCAATTGAGCAATTGTGTGGTTATACTTTTCGAAATGGGAGGGAACTGGTAAAAGTAAGTTTTTTGTCCTGATAGTGGATTTGTGTTTTCCAATGCAGTCTTTAACACTCTGTATGGTTTCCCCAATATATAACAGCCCACATGGACATTTTATTAGATATATGACGTTGGCTGATTCGCATGTGAAAAAGCCATCTACTGGGTATGTACGTCCAGTATGTGGGTGGTAAATATTGGGCCCTTTGATGACATTAGAGCACTGGAAACAATGGAGACACGGAAAAGTGTTTTTTATATTGATATGTGTATATATATATATATGAGCTACTGACTATGCACATCTACCTGTTGAAAAAGGCAATTGAGCCGAAACGCGTCGTTTTCTATGGGACATATTGTTATGTGCAATAAAACTCCATGAGCATTGAAGTCACGTCTGCTGGGATCTTCTTTCAACTACACATATAATTGGGTTATGTCTAGACAACCATGGCAACCCCAAAACTATTGGAGCTGGCAAATCCTTCATGACGAAACAGGAAATAATCTCAGCATGTGAATCACCCACCCTTAAATGAATACCATGAACAACGTGAGTAAGGCTCCCTTGAGAAAGAGGGGAAGAATCAATAGCAAAAACACGAATCTCGTTCTCTAACGTGCAAGTACTTAGTCCCAGGCCCTCAAGAAACAGAAAGTCAATTAAATTTACCCCAGCACCACAATCAAGAAAAACATCAACAAACACATTTCTAAACTCTAGCGCCACCATAGCTGAAAGGAGAAAACGGGAACTGCAGGGAACTTGCATACCAGTCTGCTCCACCACACCATTCACACCACCAAGTGTGAGGGGAGTTTTTTTTTCTTTTTCTTTTTTCTTTATCACTTTCCCCTGTGGTTCAAAATACGGACAAGAAAAAACAAAATGACCCCTCTTCCCACAATAGAAACATAAATTGTGCACTTTTCGAAAGGCTCTACTATCTGAATGGAAAGATATCTGACCTAACTGCATGGGTTCCTCCCCTACCCCAGAATAACAAGCAATATCACCCTGGGCAGCTGGTGAAACAAAACCACACGCGGGAGGAATCCCCTGCACAGAGGGACCCTTACACCTCTCTCTGATACGTCTATCCAAACGTATCGCCAGAGACATTGCGTTTTCCAAAGTATCTGGGTATTCATGAAAAGCCAGAGCATCCTTCAACCTTTCAGATAACCCCTGACAAAACTGACTACGTAACGCGGGGTCGTTCCACCCCGACTCAGTAGCCCACCTCCTAAACTCTGTGCAGTAAACCTCTGCAGTATGTTTACCCTGTAGTAAGTTACGTAATTTTGACTCTGCCATCGAAACTCGATCTGGGTCATCGTAAATCTATCCCAGGGCTTTAAAAAATTCCTCCACCGACCGGAGAGACAAAGAACCGGGCGGCAGAGAAAAAGCCCAGGATTGCGTGTCCCCTTTCAGCAAAGACATGATGATACCCACCCTCTGATCCTCATTACCTGATGAAAATGGGCACAATTGAAAGTACAAATTACATGATTATTTGAAACAAAAAAAATCATCAGTACCCCCTGCAAATCTCTCAGGAAGAGCGACTTTAGGCTCCCCAACAATTTGACCTGTACCTGAAGCCAACACCCTCTGACACTGTGTGACCGTACTACGCAGATCCGCAACCTCCAGGGACAAACCCTGCATGCGGTCAACCTGTGCATCAATTGACGCCATCACATAAAAGCTGAGCAATGGCAGTCACAGTATGGCGGATTATAATGTCACGGCGGACGTGCACAGTTTAACAGATAACACACCAACCAGGCTCTGGACGAGAGACAGGGGAAGGGTCACCTCCTAGTTTATCCCTGACCTCTTTCCCTGCAATGCTCAGCCCACAGGCAAACCTTGAAGGTAGATTTGCTGTGTCCTCCAACCTGTACTGACAGAACCCTGAACTCCCTGAGATGGTGAAGTGGGGAGAAAGGAGCAGCCTGCTCGCACAGAACCTGGATGGGTAAGATGACATAAACAACCAAACAAGAAATGTTACTTATCTGCAGAGAGCAGGAACAAACAGCCAACCCTCCCTCCAAACTTCCCAGACCCAAATGAACAGTATAATCCGCTCATAGCACTTAGCTGGAGACCATTTAAACTAATGACTCCACCCAGTGCACCTGATGAGAGGCGGATCCAGCACAGCATCAAAACAAAAACTAAACTCGTGCTGCAATCCTGGCCGACCTCCGCACATCGTCAGAGTGGGGCATGACAACATGCTGCAGTGCCTGCGCAACGACAGCAGAGTTGCCCACATTTTAACATGTGCGGACTACTGGGTTGCCACCCTGCTGGTTCCCCGGTACAAAGACAATGTGCCCACCTTACTTCCTGCACTGGAGCGTGATAGGAAGATGCGCGAGTACAAGCGCACGTTGGTAGACGCGCTATTGAGAGCATTCCCAAATGTCACAGGGGAACAAGTGGAGGCCCAAGGCGAAGGCAGAGGAGGAGCAAGAGGTCGCCAACGCAGCTGTGTCACGGCCAGCTCCTCTGAGGGCAGGGTTAGCATGGCAGAGATGTGGAAAAGTTTTGTCACCACGCCACAGCTAACTGCACCACCACCTGATACGGAACGTGTTAGCAGGAGGCAACATTTCACTAAAATGGTGGAACAATACCTGTGCACACCCCTCCACGTACTGACTGATGGTTCGGCCCCATTCAACTTCTGGGTCTCCAAATTGTCCACGTGGCCAGAGCTAGCCTTTTATGCCTTAGAGGTGCTGGCCTGCCCGGCGGCCAGCGTTTTGTCTGAACGTGTATTCAGCACGGCAGGGGGCGTCATTACAGACAAACGCAGCCGCCTGTCTACAGCCAATGTGGACAAGCCGACGTTCATAAAAATGAACCAGACATGGATCCCACAGGACCTGTCCATCCCTTGTGCAGATTAGACATTAACTACCTCCCCTTAACCATATATTATTGTACTCCAGGGCACTTCCTCATTCAATTCTTTTTTTATTTTCATTTTACCATTATATTGCGGGGCAACCCAAAGTTGAATGAACCTCTCCTCTGTCTGGGTGCCGGGGCCTAAAAATATCTGACAGTGGCCTGTTCCAGTGGTGGGTGACATGAAGCCTAATTCTCTGCTATGACATGAAGCCTGAATCTCTGCTATGGGACCTCTCTCCTCTGTCTGGGTGCCGGGGCCTAAAAATATCTGACAATGGCCTGTTCCAGTGTTGGGTGACATGAAGCATGATTCTCTGCTATGACATGAAGCCTGATTCTCTGCTATGGGACCTCTCTCCTCTGTTGGGTGCCAGGGCCTAAAAATATCTGACAATGGCCTGTTCCAGTGGTGGGTGACATGAAGCCTGATTCTCTGCTATGGGACCTCTCTCCTCTGTCTGGGTGCCGGGGCCTAAATATCTGACAATGGCTTGTTCCAGTGGTGGGTGACGTGAAGCCTGATTCTCTGCTATGACATGAAGCCTGATTCTCTGCTATGGTGCCTCTCTCCTCTGTCTGGGTGCCGGGGCCTAAAAATATCTGACAATGGCCTGTTCCAGTGTTGGGTGACATGAAGCATGATTCTCTGCTATTACATGAAGCCTGATTCTCTGCTATGGGACCTCTCTCCTCTGTTGGGTGCCAGGGCCTAAAAATATCTGACAATGGCCTGTTCCAGTGGTGAGTGACATGAAGCCTGATTCTCCGCTATGGGACCTCTCTCCTCTGTCTGGGTGCCGGGGCCTAAATATCTGACAATGGCTTGTTCCAGTGGTGGGTGACGTGAAGCCTGATTCTCTGCTATGACATGAAGCCTGATTCTCTGCTATGACATGAAGACTGATTCTCTGCTATGACATGAAGCCTGAATCTCTGCTTTGAGACCTCTCTCCTCTGTCTGGGTGCCGGGGCCTAAAAATATCTGACAGTGGCCTGTTCCAGTGTTGGGTGACATGAAGCCTGATTCTCTGCTATGACATGAAGCCTGATTCTCTGCTATGGGACCTCTCTCCTCTGTCTGGGTGCCGGGGCCTAAATATCTGACAATGGCCTGTTCCAGTGTTGGTGACGTGAAGCCTGATTCTCTGCTATGACGAAGCCTGATTCTCTGCTATGATTTGAAGTCGGATTCTCTGCTATGACATGAAGCCTGATTCTCTGCTATGGGACCTCTCTCCTCTGTCTGGGTGCCGGGGCCTAAATATCTGACAATGGCCTGTTCCAGTGGTGGGTGACGTGAAGCCTGATTCTCTGCTATGACATGAAGCCAGATTCTCTGCCATGAGACCTCTCTCCAATTGATATTGGTTAATTTTAATTAATTTTATTTTTATTTTAATTCATTTCTCTATCCACATTTGTTTGCAGGGGATTTACCTACATTTTGCTGCCTTTTGCAGCCCTCTAGCCCTTTCCTAGGCTATTTTACAGCCTTTTTAGTGCCAAAAAGTTTGGGTCCCCATTGACTTCAATGGGGTTCGGGTTCGGGGCGAAGTTCGGGTCGAGTTTGGATCCCGAACCTGAACATTTCCGGGAAGTTCGGCCGAACTTCTCGAGCCTGAACATCCAGGTGTTCGCTCAACTCTATTGCTGATACAGAATATGTCTCTCCACCATTTCTTTATTAAAGGACATTCCCACCAGATGTGGATAAACGTTCCCCTGTCTCCAAGGCATCTCCAACATCTGTCTGAAGCCCCCTTAGAAAAAAGGCAGGACCTGTCTGGAGTAATGTACCACCTTGTTAGGAGTTTATAACTATTCTCTTGAATCCGAAAACACCTAGATATTTTATAGGTAGTCAGGAAGAGTTTATGGAGTGTAAGAAGGGGAAATTCTCTGCCTATATCTTTCTCCCAATTTCAAATGAATGCAGGTTTTATAATTAAGGGACTATATCTCAATCTATTGTATAGTTGCGACACAAACTTTTTAGGTGGCTTCAAGTCTACAATTAAGGATTCAAACCATCCCAACGGCCGATATAGCTCGCCTCTTAGTGTGTTCCTGAGCAAAAATGATATAAGGTAGGGGATTAGGGGCAGACCGCTAGGTTTGGGATTTAGGATCTCCCTCATCCCGTTAACACCCATAATCTTACCAGAAGGTTCTAAGAAGGAAGTCATGGGAATAGATGAGTTCCGTAGTTCCTGTGGGGTGGAATCTATCCTAATGGGGGAGGCCGTACCCACTACATCACTAACTAGAAGAAGAGGAGACGGGAAAGGGACAGAGCAATGTGTGGAACGTAAGCATTTCCATGCGTCCAGGATAGCCCAAAGTATTGGGTATGAGGATAAGGGTATTGAAGGTGGGCTTGGATTTCCCAGCAGAAGGGAGCGCAGAGATCTACCCATTAAGTATTATTCTAGGGGGACCCATAATTTGTTCGGGTTATTTCATAGCTATTTCACCACTCTAGACAAAAGTATTGCTTTGCCATATAGTTCTGGGTCTGTACTGGCTTAGAGAGAAGAGAAAGAGAGAGTCTAGATTTTTTCCCATTCCAAATAAAGGCTCTAATTTTTTTTCTAATTGAGTCGTAGTAGGACTTAGGTACAGGAATTGGAAGAACTTGTTGGAGGTAAGTGAGGCGAGGAAGGATCAGTGAAGTGAGAAGGTTCTTATGACCAAACCACTAGAGTGTGGGGATATTGATATTAAGGTTATCAATGGTCTTAAACATAGATTGGCATAAAGGAGTATAATTAAGGGAGAAGAGTTCAGAGATGTTGGGACTGATCTTCACCCCCAGGTAGTTCACATAAGGGGACGACCAATCAAACGGCAAATCTTTCATTAATATTTGTTTTGCAGGTAAGGGAATCCCAGAACACAGTATTAGGGATTTTGCATTAATTTTAAAGTTGGAAATTGTGCTATAGTTAAGAAGGTGTTTTTGTATAATAGAGAGGGAGATTAATGGGTTAGAAGTCATTATCAGGACATCGTCCGCAAAAGCGGCTAATTTGTGTTCCTGTACCCCCAGCTTCACCCCCTTAATGTCTGAATCGCCTCTCAAGGAAGCTAGTAGAGGCTCTAGAGCCAAAACAAAGAGCAAGGGTGAGAGGGGACACCCCTGCAGGGTACCATTACAAATACGGAAAGTGGTGGACAGATCCCCATTGACCATGACGAGAGCTGATGCTTGCGAATACATTGCGAAGATGGCCTGTACATAGTTTTAGAAAGGCCAAAGTGTGAAAGTACCTCTTTCAAGTAAGCCCAGTTAATCCTATCGAACGCTGTCTCAGCGTCAGTACTCAGGAAAAGCAGTTGTTTAAAAGAAGAGGTTGCGTAGAACAATACATTTATCACTCTAGACGTGTTTTCTCTACCCTCTCTGTTGCGAATTAAGCCCATCTAATCTCAATGTACTATCAGATTAAGAAAATTGGTGAGGCGATTAGCTAACATTTTTGCTAGGAGTTTAAGGTCTAAGTTAAGGAGTGAGGGTCTATAGTTGGAACACTGTCTTAAGTCCATTCCCTCCTTGGGGATAAGGGTAATGTGAGCAGTCGTCATGTCTCTGGAGAGCGGGCCACCCCCCAAGGAGAGATTACAGACATCAAGGAGGCGAGGCAGAAGTTGTTTCTGGAAGGCTTTATAATATGAGGCCGGTAGGCCATCTGGGCCTGGACTTTTACCTGTTAGCATCTGATGGAGGGCAATAGACAGCTCGTCCAATGTGAAGGGAGAAGCTAACGAACGCTTCTGGAGGTCCGAAAGAGTCGGGAGGTAGAGGGAGTCAAGAAAAGAGGAGATAAGAGAGGCATGAGCTGCTGGGGGAAGCTGTGAGGGCAAATTATAAAGCTCATCGTAAAAATCTCTGAATTCGGCCGCTATTTGTGTGGAGGAAAATACTGTATCACCTGATGGGGTGGATAGCTGGTGAACATAGTTCACTGACCTCCTATTTTTTATTCTGTGCATTATGAATTTGGAGGCTTTATCGCCATGTGCAAAATACTTGACAGTTTAGATAGTATTTAGCCACTTTGTTTTGCAGAAGGGCTTTTAATTCCGCTCTCAGGCCTGATAATTCCTGTAGTTGGGGCTCTGAGAAGAGCGTTTATGAAAAGACTCAAGAGGCTGTATCTTTAAATAAATGGCATCTATTTTTTTCTCTCTTTCTTTCTTCAAATGGGTTCCAATGCTAATGAAGTGTCCTCTAATGAAAGGTTTATGAGCGTCCCATAATGACTGGGCTGACAAAACAGAGTGTTGGTTGAGAGAGAAGTTTTCTTCTATCAAGGCTGCAATTTTATCTCTAGTTTTCGTATCGCCCAATAGGGATTCATTAAGGTGTCAATTGGGGGGTCTCGGACATTGTAAAAGCACTCGGACAAATAAAAAGACCGGAGCATGATCAGACAAGTGAATGGAACCTATTTTGGCTTCAGAGCATAGCTGGAGGTGTTTCTTTGAAATAAACACATAGTCTAGTCGATTCCCTAAAAGCGATGTCAGCATATGTCTGAGACTTTTGTAAGTCTTTAGCTGACACTCTAGGATTCTTCTTCACCTCATTGAGCAGTCTGCGCTGTGCTCTTGCAATCATCTTTACAGGACGGCCACTCCTAGGGAGAGTAGCAGCAGTGCTGAACTTTCTCCATTTATAGACAATTTGTCTTACTGTGGACCGATGAACAGCAAGGCTTTTGGAGATACTTTTATAACCCTTTCCAGCTTTATGCAAGTCAGCAATTCTTAATCGTAGGTCTTCTGAGAGCTCTTTTATGCAAGGCATCATTCACATCAGGCAATGCTTCTTGTGAAAAGCATACCCAGAACTGGTGTGTGTTTATTATAGGGCAGGGCAGCTGTAACCAACACCTCCAATCTCATCTCATTGATTGGACTCCTCACTCCAATTAGCTCTTGGAGATGTCATTAGTCTAGGGGTTCACATACTTTTTCCACCTGCACTGTGAATGTTTACATGGTGTGTTCAATAAAAACATGGGAACATTTAATTATTTGTGTGTTATTAGTTTAAGCAGACCTTAAGAAGACCTTCCATACCTTTTATCAATTTCGTCGCTCTCCTCTGTACTTTCTCCAGCTCCAGGGCATCCTTTCTATGGACTGGTGCCCAGAACTGAACTGCATATTCCAGATGAGGCCGCACCAGCGCTTTGTAAAGTGGTAATATTACATCCCTGCCCCGCGAGTCCATGCCCCATTTAATGCATGACAATATCCTGGTGGCCTTAGAAGCAGCTGATTGACATTGTGCTGTTATTCAATCTACCATCTACAAGGAAACCCAAATCCTTCTCTACAAGTGACTCTCCAGTGTTACATCACCTAGAACATATGATGTACGGTATGCAGATTATTAGTACCTGATCCTTCTCTACAAGTGACTCTCCTGTGTTACTCCTCCTCGGACATATGATGCTCATAGATTATTACTACCCAGATGCAGAATTTTACATTTCTCCACATTGAACCTCATTTGCCAAGTTGATGCCCAATCACTCAGTCTCCAAGTCAGCTTGTATTTTATGGACATCTTCCATAGACTGCACAGTACTACACAGCTTAGTGTCATCTGCAAAAATCAAAATGGTGCTATTAATCTCCTCCTCAATATCATTAATAAATTAATTAAATAATAGAGGACAAAACCCTGAACCTTGGGGTCACCTATAACCAGGGACCATTTAGAATAGGAATCATTGACCACAACTCTCTGGGCACGGTCCTTCAGCCAGTTTTCAATACAATTACAAACTATATTACCTTATTTTACCTTTTAAATGTCTATGAAGGACAGGATCAAATGCCTTTGCAAAATCCAAGAACACTTCCTTCACTGCCGCCCCCCTGTCCAGACTACTACTCGCTACATCCACAGCCGCCCCTCTGTCCAGACTACTACTCACTACATCCACAGCCACCCCTCTGTCCATACTTCTACCTATCTCTTTATATCCACAGCTGTCCCTCTGTCCAGGCTTCTACGTACCTCACTATATCCACAGCTGACCCTCTGTCCATGCTTCTACGTACCTCACTATATCCACAGCTGCCCCTCTGTCCATGCTTCTACGTTCTTCACTATATCCACACCCGCCCCTCTGTCCAAGCTTCTACATACCTCACTATATCCACAGCCACCCCTCTGTCCATACTTCTACGTATCTCACTATATCCACAGCCACCCCTCTGTCCAGGCTTCTACTTACCTCACTATATCCACAGCTGCCCCTCTGTCCATGCTTCTACGTTCCTCACTATATCCACAGCCGCCCCTCTGTCCAGGCTTCTACTTACCTCACAATATCCACAGCCACCCCTCTGTCCAGGCTTCTATGGACCTCAGGGGTGGATTGGCCTTAGACCTGACATGGAAATGTCCTAATTGGTCCATGCCCATGGTGCAACCCAAGGCCTCTGCTCTGCTGCTGGCCAGGTTCATACAGAGCTCTCAGCAGTAATTAATGCTGTGAGAGTCAGAGACTCATGTACCCAGCCAGCGACCACACATGTCCACTGAATTCAACTGCTGTGGCCCACATCTCATCTCCTAATCGCCTGCTCCATATCTTAATCAGAGACAACTGGATAGAAAATGGCATCTATTGATGGCCACAACATAAATACAGATTTTGGGGCAATATATTGTGCTGATCTGTGGTATATGGTTAGTCTGACAACTTCTGTCCTTGGTAAACCCATGCTGGTGATCACCTATGATATTACTAACAGTCACATACTCCTGTATATAGTCCCTTAAGAGTCCTTCAAACATTTTCTCACCACAGAAGTTAAACTAACTGGTCTATAATTACCTGTGGAGAACCTAGATCCATTTTTGAATATGGGCCTCACATTTGCCTTGCGCCAATCACTTGGCACTGAACCAGCACCTAGAGAATGTTTAAAAAATATAAACAGGGGCACAGCAATGACTGAACTGAGCTCTTTAAGCACTCTTGGGTGTAATCCATCTGGACCCGGAGCCTTGTTCACATTTACCTTATTTAAATTAGCTTGGACCATATCTACAGTTAGCCAAGTGAGTATATTGTTGGATGTACTAACAGCCCTGGCATCACTAATATCAGCTTCTCAGCACTGACACCAATATCTCAGCAATGGCACCAGCAACATCAGCATCTTTTTCTCCTTTTGTATATACAGAGCTAAAAAAGGATTTAGTACCTCTGCCTTTTCCTTATCTTCAGTGACTACCCTCCCCCCTTTACCATTATTTAGGGGACCTACCTACTCTGACCTTGTTTTTTTTAGCATTTATATATTTAAATAATTTTTGGGGATTTATTTTGCTCTCTTTTAGCACCTACTATTCCTTTTTGTATTTTTGCAGATTTTAACTTTTTTTTTTTTTTTACAGATTTTATCAAGCCCTTTGTAAATTTCAAAGACTCCTCAGATTTGTATTTTTTAAATGCCCTTTTTATGTTATTCATTGCCCTTATTACAGTATCTATAAGCCATGTGTGTGTTAAGGGGGGGGGTAACTTTAACCATTTAGACTTGTCACCTACAGAAATAAATTTTGCAGTGTAATTACTCAATGTGGATTTAAAGCTCTCCCGTTTATCCTCAGTATTATTATGTGCCAGTATCTGCTCCCAGTTTGTGCCCTGAAATTCTGCCTTCAACCCAGGGAAACTGGCTTTTTTAAAATTCAGTGTTTTTGCTCTCACAGCCAGAGATTGCATCTTAAAGTTCAAGGGGAATATAATTATATTGTGGTCACTATTACCTAGTATTTCTCGACCAGTAACATTTCCAACGAGCTCTTCATCATTAGAAATGACCAGATACAGCACAGCATCGCCCCTAGACAGGTCTTCTATAAACTAGACCATAAAGGTGAGGGATTGTCTCCCATTATGATCACTGCACCCACCTATGTCTCCAGTTCTATTTGGTTATACAGTTGAACTTCTTTCTCCTCAGTGATGTTAGGGGTCTATAGATTACATAAAGTATTATTTTTTCTATGTTTATCTCCCTTTGTAATTCCATCCATAAGGTTTCCACATCCTCACCATCCTCACCCACAATTGCATCTTTCACACTCTCCTTCATATCACTTCTCACATACAGGCACACGCCATCTCCTTTTAGCCATGTCTTTCCTAAAGAGTGTAACACCCTGAATATTAACAGCCCAGTCATGTGAAGAGTCCAACTATGTCTCAGCCACACTAACTACATCTGTGTGTTCCTCTAGTACCATAGCCTCCAGCTCTCCCATTTTGCTTGCTAGACATCTGGCATTTGTGAACATACATTTTAAGTTACTATTTAATTTCCCATATTTAGTTCTCGTAAATTTAAAATCTGGGATTTTTTGGGTACCTTATTTTTATGACCCCCTCACACATCCGAGATCCTAGTTTAAAAGCTCCTCCAGTCTTCTAACCATTTTCCCCCCAGAGCAGCTGCACCCCCCATTAAGGGGCAGCCTGTCCCTACTGTAGACCCTGTAGCCAACAGAGAGGTCATCCCAAACTCTTCTTTCCTGCACCAGCTACTGAGCCACTTATTTAACCCCTAAGCTTCTGCTGTCTCTCTAGTGACACTCGTGGCACTGGTAGTATTTCTGAAAACAGCACCTTGGAGGTCCTGGACTTGAGCTTGTCTCCTAGTTCCCTAAAATATTTTTTAAGGCCATTCCATCTCCCCCTGACTTTGTCATTGGTACCAATATGGACCATGACTGCCGGGTCTTCCCAGCCCCTCCCAGCAATCTATGCGAGCCGCAAAATGCCAAACCCGAGCACTCAGAAGACAATACACTGTTCGGCCACATATGACCCTGTCTGTCCACCGAATAATGGAGGTCCTACCACCAGCATGTGCCTGACCTTTGCTGCACTCTTCCCATCCTTCCTACAGGAGTCATACTCTCAGTTGCTAGAAGAAACACCCTGCTGTGGTGTTGCTGGCTCTGGGATTTCGTACCTAATATCAGCCAAACAGGCATATTTACTAGAACGTTCCAGCTCAGGACTAGCCTCCCTGGGACTTTTCCCTCTACCTTACATAACATTAACCCAACTACCGACCCCTTAGTCCTGATCTTGCCCTCCTCCTCCCACCTCTATTTCAGTGACCCCAGCCAGTGCCTGCTCAGTGAGGTCTAAGCCTCTCTCCAGGTTTCCATTGCTTCTGTGTGTTACAAGCTGCGCATTTAGATCCAGAATCTGGGCTTCCAAATATGCAACATGCATCTAGTGCAAATGTATTCACCCTGAAATGGCTCTTCAAGGCACGCATACATTGCACAGGACACACACTTAGTAGCATGGTCCATGGAGCACATGTTTAAATGGGGATAAACAGTAAAGAAAAAAAGAAGCAGTAAATATGAATTTAAATGTAGACTGAGTTCACACTTCAATTATTTTGTCAGTTAGTTTCATCAGTTATTGTGAGCCAAAACCAGTAGTGAAGCCTACACATAGTAATGGAAAGATGTTAGACCGTACGGCTTAGTGAAGCCGGATCTCTCCCCTGGACTTGTGTTTGGTGATCTGACCAGTTGAGTGTCGGAACCTGATACCCTGTTTGTGAACTGCGCTCTATAGGTGAGGTAGAGACTCTATGTGTATTAGGAAGTGCCTAGACGGGCAAGTGTTTATTTTGATGTCTATGTTTGTGCAGGTGCTGAAGAGCCAAAATACAGAACCATTTGGACTTGAACCCCGTTGTCAGAAGAGAAGTCTGCGATTGCGACCTCCTGAGAGAGAGCGATCCCTTACAATCAATATGACATGACCACTGGATCAGGGCATCCAGATTTTTCCTGCAAATGACTGATTTGGAACCTGTTTTAATTGAATTTATTTAGTTACTTTTGGATCTTATTTTGAGACATAACTTTTTTGTTTTTAAGGAATGCCTTTTCCTGCATCCGCGGGGGGCGGCGATGGGGGCAACTTGTGCATCCTCATACTGTATGCTAATCTCTTCCTGGGCTGTGGGAAAGGGAGGAGATCCAAAACACTAGCGGATATGACTTGGTGGATTCCTGGTCAAGGTATATTAACAATATTTTGTTTATTTGGTAGGGCTTCACATCGGATTTGGAACATTTTTTGCAGCTGTTGAACTCTAATGAGTTAAAGTGAACATTAAGTTATCTTGGAAGTACAGTCGATCCTGGGTGGAAGTCCTTGATGTCTTGATTATTAAGGAGAAGGATGGTAGGGTCTCTACTGACTTGTATAGGAAACCTACTTCAACCAATTTCCTATTACATGCTGGATCTCATTATTTACAGATAATCAAAGGCATTCCTTTCAGTTTTTAAGATTATGTCGTATCTGCTCCAGTAAGGAAAGGTTCAAAGGCCAAGTGTGTGATTTACAGGATAGATTTCACAGAAGAGGTTACAACCAATGAGATAAAAGAAAGGGGAGCCAAGGATGCTTCTTGAGATTCCATACTGGTGAGTAGAGTGAAGGAGGCCTCTGATCTGAAACCAAGACTGATTACCTCATTTAACTCCCAGTGGGGGAAAATGCGTGAGATTCTACAGAAGCCCTATACTTTTGTTTGACCAAGATCTAAGGGCATGTTTGTCGGAATATTCCTTAATTACTTTAAGGAGGTTATAGAATTTTGGGGATATTTTCACCACCAGTCACTATGTTCCACCCTTGGAGCATATTATATTTGACAGTCGTGACCTGGGATGGGGCTCTTTTGTCTGTGGTAACTGCTCAGCTTGTAGATATATGGTGAGATCCATTGAGTTCTGTGATACATCTGGGGCACATGAGTACAAGACAGTACATCATATTACATGTAGGACCTCGTCAGTAAGCTTAGGGTCGGTGTACTTGAACATGCTGGCAGCGTTGACAATTGTAGAAGAGGAGTTTGGCAAGTTTCAACCTATGACCAAACGCTTTAAGGAAGTACATATGTGCAATCAAAAATTCTTCCTAGTTTGGGGATAGATAGGGTGATGTTGGGCTGCAGAGGTCGGGTATTAAAAAATTACTCCTACAAAAGGAGACCAAATGGATCACCATTTTGAAAACAATGATATCAGCAGGGTTAAATGATGCCGTTAGCTTTGCGTCATTTTTGTTTCTTAATACTCAGTGGTGGTTCTATGTCTTTAGCAGTAATATTGGGCTTTTTCTGTCTTGCCCTGCTTTTTTCGCATTGGTATCTTTTTAATTTTTATGTTATGTGTATTCCAATAAACATTTATACATTATTATTTATTGGTTTGATGTTTCTTTTTTTGGGGGGTTATTGGCGTATTGGTATAGGTTATGAAATTCTTTGAGCTACCGTAGGCCTAATTATGTTTATATGATGTTGTAAGGTTCCTATCGATAACTTGTGCTGGATGCCATTTTGAGTAATTCATCCTAATCAAATCACGTAAGATTCTGATTCCCTGGGTATCTGAATCGATTTGCACATCCCTAATATTGATTCATCTAACTTTATCTCATCCTCAGGATCACCAATGGTTTCTACAGCTGAGACCAGAGCAGAAAGTGATGTTTGAAGTCCACACCCTGCAGGAGATGATGAATTTAACCTTCTATCCAACCTACTTCCTACTGGTTGGTATTCCAGGACTAGGACATGAACAAATCTGGATCTCAATTCCTTTCTGTATCATCTATATACTTGCTTTGCTGGGAAACATCATGGTGATGGTTGTCATCCTCACATCTCCAAAACTCCACCAGCCTATGTTTATATTTGTCTCCATGTTGGCATTTATTGATTGTCTTCTTTGTACAAGCTTTGCTCCAAAAATTTTGTCTATCTTCTGGTTTAATGACAGAGCCATTAGTTTTAATGGGTGTCTTCTCCAGATGTCCTTCATTCACAGCTTCACCAGTATTGAATCGGGGTTCTTGCTTTGCATGGCTTATGACCGCTATATTGCTATATATAAGCCTCTCCAGTATAGCTCCATAATAACCAGAAGACTGATAACCAGACTGGGCATTGTGTTTGTGGCTCGGGCAGTTGTTTTGATCGGCCCTTTTTCTCTCATGATCAAGAGGTTTTCTGCTTTCAAGTCCAACATCATTGCACATTCCTACTGCGAGCACATGGCGGTGGTGAAACTCGCGGCTGCTGATATCCGGGTGAACAGTATATATGGACTATTCGTGGCTTTCACTGTTGTTGGTGTTGATTTGTTCTTCATCTTTTTTTCATATACCATGATTTTCAATGCCGTCTCCCGTCTTCCATCTAAAGAGACTCGTCTGAAAGCATTTAACACATGTACCCCTCATATCTGTGTGTTCCTGAGCTTTTACATCATGGCCTTATTCTCTTATTTATCCCATCGATATGGTGAGAAGATTCCTCCTTATATCCACATTATCCTCTCTGACAGCTACCTCTTGGTTCCACCCATGCTCAACCCACTTGTCTATGGAATTAAGACAACCCTGATCCGTGAGGAGATTTGGAAAATCATAAAGAAACAGAAGAGTAAAACAGTGCAAGAATGAGAATGAAATTCCGTCTTTCTAAATAAACTCACATCTGCACTAGTGTTGAGCACGAATATTTGAATTACGAATATTTATCGCAAATATTGCAACTTCGAGAATTCAAGAATTCGCTAATATTTTGAATATAGTGCTATATACTGTATTCGTTATATCAAATATTCATCATTTTTTTCTATCTGAAAACATGATTGCTTCTTGCTTGTGGGCCAAATGAGCCATTGTCCCACAAGCAACTTAAGCAGTGAGGAATCATGACTTCAGATGGGAAAAAATTATGAATATTCTCAAAAAGTAATATATAGCACTATATTCTATAGTGCTATATATTCGTATTTGACCCACTTCGCATTAAGGCGATTTTTACATTGCAGATTTTTCAGAATCACAAAAATAATCTTACGCGATTTTTACATTGCAGATTTAATCTCGAATAGGAATATTCGCGAGTAGATGACGAATATTCTACCACACATTTGCAAAATATCGCAAATTTGAATAATTCCCCTGCCGCTCATCACTAATCTGCACCTGATTTATCAGTAATTATAAGTGCAAAATGTAGAGACTTTAGAGATGGATTAAGCTTACAAAGTCAACTTTGCATGCGTATTGGATTGGTACAGCCATTAGTTTAGATAAAACTAAAGAATAGTGTGCCGATAATCTGATGTTCGGGTTCAGGCCTCATCTAAGGAGACCAGGCTCTCGTAATATCATCACCACAAGGTCTATTATAGGGGTCACTTTATCCACCCAGGTATTGTTTCTTTTCAGACCGTAGAACATTTCTCACACACATGGCTGAACATAGCAATCTTTGTAATTCATTGAAGGTGGCATTTTGTCATTGTTTAGTATAAAATCCAGTGATCTTGTGATCTCCAGAATCATCTTAAAATAAACTGCATCCAATATAAAGACATAGGACACTGCAATGCAGGAAATGTCAAACACAACGACTATCAAGACCACAGTCAAGCCAAGTGGTGTCCACATGGGCTGTTATCTTCTATGGTCTACATAACTTCTGTAAGTATAATACTTTTGGTTTTAAGTAGGGATGAGCAGACCGCTGGATGTCCGGGTTCGAGGGGTTTGGCCGAACTTCGTTTGGAACAATGAACCCTATTGAATTCAATGGGGACCCGAACTTTGAGGAACTAAAATGGCTCTAAAAAAGTAATAAAAAGGGGCGGAGCCTGCACTTAGAGTGGATGGCTGTGTGAAGCGTCGCTCCGCTACTTACATATCCCTCATAGCCTGATATTATCTGCTTACCAGACCAAAAATTGTCAAAATCGGTGGACAAAAACCTACAGATCCTTCCGGTCCTGCCAAAGCGACTATTCAGCCTGGAGAAATGGAGAAAATCATTAAAAAAGCAGCTGCGCAAGTGTGACAAGAGAACCTAAAATGGCGCCCGGAACACCGAAGTCTGCCGGCTGCAAACAACAAGATGTTATCGGCGCTGAAAGGGGTAGGGAAGATTCCCCTGGCCCAGACGCCTTACCAATCTCCAGGAGCTTCCTAAAAGAATCACTAGCTGAAGCTCTCGAACCTCTTAGTTTTGAACTAGCAGCTATCAGGGGTGATATTTGCCACATAGGCAATAGAGTGGAGACACTAGAGGAAAATCAAACCAAGTTTATTATGCATCAGAAAGAGATGTCTTCGAATATGGCTGAGTATCAGTCGCACATCAACTTACTATACACGGCTATAGAAGACCAGGAGAATAGGGGAAGACAAAATAATCTTCGTTTCAGAGGCATCCCCGAATCTATTGTTCCTAGCGACATCCCTGAAGCGGTAATACAAATCTGCCTGCACTTGCTGGGCCCTGATACAGCGCATGAAGTCACTATCGAAAGGGCACACAGAGCATTAAGGCCCAAGCTGCAACCCAGTGAGCCCCCAAGGGATGTCATCTGTAAATTCCTATACTTCCCAGTCAAGCAAGCAGTTCTCTCAAGCGCCAGGAACAACTCGACGCTGAAATGGGAGGGCAACGAAATCTCCATTTTTCAGGACCTGGCACAGTCCACACTTAAGAAGCGCAGAGCGCTGAAACCACTTACAGATTGGCTGCGTGCTCACAAGATCCTATACAGATGGTCATTCCCCTTTGGCCTCTCTTTTTCTCACGAAGGCCGTCGCCTATTCATTTCCTCCTCCAAGGACCTTGAAAAGAACTATGCTCACCTCAAGATCCAGCCACTCCCGATCGAAAATTGGGATACGCTCCAGGACATGGCAGCCCTCCCTGATCTACCAAATATCATACCCTGTCATACCCTGAGAGCCGCCTCGCACCCCCAAGCCGCAAAGAGGAAGAAGAGGGAACACCTCCACCCGAGGAGACTTATAGATGAATGAAGCACCGGTTCGTCGATGATGCAGATCATTTTGTAACTCTTGACTATAAGTCACTGGGTATCTCCATATTCTAGCAGAATTAACCACCTAGTTTACCCATTGTTAGCTGTTCTAATTTCCCTCTCTGTCCTCCTATTTATCTTACAACTGAGCGGCTTCATTACTTATCCTCAGGTTGGCGGAACATGTTCAAGCTCTTGTTCTACTTTATACCTTGCTGACCATCTCTTCCGGTGCTCCTTTGAAGCATCAGTGCTGTCCACTGTGCCTCTCTTTTCTGCTCCAGTTAAGACTCCAGGAGAGGGTTAGCATCTTGTCCTATAATACTAATATTGTCTGATATTTGCTGCTCTTGTGAGGGATACTCAAGGAGAATTTGCCTTACCCCCAAAGAGTTCGCAGAGCTCCTTTGCTCTGCTAAAATGTTGTGTATTCTTCACTGTTATGTTCATTTTATGTATTGCATTTTATTATTCCTTTTTCCTTCTGTCTTTGTTTTCCAATCAGGTACTTCACCATTTATACACGATCTACAATCCTATTTGAGGAGGCTGAGTGTTACCTATTTTTTTTTACCACAACTAATGAGGTCCACTCCATCACTGCACCTGTCTATCCTACCCTTCGCTTTGAATCATGGCTGACCTTTGTATAGCCTCCTTCAACGTGAAGGGTTTCAACTCCCCTTCTAAACGCAGCCAAATCTTCTCATATCTGAAGAAGGAAAAGTGTTCGATCATTTTCCTCCAAGAAACCCACTTTAAGTTTGATAAATATCCAAACCTCACTCACTCTTTATTTTCGGACTGGTACCATTGTGGTTCTGGATCCTCGGCCTCCAAGGGCGTAAGCATAGGAATCCGGAAACATCTCCCATTCACATATATTCATCATATTCAGGACATTGAGGGGTGGTATATACTGCTTAAAAGTTCTATAGCAAATCAAGTTTATACCTTTATTAATCTATACGCCCCCAATGTTGGCCAGGTTGCTTGGATAGTGGAGGTCCTATCCTTACTGGAATCACATAGAGAAGGGGTGGTGATTTTGGGTGGAGATCTTAATATAACGCTAGAACCAGATATTGACTCTACCTCTAAAAGATTAGCAATTTCAACCAAAGCTCTCAGGCATCTCAAGAAATACCTACATAACTGGTTGGTCTGTGATGTCTGGAGACTATTTAATCCGAATAGTCTTTATGGGAGATAGGATCAAGAAAGCCAGAAGAACTCAAATCGATACCCTGTTAGCCAAAATCCAAAAATTTAAATCCCTACATAAACAGTCTCTGTTGGAGTCTCACTTTATTGAATTAACTGAAACACATGAAGCCTTAAAAAAGATTTTAAACAATGCCTCAGCCAAATACTATATACAAGTGCAATTTAAGTATTACGCCCATGGCGATAGAGCTTCTAAATTTATGATGCAACGTATCAAACAGAGAAAAGTCCATAATTACATTCACCGTATTAAAACTTCAGACGGTGGATTAGCCTTCACCACCGCAGGCATTGCTGCCCAATTTAGAGAATTCTATCATTCTCTATACAATCTAAAGGATCCTGAAATAGGAACACATTACCCCTTCCCGCCACATGAGCCCATGACAAATTTCCTACGCTCCTTGTCCCTCCCGGTCCTTTCTAAACAACAGGCACAATTACTGACGGCCTTCAAGCCTCATATTATCGCTCACTTTCCAAAATATTAAGCCCCCACCTACTCGATGTATGTAATAGCTCCCTAACTGGCAGCTCTATGTCAACAGACATGACTAGAGCCCATATCTCCCTGATCCATAAAGAGGGGAAAGATAGCTCCAACTGCGCAAACTATCGTCCGATTTCCCTGCTAAACTTAGATTTAAAGATTCTAGCTAAGATGTTGGCCACACGCCTATCAGCGTTACTCCCTACTCTAATTCAGAAAGACCAGGTGGGCTTTGTGAGAGGCAGGGAAGGTAAGGATAATACTTCTAGAGACCTAAATTGCATATTTCATGCAAAAAGATACAAATGTCCTCTGATCCTTCTCAGCACTGATGCTGAGAAGGCATTTGATAGGGTGGACTGGGACTTTATGAGCAAGGTGTTATCCACATTTGGGATCCCAGTTCAATTCATTAACGCATTGTTTTCTTTATACTCAAATGCATCAGCTTCGGTTATTGTTAATAACTCTTTGTCTACTCCCCTTGCTATTCGCAATGGGACCAGGCAGGGTTGCCCCCTCTCTCCCCTGCTATTTGTACTGGTGAATCTTTGCTACAGGCTATTAGGAGAGAGGGGGGAATCCAAGGTGTTCGGGTAGGAAGATATGAACACAAGGTTGCAGCTTTCGCTGACGATCTACTTATTATGTTTACGAATCCAGCATCAGCCCTTCCCCATATCTATCATATAATCGAATAATTTGGCCTTTTTTCAATTTTTTTTATTAACACAAACAAGTCCCACATTCTTAATATTGGCTTTCCCTCATCAACTATACAGGAACTCAAATCTAACTCCCCCTTTAACTGGGATACCCCACACATTACTTATTTGGGAATCAAAATTGGTCCTGACCCTGGTTCACCATTCCGTCTAAACTATGTTCCACTGCTAAACTCAATTAAAGAGGACCTTTCACTGATCCTGACATTGTGAACTAAGTATACAGCCATGGAGAGCGGCGCCCGGGGATCTCACTGCACTTACTATTATCCCTGGGCGCCGCTCCGTTCTCCCGCTATGCCCTCCGGTATCGTCACTAAGTTATGGTAGGTGGAGATTTCGGTCACTAAGTTATGGTAGGCGGAGTCTGCCATTGTTCTGCTGTAGCGCTGGCCAATCGCAGCGCAGAGCTCACAGCCTTGGAGGTTCTTTTCCATAACTTAGTGACCGAAGATACCGGAGGGCATAGCGGGAGAACAGAGCGGCACCCAGGGATAGTAGTAAGTGCCGCTCTCCATGTCTGTATACTTAGTTCACAATGTCAGGATTGGTGAAAGGTCCTCTTTAAAGATCAACTTTCCTCACTTAAAAATGTTATGTTGTCTTGGTTTGGTAGGAAGAACATAGTAACTTCCCTTATAATACCCAGATTGACCTACCTCCAGCAAGTTCTACCAATTCCGGTGCCAAAATCGTTCTACAAAACAACGAACCAAATGATCAGATCCTTTATCTGGGCAGGGAAAAGAGCTTGTATAGCGTTCACTACCCTAAACAAACCTAAACCCTTCGGTGGGATAGGAATGCCCAATCCTGAGATATACAATAATGCAGTTCTTTTGGCTGGATTGGTGGGCTGGATTAAGGGAACACGGAATGAGCCTTGGGTTGACCTTGAACAATCACTATTTGGCCTCCCTTTCAGAGGACTTCTAGTGGGAACTGGAATTCCTTCGAACACGGTCAAATCCTTTAATTCCATAATCAAGTCTACCCTGGAAGCTTGCTTGGAATTGGTTTCAGTCCTCTCCATATGCCTTTTCGCTGCCTTCCCCTATACTCCAAGTCAGAGATATTTTAGCGCTTACACCCAAAGCATTATCAAGCAGCCTACCTTCATCTATAAGATACTCACCTTATCCAGTAGTGTCCCTTTTTGATGATTGTGGGAAATTAATGGGGCCGTTGTCCTTATCACAGCTCTTCCCGGAGTGTACATTTTCACCCCCTTTAATTTCCTTTTTACATTCTTTTATCTCCAAACATATTACAAAAAGCTCTTTAGTGCCACTTTACCTGGTTTGTGAACCTGTTATCAAGGTCCGACCCTCAACCTAAACGGATCTCTCTGATATATAAAAATGTATGTACCCCTATTCTCATGCCAAAACCTGCCTTTATTGGTTTATGGGAGAAAGATCTTGAGACCTCATTTACCCAGACAGTGACTTCAAACATTCTTCTGAGACCTCATAAAGCGTCAAGATGTGTTCGTATACAGGAGAACGCCTACAAGATTTTAACAAGATGGTATAAAACCCCAGACACAACTTGTAGATATAACATAGATCGATCAGATAAGTGCTGGAGATGCGGTAGAGACAAGGGTTAATTTTTCCACATCTGGTAGACATGCCCTCGAATCAAAACATGGTGGTCAGATATATTTGAAAAATGCAACCAGATATGTCACTCAACCATCCAAATGTCTCCACAACTAGCACTTTTAGGGATCTACACTCCCATCTCATCGTAGATTATTCCCCCTCTATTCAACCACCTTCTAGACGCAGCCCGTCTCTTGATCCCCTGCTATTGGTTATCCGAAGATACACCACCCATACCCCAGTGGATTTCTAAAATTGATCAACTATACAGGTTTGAGGAATTAGCCTCATGGGAAAACAATAGAATAATCGCTTTTAGGAAGTGTTGGTTACCTTAGTCTTCTTCCAGGAGCTACGAATGATCCATTATCTATATTCAGTACCCTTCTTCGGGTGGATTTCCTCTGAAACAGTTCAACTCCTTTGCCCCGATTCAACTAGGCATGTCCGTATTCCTTGATTATTAATATAATTTTGCGAAATTTTTGATAGGGTTGTTTTTTTATACCTTTGTAATGTACCTGACAAATTTGTTTCTGTAGATTATAATTATGCTATGTACCTGATAATGTTGTTATTATACTTTGTCTATTGACTATTAACAGAATTTTTATGTAAAATCATAATTCTTTTCAATAAAGAATGAAAAAAAATAAAAAAAAAACATGAACCCTGCCTGCCCTGACCTCAGCCTGTCCCTGTCTATAGTTTTGACTGATCCCTTGGTGCTCCACACCAGTGTCTTTTGACCCCAGTGGGTCAGCAGTAACTTAAACTGAGATTACTCCAAGAGGTAGTGGGTTGGTAATTCCCCTGCAGCAGAGTCCAGATGTCACGGATGGTGTTGCAGAAAGCTGGAACTTATAAATAAACATCCAACTGGCTTGATCCCAAACTAAGGAGCATATGGGTGAGCCCTATAAAACCCCTAGAGCTCTCCCTGACTGCTATGCCCATGCAAAGGTCTTTATGGTAGACGATTTCATGCCCACGTACCTAATACTGTGTGACACCTGAAAACCCTATAATAGTGAGGGGACACGACCACTGGCTCCCTGCACTTAATACGGATGGAGTCAGGGTCACCTAGAATCAAGCCAGCAAGGAAACACAAATAAAGGAAAAAGACTTATCTGAGGAATCAGCAGTAGCAGCCTCCAGCAGTGAACAACTCATCCAGGAAAAAGTATAAAACGCAAAGTGAGGCAGTATGGGAGAGAATATAAAGGGAGACAATTAGTCTAAATAGGTGACACCTGGGAGAAGGAAAGGAGATGACAAAGTGAAACCAAAACAAAGAATGTCATGCAAGAGGTAGCGAAGAACGTCTAACAGACCTTCTCACAGAACTGGAAGTGACACCAGAACTCTGTACAGGGTTTAAAAGGTGAGGACCAAGAGGCTACTTAGATAACACCCTTAATAGATGGAAATGGCACACTCACCAGGGGATCCACTGCCAGGGCGATCAATGCATGTGCACCATTTGCCTTATGGATCAAACAGTTGTACTGCAGAGGAACACAAGGCTAAAATTAACCGAAACAAGCAAAAGAGGTGACATGTCCTCTTTATACAGGAAATGAATAATTGTCAGATTTAATGCACACTTTGCTTCATGTACGTGGTAAATGCATGGCTTTATTATGAGGCTATTAACAGCATTGTGTCATCTCAACATAAGCGTTTCAATGAAACTATTCAGATGAAATTGTTTGAAATTATTTACCACTAATTGACCTTGTTCCTGTCTACATCATGATGTCAGCAACATGTCATGTGCATTATGTTTATGGAATGAGGGATGTCATTGCATTCAGCCTTGTGTATTCATCAAGTAAATGGATCACATGGCATTGCTTCTGCTTTACAAACCTGATTTCTATTCCAAAGAAGGAGACTACAGGATTTTGCTTGCTGTACGCTGAGCCGTTCTATTTTAATTACAGCAGATTATACCATAAAGCTAGCTTTTAATTTGAATGCATTTTTTGCTGGACTTGTTATGGCTTCATGAACATAATAGTGATTCAAGTAAGAAGTTCTTCCACTCGAGTCTGACTATAAACAGCTGTTTGAGTTTGTAAAAACGTGCTGCCACTGAATTAAGAATATTGATGTATGAAGCACATGTTGTGTCTTGTAACATAGTAACATAGTACATAAGGCCGAAAAAAGACATTTGTCCATCTAGTTCGGCCTGTTATCCTGCAAGTTGATCCAGAGGAAGGAAAAAAAAAAACCTGTGAGGTAGAAGCCAATTTTCCCCACTTTAGGGGAATAAAAAATTCCTTCCCGACTCCAATCAGGCATCAGAATAACTCCCTGGATCAACGACCCCTCTCTAGTAGCTATAGCCTGTAATATTATTACGCTCCAGAAATACATCCAGGCCCCTCTTGAATTCCTTTATTGTACTCACCATCACCACCTCCTCAGGCAGAGAGTTCCATAGTCTCACTGCTCTTACCGTAAAGAGTCCATAGTCTCACTGCTCTTACCGTAAAGAGTCCATAGTCTCACTGCTCTTACAGTAAAGAGTCCATAGTCTCACTGCTCTTACAGTAAAGAGTCCATAGTCTCACTGCTCTTACAGTAAAGAGTCCATAGTCTCACTGCTCTTACAGTAAAGAGTCCATAGT
Source organism: Bufo bufo (assembly GCF_905171765.1). NCBI lineage: Eukaryota > Metazoa > Chordata > Amphibia > Anura > Bufonidae > Bufo > Bufo bufo. Next base: position 701,750,565 of record NC_053391.1, on the reverse strand, counting down.
CTCACTGCTCTTACAGTAAAGAGTCAATAGTCTCACTGCTCTTACAGTATAGAGTCCATAGTCTCACTGCTCTTACCGTAAAGAGTCCATAGTCTCACTGCTCTTACAGTAAAGAATCCATAGTCTCACTGCTCTTACCGTAAAGAGTCCACAGTCTCACTGCTCTTACAGTAAAGAATCCATAGTCTCACTGCTCTTACAGTAAAGAGTCCATAGTCTCACTGCTCTTACAGTAAAGAGTCCATAGTCTCACTGCTCTTACCGTAAGAATCCATAGTCTCACTGCTCTTACAGTATAGAGTCCATAGTCTCACTGCTATTACAGTAAAGAGTCCATAGTCTCACTGCTCTTACAGTAAAGAGTCCATAGTCTCACTGCTCTTACAGTAAGAATCCATAGTCTCACTGCTCTTACAGTATAGAGTCCATAGTCTCACTGCTCTTACAGTAAAGAGCCCATAGTCTCACTGCTCTTACAGTAAAGAGTCCATAGTCTCACTGCTCTTACAGTATAGAGTCCATAGTCTCACTGCTCTTACCGTAAAGTGTCCATAGTCTCACTGCTCTTACCGTAAAGAGTCCATAGTCTATCTGCTCTTACAGTAGAGTCCATAGTCTCACTGCTCTTACAGTAAAGAGTCCATAGTCTCACTGCTCTTACAGTAAAGAGTCCATAGTCTCACTGCTCTTACAGTAAAGAGTCCATAGTCTCACTGCTCTTACCGTAAAGAGTCCATAGTCTCTCTGCTCTTACAGTAGAGTCCATAGTCTCACTGCTCTTACAGTAAAGAGTCCATAGTCTCACTGCTCTTACAGTAAAGAGTCCATAGTCTCACTGCTCTTACAGGAAAGAGTCCATAGTCTCACTGCTCTTACAGTAAAGAGTCCATAGTCTCACTGCTCTTACAGTAAAGAGTCCATAGTCTCACTGCTCTTACAGGAAAGAGTCCATAGTCTCACTGCTCTTACAGTATAGAGTCCATAGTCTCACTGCTCTTACAGTAAAGAGTCCATAGTCTCACTGCTCTTACCGTAAAGAGTCCATAGTCTCACTGCTCTTACCGTAAAGAGTCCACAGTCTCACTGCTCTTACAGTAAAGAGTCCATAGTCTCACTGCTCTTACAGTAAAGAGTCCATAGTCTCACTGCTCTTACAGTAAAGAGTCCATAGTCTCACTGCTCTTACAGTAAAGAGTCCATAGTCTCACTGCTCTTACAGTAAAGAGCCCATAGTCTCACTGCTCTTACAGTAAAGAGTCCATAGTCTCACTGCTCTTACCGTAAAGAGTCCATAGTCTCACTGCTCTTACAGTAAAGAGTCCATAGTCTCACTGCTCTTACCGTAAAGAGTCCATAGTCTCACTGCTCTTACCGTAAAGAGTCCACAGTCTCACTGCTCTTACAGTAAAGAGTCCATAGTCTCACTGCTCACCTTACATTTATCAGTGTTAAACCTCATCTGCCACTTATCTGCCCAAGACTCCAATCTATCCAGATCCATCTGTAGTAGTATACTGTCCTCTGTAGTATATATATAGTATACTGTCCTCTGTAGTATATATGCAGTATACTGTCCTCTGTAGTATATATACAGTATACTGTCCTCTGTAGTATATATACAGTATACTGTCTTCTGTAGTATATATATATATACAGTATACTGTCCTCTGTAGTATATATATATATATATACAGTATAATGTCCTCTGTAGTATATATGCAGTATACTGTCCTCTGTAGTATATATACAGTATACTGTCCTCTGTAGTATATATACAGTATACTGTCCTCTGTAGTATATATATACAGTATACTGTCTTCTGTAGTATATATACAGTACACTATCCTCTGTAGTATATATACAGTATACTGTCCTCTGTAGTGTATATACAGTATACTGTCATCTGTAGTATATATACAGTATACTGTCCTCTGTAGTGTATATACAGTATACTGTCCTCTGTAGTATATATACAGTATACTGTCCTCTGTAGTATATATATACAGTATACTGTCCTCTGTAGTATATATACAGTATACTGTCCTCTGTAGTATATATACTGTATACTGTCCTCTGTAGTATATATACAGTATACTATCCTCTGTAGTATATATACAGTATACTGTCCTCTGTAGTGTATATACAGTATACTGTCCTCTGTAGTATATATATACAGTATTCTGTCCTCTGTAGTATATATATACAGTGTACTGTCCTCTGTAGTGTATATACAGTATACTGTCCTCTGTAGTATATCTATACAGTATACTGTCCTCTGTAGTATATACACAGTATACTGTCCTCTGTAGTATATATACAGTATACTGTCCTCTGTAGTGTATATATACAGTATACTGTCCTCTGTAGTATATACACAGTATACTGTCCTCTGTAGTATATATACAGTATACTGTCCTCTGTAGTGTATATACAGTATACTGTCCTCTGTAGTATATATACAGTATACTGTCCTCTGTAGTATATATACAGTATACTGTCCTCTGTAGTATATATATACAGTATACTCTCCTCTGTAGTATATATATACAGTATACTGTCCTCTGTAGTATATATACAGTATACTGTCCTCTGTAGTATATTCACAGTATACTGTCCTCTGTAGTATATATATACAGTATACTGTGCTGTGTAGTATATATACAGAATAATGTCCTCTGTAGTATATATACAGTATACTGTCCTCTGTAGTATATATATACAGTATACTGTGCTGTGTAGTATATAAACAGAATACTGTGCTGTGTAGTATATATACAATATACTGTCCTCTGTAGTATATATATACACAGTATACTGTCCTCTGTAGTATATATATATATACAGTATACTGTCCTCTGTAGTATACAGTACACTGTCCTCTGTAGTATATATATACAGTATACTGTCCTCTGTAGTATATATACAGTATAATGTCCTCTGTAGTGTATATACAGTACACTGTCCTCTGTAGTATATATACAGTATAATGTCCTCTGTAGTATATATACAATATACTGTCCTCTGTAGTATATATATACACAGTATACTGTCCTCTGTAGTATATATATATATATATACAGTATACTGTCCTCTGTAGTATATATACAGTATACTGTCCTCTGTAGTATATATACAGTATAATGTCCTCTGTAGTGTATATACAGTACACTGTCCTCTGTAGTATATATACAGTACACTGTCCTCTGTAGTATATATACAGTATACTGTCCTCTAGAGTATATATATACAGTATACTGTCCTCTGTAGTATATATACAGTATAATGTCCTCTGTAGTATATATACAGTATAATGTCCTCTGTAGTATATATACAGTATAATGTCCTCTGTAGTGTATATACAGTATACGGTCCTCTGTAGTATATATACAGTATACTGTCCTCTGTAATATATATATACAGTATTCTGTCATCTGTAGTATATATACAGTATAATGTCCTCTGTAGTATATATATATACAGTATACTGTCCTCTGTAGTATATATATATACAGTATAATGTCCTCTGTAGTATATATACAGTATACTGTCCTCTGTAGTATATATACAGTATAATGTCCTCTGTAGTGTATATACAGTACACTGTCCTCTGTAGTATATATACAGTACACTGTCCTCTGTAGTATATATACAGTATACTGTCCTCTGTAGTATATATATACAATATACTGTCCTCTGTAGTATTTATACAGTATACTGTCCTCTGTAGTATATATACAGTATACTGTCCTCTGTAGTATATATACAGTATAATGTCCTCTGTAGTGTATATATACAGTATACTGTCCTCTGTAGTATATATACAGTATACTGTCCTCTGTAGTGTATATACAGTATAATGTCCTCTGTAGTATATATATATATACAGTATACTGTCCTCTGTAGTATATATACAGTATAATGTCCTCTGTAGTATATATATACAGTATAATGAACTCTGTAGTATATATACTGTACACTGTCCTCTGTAGTATATATACAGTATAATGTCCTCTGTAGTATATATACAGTATACTGTCCTCTGTAGTATATATATACAGTATACTGTCCTCTGTAGTATATATACAGTATACTGTCCTCTGTAGTGTATATACAGTATATTGTCCTCTGTAGTATTTATATAGTATACTGCCCTCTGTAGTATATATATATACAGTATACTGTCCTCTGTAGTATATATACAGTATACTGTCCTCTGTAGTATATATACAGTATACTGTCCTCTGTAGTATATATACAGTATACTGTCCTCTGTAGTGTATATATACAGTATACTGTCCTCTGTAGTATATATACAGTATACTGTCCTCTGTAGTATATATATATACAGTATACTGTCCTCTGTAGTATATATACAGTATACTGTCCTCTGTAGTATATATACAGTATACTGTCCTCTGTAGTATATATATAGTATACTGTCCTCTGTAGTGTATATACAGTATACTGTCCTCTGTAGTGTATATACAGTATACTGTCCTCTGTAGTATATATACAGTATACTGTCCTCTGTAGTATATACACAGTATACTGTCCTCTGTAGTATATATACAGTATACTGTCCTCTGTAGTATATATACAGTATACTGTCCTCTGTAGTATATATATACAGTATACTGTCCTCTGTAGTATATATATACAGTATACTGCCCTCTGTAGTGTATATACAGTATACTGTCCTCTGTAGTATATATACAGTATACTGTACTCTGTAGTACATATACAGTATACTGTCTTCTGTAGTATATATATACAGTATACTGTCCTCTGTAGTATATATACAGTATACTGTCCTCTGTAGTGTATATACAGTATACTGTCCTCTGTAGTATATATATATATATATATATATATATACAGTATAGTGTCCTCTGTAGTGTATATACAGTATACTGTCCTCTGTAGTATATATATACAGTATACTGTCCTCTGTAGTATATATACAATATACTGTCCTCTGTAGTATATATACAGTATACTGTCCTCTGTAGTATATATACAGTATACTGTCCTCTGTAGTATATACAGTATACTGTCCTCTGTAGTATATATATACAGTATACTGTCCTCTGCAGTATATATACAGTATACTGTCCTCTGTAGTATATATACAGTATACTGTCCTCTGTAGTATATATATACAGTATACTGTCCTCTGTAGTATATATACAGTATACTGTCCTCTGTAGTATATATACAGTATACTGTCCTCTGTAGTATATATATACAGTTTACTGTCCTCTGTAGTATATATACAGTATACTGTCCTCTGTAGTATATATACAGTATACTGTCCTCTGTAGTATATATATACAGTATACTGTCCTCTGTAGTGTATATATATTCAGTATACTGACATCTGTAGTATATATACAGTACACTGTCCTCTGTAGTATATATACAGTATAATGTCCTCTGTAGTATATATACAGTATACTGTCCTCTGTAGTATAATATACAGTGTACTGTCCTCTGTAGTATATATACAGTATACTGTCCTCTGTAGTGTATATACAGTATAATGTCCTCTGTAGTATATATATATACAGTATACTGTCCTCTGTAGTATATATACAGTATACTGTCCTTGTGTAGTATATATATACAGTATACTGTCCTCTGTAGTATATATACAGTATACTGTGCTCTGTAGTATATATACAGTATACTGTCCTCTGTAGTATATATACAGTATACTGTCCTCTGTAGTATATATACAGTATACTGTCCTCTGTAGTATATATATACAGTATACTGTCCTCTGTAGTATATATACAGTATACTGTCCTCTGTAGTATATATACAGTATACTGTCCTCTGTAGTATATATACAGTATACTGTCCTCTGTAGTATATATATACAGTATACTGTCCTCTGTAGTATATATACAGTATACTGTCCTCTGTAGTGTATATACAGTACACTGTCCTCTGTAGTATATATACAGTATAATGTCCTCTGTAGTATATATACAGTATACTGTCCTCTGTAGTATAATATACAGTGTACTGTCCTCTGTAGTATATATATATACAGTATACTGTCCTCTGTAGTATATATATATATACAGTATACTGTCCTCTGTAGTATATATATATACAGTATACTGTCCTCTGTAGTGTATATATACAGTATACTGTCCTCTGTAGTATATATACAGTATACTGTCCTCTGTAGTATATATACAGTATACTGTCCTCTGTAGTGTATATACAGTATAATGTCCTCTGTAGTATATATATATACAGTATACTGTCCTCTGTAGTATATATACAGTATACTGTCCTCTGTAGTATATATTCAGTACACTGCCATATGTAGTATATATACAGTACACTGTCCTCTGTAGTATATATACTGTATACTGTCCTCTGTAGTATATATATATATATACAGTATAATGTCCTCTGTAGTATATATATATACAGTATACTGTCCTCTGTAGTATATATACAGTATACTGTCCTCTGTAGTATATATACAGTACACTGTCCTCTGTAGTATATATACAGTATACTGTCCTCTGTAGTATATATACAGTACACTGTCCTCTGTAGTATATATATACAGTATACTGTTCTCTGTAGTATATATACAGTATACTGTCCTCTGTAGTATATATACAGTATACTGTCCTCTGTAGTATATATACAGTATACTGTCCTCTGTAGTGTATATATATATACAGTATACTGTCCTCTGTAGTGTATATACAGTACACTGTCCTCTGTAGTATATATACAGTATAATGTCCTCTGTAGTATATATACAGTATACTGTCCTCTGTAGTATAATATACAGTGTACTGTCCTCTGTAGTATATATACAGTATACTGTCCTCTGTAGTATATATACAGTATACTGTCCTCTGTAGTATATATACAGTATACTGTCCTCTGTAGTGTATATACAGTATAATGTCCTCTGTAGTATATATACAGTATACTGTTCTCTGTAGTATATATACAGTATACTGTCCTCTGTAGTATATATACAGTACACTGTCCTCTGTAGTATATATACAGTATACTGTCCTCTGTAGTATATATACAGTACACTGTCCTCTGTAGTATATATACAGTATACTGTCCTCTGTAGTGTATACAGTATACTGTCCTCTGTAGTATATACAGTATACTGTCCTCTGTAGTATATATACAGTATAGTGTCCTCTGTAGTATATATACAGTATACTGTCCTGTGTAGTATATATATACATTATACTGTCCTCTGTAGTATATATACAGTATACTGTCCTCTGTAGTATATATACAGTATACTGTCCTCTGTAGTATATATACAGTATACTGTCCTCTGTAGTATATATACAGTACACTGTCCTCTGTAGTATATATACAGTATACTGTCCTCTGTAGTATATACAGTATACTGTCCTCTGTAGTATATACAGTATACTGTCCTCTGTAGTATATATACAGTATAGTGTCCTCTGTAGTATATATACAGTATACTGTCCTGTGTAGTATATATATACAGTATACTGTCCTCTGTAGTATATATACAGTATACTGTCCGCTGTAGTATATGTACAGTATACTGTCCTCTGTAGTATATATACATTATACTGTCCTCTGTAGTATATATATACAGCATACTGTCCTCTGTAGTGTATATACAGTATACTGTCCTCTGTAGTATATACACAGTATACTGTCCTCTGTAGTGTGTATATACAGTATACTGTCCTCTGTAGTATATATACAGTATACTGTCCTCTGTAGTATATATATACAGTATACTGTCCTCTGTAGTATATATACAGTATACTGTCCTCTGTAGTATATATACAGTATACTGTCCTCTGTAGTATATATACAGTATACTGTCCTCTGCAGTATATATACAGTATACTGTCCTCTGTAGTGTATATACAGTATACTGTCCTCTGTAGTGTATATACAGTATACTGTCCTCTGTAGTATATATACAGTATATTGTCCTCTGTAGTATATATACAGTATAGTGTCCTCTGTAGTATATATACAGTATACTGTCCTCTGTAGTATATATACAGTATAGTGTCCTCTGTAGTATATATACAGTATACTGTCCTCTGTAGTATATATACAGTATACTGTCCTCTTCAGTGGTTTTTGAAAAAAATATATTTAGATTTTATTGTTTTAGAAAACACATACAATATACAATATCAGACCGTCCAACGGGTCATCACAATAATCATTCACATATTAGCATTTTAACCCCACCATCCTCCCCCCCACCCAATTGAAGAGAGGGAGAGAGAGGGGAGAATTTCTCTCCCCCTCCCCCTCAAAGAATAAAGAGCAGGGAGTAGAGAGAGAAAAAGAGGAGAGGGAAAGGAGGAAGAGAAGAAAAAAAAAAAACTCAAACACCTTGGCCCTGGTTTAACCATTTCTTCCAAATTTTATCAACTTTTTCATGTCTACCCCTATATTTCTCAGTTGCCTGTTCCAATTTGATCAGATTACACTGTTTCCTGCTACTGTCCTACTGTAGGAGGATCTTTATTTACCCATCTTCGGAGTATAAGCAGTCTAGCCTGAAACAGTACTTTACATAATACCGTTTGTACTTCTCTTTTTAATTTAAGATGTACCGTAGCCCCCAAGATACAAACAGCGGGGTCTTCCGGAACTTGGATACCCAAAGATGTAGATGTTATATCAACAATATCTTTCCAATACCTTAATAATTTAGGACATCTCCAAAAACAATGCATAAGATCAGCCCTCTCACCCATACATCTTGGGCACTTATCTGAGACTCTAACCCCCATTTTCTTTAACGCCCAAGGAGATCGATGTAACCTATGAACGATAAAAAACTGGGAGATTTTATGTGAGGCCCTTTCTGACACCTTAAAATAACTTCCAAGAGCATCAATCCATTTTTCTTCCGTGAAAGATAAAATCTCTTTTTCCCACTTTCCTCTAGCTGGTATTATAGTCCGTTCTTTCTTCATCTCCATTAGAATTCTGTATCTTTTCCCCGTAATTCCATTTTTTTGCGCTCCGTTAGTAAATTTATGTATTCTATTTGAATGTTCTTTTGTATATATATTTGGATTGACTGATGATCTTACGGCGTTTTTAAGTTGTAAATATTTGTAGCTTTCATTTGGATGGATCCCAAACTCCTTTACTAAGGTAACTAAGTCCTTCAGTTTATGTCCTTCAAATATTTGCACCAGATATTTTATCCCCTTTTTTTCCCAGTCTATGTAAGGCCTAATCCTTTGGATTTCCTTTAAATTCATGTTTTTCCAAATAGGTGTATACTGCAAATACCCTTTAATTTCCATTATTGTTTTAAGTTCCACCCATATACATTCCATTAAATTCATTATCCTATTTCCTGTATTATTTTTCCCCAGTATTCCTGATTCCAACACCTCTAAGTGATTCGTGTCCCCAGTCCACCCCATCTTTAATAATTCCTCCCTCCCCGTCACTCCCTCTAAACTTCCTTTTATCTGACTATATTGTGATATTAAGTAATAGAAAAACCAATTGGGCACTGCTAATCCACCTTCTTTTACTGGGAGTTGAAGAACTTTTCGCCTTAGCCTTGGAGTCTCACCTTTCCAAACAAATTCCCCCGTTAGGCTGTCCAGCAACCTGAAGGTTTTCTTGGACAACCATATTGGGGCATTTTGTACCACATACAGTATTTTTGGGAGAAAGATCATTTTTATTAAATTCACCCGGCCCTGAATTGACATTGGTAGTTTTTTCCAGATATGTATTTTGGTTCTAAGTTCTTTTATTAAAGGGACTACATTAAATTTTTCATAATCTTGTATATTTCTCAAAATCTGAATACCTAGATATTTAAAACTCTCGTGTTGCCCGAGCACGTGCACCCCTGAAGCATTCTGTGATATCCCTTTCCCTAATAGCATCATATGGGATTTCCCCCAATTTATCTTCAAACCTGAAAAAAAAAAAACCTATCTATTATATCTATTACTCTGTTAAACTCATCCCCAGTATTGTGCAAAAACAATAAGATATCGTCGGCATACATTATTAATTTCACATTTCCGTCCCTGTATTGGAACCCCCTACAGTCCCCACTATTTCTTATCATACATGCCAAGGGTTCTATTGCAATAGCAAATAGTAATGGGGAGAGAGGGCAAAAGGCAGGGACAAGCTCCCATTCACCATCACCCGGGATGTTGGATTGGAATATATAAGTTGAATCCATCCTATAAATCCCTCCCCTATACCAACCCTTTTTAGAACTGCCCATAAATACTCCCATTCAATACAGTCAAAAGCCTTTTGCGCATCCAATGAGAGTATAGCTTTTTCACCAACTTCTGTATTATTAGCTTCAATATTAAGGTACAGTCTTCTGATATTTGAGTATATTGTTCTTCCGGGTATAAAACCTGTCTGATCTTCTTGTATTATGCCTTTAATCACTTTAGAGAGCCTACCTGCCAAGACCTTTGCTAGGATTTTAACATCCGTGTTCAGCAAGGATATTGGTCTATATGAGGCAGGATCTAATTGATCTTTCCCCTTTTTTGGAATTAAAGTTATAATTGCCTCTTTCATTGACTCTGGTAACTCACCTATTTTTTGGGCCTCACACAATGTCGCTCTTAGTTCTGGTATTAGAACCTGCGAGAAACTCTGATATATTTCAAAGGGGAGTCCATCGCTCCCCAGGGATTTTACAGGTTTCACCTGACCTAAAACCTCTATTATTTCTGAACTGGATATTTCTTTATCCAAATAATCCTTTTGTGCTTTAGTTATCTCTATTAATGCAATATGGTCTAAGAAATCATCGAGATCTTTTTTAGTGTATTGCACCCTGGAGCTATAGAGTTCCTCAATATAGTCCTCAAAGACATTTTTAATTCCATCAGGTGAGCTGATTATTTCACCTCTATTATCCCTGATTGCCCCTATCCATGATTTCCCTCTCTGATTTTTCACTATACCTGCTAGAATTTTTCCGACCTTTTCTCCCTCTGATGCTAACTGAAACCCTTGAAAGAATAATTCCTTCCTTGTTTTATCCATATAGTGTATTTTTAACTTTTCGTGTTCCTCTTCCCATTTCTTTTTATTATTCCCCGTGGGGTTCATTATACATTCAAGTCTTGCCTCTTCTAACTTTTTTTTCCAATAATTCCCCTTTTCCTTTAGTAATTTTTTTATAATAATTAACCCTTTTAAACAAGGATCCTCTTAAATATGCCTTAGCGGTATCCCATACTATATGTCTGGTGGTAGAGCCGTTATTATCCTCAATTTTTTTTTTTAACTCCAACACTATACTCTCTTTATCAGGGATAAGTGATAACCAGTGGGGATTAAATTTAAACAGCGGCGGGTGTTGGTTTTTATTCAGGTCCAGATCCATTACCACAGCACTGTGATCGGATAGGGCCATAGGCATGTACTTTATCTTAATCCTACTCTGGGTCATTAAGTTTTTATTTCCTAGAACCATATCTATTCTTGACCACGTTTGGTGTGTTTTAGAATAACAAGAATACATTGTTTCTTCTGGATTTAAATAACGCTAAACGTCAATCCAGTTAAATTCCAAGGACATTTTATACAAATCTGCATTTTGTATTCTTTCCCCTCCGCTAGACATTCTGTCTCTGAGTGGATCCATAACTGCATTATAATCTCCTGTCGCAATCATTATACATTCCTGTCTATTCAACATAAATCTATGCAGCTCGTACAGCACTTCTGACCTATATGGTGGAGGGATATATATATTTGCGGTCCTCTTCAGTGTTAATTACTTTACACAGTTTAGTGTCATCTGCGAAAATTGATACTTTTACTGTGCAAGCCTTCTACAGGATCATTAATAAATATATTGAAGAGAATAGGGCCCAATACTGACCCCTGAGGTACTCCACTAGTGACAGTGACCCCTCCAGTACTGACCCCTGAGGTTCCCCACTAGTGACAGTGACCCCTCCAGTACTGACCCCTGAGGTACCCCACTAGTGACAGTGACCCCTCCAGTACTGACCCCTGAGGTACCCCACTAGTGACAGTGACCCCTCCAGTACTGACCCCTGAGGTACCCCACTAGTGACAGTGACCCCTCCAGTACTGACCCCTGAGGTACCCCACTAGTGACAGTGACCCCTCCAGTGCTGACCCCTGTGGTACCCCACTAGTGACAGTGACCCCTCCAGTACTGACCCCTGAGGTACCCCACTAGTGACAGTGACCCCTCCAGTACTGACCCCTGAGGTACCCCACTAGTGACAGTGACCCCTCCAGTACTGACCCCTGTGGTACCCCACTAGTGACAGTGACCCCTCCAGTAGTGACCCCTGAGGTACCCCACTAGTGACAGTGACCCCTCCAGTACTGACCCCCTGAGGTACCCCACTAGTGACAGTGACCCCTCCAGTACTGACCCCTGTGGTACCCCACTAGTGACAGTGACCTGTCACGGATGGTGTACAGGAAACAAGATAATACAATACAAACAATGACTCACTGGACCCACAACTAAGGAACAAAAGGGAGACCCCTGCAATCGACCTGCCGCTCTCCCTTATTGCTCAGCCTATGCGACCACCCCAAAGGTGGATGGGCGCATATCCACGTACCTCGGCTATCTTAGACCTGAAGGCCCTACAATAGTGAGGGGACACGACCACCGGCTCCCTACACAGACACGGAGGGAGTCAGGGTCACCCGGATCCAGAAAACAGAAAATCATAAATACATAAACAGAACTTATCTTGCAGACGACTGTGGACAGGGAACTGGGAACTGGGACAGCATGCACACACACTCCAGGAAGTTGTATCAGCCGCACACTACTGCCTTATGGGTAGGAATTTAAAGGGAAGTAATCAGTCCGACTGCATGACAGCTGAGATAGACTAACGAGGTGAGGAACAGAAACCAAAACAAAGAAACTCAAGGAGGAGGATCTGGACGGCTCCTGTCAGAGCTTCTCAGCTGTCTGGTTGTGACAGTACCCCTCCCTCTAGGAGTGGACTCCGGACACTCAGGGCCCACCTTCTCAGGATGGGACCTATGGAAAGCCCTGATGAGACGAGAGGCCTTAATGTCCGTCACTGGGACCCACATCCTCACCTCAGGACCTTAACCCTCCCAATGAACGAGGTACTGGAGGGAACCGCGGACAAGACGAGAATCCACAATCCTAGAGACCTGAAATTCAAGATTTCCATCAACAATAATCGGAGGAGGAGGCAAAGGCGAGGGTACAATAGGTTGAACATAAGGTTTCAATAAGGACTTATGGAAAACATTATGGATCTTCCAAGTCTGAGGAAGATCAAGACGGAAGGCAACAGGATTGATGACAGACAGGATCTTGTAAGGCCCAATAAACCTAGGACCCAACTTCCAGGAGGGAACCTTCAATTTGATATTCTTGGTAGACAGCCACACCAAATCACCAACATTCAGGTCCGGACCAGGCACACGTCTCCTATCTGCCACACGCTTATATCTCTCACTCATGTTCTTTAGATTATCCTGAATCTTTTGCCAAATAGATGACAAAGACGAGGAGAATCTGTCCTCATCAGGCAAACCAGAAGAGCCCTCTCCAGAGAAAGTCCCAAACTGCGGATGAAACCCATATGCACCAAAAAATGGTGACTTATCAGAGGACTCCTGACGACGGTTATTTAAAGCAAACTCAGCAAGGGACAAAAAAGAACACCAATCCTCCTGATTCTCCGCCACAAAACAGCGCAGATATGTCTCCAGATTCTGATTGACACGCTCTGTCTGGCCATTCGACTGCGGATGGAAAGCAGAAGAGAATGACAAGCGAACCCCCAAGCGAGAACAGAAGGCCTTCCAGAATCTGGAAACAAACTGCGTGCCCCTATCAGAGACTATGTCTGAAGGAATCCCATGCAATTTGACAATGTGGTCAACAAATGCCTGCGCCAGCGTCTTAGCATTGGGCAAACCAGGAAAAGGGATAAAATGCACCATTTTGCTAAAACGGTCCACCACCACCAGAATCACAGACTTCCCCGAGGAACGAGGCAAGTCCGTTATGAAGTCCATGGACAGATGTGTCCAAGGACGGGAAGGAATGGGCAAAGGAAGGAGAGGACCTGATGGCCGTGAATGAGGGACCTTGGCACGAGCGCAAGTCTCGCAAGCTGCCACAAAACCCTCAACCGACTTACGAAGCGCAGGCCACCAGAATCTCCGGGCAATGAGATCCAGTGTGGCTCTTGTCCACGGGTGCCCAGCAAGGACCGTATCGTGGTGTTCTTTAAAAATCTTGTGTCTCAAAGCGAGAGGCACAAACAACCTCCCAGGAGGACAAAGATCAGGAGCTTCTGACTGAGCTGCCTGCACCTCTGCCTCCAATTCAGGAAAAAGAGCAGAGACCACCACACCTTCAGCCAAAATGGGACCCGGGTCTTCAAAATTCCCACCTCTCGGGAAACAACGTGATAGGGCATCTGCCTTCACATTCTTAACCCCAGGGCGGAACGTAACAACAAAATTAAACCTTGAAAAGAACAAAGACCATCTGGCCTGTCTCGGGTTCAGACGCTTGGCTGACTCCAAGTAGGCCAGATTTTTATGGTCAGTAAACACGGTAATAGGGTGTCTGGCTCCCTCTAGCCAATGGCGCCATTCCTCAAAAGCCAACTTGATGGCCAACAATTCCCTATCTCCCACATCATAATTTCTCTCTGCGGAGGAGAGCTTCTTTGAGAAAAAGGCACACGGTTGCCATTTGGCAGGAGAGGAACCCTGAGACAAGACCGCACCCACCCCTACCTCAGAAGCATCAACCTCAACTATGAAGGGTAACGAAACATCAGGTTGTACTAGGATGGGAGCGGAAGCAAAACTCTCCTTGATATTAGAAAAGTCCTTACGCGCCTCTACCGACCAGGAAGAAAAATCTACCCCCTTTCTGGTCATATCAGTGAGTGGTTTAACAACACAGGAATAATTCAAAATAAATTTCCTGTAATAATTAGCAAAGCCCAAAAAACGCATCAGCGCCTTCTGATTCTCAGGAAGCTCCCACTCAAGCACAGCGCGAACCTTCTCGGGGTCCATGCGAAAACCAGAAGCGGAGACAAGAAACCCCAGAAATTGGATCTCTGGAACCGCAAACACACATTTTTCCAGTTTCGCGTATAATTTATTCTCCCGCAGAATGAGCAAGACCTGACGTAAGTGTTCCTTATGAGTCTTGAAATCAGGAGAAAAAATCAAAATGTCATCCAAATACACTAATACAAATTTTCCCATTAAATGATAAAAAATGCTGTTGACGAAATGCTGAAAAACGGCTGGGGCATTCATCAAACCAAAAGGCATAACTAAATTCTCAAAATGGCCCTCAGGGGTATTGAAAGCCGTCTTCCATTCGTCTCCTTCTCTGACCCTAACCAGGTTGTATGCCCCTCTTAGGTCTAATTTGGAAAAGACTTTCGCCCCAACAACCTGGTTAAACAAGTCCGGGATCAGAGGAAGCGGATAAGGATCACGAATAGTGATACTGTTCAGCTCCCTGAAATCCAGACAAGGTCTTAACCCCTTAAGGACACAGCCTTTTTACACCTTAGGACCAGGCCATTTTTTGAAAATCTGACCAGAGTCCCTTTAAGTGCTGATAACTTTAAAACGGTTTGACTTATCCAGGCCGTTCTGAGATTGTTTTTTCGTCACATATTGTACTTCATGACACTGGTAAAATGGAGTCCAAAAAAAATTTTTTTTTGCACCAAAAAATACCTAATTTAACAAAAATTTGAAAAAAATTAGCAAATTTCAAAGTTTCAGTTTCTCTACTTCTGTAATACATAGTAATACCCCCAAAAATTGTGATGACTTTACATTCCCCATATGTCTACTTCATGTTTGAATTGTTTTGGGAATGATATTTTATTTTTTGGGGATGTTATAAGGCTTAGAAGTTTAGAAGCAAATCTTGAAATTTTTCCGAAATTTACAAAAACTCAATTTCTAGGGACCAGTTCAGGTCTCAAGTCACTTTGCGAGGCTTACATTATAGAAACCACCCAAAAATGACCCCATCTAAGAAACTACACCCCTCAAGGTATTCAAAACTGATTTTGCATACGTTGTTAACCCTTTAGGTGTTGCACAAGAGTTATTGGCAAATAGGGAGGAAATTTGAGAATTTCATTTTTTTGTCTAATTTTTCATTTTAACCCATTTTTTCCACTAACAAACCAAGGGTTAACAGCCAAACAAGACTGTATCTTTATTGCCCTGACTCTGCCATTTACAGAAACACCCAATATGTGGCCGTAAACTACTGTACGGCCACACAGCGGGGCGTAGAGTGAAAGGTGCGCCGTTTGGTTTTTGGAAGGCTGATTTTTATGGACTGGTTTATTTACACCATGTCCCATTTGAAGCCCCCTGATGCACCCCTAAAGGAGAAACTCCCTAAAAGTGACCCCATCTAAGAAACTACACCCCTCAAGGTATTCAAAACTGATTTTACATACGTCGTTAACCCTTTAGGTGTTGCACAAGAGTTATTGGCAAATGGCGATGAAATTTGAGAATTTCATTTTTTTGCCTAATTTTCCATTTTAACCCATTTTTTCCACTAACAAAGCAAGGGTTAACAGCCAAACAAGACTGTATCTTTATTGCCCTGACTCTGCTGTTTACAGAAACACCCCATATGTGGCCGTAAACTACTGTACGGGCACACAGCGGGGCGTAGAGTGAAAGGTGCGCCGTTTGGTTTTTGGAGGGCTGATTTTGCTGGACTGTTTTTTTTGGCACCATGTCCCATTTGAAGCCCCCCTGATGCACCCCTAGATTATAAACTCCATAAAAGTGACCCCATCTAAGAAACTACACCCCTCAAGGTATTCAAAACTGATTTTACAAACTTTGTTAACCCTTTAGGTGTTGCACAAGATTTAATGGAAAATAGAGATACAATTTCAAAATTTCACTTTTTGGCAGATTTTCCATTTTAATATTTTTTTTCCAGTTACAAAGCAAGGGTTAACAGCCAAAAAAAACTCATTATTTATGGCCCTAATTCTGTAGTTTACAGAAACACCCCATATGTGGTCGTAAACAGCTGTACGGGCACATGGCAGGGCGCAGAAGGAAAGGAACACCATATGGTTTTTGGAAGGCATATTTTGCTGGACTGGTTTTTTTGACACCATGTCCCATTTGAAGCCCCCCTGATGCACCCCTAGAGTAGAAACTCCAAAAAAGTGACCCCATTTTAGAAACTACGGGATAGGGTGGCAGTTTTGTTGGTACTAGTTTAGGGTACATATGATTTTTGGTTGCTCTATATTACACTTTTTGTGCGGCAAGGTAACAAGAAATAGCTTTTTTGGCACCGTTTTTTTTTGTTATTTACAACATTCATCTGACAGGTTAGATCATGTGGTAATTTTATAGAGCAGGTTGTCACGGACGCGGAGATACCTAATATGTATACAATTTTTTTTATTTATGTACGTTTTACACAATGATTTCATTTTTAAAACCAAAAAAATGTTTTAGTGTCTCCATAGTCTAAGAGCCATAGTTTTTTCAGTTTTTGGGCGATTATCTTAAGTAGGGTCTCATTTTTTGCGGGATGAGATGACGGTTTGATTGGCATCTATTTTGGGGTGCATATGACTTTTTGATTGCTTGCTATTACACTTTTTGTGACGTAAGATGACAAAAAATGGCTTTTTTTACACCGTTTTTATTTTTATTTTTTTACGGTGGTCATCTGAGGGGTTAGATCATGTGATATTTTTATAGAGCCGGGCGATACGGACGCGGCGATACCTAATATGTATACTTTTTTTTTATTTATGTAAGTTTTACACAATGATTTCATTTTTGAAACAAAAAAAATCATGTTTTAGTGTTTCCATAGTCTAAGAGCCATAGTTTTTTCAGTTTTTGGGCGATTATCTTGGGTAGGGTATGATTTTTGCGGGATGAGATGACGGTTTGATTGTTACAATTTTGGCGTACATGCGACTTTTTTGATCACTTTTATTACCTTTTTTGGGAAGTAAGGTGGGCAAAATTTCAATTTCATCATAGTTTTTTATTTTTTATTTTTATGGTGTTCACCGTTCGGGTAAAGTAACATGACCGTTTTATAGATCAGGTCGTTACGGACGCGTCGATACCAAACATGTGTAGGGAATTTTATTTTTTTCATTTTTTATCAGTGATAAATGTGTTTTTTGATTTTTACTTTTTTTTCACTTTTATTCACTTTTTTTTGACCCAGACCCACTTGGTTCTTGAAGATCCAGTGGGTCTGATGTCTGAATAATACAGTACAGTACAATATATATTGTTCTGTACTGTATTTTACTTACACTGAACAGATCTATGCCATTCAGCACAGATCTGTTCAGCACCATGGACAGCAGGACGCCTGCGAGGCGTCCTGTTGCCATGGGAACCTTCCCCGTCTGCTCAGTACTGCTCAGAACTTCGCAGACGGGGAAGGGTAAGGAGGGGATCTCTCGGGGGGCTCTCTGGGGGCTCTCTCCCTCCCCATCGGGGGGCTGCAAAGGCACAGCAGCCCCCCGATGGGAGAGGGAGGGAGCTCCCTGCGCTGTTAACCTTTTCCATACAGCGGTCCGTACGGACCGCTGTATGGAAAGGGTTAAACGGCTGACATCGCATCGCAGATGTCAGCCGTTTATACCAGGGTGCCAGCAATGTGCTGGCACCCTGGTATCCCCACTAGACACCAACGATTATACAAGGGGAGGCGGGCGGGGGATCGCGATCCCGCCTGCCGCACCGCCCGCCTCCCGCACCGCCCACACCGCCCGCAACCCTCCCCCTGCACCTCCCGCCACCATAAAAATCATTCGGGGGTGCAGGGGGGGGTAAATAAAACTTTTTTTTTGGCATATAAAGTTTCTGATCCCTGCGGTCAGGGACTGCGGGGACCAGAAACTTCAGAAATCGCAGCAAACCGCAGGTCTGAATTGACCTGCGGTTTGCCGCGATCGCCGACATGGGGGGGTCACGGGACCCCCCCGCGCATTTAGCCTAGGTGCCTGCTCGATGATTTGAGCAGGCACCGGGTTCCGATCACTGCCAGCCGCACGGCAGTGATCGAAAATACACAGGGCGTACATGTACGCCCTGTGTCCTTAAGTACCAGGGCACAAGGGCGTACCTGTACGCCCTATGTCCTTAAGAGGTTAAAGAACCATCTTTTTTCTTAACAAAGAAAAAACCAGCGGCAACAGGTGACTTCGAGGGTCGTATGTGTCCTCTTCTCAGACTCTCAGAGATATAAGCACGCATAGCGACCCTCTCAGGTTGGGAAAGATTGTATAAACGAGATTTAGGCAGCTTGGCGCCTGGGATGAGATCAATAGGGCAATCATACTCCCTGTGCGGAGGTAAACCCTGAACTCCACTCTCAGAGAAAACATCCAAAAATTCAGAGAGGAAAGGTGGTACAGTCTTAGTAGAAACCTCAGAAACAGATGTTATGAGGCAATTCTCTCTGCAAAAGTTACTCCAACCATTTATTTGCCTCGCTTGCCAATCAATGGTGGGGTTATGTTTAGTGAGCCAGGGTAGCCCCAACACTAGAGGAGTAGGCAAACCGCTAAGGACGAAACATGACACATCCTCAACATGAGCATCATTCACAATTAAACGGATATTGTGAACTATGCCCTTTAATGATTTCTGAGAAAGTGGAGCTGAATCAATAGCAAAAACAGGAATATCTCTTCCCAAAGTGCATACCTGGAAACCATGAGTTATTGCAAATTGATTATCAATGAGGTTGACAGCTGCTCCACTATCCACAAAAATCTCACAAAAAATGCTCTTGCTCTCTAGCGCCACCCTAGCAGGCAGGACAAAACGGGAACTACAAGCAAACGGAAAACCTTCAATTTCCGCCTCAACCCTGCCAATAGTAACAGACGGAACATTCTTAAAAGATTTCTTCCTTTTTGTCTCTTTATTACTCCCAGAAAACTGCCTGAATCTCCTAGAGGGACAAACATTTGCCAGATGATTTATACCTCCACAACAAAAGCAAACCCTCCCCTGCGGGCTGAATCTTCTATTGTCAGAGGCAATCAACCCCAGCTGCATGGGCTCCTGCTCAGAAGGGGCTGACAGCGACTGAGACCCCTGTGCACAGAATGAGACCGCTGCACTGTCCCGGGACTGAGTATGACAGGAAGGAGAGATCTCTCCTCTCTCTCTAAGACGCCTGTCAATACGAACAGCCTGAGACATAGCAGAATTCAAGGAGGTAGGTCTTTCATGAAAGGCAAATGCATCTCTCAATCCCTCTGAAAGACCATAGCAAAATTGACTTCGGAGTGCAGCATCATTCCAACCCGTATCTGCTGCCCATCTCCGAAATTCTGAGCAGTAAATCTCTGCGGATTGTTTACCCTGGCATAACAGACGTAGTTTAGACTCAGCCAGAGCAATACGATCCGGATCATCATATATCTGACCCAGGGCTAAAAAGAATTCATCCACTGAACGGAGGGGCCGTGCCCCCTCCGGCAGCGAAAAGGCCCAGGACTGAGCGTTACCCCTGAGCAGCGATATAATGATACCCACTCTTCGTTCTTCATCACCAGAAGAATGGGGAAGAAGGCGAAAATGGAGTTTGCAAGCCTCTCTAAAACGTACAAAATTCTCACAACCCCCGGAGAACGTATCCGGGAGCGAGATCTTAGGCTCAGCATAAACTCCATGAACGCAAGCTGAACCGGTCACTTGAAACTGAGAAAAAGTCTTACGGAGATCAGCTACCTCCAAAGCAAGACCCTGAAAGCGTTCAGCCAAAAGTGTAACCGGATCCATGCTTGAGACGGTTTTGGCGGCTGATAATGTCACGGATGGTGTACAGGAGACAAGACAATACCAAATAAACAATGTCTCTCTGGATCCACAACTAAGGAACAAAGGGAGACCCCTGCAATAGACCTGCCGCTCTCCCTTATTGCTCAGCCTATGCGACCACCCCAAAGGTGGATGGGCGCATATCCACGTACCTCGGCTATCTTAGACCTGAAGGCCCTACAATAGTGAGGGGACACGACCACCGGCTCCCTACACAGACACGGAGGGAGTCAGGGTCACCTGGATCCAGAAAACAGAAAATCATAAATACATAAACAGAACTTATCTTGCAGACGACTGTGGACAGGGAACTGGGAACTGGGACAGCATACACACACACTCCAGGAAGTTGTATCAGCCGCACACTACTGCCTTATGGGTAGGAATTTAAAGGGAAGTAATCAGTCCGACTGCATGACAGCTGAGATAGACTAACGAGGTGAGGAACAGAAGCCAAAACAAAGAAACTCAAGGAGGAGGATCTGGACGGCTCCTGTCAGAGCTTCTCAGCTGTCTGGTTGTGACATGACCCCTCCAGTACTGACCCCAGAGGTACCCCACTAGTGACAGTGACCCCTCCAGTACTGACCCCGGAGGTACTCCACTAGTGACAGTGACCCCTCCAGTACTGACCCCTGAGGTACCCCACTAGTGACAGTGACCCCTCCAGTACTGACCCCTGAGGTACCCCACTAGTGACAGTGACCCCTCCAGTACTGACCCCTGAGGTACCCCACTAGTGACAGTGACCCCTCTAGTACTGACCCCTGTGGTATCCCACTAGTGACCCCTCCAGTACTGACCCCTGAGGTACCCCACTAGTGACAGTGACCCCTCCAGTACTGACCCCTGAGGTACCCCACTAGTGAAAGTGACCCCTCCAGTACTGACCCCTGAGGTACCCCACTAGTGACAGTGACCCCTCCAGTACTGACCCCTGAGGTACCCCACTAGTGACAGTGACCCCTCCAGTACTGACCCCTGAGGTACCCCGCTAGTGACAGTGACCCCTCCAGTACTGACCCCTGAGGTACCCCACTAGTGACAGTGACCCCTCCAATACTGACCCCTGAGGTACCCCACTAGTGACAGTGACCCCTCCAGTACTGACCCCTGAGGTACCCCACTAGTGACAGTGACCCCTCCAGTACTGACCCCTGAGGTACCCCACTAGTGACAGTGACCCCTCCAGTACTGACCCCTGAGGTACCCCACTAGTGACAGTGACCCCTCCAGTACTGACCCCTGTGGTACCCCACTAGTGACAGTGACCCCTCCAGTACTGACCCCTGAGGTACCCCACTAGTGACAGTGACCCCTCCAGTACTGACCCCTGTGGTACCCCACTAGTGACAGTGACCCCTCCAGTACTGACCCCTGAGGTACCCCACTAGTGACAGTGACCCCTCCAGTACTGACCCCCTGAGGTACCCCACTAGTGACAGTGACCCCTCCAGTACTGACCCCTGTGGTACCCCACTAGTGACAGTGACCCCTCCAGTACTGACCCCTGAGGTACTCCACTAGTGACAGTGACCCCTCCAGTACTGACCCCTGAGGTACCCCACTAGTGACAGTGACCCCTCCAGTACTGACCCCTGAGGTACCCCACTAGTGACAGTGACCCCTCTAGTACTGACCCCTGAGGTACCCCACTAGTGACTGTGACCCCTCCAGTACTGACCCCTGAGGTACCCCACTAGTGACAGTGACCCCTCTAGTACTGACCCCTGTGGTATCCCACTAGTGACAGTGACCCCTCCAGTACTGACCCCTGAGGTACCCCACTAGTGACAGTGACCCCTCCAGTACTGACCCCTGAGGTACCCCACTAGTGACAGTGACCCCTCCAGTACTGACCCCTGAGGTACCCAACTAGTGACAGTGACCCCTCCAGTACTGACCCCCTGAGGTACCCCACTAGTGACAGTGACCCCTCTAGTACTGACCCCTGTGGTATCCCACTAGTGACAGTGACCCCTCCAGTACTGACCCCTGAGGTACCCCACTAGTGACAGTGACCCCTCCAGTACTGACCCCTGAGGTACCCCACTAGTGACAGTGACCCCTCCAGTACTGACCCCTGAGGTACCCCACTAGTGACAGTGACCCCTCCAGTACTGAACCCTGTGGTACCCCACTAGTGACAGTGACCCCTCCAGTAGTGACCCCTGAGGTACCCCACTAGTGACAGTGACCCCTCCAGTACTGACCCCTGAGGTACCCCACTAGTGACAGTGACCCCTCCAGTACTGACCCCTGAGGTACCCCACTAGTGACAGTGACCCCTCCAGTACGGACCCCTGAGGTACCCCACTAGTGACAGTGACCCCTCCAGTACTGACCCCTGAGGTACCCCACTAGTGACAGTGACCCATCCAGTACTGACCCCTGAGGTACCCCACTAGTGACAGTGACCCCTCCAGTACTGACCCCTGAGGTACCCCACTAGTGACAGTGACCCCTCCAGTACTGACCCCTGAGGTACCCCACTAGTGACAGTGACCCCTCCAGTACGGACCCCTGAGGTACCCCACTAGTGACAGTGACCCCTCCAGTACTGACCCCTGAGGTACCCCACTAGTGACAGTGACCCATCCAGTACTGACCCCTGAGGTACCCCACTAGTGACAGTGACCCCTCCAGTACTGACCCCTGAGGTACCCCACTAGTGACAGTGACCCCTCCAGTACTGACCCCTGAGGTACCCCACTAGTGACAGTGACCCCTCCAGTACTGACCCCTGAGGTACCCCACTAGTGACAGTGACCCCTCCAGTACTGACCCCTGAGGTACCCCACTAGTTACAGTGACCCCTCCAGTACTGACCCCTGAGGTACCCCACTAGTGACAGTGACCCCTCCAGTACTGACCCCTGAGGTACCCCACTAGTGACAGTGACCCCACCAGTACTGACCCCTGAGGTACCCCACTAGTGACAGTGACCCAATCTGAGTGTGTACCGTTAATAACCACCCTCTGTTTTCTATCATTGAGCCAGTTACTTAAATTACAGAAACATAATAGCCTGAAACTGAAGGAAAATGTTATTATTGTTTGAACAAAGACGACTCGATACACCAGGAAGGCATCCACCATTGGTGATTTTTTTCAATACTAGTAGATGTTTAGGATCCATTCAAATTTGCACTATAAGACGCTGTTGGGGCTCCACTTTATATTACTGGATGCCTCTGTATAGGATAGAGGAGTTAATAATTGCCATACAGTAGAAAAAGAACACTCTTTTTGCATCCAGTGTGTCATTGAGGCTTTATAAATGCATTCAGCATGAAATGTACCATACAAAAGCCATGTGAACACATGAAGCGTCCCACTACGTGTGCGCGGGCACTGCTTAAAAAGCACTTTTTACTCTATTACAAGCACTAGGTTGTCATGTATAACTTTGCATTTGTGTATCTGCAAAATCCCTGTTAACAGGCCTATTAGGTGCAATTTATACATCCCACCACTAGATGGGGATAAAGTTCAGGTCATATATATACCTAGGTCAGGCCTAGTGGGACAGATTAGTCAAGGCAGATGAGTTGAGACCAGGATGTAGTCAGCAGAGAGCAGATCTGAGGAGATTAGATTAGTGGGAGAGAATGTAGAGTGCAGACTCCATGACACAGATCAGTGAGTGGAGCCGACTTCGCTAGGAGGTGATACTCAGATGTGAGGGCAGAAGAGCGTTTTCCTTCTGTGGCCGGACTATAGACTTGCATCCGTGACCTGTAGGAGAAGAGTTTGCCTCCCTGGAAAAGAAACAAGCATTCCTAGGAATTCATCAGTGATAAGAGCCATTATTGAGGGCCACAGACACCTTTGCATGGTGGAGGTTTATAGCTTCAGGCAGCCACACCAACCTTCTGAGGGACAGTTGAGTTTTCCTGTCTACACATATTCAGCTTGTAGGGAAAGACAAGGAATAGGATCCAAAGCATCTAAAGGAACCAGGTACACCTAACCCACTGCTCCAAAACCACAAAACCTGACAAGCCTACAACAGTGGATTTGCAGAAAAACCTCTGTATCATCCAAAGACTGGATAATTGTACTGCTGCAACTGAAAGACATCCAAAGTAAAAGTTGTGAGTTGTATCTTACCACTGTCACCTCATTATTACTACCATTGGTTGTACCACCATTAACGGTACTGGCGTCACAACAAATACCACCAAGGGACTCAGCCGCAACAAGCACCCTAAGGACCCCTAACATCAAGGGCACCTCAACCTCCATCTTGGCTGATGCTTCCTACCACAGAGCGTGCCCCGGAGGATTTCGTGCTGTCCACCTCAACACTGTGCTGCCGGCCCAGGGAGGCTTTCTGCTAACCGGGAGTGAACTGATGAACTGTGTGTTATACCATTTGACCCCTCATCGGTCCACCGTGCACCTCACGAGTACCCCCTGCGACTGGCTGACTGCATAACCTTTTTATTGGCGTCACGAACAGGATAATTAACCCTTGCGCCATATTTGAGAGACTGTCGCATGTGAATAAGCCCTTTAATTTGCCTGAGAGACTTTTGCTTATTGTGCACAGTTTTGGGCTACAGAACTGTTCAAACTGATTGCAAAGTATATTGAGGTGCTATACTAGTCCCCAGCATCAAAACCGCAGTGTTAAAAGTGAGAAAATCCAACATTTGTGTGTCACTATAACTGCTTGCTGTCAGTGAATAAACTGTTACTGTGAAACTAATATGGCCGCCGGAGCTCCGATTTGAAAAAAAATTACTGTGCCATCACTGTGCTAATTGGCGACGCCCCCTGCAGAGTGGAAAACCAGTGTGCCGCCCCTTTATGCAAAGTTGTCCGATTCAAGCCCATCCTACCTGTACTGTGTGGGTTCGGAGAGGCGGACCCTGTATGCAATACCGCACCGCCCTCCTTGCCCTAGGAAGAGCCCTACCATCGCACCAAAATGGGTGGAACCATGTGTGGCTTGACAATGTGCCTACCTATAAACAGTTGGGACGAAAGCACAGACACAGATATAGTGCCCTATGAACCTCTTTATGCGCAAAAGACTGCCCCAGTATTGTGTGTCACCAAACAACCAGATCCAATAGGAGTACTGACCGGTACTGTGCCGAAGGTCCGACTTGCTGAAACCGCCCCCTGTGTGGTGGATAGTGGTTGCGCCGCTCCCGTCACTAAAACAGACCTGGGAGGCGGGCCAAAGACTCTGGAAGAGCGTGACGTGCGTGCGCACGTAAGAGTCAGAAGTACCGATCACTATAGAAGGAGAGAGAGAAAGTGCACGAGCAGCATGGCTGAAGGATCGGAGCGCTCTGCACCTGAAAGTGATTCCGGACGGAAACTGGTCACCGCTCTGACTTGGGCCCCCACAGAGATGACTCCGGAGTTGCAGGTTCGCGTGCAGGAGTTGTGGGACCGTCACTGGAGGGAGCGCAGTGAAGACCGTGGCCCTGAGTCTGCAAAAGATAGTGCAGGTCAGAATGCAGCCGCGACGCCGCGACCCCAGTCGCATAAATCAGCCGAAAGGTCCGGTCATTCTGAAGAGATACCTACCATAGCGTGGCCCACCATGGAGCACACCGCGCTCTGGGCAAAGTTGTCAGCAGAGATAAAAGCTGCCCGGCTGCCACGCAATCATGCTTGTGAACACTATAATGAAGGACTTACCCGCAAACTGTTGGACGCACCGGTAAAGGATTTCCCGGAACCAGTACGCAAACCGGGCCGAGTACTGGACTTCTGTAAACAGAGAGGGTTCGGGTTCATCCGTGATTTATCAACAGACCGTGAGTACTACGTGAACCGCCGGTCTGTAAAAAGAAAAGAGCTTCCCCCTTGGCTCCATAGCCTGTATATTGGCGAGGTGGTTGAGTTCACCCCTGCAGAAGGTACACGTGGGCCCTACGCCACTGCAGTTTGTAGGCCAGGCAAACCCACAGAGCCCCAGGAGCCTGCTCAGGACTCTGATTCTGAGGAGGAATTAGAAGAGAAACTTCCTACCGCCCCTGCGCGGCCGTCTGATGCAAAATACATACCACCCAGTACAATCCAGAACCAATACGCTACTGGGTTTGCGGGAACCAACATGCTTTGGCAACCAGCCATTGTTACAAAAGATCCAGACACCAAACCCAAACCTCAAAGGGAAAGGGTCAGAAGAAGAAGGCCTGAGCCACAGACCCTCGATACCTCTACAGAGGACTGTGAGATGTTGTTCCAGCAGCTAGCTGTACAGCCATCACACATGATTGTAGTCCCACTTTATGGAGGGGAACCGGCTGGTCCCTCAATACAAAAGAAATCGTCTGAGAGTACCAATCCTGTGACCAGGAGTGACCCTACTGCTGGGCTGGTTTATAAAGAGAAAAAGGAACCGCCCCCTGTCTTTGAAAAAGTCAAGCAAGACCTCAACTTGCTAGCTACCCCTAAACAGAAAGTGATGGAGGGACGTCCAGAAGGATCATCCCCTGATTCTTGGGATTCTGGGAGCCCTATTCCGACGGATGTGTCTTCCTGCTCGGATCCCTACAATTAAGTAGGCCGTCTTATCCGTAATATGGAGCAGGAGCTGCTATTGTTTGAGAGGACTTCTCTTCCTGTTTTGTATTGAGCCCCTCTCTAAGTTCTTTTGCAAGGACTCCACCTACCTCAAGAATGTTGCACTACTGTTGTGTTTTAACATGTTTTAACCCCTTTTTACCCCATTTTCAGGTTATCAAGGGACTTTATTAATGCAACGTTTAAAGTGAAGTACCTAGAAGGACTTTTCTGTGCTCTACTGTTCTACAACAAAATGTTTGCACTTTAAAATGTTTTTATACATGTTTTATACCACATTTTAGGTATGGACTTTATCTTCTAAACCCATGTCATGGACTTGTATTACCCTTATGTGAGATCATTCTCTTATAACCATTTTGGCCGTAACACATCTACCATCAAGAGAAAAAAAATGTATGTGGTATATTTTATATATTTGCCTAGAATGTATTTTTGTGCATAACCCTTTATTTACAGGAGGTTATTGAAAAGTCATGATAATGCATTGCAATGTCTATATTCACATGTGCATATTTGGTGGAGTGTATTTGGTGTATTTCAGAACACGGCTTAGAGATTCACAGCTTCAGACAATACCAACGTCGAGGGCGACTTACTTTTTACCATGGGGGTATGCAGCGTCCCACTACGTGTGTGGGCACTACTTAAAAAGCACGTTTTACTCTATTACAAGCACTAGGTTGTCATGTATAACTTTGCATTTGTGTATCTGCAAAATCCCTGTTAACAGGCCTATTAGGTGTAATTTATACATCCCACCACTAGATGGGGATAAAGTTCAGGTCATATATAAACCTAGGTCAGGCCTAGTGGGACAGATTAGTCAAGGCAGATGAGTTGAGACCAGGATGTAGTCAGCAGAGAGCAGATCTGAGATAGTCAGATCAAATTAGTGGGAAGAAAATGTAGAGTGCAGACTCCATGACACAGATTAGTGAGTGGAGCCAACTTCGCTAGGAGGTGATACTCAGATGTGAGGTGCAGAAGAGTGTTTTCCTTCTGTGGCCGGACTATAGACTTGCATCCCTGACCAGTAGGAGAAGAGTTTGCCTCCCTGGAAAAAAAACAAGCATTCTTAGGAATTCATTGGTGATAAGAGCCATTATTGAGGGCCACAGACACCTTTGCATGGTGGAGGTTTATAGCTTCAGGCAGCCACACCGACCTTCTGAGGGACAGTTGAGTTTTCCTGTCTGCTAATATTCAGCTTGTAGGGAAAGACAAGGAATAGGATCCAAAGCATCTAAAGGAACCAGGTACACCTGACCCACTGCTCCAAAACCAGAAACCTGACAAGCCTACAACAGTGGATTTGCAGAATTACCTCTGTATCATCTAAAGACTGTATAATTGTACTGCTGCAACTGAAAGACATCCAAAGTAAAAGTTGTGAGTTGCATCTTCCCACTGTCTACCTCATTATTACCTCATTGGTTGTACCACCATTAACGGTACTGGCGTCACGACAAAAACCATCAAGGGACTCAGCCACAACAAGCACCCTAAGGACCCCTAACATCAAGGGCACCTCAACCTCCATCTTGGCTGATGCTTCCTACCACAGAGCGTGCCCCGGAGGATTTCGTGCTGTCCACCTCAACACTGTGCTGCCGGCCCAGGGAGGCTTTCTGCTAACCGGGAGTGAACTGATGAACTGTGTGTTATACCATTTGACCCCTCATCGGTCCACCGTGCACCTCACGTGTTCCCCCTGCGACTGACTGGCTGCACATAGCCTTAGTTTGTGTAAAATGAGCCTATTGGGTTTTTATATCAAGAGATCGTTTCCTAGAAAGTTTGTGCACTTGAGTGAATATTTTTTATTTTTTATTTTTTTCAATGTGTACTGTTAATCAACTTCGGCATACTCCTCCCCGACAAGCGTCCCCGTCACCATGGGAACGCCTGTGGGTTAGAAAATACCATCGGATCTGAGTTTTCCCTGAGATCGTGAAAACTCAGATTCAATGGTATATTCTAACCCACAGGCGTTCCCATGGTGACGGGGACGCTTGTCGGGGAGGAGTATGCCGAAGTTGATTAACAGTACACATTGAAAAAAAAAGACGAATATTCTATATATTCGCTATATTGCTATAACTTTGTTTTTTTAGAATATTCGTCATATATTTTAACCACCTCCGGACCGCCTAACGCAGGATCGCGTTCCGGAGGTGGCAGCGCTGCGCACAGTCACGCATATACGCGTCATCTCGCGAGACGCGAGATTTCCTGTGAACGCGCGCACACAGGCGCGCGCGCTCACAGGAACGGAAGGTAAGAGAGTTGATCTCCAGCCTGCCAGCGGCGATCGTTCGCTGGCAGGCTGGAGATGTGTTTTTTTTAACCCCTAACAGGTATATTAGACGCTGTTTTGATAACAGCGTCTAATATACCTGCTACCTGGTCCTCTGGTGGTCCCCTTTGTTTGGATCGACCACCAGAGGACACAGGTAGCTCAGTAAAGTCCCACCAAGCACCACTACACTACACTACACCCCCCCCCCCCCGTCACTTATTAACCCCTTATTAGCCCCTGATCACCCCTAATCACCCCTGATCACCCCATATAGACTCCCTGATCACCCCCCTGTCATTGATTACCCCCCTGTCATTGATCAACCCCCTGTAAAGCTCCATTCAGACGTCCGCATGATTTTTACGGATCCACTGATAGATGGATCGGATCCGCAAAACGCATCCGGACGTCTGAATGAAGCCTTACAGGGGCATGATCAATGACTGTGGTGATCACCCCATATAGACTCCCTGATCACCCCCCTGTCATTGATTACCCCCCTGTCATTGATTACCCCCCTGTAAAGCTCCATTCAGATGTCCGCATGATTTTTACGGATGCACTGATACATGGATCGGATCCGCAAAACGCATCCGGTCGTCTGAATGAAGCCTTACAGGGGCATGATCAATGACTGTGGTGATCACCCCCCTGTCATTGATTACCCCCCTGTAAAGCTCCATTCAGATGTCCGCATGATTTTTACGGATGCACTGATAGATGGATCGGATCCGCAAAACGCATCCGGACGTCTGAATGAAGCCTTACAGGGGCATGATCAATGACTGTGGTGATCACCCCATATAGACTCCCTGATCACCCCCCTGTCATTGATTACCCCCCTGTCATTGATTACCCCCCTGTAAAGCTCCATTCAGATGTCCGCATGATTTTTACGGATGCACTGATAGATGGATCGGATCCGCAAAACGCATCCGGACGTCTGAATGAAGCCTTACAGGGGCATGATCAATGACTGTGGTTATCACCCCATATAGACTCCCTGATCACCCCCCTGTCATTGATTACACCCCTGTCATTGATCACCCCCTGTAAAGCTCCATTCAGATGTCCGCATGATTTTTACGGATGCACTGATACATGGATCGGATCCGCAAAACGCATCCGGTCGTCTGAATGAAGCCTTACAGGGGCATGATCAATGACTGTGGTGATCACCCCCCTGTCATTGATTACCCCCCTGTAAAGCTCCATTCAGATGTCCGCATGATTTTTACGGATGCACTGATAGATGGATCCGATCCGCAAAACGCATCCGGACGTCTGAATGAAGCCTTACAGGGGCATGATCAATGACTGTGGTGATCACCCCATATAGACTCCCTGATCACCCCCCTGTCATTGATCACCCCCCTGTCATTGATTACCCCCCTGTAAAGCTCCATTCAGATGTCCGCATGATTTTTACGGATGCACTGATAGATGGATCCGATCCGCAAAACGCATCCGGACGTCTGAATGAAGCCTTACAGGGGCATGATCAATGACTGTGGTGATCACCCCATATAGACTCCCTGATCACCCCCCTGTCATTGATTACCCCCCTGTAAAGCTCCATTCAGATGTCCGCATGATTTTTACGGATGCACTGATAGATGGATCGGATCCGCAAAACGCATCCGGACGTCTGAATGAAGCCTTACACGGGCGTGATCAATGACTGTGGTTATCACCCCATATAGACTCCCTGATCACCCCCCTGTCATTGATCACCCCCCTGTCATTGATCACCCCCCTGTCATTGATCACCCCCCTGTCATTGATCACCCCCCTGTCATTGATCACCCCCCCTGTCATTTAGCACCCCTCTGTAAGGCTCCATTCAGATATTTTTTTGGCCCAAGTTAGCAGAATTTTATTTTTTTTTTCTTACAAAGTCTCATATTCCACTAACTTGTGTCAAAAAATAAAATCTCACATGAACTCCCCATACCCCTCACGGAATCCAAATGCGTAAAATTTTTTAGACATTTATATTCCAGACTTCTTCTCACGCTTTAGGGCCCCTAGAATGCCAGGGCAGTATAAATACCCCACATGTGACCCCATTTCGGAAAGAAGACACCCCCAGGTATTCCGTGAGGGGCATATTGAGTCCATGAAAGATTGAAATTTTTGTCCCAAGTTAGCGGAACGGGAGACTTTGTGAGAAAAAAATTAAAAATATCAATTTCCGCTAACTTGTGCCAAAAAAAAAAAATTTCTATGAACTCGCCATGCCCCTCATTGAATACCTTGGGGTGTCTTTTTTCCAAAATGGGGTCACATGTGGGGTATTTATACTGCCCTGGCATTCTAGGGGCCCCAAAGCGTGAGAAGAAGTCTGGTATCCAAATGTCTAAAAATGCCCTCCTAAAAGGAATTTGGGCACCTTTGCGCATCTAGGCTGCAAAAAAGTGTCACACATCTGGTATCGCCGTACTCAGGAGAAGTTGGGGAATGTGTTTTGGGGTGTCATTTTACATATACCCATGCTGGGTGAGAGAAATATCTTGGTCAAATGCCAACTTTGTATAAAAAAATGGGAAAAGTTGTCTTTTGCCAAGATATTTCTCTCACCCAGCATGGGTATATGTAAAATGACACCCCAAAACACATTCCCCAACTTCTCCTGAATACGGCGATACCAGATGTGTGACACTTTTTTGCAGCCTAGGTGGGCAAAGGGGCCCATATTCCAAAGAGCACCTTTAGGATTTCACAGGTCATTTACCTACTTACCACACATTAGGGCCCCTGGAAAATGCCAGGGCAGTATAACTACCCCACAAGTGACCCCATTTTGGAAAGAAGACACCCCAAGGTATTCTGTGAGGGGCATGGCGAGTTCCTAGAATTTTTTATTTTTTGTCACAAGTTAGTGGAAAATGCTTATTTTTTTTTTTTTTTTTTTTTTCATACAAAGTCTCATATTCCACTAACTTGTGACAAAAAATAAAAACTTCCATGAACTCACTTTGCCCATCAGCGAATACCTTGGGGTCTCTTCTTTCCAAAATGGGGTCACTTGTGGGGTAGTTATACTGCCCTGGCATTCTAGGGGCCCAAATGTGTGGTAAGGAGTTTGAAATCAAATTCTGTAAAAAATGACCTGTGAAATCCGAAAGGTGCTCTTTTGAATATGGGCCCCTTTGCCCACCTCGGCTGCAAAAAAGTGTCACACATCTGGTATCTCCGTAATCGGGAGAAGTTGGGGAATGTGTTTTGGGGTGTCATTTTACATATACCCATGCTGGGTGAGAGAAATATCTTGGCAAAAGACAACTTTTCCCATTTTTTTATACAAAGTTGGCATTTGACCAAGATATTTATCTCACCCAGCATGGGTATATGTAAAAAGACACCCCAAAACACATTCCTCAACTTCTCCTGAATACGGGGATACCAGATGTGTGACACTTTTTTGCAGCCTAGGTGGGCAAAGGGGCCCACATTCCAAAGAGCACCTTTCGGATTTCACAGGTCATTTACCTACTTACCACACATTTGGGCCCCTAGAATGCCAGGGCAGTATAACTACCACACAAGTGACCCCATTTTGGAAAGAAGAGACCCCAAGGTATTCGCTGATGGGCATAGTGAGTTCATGGAAGTTTTTATTTTTTGTCACAAGTTTGTGGAATATGAGACTTTGTATGAAAAAAAAAAAAAAAAAAAAAAATCATCATTTTCCACTAACTTGTGACAAAAAATAAAAAATTCTAGGAACTCGCCATGCCCCTCACGGAATACCTTGGGGTGTCTTCTTTCCAAAATGGGGTCACTTGTGGGGTAGTTATACTGCCCTGGTATTCTAGGGGCCCAAATGTGTGGTAAGGAGTTTGAAATCAAATTCAGGAAAAAATGAGGAGTGAAATCCGAAAGGTGCTCTTTGGAATATGGGCCCCTTTGCCCACCTAGGCTGCAAAAAAGTGTCACACATCTGGTATCCCCGTACTCAGGAGAAGTTGAGGAATGTGTTTTGGGGTGTCTTTTTACATATACCCATGCTGGGTGAGATAAATATCTTGGTCAAATGACAACTTTGTATAAAAAAATGGGAAAAGTTGTCTTTTGCCAAGATATTTCTCTCACCCAGCATGGGTATATATAAAATGACACCCCAAAACACATTCCCCACCTTCTCCTGAGTACGGAGATACCAGATGTGTGACACTTTTTTGCAGCCTAGGTGGGCAAAGGGGCCCATATTCCAAAGAGCACCTTTCGGATTACACAGGTCATTTTTTACAGAATTTGATTTCAAACTCCTTACCACACATTTGGGCCCCTAGAATGCCAGGGCAGTATAACTACCCCACAAGTGACCCCATTTTGGAAAGAAGAGACCCCAAGGTATTCGCTGATGGGCATAGTGAGTTCATAGAAGTTTTTATTTTTTGTCACAAGTTAGTGGAATATGAGACTTTGTAAGGAAAAAAAAAAAAAAAAAAAAAAATCATCATTTTCCGCTAACTTGTGACAAAAAATAAAAAGTTCTATGAACTCACTATGCCCATCAGCGAATACCTTAGGGTGTGTACTTTCAGAAATGGGGTCATTTGTGGGGTGTTTGTACTGTCTGGGCATTGTAGAACCTCAGGAAACATGACAGGTGCTCAGAAAGTCAGAGCTGCTTCAAAAAGCGGAAATTCACATTTTTGTACCATAGTTTGTAAACGCTATAACTTTTACCCAAACCATTTTTTTTTTACCCAAACATTTTTTTTTTATCAAAGACATGTAGAACTATAAATTTAGAGCAAAATTTCTATATGGATGTCGTTTTTTTTGCAAAATTTTACAACTGAAAGTGAAAAATGTCATTTTTTTGCAAAAAAATCGTTAAATTTCGATTAATAACAAAAAAAGTAAAAATGTCAGCAGCAATGAAATACCACCAAATGAAAGCTCTATTAGTGAGAAGAAAAGGAGGTAAAATTCATTTGGGTGGTAAGTTGCATGACCGAGCAATAAACGGTGAAAGTAGTGTAGGTCAGAAGTGTAAAAAGTGGCCTGGTCTTTCAGGGTGTTTAAGCACTGGGGGCTGAGGTGGTTAAAACAAAAATGTATAGCAATATAGAGAATATTTGTAAAATACACCTACCATTAGCAAACCAATAGGAAAGTTGCCTTAGACAGTTAAAAATCGCAATACGCGATTAATTAAATTGCATATTAACCGCCTCCGGACCGCCTAACGCAGGATCGCGTTCCGGAGGCGACAGCCCTGCGCACAGTCACGCATCTACGCGTCATCTCGCGAGACGCGAGATTTCCTGTGAATGTGCGCACACAGGCGCGCGCGCTCACAGGATCGGAAGGTAAGCGAGTGGATCTCCAGCCTGCCAGCGGCGATCGTTCGCTGGCAGGCAGGAGATGTGATTTTTTTAACCCCTAACAGGTATATTAGACGCGGTTTTGATAACAGCATCTAATATACCTGCTACCTGGTCCTCTGGGGGTCCCTTTTGTTTGGATCGACCACCAGAGGACACAGGCAGCTCAGTAATATGTAGCACCAAACACCACTACACTACACCCCCCCTGTCACTTATTAACCCCTTATTAACCCCTGATCACCCCATATAGACTCCCTGATCACCCCCCTGTCATTGATCACCCCCCTGTCATTGCTCACCCCCCTGTAAGGCTCTATTCAGACATCCGTATGTTTTTTACGGATCCACGGATACATGGATCGGATCCGCAAAACACATACGGACGTCTGAATGGAGCCTTACAGGGGGGTGATCAATGACGGGGGTGATCACCCCATATAGACTCCCTGATCACCCCCCTGTCATTGATCACCCCCTGTCATTGATCACCCCCCTGTAAGGCTCCATTCAGACGTCCGTATGTGTTTTGCGGATCCGATCCATGGATCCGTGGATCCGCAAAACACATACGGACCTCTGAATGGAGCCTGACAGGGGGGTGATCAATGACAGGGGGGTGATCAATGACAGGGGGTGATCAGGGAGTCTATATGGGGTGATCACCCCCCTGTCATTGATCACCCCCCTGTAAGGCTCCATTCAGACGTCCGTGTGCTTTTTACGGATCCACGGATACATGGATCGGATCCGCAAAACACATACGGACATCTGAATGGAGCCTTACAGGGGGGTGATCACCCCATATAGACTCCCTGATCCCCCCCCTGTCATTGATCACCCCCCTGTCATTGATCACCCCCCTGTAAGGCTCCATTCAGACATTTTTTTGGCCCAAGTTAGCGGAAATTGTTTTTTTTTTCGTTTTTTTTTCTTACAAAGTCTCATATTCCACTAACTTGTGTCAAAAAATAAAATCTCGCATGAACTCACCATACCCCTCACGGAAACCAAATGCGTAAAAATTTTTAGACATTTATATTCCAGACTTCTTCTCACGCTTTAGGGCCCCTAAAATGCCAGGGCAGTATAAATACCCCACATGTGACCCCATTTCGGAAAGTAGACACCCCAAGGTATTCGCTGAGGGGCATATTGAGTCCATGAAAGATTGAAATTTTTGTCCCAAGTTAGCGGAAAGGGAGACTTTGTGAGAAAAAACAAAAAAAAATCAATTTCCGCTAACTTGTGCCAAAAAAAAAAAAATTCTATGAACTCGCCATGCCCCTCATTGAATACCTTGGGGTGTCTTCTTTCCAAAATGGGGTCACATGTGGGGTATTTATACTGCCCTGGCATTTTAGGGGCCCTAAAGCGTGAGAAGAAGTCTGGGATCCAAATGTCTAAAAATGCCCTCATAAAAGGAATGTGGGCCCCTTTGCGCATCTAGGCTGCAAAAAAGTGTCACACATCTGGTATTGCCGTACTCAGGAGAAGTTGGGCAATGTGTTTTGGGGTGTCATTTTACATATACCCATGCTGGGTGAGAGAAATATCTCGGTCAAATGCCAACTTTGTATAAAAAAATTGGAAAAGTTGTCTTTTGCCGAGATATTTCTCTCACCCAGCATGAGTATATGTAAAATGACACCCCAAAACACATTCCCCAACTTCTCCTGAATACGGCGATACCACATGTGTGACAATTTTTTGCAGCCTAGGTGGGCAAAGGGGCCCACATTCCAAAGAGCACCTTTCGGATTTCACCGGCCATTTTTTACAGATTTTGATTTCAAATCTACTTACCACACATTTGTGCCCCTAGAATGCCAGGGCAGTATAACTATCCCACAAGTAACCCCATTTTGGAAAGAAGGCACCCCAAGGTATTTGCTGAGGGGCATAGTGAGTTCATAGAACTTTTTATTTTTTGTCACAAGTTAGTGGAATAGGAGACTTTGTAAAAAAAAAAAAAATCATCATTTTCTGCTAACTTGTGACAAAAAATAAAAAAGTTCTATGAACTCACTATGCCCATCAGCGAATACCTTAGGGTGTCTACTTTCCGAAATGGGGTCATTTGTGGGGTTATTTTACTGTCTGGCCATTGTAGAACCTCAGGAAACATGACAGGTGCTCAGAAAGTCAGAGCTGCTTCAAAAAGCGGAAATTCACATTTTTGTACTATAGTTTGTAAACGCTATAACTTTTACCCAAACCATTTTTTTTTTTTACCCAAACATTTTTTTTTAATCAAAGACATGTAGAACAATAAATTTAGAGAAAAATTTATATATGGATGTCGTTTTTTTTTGCAAAATTTTACAACTGAAAGTGAAAAATGTCATTTTTTTGCAAAAAAATAGTTAAATTTCGATTAATAACAAAAAAAGTAAAAATGACAGCAGCAATGAAATACCACCAAATGAAAGCTCTATTAGTCAGAAGAAAAGGAGGTAAAATTCATTTGGGTGGTAAGTTGCATGACCGAGCAATAAACGGTGAAAGTAGTGTAGTGCAGAAGTGTAAAAAGTGGCCTGGTCATTAAGGGTGTTTATGCTAGGGGGGCTGAAGTGGTTAATCGCGATAAATAGAAAAATGACGAATATTCGATTTTGACGAATATAAGACGAATATTCAATCAAATATTCGAGAAATATTGCAAAATCGAATATGGCACCTCCCGCTCATCACTGCTGTCTGGGTGAAAATGGGGGTATGTCCGGGTTCAGCTCTGAACCCCGACAACCCCTTTAAGACTGAAAGGGTCTTTAGAGACAAATGAGAGACAGAGACAAATGTATCAAGCAGCCAAACAAAGGTAATGCTATGGGAGAAGAATAAATCTAAATGGACACTCCGCTTGAAAGTAAAATCATTGTGGACTAATATATTCACTCCTTTCGGCATGTGGTACCATCCACGTCTACTCTTATGAGGAGTCTATGACGGAGTTTGATCACTGCACTGGTTTTGTGCCGTCCTTGCTGTTTTTGCAGGCATTTGGTGGGAGGCCTTGTGTTTTCCCACTGTGAGCAGGTGCCGTGACCAGGAACGGGTACGCTGACGCCACTTATGCAGTGGGCCAGGATGTGGGTGGATAATAGTCTGTATTTGTTTGTGACGCCCTTCCAAGGTGTTATAACGCACGTCCCAGATTAGGAATGCCAGAGTGGTGTAATGGCCTATAATGTCTGTATAGGGTGGTGGTAGTTGTGTCACGGTGTCTCCTACCTGGGTACGGCCGGACTCCTGGCTCCTGGCTCACTTGCAATACATTTGAGTGTAGTGATAGGAGGAGTAATAGAGGAATTTTGCAGGCAGAAATGATGAAGTTCAAACGTTTCTTTACTGAGGATAACTTGTATCCAAACAGTATACAGATTTGGTCTCTGGTCCCAGCAGGTTTTAGCAATGATTGGCAGGAATGGGTGCTTCTGCTCTTTAAATGTGAGCTTACAGGATAAGTCGTCTGCTTGATAGCTCTGTAACTGTGGCAGGAATTCATCTTCTGCACTTTTCTGTAACTTCTGCTTTGTGGGGACAGACTAGCTGAGGAGGAATAGCTTCTTCCTAGGTCTCTGGACTTAACTCACAAATGATTTCTCAGGGGATGCTTTCTTCCTGGAACTCTGGAGGTTGTCTGTGGTTTTCTGCTTCTTTTTCATCCAGCTGAGGCTGCAGGTGCTCAGACTGGAGACATGATCAAGTCTCAGACAGAGACTTGGTCCTTGCTGTCTTCCCTATGCAGGTGGTAACTAATATCTGTTTCTAACTGTATATACAAAAGAAGAGAAAGGAGCTGGTATCTGTGGCGCCGGGGCTGTTAGTACATTCAGTGATATACTCAATTGGCTAATGTAGATATGGTCCAAGAGAAGTTAAATAAGGTAAATGTGAACAAAACTCCGGGTCCAGATGGATTACACCCAAGAGTGCTTAAAGAGCACTGTTCAGTCATTGCTGTGCCCCTGTTTATATTTTTTAAGGATTCTCTAGGGACTGGTACAGTGCCAAGTGATTGGCGCGAGGCAAATGTGGTGCCTATATTCAAAAAAGGATCTAGGTCCTCCACAGGTAATTATAGACCAGTTAGTTTAACTTCTGTTGTGGGAAAAATGTTTGAAGGAATCTTAAGGGACTATATACAGGAGTATGTGACTGTAAATAATATTATAAGTGACAACCAGCATGGGTTTTAACAAGGAGAGAAGTTGTCAAACTAACCTGATTTGTTTTTATGAGGAGGTGAGTAGAAGCCTGGACAGAGGGCAGGCTGTGGATGTAGTGAGGTGAGTAGAAGCCTGGACAGAGGGGCAGCTGTGGATGTAGTGAGGTGAGTAGAAGCCTGGACAGAGGGGCGGCTGTGGATGTGGTGAGGTGAGTAGTAGCCTAGACAGAGGGGTGGCTGTGGATGTAGTGAGGTGAGTAGAGGCTTGGACAGAGGGGCGGCTGTAGATGTAGTGAGGTGAGTAGAGGCTTGGACAGAGGGGCGGCTGTAGATGTAGTGAGGTGAGTAGAGGCTTAGACAGAGGGGCGGCTGTGGATGTAGTGAGGT
This sequence comes from Bufo bufo, assembly GCF_905171765.1. NCBI lineage: Eukaryota > Metazoa > Chordata > Amphibia > Anura > Bufonidae > Bufo > Bufo bufo. The sequence continues at coordinate 701,710,907 of NC_053391.1, read as the reverse complement.
GAGTAGAAGCCTGGACAGAGGGGCAGCTGTGGATGTAGTGAGGTGAGTAGTAGCCTGGAAAGAGGGGCGGCTGTGGATGTAGTGAGGTGAGTAGTAGCCTGGACAGAGGGGCAGCTGTGGATGTAGTGAGGTGAGTAGTAGCCTGGAAAGAGGGACGGCTATGGATATAGTGAGGTCAGTAGAAGCCTGGATAGAGGGGCGGCTGTGGATGTAGTGAGGTAAGTAGAAGCCTGGACAGAGGGGCGGCTGTGGATGTAGTGAGGTAAGTAGAACCCTGGACAGAGGGGCGGCTGTGGATGTAGTGAGGTAAGTAGTAGACTGGACAGAGGGGTGGCTGTGGATGTAGTGAGGTAAGTATAAGCCTGGACAGAGGGGCAGCTGTGGATGTAGTGAGGCGTGTAGTAGCCAGGAAAGAGGGACGGCTGTGGATGTAGTGAGGTAAGTAGTATCCTGGACAGAGGGGCAGCTGTGGATGTAGTGAGGTGAGTAATAGCCTGGACAGAGGGGCGGCTGTGGATGTAGTGAGGTGAGTAGTAGCCTGGACAGAGGGGCAGCTGTGGATGTAGTTAAGTCAGTAGAAGCCTGGACAGAGGGGCGGCTGTGGATGTAGTGAGGTGAGTAGTAGCCTGGACAGAGGGGCAGCTGTGGATGTAGTTAAGTCAGTAGAAGCCTGGACAGAGGGGCGGCTGTGGATGTAGTGAGGTAAGTAGAAGACTGGTCAGAGGGGCGGCTGTGGATGTAGTGAGGTGAGTAGTAGCCTGGACAGAGGGGAAGCTGTGGATGTAGTGAGGTCAGTAGTAGCCTGGAAAGAGGGGCGGCTGTGGATGTAGTGAGGTGAGTAGTAGCCTGGACAGAGGGGAAGCTGTGGATGTAGTGAGGTCAGTAGAAGCCTGGATAGAGGGGCGGCTGTGGATGTAGTGAGGTAAGTAGAAGCCTAGACAGAGGGGCGGCTGTGGATGTAGTGAGGTCAGTAGAAGCCTGCACATGAGGCGGCTGTGAATGCAGTGAGGTTAGAAGCCTGGACAGAGGGGCGGCTGTGGATGTAGTGTTTCTGGATTTTGCAAAGGCTTTTGATCCTGTTTCTCATAGACGCTTAATAGGTAAAGTAAGGTCTATAGGTTTGGAAAGTATAGTTTGTAATTGGATTTAAAACTGTCTGAAGGACCGTGTCCAGAGAGTTGTGGTCAATGATTCCTATTCAGAATGGTACCTGGTTATAAGTGGTGACCCCAAGGTTCAGTGCTGGGCCCTCTATTATTTAAATTATTTATTAATGATATTGAGGACGAGATTAATAGCACCATCTCTATTTTTAAACTGTGTAGAACTGTACGGTCTATGGAAGATGTCCATAAACTACAATCTGACTTGAACACTCTGAGTGATTGGGCATCAATGTGGAGAAATGTAAAGTTCTGCCTCTGGGTAGCAATAATCTCTGTGCTTCATATGTCCTAGGGGATGTAACACTGGGGAGTCACTTATAGAGAAGGATTTGGGTCTCCTTGTAGATGGTAGATTAAATAACAGCACAATGTCAATCAGCTGCTTCTAAGGCCACCAGGATATTGTCATGCATTAAACGAGGCATGGACTCGCGGGGCAGGGATGTAATATCACCACTTTACAAAGTGCTGGTGCGGCCTCATCTGGAATACGCAGTCCAGTTCTAGGCACCAGTCCATAGAAAGGAGGCCCTGGAGCTGAAGAGAGTACAGAGGAGAGCGACTAAACTTATAAGGGGCCTGGAGGGTCTGAGTTATGAAGAAAGATTAAAAGAATTGAATTTATTTCGTCTTGAGAAGAGACGTCTAAGGGGGGACATGATTAACCTGTACAAGTATATAAATGGGCCATACAAAAAATACAGCGAAAAGCTGTTTCATGTAAAATGTGCTCAAAAGACAAGGGGGCGCTGCCTCCGACTGGAGAAGAAAAAGTTCAGTCTCCAGAAGCGTCAAAGATTCTTTACTGTAAGAACCGTGAATCTGTGGAATAGACTTCCTCAGGACGTGGTCACAGCAGGAACAGGGGACATTTTCAAAAAGGGTTTAGACGAATTCTTGAAAGTAAAAAACGTGTAGAAATCTGAGTCTCACTTCCTTCTGGGATTCGCGTCCCCACCTATCCCTTGGTTGAACTTGATGGACGTTTGTCATTTTTCAACCGTAGTAACTATGTAACTATGTAACTGCTTTTTCCCTCCCTTTCTGCAGGAAGACGGAATCCCCCACTTCTCTTCAGCAGGGGGGCAGAATAGAACAGGATCGTTCCACTCTGAACTGCCATAACATTAAAACTATCTCTTCCAATAATGCTTCCACCTGCTGGTATACCAGGAAAATGACTTGAACAATTGCATTTCACAGGGTTTTAGATGCACATTTGTGAAGAAATGTAAATTATATCAGATGACAATATACAGGCTCTTAGAAGATAGTAGCGGGGTAGAGGCGTGTAGTAACACAACTCTGGGGTGTTACACAGGGCATTACCAAAAGGGGCTATAGCTGGAGAACCCATCGCTACTTTGCAAAATATCATCTGAGATACAGTACAGACCAAAAGTTTGGACACACCTTCTTATTCAAAGAGTTTTCTTTATTTTCATGACTATGAAGGCATCAAAACTATGAATTAACACATGTGGAATTATATACATAACAAACAAGTGTGAAACAACTGAAAATATGTCATATTCTAGGTTCTTCAAAGTAGCCACCTTTTGCTTTGATTACTGCTTTGCACACTCTTGGCATTCTCTTGATGAGCTTCAAGAGGTAGTCCTCTGAAATGGTCTTCCAACAGTCTTGAAGGAGATCCCAGAGATGCTTAGCACTTGTTGGCCCTTTTGCCTTTACTCTGCGGTCCAGCTCACCCCAAACCATCTCTATTGGGTTCAGGTCCGGTGACTGTGGAGGCCAGGTCATCTGGCGCAGCACCCCATCACTCTCCTTCATGGTCAAATAGCCCTTACTTTCAAAGTTTTTCCAATTTTTCGGCTGACTGACTGATCTTCATTTCTTAAAGTAATGATGGCCACTCGTTTTTCTTTACTTAGCTGCTTTTTTTTGCCATAATACCAATTCTAACAGTCTATTCAGTAGGACTATCAGCTGTGTATCCACCTGACTTCTCCTCAACGCAACTGATGGTCCCAACCCCATTTATAAGGCAAGAAATCCCACTTATTAAACCTGACAGGGCACACCTGTGAAGTGAAAACCATTTCAGGGGACTACCTCTTGAAGCTCATCAAGAGAATGCCAAGAGTGTGCAAAGCAGTAATCAAAGCAAAAGGTGGCTACTTTGAAGAACCTAGAATATGACATATTTTCAGTTGTTTCACACTTGTTTGTTATGTATATAATTCCACATGTGTTAATTCATAGTTTTGATGCCTTCAGTGTGAATCTACAATTTTCATAGTCATGAAAATAAAGAAAACTCTTTGAATGAGAAGGTGTGTCCAAACTTTTGTTCTGTACTGTATATTTCCTCAAAAAGAAATCCCTTACAATTCAAGCTACTGGATGGGTATAATTCCTTCAGTGGTGCGGATTCACATGCAGCAATGCAAGTTACAAACTAAGATGATAGGGTGGCTGGAAGCAGTAAACCCCGTCAAGTGCTGTGAACCCGAAGAGCCAAGGCCTTCTCTTCAGAGGCAATAGCTTGCACTCCCATTCAGCTGCACACAGCTTCCCTTACACCTAAAACAGCACAGAAGGTTCTGCAACTGTTCTACTGTACAAGAGATGTGCCAACCAAGTGTGAGCGTAACCACCAGGCTTTGGGCCTCATTTAGAGACTGCAACCATTATACTTGTGAAATACAGAAACCAACCTTCCCTGAGCCTCATTGTGAGAAAAGTAAAAATTCCCATAAATTATTAGTGAAATTCCAGACATTGCACTTCAGCTCTGTTGAGTTGATAATTCCAGGTGATCTAGAATCAGAACTGCTCATCTAGTGTCACTCTTTGTGGAAACTTTTAGAGTTAATCCTAGCAGCAGCTCTGAAGGTCTCTCCAGGGGCCGCTCCACACTGTCCCCAGATTTCCTGATCATAAGTGCTCTCCAGGTCTGCGTCCTCTACTCCATGGAGTCTGGGAAGATCATTACTTTTTCTGTTGAGCTTTGCAGAGAATCCTGTTGGGACATCTCTCAGATATAAAGTCTTGCAGTCAGATAGAACATCAGATCTGCACAGAGCACAAGTGAGTCTATGGATGCTGCAGCCAGAAGATGATGGGAGTGGAGTCTTCAGGTCAGTGTGGGCACCGGGTCACCATGGTCATTGTGTCCTTCATGTTATGTATGATAGAGACATGTGCTCCCAGTACAGATCTGTCTCCTCAGCTCTGGGTCCATGATCACCTCTCAGTAGACCAGGAGGGTAGATATGTTACTGGATTTGCACTGTTGGTTATCAGAGTTGACAATCATCACTTGTACGTATTTATGGACAGATCCCAGGGAGTTAATATCTACTTCATCTAGCTTTGTATACTGACAGTGACTCTCAATGTCTCCTCTCATTGTCTGGACTTTGTATGTTGATAGCTAAAGAAAGGGGTCATCATATTGTGACCAGCCCTGGATGGTGGAGAATGAAAGGTCCTATAGACATTGTCTTATGTGACCCCAGAAGCTTCACCCTGGGGGCTCTGCCCTGATGACGGATGAGACCTGAAATAACACAATATATAATGTTCTAGAATAGAATGCCCCACAGGTATGGGCCCAGCCATGAAAGCTCAGAGATCAATAGGTCCTTGAATTTCTGAGATTATATTCACTAGATTGTTACTTCAAGTGGGTAACAGACCAGTGTCCTCCTATATGGAAGCCTCAGGCTAAGGAGAGAAATGTAAGAGTCACAGGGTGTTCTTCAAATTTTAATTGACAAACTTGAATTTTCCCAATGGACCGTGGATCAGGGAAGCTACATGCCTGGGCTCTGTCTAGAACACATGATCTTGTAGATAAATCGTCTGACCCCACCGGCTCAAAATAAAGGAGAAGGACATGTGAAATAGTGACTGGGACAGTCATCGAGAGAAGATGTTGTCTCTAGAGTCTTGTCATTTGTGTCCTAAGCTCCAGGGAAAGTGTGATCTGTTATGGAAAGCTGAGACTTTCTAGAAAAGCTGGGAAAGGACCTGGAGTTCAGTTGGGGAAGAGTTGGACGAGTGTCTCAGTCTCAGCAAGATTTATTTTCTGTTTCTTGTCTTATCCGCGTGTCCATCATATCTCTGTCTCTACCTGTAATGAGCCCGTTCTGCCGCCCTTACATCCTGCTGATCTGAGGTCCAGCCATTTTATCTACAATCCAACCTTGTAGGCAAAGAGAGCGTCAAAAAGATGAAAAATTCCTCCATGTCCCGTAATGGCCACCCAACAGATCCCTGCAGCCACATTGTACATTGTAATAAAATTGTGTTATTAAAGACAATTATATTACAACCCTTATAATTTCTCAAAATAATTTGCCAATAAGTTACAGTGCCAGTCACTACTGGTGTTTTTGTATAAATTTTTTCTAATTTCGGGCAATCAGTAGGTAATGACCCAGAATGTCATTACCACTCCTTTTGACACCTTGCTACCATTTCCTATGTGCTAATATTGTTCATCTGATGTATTTCATGTCATCTTCTGATAATGTGCATATTTACTCCAAGTAATTGTAATGTTCATGTAATGTGCCTGGTTACCACAAGGTGGCAGCAACACTTGGCAGTGCTAGTAGCAGGGACTGGACCGGATTGTCCATTCTCTCTCTCCCTCTACAGCAGGGGTGCACAACCTCTTTTGGTATCGGGGCCGCATTGTCACATTGCTCTATTTCAAGGGGCCGCAAAAAAAAAAGTTCATCAGCACTTGTTTGCATCGGCCTATTACACAGACTGATGCAAAGTGAATGGGGAGGAATGATCGCTACCACAGTCACTGCTCCCTCAGTCACTTCTGCTGATTATTGGCAGCACACTGATTACACAGTGAGATGTGCTGACAATAACTGTAATCTTTCATCCTGATAAAACAAACAAATCAGACGACAAACGAGTGATCGCTTGTTTATCAGCTGATCAGCGGCAGTGGTGTGCCTAGGTTGTTTGGCACCCGGGGTGGGTCCTTTCTCTGGCACCCCTCCCCCAATACTTTATATAAATTGTACCCCCTCACAGTAGTATTGCCATCATTATACAACCTTCACAGTAGTTTTGTACAGATGTGTGCCCCCTAACAGTCGTCATGCCCACATTGTGCCCCCTTAAAGTATTTATCCCTTCATTGTGCCCCATTTATAGTAGATATGCCCTCTATGTGCCCCTTCCCAGTAATAATGCCCATTGTCCCCCTTAATAGTAATAATGCCCATTGTGCCACCTTAATAGTAATAATGCCCAATGTGCCCCCTTCACAGTAATTATGGCCTCTATGTACCCTCCATAGTAAAAATCCCCATTGTGCCCCCTTAATAGTAGTAATGCCCTCTGTGCTAGTAATTTTAATTGTGCCCCCTTCACAGTAATAATGCACATTGTGCCCCCTTCACAATGATAATGCCCTCTGTGCCCCCTCCAGAGTAGAAATACCCATTGTGCCACCTCCATAGTAGAAATTTCCATTGTGCCCTCTTCGCATTAGCAATGACCATTGTGCCCCCTGTGTGTTAAAAAAAATAACAAAAACAAAAAACACAGTAACTACTCACCTTGTCCCGTTCCTGAAGCTCACAGTCCTCTCTCTCCTGCAGGCACATATCGCTCTGTAGCACTGTGTGGGCGGGGTGTATGCAGATTTCCGGGCTGCAGGCTCCGCCCACACAGGCCGGCAGCGCGATCCATGTCTGCAGGCTGAATGTTGGGGCGGGGAGAAGTCTTCCTGCTCTACCATTCAGAGCGCAGCTGGCCCAAAGGAGGGGAGGAGCGCTAGGAGCTGAGCGGTGAGTGACAGGACCCAGCTCCCTGCGCTCCAGCAATGAGCGCCTCCATCTGTATTGATGGAAGCTGTAATGGATCTCCTGGCACCCGACTGGGTACCTCCGTTGATGGATGCTCCTAGAGCACTCCGCTCGACGCCGTAAGCCCTGCCGACCCCACGAACCGCCGTAGCTTGGTGGGATCTCGTCGTCTTGTACCCACCCTGGACCTACGACAAGGTTTCCAGGTTCCAGTGGGTGAACCTCTCTTTCTTCAGATAGCGATGCAGGAACAAGATCTTACAAGAGCTAGGGATTATACTCTGGAGAGTATAATGATTATAGCAATCCCCAGAGTGTAGTTCTCCAATCTCCCAAACATGAAGGGTAGAACAGGACATATGAATGGGGCAACATGTCAGCCTTTTATGCAGGTCTTCCAGCAAGGGACACTGCCATGGGGGACCTTGTGGAGACTGAGACAGTTTCTTACATAAACCAATCACATGCAGTTACAGGCAGAAAACACCCACATGTGATACAATTAACCAACACGATGGGATAACGTAATCACTCACAGGCAGAAGCTACACACTTTACCATTTGCAGAATAATTAGCCGTGGGGGGGGGGGGGGGTCTAGATCCCTCTACTGAACTATAGTTCCTTGCAACCCCAAGAGACTGAGGGGTCTCCATAGTTCTGGGTCCATAGTCCATAGGAAGGAGGCTAGCCCTCAGGCCTCTCCAGCAGCCCCACTGACGGAACAGTCCGTCACAGAAGCGCTCATTGCTTCTGGGACCCCCTGAGAGTGGCACCCGGGGCGGACCCCCCCTCCACCCTTAGTACGCCACTGCTGCAGAGCGCTCCTTGAGGAGAAGGCAGAAGCGCAGATAAACTGCACCTGCCTTCTCCCCGGCTCCCCCACTCTCACCAATAGCCAGGGACCCGTCCTGCTCCAGACTCCTGCTACAGTGCAGGGGCAGGAGCGGTCATCCTTCCCTGTGCGGCGCTCCAGGAAGAAACACAGCTGATCGCGCGATTTGCTGTGTTTCTGTCCAGTGCAGTGCCCAGGTACGGGTGGATAATATTCTGTATTTGTCGTGACGCCAATTGCAGCGTGCGCAGGGAACTATCCTAGGGCCCTTCCAAGGTGTTATAACGCACATCTCAGGTTAGGAATGCCAGAGTGGGGTAATGGCCTATAATGTCTCTGTAGTGTTGTGGTAGTTGTGTCATGGTGTCTCCTCCCTGGGTATGGCCGGACTCCTGGCTCGCTTGCAATAAATTTGAGTGTAGTGACAGTAGGAGGAATAGAGGAACTTTGAAGAATAAATGATGTCCAGACCTTTAGATGAAGTTCAAACGTTGCTTTACTTGAAATAACTTACATCCAAACAGTATACAGCTTTGGTCTCTTGGTCCAGCAGGTTTTGGCAATGATTGGCAGGAATGAGGACTTCTGCTTTACATGTGGAGCTTGCAGGATAAACGTCTGCTGGTAGCTCTGTAACTGCGGCAGGGTTAGCTTCTGCACTTCTCTGTACCTTCTGCTGTGTGGGTACAGACTAGCTGAGGAGGGATAGGCTTCTCCTAGGACTCTGGGCTTATCTCACAGATGGTTTCTCAGGGGAGGCTTTCTTCCTGGAACTCTGGAGTTTGGCTGCAGTTTCTGCTCTCTTCATCCAGCAGAGCTGAAGGTGCTCAGACTGGGGATATGGTCACGTCTCTTGCGGAGCTGTGCCCCTACTTTCTTCCCTAAGGAGGGAGTACTACTCAAAACCCTCCTTTCCCCAACAGGGGGTAAACTATAACTGGTTCTAACTGGTTTTTCGCTCCCTTGCTGCAGGAAGAAGGACTAGCCCACCTCTCTCCAGAAGGGGGAAGAATAGAACAGGAATGTTCCACTCTGAAGTGCCATAACATTAAGACAATCTCTGCCAATGATGCTGCCACCTGCTGGTAACCAGGATAATTACAGGAACATTACATTTAACATAGTTTTATATGTACATTTCTGGAGGACATAATGTAAATTATATCAGATGACATTATAAGAGGCGCTTAGAAGATAGTAGCGGGGCAGAGGAGTGTAGTAACACAACTCTGGGGTGTTACACCAGCAGGACGGGCCCGCGGGCCGCAGGTTGTGCACCCCTGCTCTAGAGGGAGAAGGAGAGGAGCAGTTTAGCTAGTGTTAGAGAGTTCTAGTCTACCCTCCTAGGGGAGCGGTTGTGTACAGGCCAGCAGAGTGCTACCTGCAAAGGACTATTTGGTTGCATGCCCTCTCCTGGGCTTCACCCTTCCACCCTTCAAGCTGAGCCGGACAGAAAACATTAACCTCTTCAGGACATAGGGCGTACAGGTACGCCCTTATGACCTGGCGCAGCGGGCTGTGATCGGAAGCCGGTGCCTGCTCAAATCATTGAGCAGGCACCTCGGCTAAATGCGCGGGGGGTCTCGTGACCCCCCCATGTCGGCGATCGCAACAAACCGCAGGTCAATTCAGACCTGCGGTTTGCTGCGCTTTCTGCAGTTTCTGATCCCCGCGGTCCCTAACCGCGGGGATAAGAAACTTTAGTATTCCTAAAATATATATGTTTCACCCCCCCTGCACCCCTGAATGATATTATCGGCGGCGGGTGGTGCAGGGGGGGTGTTGCGGGCGGTGCGGGAGGTGGGCGTTGCGGCAGGCGGGATCGCGATGCCCCGCCCGCCTCCTCTTGAATAATCGTTGGTGGCCAGTGGGTATAACAGAGTGTCAGCACATTGCTGACACCCTGGTATAAACGGCTGACATCTGTGATGCGATGTCAGCCGTTTAACCCTTTCCATACCGCGGTCCGTACGGATCGCCGTATGGAAAAGGTTAACAGCTCAGGGAGCTCCCTCTCTCTCCCATCGGGGGGCTGCTGTGCCTTTGCAGCCCCCCGATGGAGAGGGAGAGAGCCCCCAGACAGCCTCCCTCCTTACTCTTCCCCGTCTGCGAAGTTGTGGCCAGAACCAAGTGGGTCTGGGTAAAAAAAAAAGTGAAAACAAGTGAAAAAAAGTAAAAGTCTAAATACACATTTATCAATGATTAAAAATGAAAAAAAAAATATTCCCTACACATGTTTGGTATCGCCGCATCCGTAACGACCTGATCTATAAAACGGTCATGTTACTTTACCCGAACGGTGAACGCCATAAAAATAAAAAATAAAAAACTATGATGAAATTGAAATTTTGCCCACCTTACTTCCCAAAAAAGGTAATAAAAGTGATCAAAAAAGTCGCATGTACGCCAAAATTGTAACAATCAAACCGTCATCTCATCCCGCAAAAATCATACCCTACCCAAGATAATCACCCAAAAACTGAAAAAACTATGGCTCTTAGACTATGGAAACACTAAAACATGATTTTTTTTGTTTCAAAAATGAAATCATTGTGTAAAACTTACATAAATAAAAAAAAGTATACATATTAGGTATCGCCGCATCCGTATCGACCGGCTCTATAAAAATATCACATGACCTAACCCCTCAGGTGACCACCGTAAAAAAATAAAAATAAAAAACGGTGTAAAAAAAGCTATTTTTTGTCATCTTACGTCACAAAAAGTGTAATAGCAAGCGATCAAAAAGTCATATGCACCCCAAAATAGTGCCAATCAAACCATCATCTCATCCCGCAAAAAATGAGACCCTACTTAAGATAATCGCCCAAAAACTGAAAAAACTATGGCTCTTAGACTATGGAGACACTAAAACTTTTTTTTTGTTTTAAAAATGAAATCATTGGGTAAAACTTACATAAATTAAAAGAATTGTATACATATTAGGTATCGCCGTGTCCGTGACAACCTGCTATATAAAATTACCACATAATCTAACCTGTCAGATGAATGTTGTAAATAACAAAAAAATAAAAACGGTGCCAAAAAAGCTATTTCTTGTTACCTTGCCGCACAAAAAGTGTAATATAGAGCAACCAAAAATCATATGTACCCTAAACTAGTACCAACAAAACTGCCACCCTATCCCGTAGTTTCTAAAATGGGGTCACTTTTTGGGAGTTTATACTCTAGGGGTGTATCAGGGGGGCTTCAAATGGGACATGGTGTAAATAAACCAGTCCAGCAAAATGTGCCTTCCAAAAACCGTATGGCATTCCTTTCCTTCTGCGCCCTGCCGTGTGCCCGTACAGCGGTTTACGACCACATATGGGATGTTTCTGTAAACTACAGAATCAGGGCCATAAATAATGAGTTTTGTTTGGCTGTTAACCCTTGCTTTGTAACTGGAAAACAAATATTAAAATGGAAAATCTGCCAAAAAAGTGAAATTTTGAAATTGTATCTCTATTTTCCATTAAATCTTGTGCAACACCTAAAGGGTTAACAAAGTTTGTAAAATCAGTTTTGAATACCTTGAGGGGTGTAGTTTCTTAGATGGGGTCACTTTTTCGGAGTTTATACTCTAGGGTGCATCAGGGGGGCTTCAAATGGGAGATGGTGTCAAAAAACCAGTCCAGCAAAATCTGCCTTCCAAAAACCGCATGGCATTCCTTTCCTTCTGCGCCCTACTGTGTGCCCGTACAGTAGTTTACGACCACATATGGGGTATTTCTGTAAACGGAAGAGTCAGGCAAATAAAGATACAGTCTTGTTTGGCTGTTAACCTTTGCTTTGTTATTGGTAAAAAGGGGTTAAAATGGAAAATTAGGCAAAAAAATGAAATTCTCAAATTTCATCCCCATTTGCCAATAACTCTTGTGCAACACCTAAAGGGTTAACGAAGTTTGTAAAATCAGTTTTGAATACCTTGAAGGGTGTAGTTTATAGAATGGGGTCATTTTTGGGTGGTTTCTATTATGTAAGTCTCGCAAAGTGACTTCAGACCTGTAGTGGTCCCTAAAAATTGGGTTTTTATAAATTTCTGAAAAATTTCAAGATTTGCTTCTAAACTTCTAAGCCTTGTAACATCCCCAAAAAATAAAATATAATTCCCAAAATAATTCAAACATGAAGTAGACATATGGGGAATGTAAAGTGATCACAATTTTTAGGGGTATTACTATATATTACAGAAGTAGAGAAACTGAAATTTTGAAATTTGCACATTTTTCCAAATTCTTGGTAAATTAGGTATTTTTTTATGCAAAAAAAAAATAAAATTTTGACTTCATTTTACCAGTGTCATGAAGTATAATATGTGACGAAAAAAAAAATATCTCAGAATGGCCTGGATAAGTCAAAGCGTTTTAAAGTTATCACCACTTAAAGTGACACTGGTCAGATTTGCAAAAAATGGCCTGGTCCTTAAGGTGAAATAAGGCTGTGTCCCTAAGGAGTTAAGTAATTATGTGGCTGGAGGTAGATTAGACGGTCATTGGATATAAATTTTACTGCAGGCCAGCCCAAAAATTATTCATTCACCAGATAGAAAAATCAGGTGATTATGTGGCTGTAGGTATATTAGACAGTAGAGATGGCCTTGCGGTTCGCCCGGCGGTCGTTTCGCAGCAAACTTTGCGTGTTCGCGATTCGCCGAACATGCAAACATATGGCAATATTTGCGCCCGCCATATTCTTTTCCATTGTAAAGAACTTTGACCCATGACACATCCATCAGGTGGTACAGGACAGCCAATGGAGACATTTCCGCACATGGACACCCCCCCTACCTTATAAATAAACCCGATCTGGCCGCCATTTTACATTCAGTCTTTTGCCAGTGTCGGGAGAGGTTGCTGTGTGGAGCAGGGACAGGCTGTTAGAGACACCAAACGCTAGCTAATAGGGCCACAAAAGTCCTTTTAAGGACTGGTATAGGTGTGCTATCGATAGGTGTGACTTACTGAGGGGCGTGAGATACTTATTATATACTTTCTAACATAGAAAGTATATTATAGTGCATTTGTATTGTGCAGCAGTCGTGTGCGGTTCTGCTGAGATACTGCAGCTATACAGAGGGGAAAACGATATTGGAACCAATAATTTCTACTGGTGTGATATACCTGTTGCCCCCCAAAAGAGGGGATTGAGGCAGGGGTGTGATATACCTTCTTCCACAAATACTGCTCTTCTTTAGGGACTTTGTCACAGGGTCATTTTGAAAATAACAGACAGAGGAAGAAGCAGGCCATTCCGCAGGGGTGGTAGGGGTCGTCGGGCAGGTGCACCAGGCCTGGGCCTTAGTGGGAAGTTACAGAAGGTGCGTGCGATTACGTCAAAGGACGCACCAGACTTGGTTGAGTGGCTCACTCAGCCTTCCGCTTCTGCATCCTCCTCATCCTCTGTATCTGCTCTCTCTTCACTCTCTGCTGTGTGCACCCACAAAGACACCACCACCACCACCACCATATCCCCTCCGCTAGAGTCAGAGGAATTATTTTCCCATCCATTTCCAGACCTAACCGATGTGCAGCCATTCTTGGCATCGGATCAGGAAGAGGAGGTATCAACGGTCGCCACTCAGCATTCTGACGACAGTACCCAGATCAGCCCAAGAAGGGTGGTCCCCGCTGTTGCTGCCTACTCCGAGATCTCTAATGTCAGTGGTGGTGAAGGTGATGATGATGACGTGTCGATGGACGTCACGTGAGTGCCCACAAGAGAGTAAGAGGAGGGGAGTTCAGAGGGAGAGACGGAGCAGCAGATAGGGAGGAGAAGCAGGCAGAGCTTACAGTGCAGGGGAGGCAAAAAGCAGACTGCTAATGCATCAGGAGCGAGCCATCCACCATGCACGGTCACATCTGGCGCTCACATCTGGCGCACATCTGGAAAAGGAGGAGTCAGCCGAGGAGGAGAGGGTGGAGAGAGTAGGAGGAGGAGAAGAAGAGGCAGGCCTGCATGCAATCCGTGGGTTTCATGCTTGATGGCCGTCAGAAGGTTCACCCAGTGGTCAGTAAAAGTTATGTACCTTCCCTGCCCGTGTTTGCTAGATCACGTGTTTGTGGTCAGATGGCACACAGTGTCGGACGCCGGCACATGGCTTCGCAGTGTGGGCTTTTTTTAATGTGTCTGCTGCTGACAATAGTGTTGCCATCTGCAGCCTGTGCTGTCAACACATAGGTCGTGGTAAGCCCAACACTCACCTTGGGACGACCGCCTTAAGAAGGCACCTGGCCTCCCATCACCGAGCCTAGTGGGAGCAACACCGTCAGAACCCACAAAGTCACACTCCCGGCGCTCACCAACCAGCCTCTTCTCCTCTCCCCTCCCCTCCCAGTTATCCTCCACTCCACCTTCCACCGTGCCGTCGTCGCGTTCATCTGGCACAAGGCAGGCTTCCTTGCCCCAAATGTTCAAGCGAAAAAAAAAGATGACGCTGGATAACCCTCTTGCCCAACGGCTGACCGCCGGCTTGTCAGAACAGCTAGCTCGCCAACTACTACTATATAAACTGGTGGACTCGGAGGCCTTTAGAAAATTTGAGGTCATTGGCACACCTCAATGGAAGGTCCCCGGAAGGAAATATTTCTCCCAGAAAAGCATCTCAGAGCTATATGGCCACCTTCAGCGGGAAGTTAATGTATCTCTGGCACACAGTGTCGGTGCCAAGATACATCTGACCACAAACACGTGATCTAGCAAACACGGGCAGGGAAGGTACATAACTTTTACTGCCCACTGGGTGAACCTTCTGAAGACCGTCAAGCATGCAACCCGTGGCACCCATGTGGATTTGGTGTTAACGCCACGAATTGCACGCAGGCCTGCCTCTTCTTCTCCTCCTCCTACTCCATCCTCCGTCTCCTCCTCAGCTGACTCCTCCTTTTACACTGCTACTGTCTCTTCTGCTGCACCCCCCAAGCTCCCCAGAACCTATTCGACGTCCCAGGTGAGATGTTGCCATGCTGTGCTGCGGCTGTTGTGCCTGGAAGCCAAGAGCCACACCGGTCCTGCACTGCTTTCAGCTCTGCGGTCACAGGCAGATCAGTGGCTAACCCCGCTCAATTTGACAGCTGGTAAAGTGGTGTGCGACAACGGTGCCAATCTTCTGAGCGCGCTGAAACAGGGCAAAATGACACACGTGCCATGCATGGCACACATCCTGAACTTAGTCGTGCAGCGATTCGTTGTCAAATACCCCGGGGTCCAGGACGTCTTGCGGCAGGCCAGGAAAATCTCTGGCCATTTTAGAAGATCCTACACGGCCATGGCTCGCCTTGCTGACATTCAGCGGCGACACCACCTACACGTCAGATTTGTGACTGCCCGACGCGATGGAACTCCACCTTGTATATGCTTAATAGGCTGCTCCAGCAGAACCGTACCGTTAACGACTACCTGTACGAACTCTGCGGCAGGACAGGTTCTGGGGAGCTTGGTTTTTTTCACCGCGCCAGTGGCTGCTCATGCGCGATACATGCAGACTTCTGCAGCCATTTGGTGAGATCATCAAACTGGTCAGTCGCAGCCAGGGCGCCATCAGTGACATCGTACCTTACGCCTTCTTTCTGGAGCGTGCATTGCGTCATGTCATTGATCAAGCTGTCGAGGAGCAGGAAGATGAGGAAGTCGCAATGCTGAATGAATTCATGGGGGGGCTACTCCATCTGAGACAAGTCAGCAGGAGTCTGAAGAGGAGTCAGAGGAGGATGGTGCCTGGGAGGAGAAGGAGCAAGAAGAGCAGGCTTTAAACCTTTCAGGGATCCCTGGTGATGTCTGTGGATGGGGGGAGGAGAAAGAGGACGACATTATCCTGGATGATGAGCAGGAGCCAGGCCACTCCACCGCTTCCAATTTAGTGCAAATGGGGGCCTTCACGCTCTAGTGTTTTAAGAGGGACCCCTGTATAAAAAGCATAAAGGGCAAGGACTAGTACTGGGTTGCAACGTACTTAGACCCCCGGTACAAACACAAAATGGCGGAAATCTTACCACCACCACAGAAGGCTGTCAGAATGCAGCACTTCCAGGCCTTGCTTCGAGAAATGCTGCATTCTGCTTTTGTGGGCGCTGGCAGAGGATTTTATGCTCACAGAGAAACAGGTGCGGGTACCAATCCAATAGCGCATGGAAGAATACAGTCGTGGCCAAAAGTTTTGAGAATGACATAAATAATGGAAATTGGAAAAGTTGCTGCTTAAGTTTTTATAATAGCAATTTGCATATACTCCAGAATGTTATGAAGAGTGATCAGATGAATTGCATAGTCCTTCTTTGCCATGAAAATTAACTTAATCCCAAAAAAAACCCCTTTCCACTGCATTTCATTGCTGTCATTAAAGGACCTGCTGAGATCATTTCAGACTGGGGCAAAGTCATATTCTCTGATAAAGCCTCTTTCCGATTGTTTGGGGCATCTGGAAAAAGGCCTGTCCGGAGAAGAAAAGGTGAGCGCTACCATCAGTCCTGTGTCATGCCAGCAGTAAAGCATCCTGAGACCATTTATGTGTGGGGTTGCTTCTCATCCAAGGGAGTGGGCTCACTCACAATTTTGCCCAAAAACACAGCCATGAATAAAGAATGGTACCAAAACACCCTCCAACAGCAACTTCTTCCAACAATCCAACAACAGTTTGGTGAAGAACAATGCATTTTCCAGCACGATGGAGCGCCGTGCCATAAGGCAAAAGTGATAACTAAGTGGCTCGGGGACAAAAACGTTGACATTTTGTGTCCATGGCCTGGAAACTCCCCAGATCTTAATCCCATTGAGAACTTGTGGTCAATCCTCAAGAGGCGGGTGGACAAACAAAAACCCACTAATTCTGACAAACTCCAAGAAGTGATTATGAAAGAATGGGTTGCTATCAGTCAGGAATTGGCCCAGAAGCTGATTGAGAGCATGCCCAGTCGAATTGCAGAGGTCCTGAAAAAGAAGGGCCAACACTGCAAATACTGACTCTTGTGATTGTCGATAAAAGCCTTTGAAACGTATGAAGTGCGTGTAATTATATTTCACTACATCACAGAAACAACTGAAACAAAGATCTAAAAGCAGTTTAGCAGCAAACTTTGTGAAAACTAATATTTGTGTCATTCTCAAAACTTTTGGCCATGACTGTAGGGCTGTTTGAAGATGTGTTGGTCACTTTGGATATGAGATCATTGTTGCAGCCAACCCATCGACAGCCGTCCTCCGGATCCAGCCTCAGGGAATGCCTAGACCGACAGGTGTCCGACTACATCGGGTTAACGGCCGATGTGGACGCTCTGAGAAGCGAGGAACCCCTGGGATACTGGGTGTGCAGGATTGACCTGTGGCCAGAGCTGGCACAATTTGCATGGACCTCTTGGCTTGCCCCTCGTCCAGTGTCTTGTCCGAAAGGATGTTCAGCGCAGCAGGGGGGATCTTGTCCGATAAGCGCATTCGCCTTGCTCACGACAGTGTGGACTACCTCGTATTTTTAAAAATTAATGAGGCATGGACCTCGGAGGAATTCAACACATGTGACGAGTCGACCATGTTTGATTGAATTTCCTCATGACAGCCCACAAATATCCGCCACCACCCAGAACAAATCATGGTCCCTGTCTTAGGTAAATATACTGTAGCGGCATATGTCCGTTGAATGCCTATTTTTTGGGGCCTGTACTGGCCGACAGTTACATATTTATCCTGTGACCGCCTAATGTACCTCCAGCCACAGAATCCTACAAAGTTCTTCGCTGTCAGGTGAACGCCTGTTGGCTAATGTTTAGGGCCTGTACTGGAGTGGCAAGTTCTCACAACAATACTTAGTGCACCAATCACTAATATCCCATGAGACCTTATAAAATGTGAAGTTGTGTGTACCGCGGAAAAATAAATCGCATTATTAGGAATTTTTTTGCAATGACGCTTTTTTTTAAGCGCTCGATCTGCATATACAGCGATTGTTATAACATGCATGTGAAATGTAATCAAATACACGGCTTTAATGTCAAATTACTTACAATGATCAGAAATTCTTCCTAAACGTCGCGAAAATTGTTGCCAACCATCTTTTCTGATCACATCCAACTTCGGTCTGGTGGAAACCCAGTTGCTGTAGTAGGCCGAGCATATATTGCGCATGCGCATAGGTGAAAATTACATTGCTGATATTTTGCATTGAAAAAAAGAATGAATGGAGATCGCAAATTCGAATAATACATCTGGTATGTCACTGTCCATGTTGTGGGACTATTTGTGCACTTCTAGTAGTTATTTGGTGGCTGAAAATATGACCTGAAGGTATTTCAGGTTCGCCTGCCTTTAAAGTGAATGGGGCCCACCACGAGCTTGCCGATGTTCGTCCATCACTACTCATTATTAATCTCATCCTCAATATCATTAATAAATAAATTAAATAATAGGGGTCCCAACCCTGAACCTTGGGGTCACCTATAACCAGGGACCATTCTGAATAGGAATCATCGACCACAACTCTCTGGACACGGTCCTTCAGCCAGTTTTCAATACAATTACAGACTATATTACCTTATTTTTCCACAGTCACCCCTCTGTCCAGGCTTCTACGTACCTCACTATACTTCTATGTATTTCACTATATCCACAGCCACCCCTCTGTCCAGGCTTCTACGTACCTCACTATATCCACAGCCGCCCCTCTGTCCAGGCTTCTACGGACCTCACTATATCCACAGCCACCCCTCTGTCCAGGCTTCTACGGACCTCACTATATCCACAGCCACTCTCTGTCCAGGCTTCTACGGACCTCATGGGTGGATTGGCCTTAGACCTTACAGGGAAATGTCCTAATTGGTCTATGCCCATGGTGCAACCCAAGTCCCCTGCTCTGCTGCTGGCCAGGTCCATACGGAGCTCTCAGCAGTAATTAATGCTGTGAGAGTCAGAAACTCATGTACCTAGCCAGCGACCACACATGTCCACTGAATTCAACTGCTGTGGCTAACATCTCATCTCCTAAGCCCCTGCTCCATATCTAAATCAGAGACAACTGGATAGAAAATGGCATCTATTGATGGCCACAACAGAAATACAGATTTTGGGGCAATATATTGTGCTGATCTGTGGTATATGGTTAGTCTGACAACTTCTGTCCTTGGTAAACCCATGCTGGTCATCACTTATGATATTACTAACAGTCACATACTCCTGTATATAGTCCCTTAAGAGTCCTTCAAACATGTTCTCACCACAGAAGTTAAACTAACTGGTCTATAATTGCTGGTCTATAATTACCTGTGGAGGACCTAGATCTAGGGATTTAGGGGTCATTATTTCAGAAGACATAAAGGTAGGCAGACCATGTCATAGATCAGCAGGAGATGATAGCAGAATGCTGGGGTGTATAGGGAGAGGCATTACCAGTAGACAGAGGGGGGCGCTCATGCCGCTCTACAGAGCACTAGTGAGACCTCATCTGGAGTATTGTGCTCAGTACTGGAGACCATATCTCCAGAAGGATACTGATACTTTGGAGAGAGTTCAGAGAAGAGCTACTAAACTGGTCCATGGATTGCAGGATAAAACTTACCAGGAAAGATTAAAGGACCTTAACATGTAGAGCTTGGAAGAAAGACGAGACAGAGGGGAGATGATAGAAACTGCTAAATACATAAAGGGAATCAACAAGGTAAAGGAGGAGAGGAGATTTACAAGAAGAAAAACTGTTACAAGAGAACATAGTGTTAAATTAGAGGGGCAAAGGTTTAAAAGTAATATCAGGAAGTATTACTGAGAGAGTAGTGGATGCATGGAATAGCCTTCCTGCAGAAGTGGTAGCTGCAAATACAGTGAAGGGGTTTAAGCATGCATGGGATAGGCATAAGGCCATCCTCCATATAAGTTAGGGCCGGGGGCTATCCATAGTACTCAGTATATTGGGCAGACTAGATGGGCCAAATGGTTCTTATCTGCCGACACAGTCTAGGTTTCTATCTTTTTCTTCTTTTGTATATACAGAGCTAAAAAAACTATTTAGTAACTCTGCCTTTTCCTTATCTTGAGTGACTACCCTTCTGACCTTGTTTTTTTTTAGCATTTATATATTTAAATAATTTTTGGGGATTTATTTTGCTCTATTTGCTACCTGCTGTTTCTTTTGTATTTTTGCAGATTTTTTATTTTTATTTTTACAGATTTCATCAATCCCCTTGTAAATTTCAAAGGCTACAGTTGACTCCTCAGATTTGTATTTTTTAAATGCCCTTTTTATGTGATTCATTGCCCTTTTTACAATATCTATAAGCCATGTGTGTGTTGGGGGGGGGGGATTTTAACCGCTTAGACTTGTCACCTACAGAAAAAAAATTTGCAGTGTAATTTCTCAGTGTGGATTTAAAGCTCTCCCGTTTATCCTCAGTATTATCATGTGCCAGTATCTGCTCCCAGTCTGTGCCCTGAAATTCTGCCTTCAACCCAGGGAAACTGGCTTTTTTTAAATTCAGTGTTTTTGCTCTCACAGCCAGAGTTTGCATCTTATAGTTCAAGGGGAATATAATTATATTGTGGTCACTATTACCTAGTATTTCTCGACCAGTAACATTTCCAACGAGCTCTGCATCATTAGAAATGACCAGATACAGCAGAGCATCGCCCCTGGACGGGTCTTCTATAAACTAGACCATAAAGGTGAGGAATTGTCTCCCATTATGATGACTGCACCCACCTATGTCTCCTGTTCTATTTGGTTATACAGTTGAACTTCTATCTCCTCAGTGATGTTCGGGGTCTATAGATTACATCAAGTATTATTTTTCAATGTTTATCTCCCTTTGTAATTCCATCCATAAGGTTTCAGCATCCTCACCATCCTCACCCACAATTGCATCTTTCACACTCTCCTTCATATCACTTCTCACATACAGGCACACGCCATCTCCTTTTAGCCATGTCTTTCCTAAAGAGTGTAACACCCTGAATATTAACAGCCCAGTCATGTGAAGAGTCAACCATGTCTCAGCCCCACCAACTACATCTGTGTATTCCTCTAGTACCATAGCCTCCAGCTCTCCCATTTTGCTTGCTAGACATCTGGCATTTGTGAACATACATTTTAAGTTACTATACAGTATACAGTTCTCGTAAATGTAATAATATCTGGGATATTTTGGGTACCTTATTTTTATGACCTCCTCCCCCCTCACACATCCGAGATCCTAGTTTAAAGCTCCTCCAGTCTTCTAACCATTTTTCCCCCAGAGCAGCTGCACCCTCCATTAAGGGGCAGCCTGTCCCTACTGTAGACCCTGTAGCCAACAGAGAAGTCATCCCAAACTCTTCTTTCCTGCACCAGCTACTGAGCCACTTATTTAACCCCTAAGCTTCTGCTGTCTCTCTAGTGACACTCGTGGCACTGGTAGTATTTCTGAAAACAGCTTGTCTCCTAGTTCCCTAAAATCATTTTTAAGGCCATTCCATCTCCCCCTGACTTTGTCATTGATACCAATATGGACCATGAGTGCCGGGTCTTCCCAGCCCCTCCCAGCAATCTATGCGAGCCGCAAAATGCCGAACCCGAGCACTCGGAAGACAACAAACTGTTCGGCCACATATGACCCTGTCTGTCCACCGAATAATGGAGGTCCTACAACCAGCATGTGCCTGACCTTTGCTGCACTCTTCCCATCCTTCCTACAGGAGTCATACTCTCAGTTGCTAGGAGAAACACCCTGCTGTGGTGTTGCTGGCCCTGGGATTTTGTACCTAATATCAGCCAAACAGGCATATTTAGTAGAACGTTCCAGCTCAGGACTAGCCTCCCTGGGACTTTTCCCTCTACCCTCTTACATAACATTAACAAAACTACCGACCCCTTAGTCCTGATCTTGCCCTCCTCCTCCCACCTCTATTTCAGTGACCCCAGCCAGTGCCTGCTCAGTGAGGTCTAAGCCTCTCTCCAGGTTTCCATTGCTTCTGTGTGTTACAAGCTGCGCATTTAGATCCAGAATCTGGGCTTCCAAATATGCAACATGCGTCTAGTGCAAATGTATTCACCCTGAAATGGCTCTTCAAGGCACGCATACATTGCACAGGACACACACTTAGTAGCATGGTCCATGGAGCACATGTTTAAATGGGGATGAACAGTAAAGAAAAAAAGAAGCAGTAAATATGAATTTAAATGTAGACTGAGTTCACACTTCAATTATTTTGTCAGTTAGTTTCATCAGTTATTGTGAGCCAAAACCAGTAGTGAAGCCTACACATAGTAATGGAAAGATGTAGACCTGTTCTGTGTTTTTGACCTGCACCTGGTTTTGGCTCACAATGACTAATGAAAATAACTGATCAAATAACTGAAGTGTGAACTCAGCCTTACTGCTGTAATTGGGGAACTTGCTAGAATCAAGTAAACAATGCACAAAGAAAATCTGGTTCCTATGTCCTTGCATTGAATGATGCACTTCTCTGTAATTTCAGCACTTCTCTGTAATTGTAATACTTAACTGAGTACTCACAAACCTCACGTGCAGTTTCTCTGGTTTGAAGCTCAAGCAGTGAACACTGCTATTGACAGTTTACTTTGGGATTAATGCAGTATTGGCGCTGGTAATATTTCTGTCTACTGTGTTATTTGTGTTTAAAAACACAGTATCAAAAGGCACTTTTCTTCACTATTAAGTCACATGTTGCAATAGATTATTCATCCCCCAAAAACCACCAATATAACGAAGCAAGAAAAGACTGTAAGATTTCTGAGTACTGTTACAGTAGAATAATTGCTTACTTGTGTCTCTATACTGTATAAAATTGTTTTATGTCAGACACAGCAAAGACCCATCTACACTCAACCATCAACAGTTCCAAACAGAATAGTGTCTCCTTGTTCTACACAAGCATCTCCCTGCCTCGCCTGACTGGCTGATGGAGCTTTTTTTGGGCCTTTGAACCAATCAGGGCAAGCCGCACTCATTTTCTCCCAGGGACATGTGAGCATCCGTCGTCTACATCCTACCGTTTTACTCGATTCTTCCAAAGTGAACTTGAGAAGCTTCAGGTTCAGTTGGCAGACACATTTTTGTGAAATTTACAATGAACTTGTTTAGTTACAAATCGTTTCACCTATACTTAGCTAATACACATTGAAAAAATTGAGTATTGTAACTTTAAATATCGCTGCAAATGGTTGAGCTCAATGACACACTCATATACTGACCCTGTCATGTTCCTAGCTACAGCTTCCCTGGTTTAGATCATATACCGTATAGTACCTATGACACATATCACTATCGTCTCTTCTGATTGGCTGAGGCTGACTGCATTATGGGAAAGCCCGACAGACAGCGCACCACCCTGAGACATGAGATGATCTTTCTTCTCTGCCTGACTGTGCTGCCTTTTGTTCTAGTATACATCGTGTAGTAAAGTGCACGGTAGAGGTATGGTGGGGTGTGTATCTCACCTGGTTGTTGATTTAGCTGGCTGAGAAGTGAAATCCAGAAATGGTATGGCTTCAGCAAGGCATAGTTGCTGGAGCTGTTTTTTATTTAAAGTTTATGGGCTGGATTTCTTTGGACTGGGAGACAGGTTGGTAGTGGGAGTCTTCCAGTCGACACCCCAGTCCATTAGAGGTTCCCTGGCCCCAGGTGAGGCCAGCTGGGTTAATCAAGCTGGGATAAATCAACCCTCAGTGTATGAGTCTGGAGTGAGAGGAAGTGACCCTACAGAGAGGGAAGCCTGAGAGGCTTGTGTGGTCACAGCCAGGTGTGGCTGCTAGACCGTACGGCTTAGTGAAGCCGGATCTCTCCCCTAGACTTGTGTTTGGTGATCTGACCGGTTGAGTGTCGGAACCTGATACCCTGTTTGTGAACTGCGCTCCATAGGTGAGGTAGAGACTCTATGTGTATTAGGAAGTGCCTAGACGGTCAGGGGTTTATTTTGATGTCTATGTTTGTGCAGGTGCTGAAGAGCCAAAATACAGCACCATTTGGACTTGAACCCCGTTGTCAGAAGAGAAGTCTGTGATTGCGACCTCCTGAGAGAGAGCGATCCCTTACAATCAATATGACATGGTCACGGGATCAGGGCATCCAGGTTTTTCCTGAAAATAACTGATTTGAAACCTGTTTTGATTGAATTTATTTAGTTACTTTTGGATATTATTTTGAGACATAAATTTTTTGTTTTTAATGAATGCCTTTTCCGCCATCCCCGGGGGGCGGCAATGGGGGCAACTTGTGCATCCTCATACTGTATGCTAATCACTTCCTGGTCTGTGGAAAAGGGAGAAGATCCAAAAGACTAGTGGATATGGGTCTCATTGTTTACAGATAATCAAAGGCATTCCTGTGCGTCCGTTTTTAAGATTATGTCGTATCTGCTCCAGTAAAGAAAGGTTCAAAGCCCAAGCGTGTGATTGACAGGATAGATTTCACAGAAGAAGTTACTACCAATGAGAAAAAAGAAAGGGGTACTTGGGAGCCAAGGATGCCTCTTGAGATTCCATGTCGGTGAGTAGAGGGAAGGAGGCCTCTGATCTGAAACCAAGACTGATTACCTCATTTTACTCCCAGTGGGGGAAAATGTGTGAGATTCTACAGAATGCCTATACTTCTGTTTGACTAAGATCTAAGAGCATGTTTGTCGGAAGATTCCTTAATTACTTTGAGGAGGTTGTGGAATTTTGGGGATATTTTCATCATCAGTCACTATGTTCCACCCTTGGAGCATATTATGTTTGGCAGTCGAGGCCTGGGATGGGGCTCTTTTGTCTGTGGTAACTGCTCAGTGTCACACCCTGCCCTGTGGGTGTTCTGAGATCTGTCAGAGTTGCTGCAAATTCTCGATCTGACAGTTTGTTTTGTTGTGGGTTAGAAGTGAATCCCACCTCCTCCCAGGTGTTGTTCTGTAGGTAATTGGTGAAGCTATTCCTCCCTCCTCCTCCCACCTCCTCCCTCTCCCCATAGCCTTTGCGGGTTATAGTTCTGCCTTGTGTGAGCTCTGGAAGTTTGGTGGATCGTCTGCTCCAACACATCTCTAGATAAGTCCTTTTCCCTTTTTCCTTCTGTGTCTGTTTTTACTAGGCCTCTAGGGTGACGCTAGCTTCTTCAGTTGTTCAAGGAGCTGGGTGTCTCTTTCCCTCTTCCCTACAGCTGAGGGTTTGGTTCAGTGTGTTATAGTCTTAGGTATGTGGGCATGTGCATATCTACCATCGAGATATGCACATGGGCATAGCAGCTTAGGGAAAGTGTTTTAGGGATTGCTAGAAGGTTACCTCCTTCTTCCCTAGCATTTGGGGCCTAGTCACTTGCTTTGTTTGCGTTGTCATGTTCTGTTTCCTTCCCTTATCTTACCTACTGTGACACTCAGCTTGTAGATATATGGTGAGATACATTGAGTTCTGTGATTCATCTGGGGCACATGAGTACAAGACAGTACATCATATTACATGTAGGACCTCGTCAGTAAGCTTAGGATCCTTATACTTGAACATGCTGGCAGCATTGACAATTGGAGAAGACGTGTTACAACCTATGACCAAACGCTTTAAGGAAGTACATATGTGCAATCAAAAATTCTTCCTAGTTTGGGGGATAGATAGCATGATTTTGGGCTGCAGAGGGGGGATATTAAAAATTACTCCTACAAAATGAGACCAAATGGATCACCATTTTGAAAACAATGTTATCAGCAGGGTTGAATGATGCCATTAGCTTTGAGTCATTTTTGTAATGTCATCTTGCACTATTTTAATATTGGGGCTATTATGTATAATACTCAGTGGAGGTTCTGTGATGTAATATTGCAGTAATATTGGGCTTTTTCTGTCTTGCCCTGCTTTTTTCGCAGTGGTATCTTTTAAATTTTTATGTGATGTGTATTCCAATAAACATTTATACATTATTATTTATTAGTTTGATGTTTCTTTTTTACTTTTTTTTTTTTTTTTTGGGGGGGGGGTTATTGGCGTATTAGTATAGGTTATGTAACTCTTTGAGCTACTGTAGGCCTAATTATGTTTATATGATGTTGTAAGGTTCCTATCGGTAACATTAAAGTGCTGGATGCCATTTTGAGTAATTCATCCTAATCAAATCACGTAAGATTCTGATTCCCTGGTGTAACGGATCTCCTAGCACCCCAACCGGGTACCTCCGTTGATAGAAGCTCCTAGTGCTTCCCGAGGTCTCCAAGCACTCCACTTGACACCGTAAGCGCTGCAGACCCCATGAACCGCCAAAGCTTGGTTGAGGCCTCACCGTCTCCTACCCACCCTGGACCTACGACAAGGCTCCAGGCTCCAGTGGGTGAACCTCTCCTACATCCAGAGAGCAGGAACCAGGAACAAGCTCTTACAAGAGCTAGTAGGTATAGCCAGGGGAGTATAGCAAATCTTCAGCGTATAACAATCCCCAGTGTCGATTAGTTACCCAAACACCAGCCTCAACATGATAAAGAGTAAAACAGGAACTCTTTATTGTGGGCTACCCGCCTGTATTTATGCAGGTCCCCATCTGGTGGACACTCCCCTAGGGGACCAGATGGAGGACTGTGAAACAGGACAGATATGCAGCAATTCTGGATACACAGACACAATACATCCCCACAATGCATCATGGTTTCCTCCTCTCTGCCCTGGAGACACCTGAGGAGTAATTCAATTATCTCTCAGGACAAAGGGAAATTGCCAATACACATGTGGGTACAACAGGACAGAAATCACCATTTAAACATACAATGTCACAACGCTTACAGTAAACACAGACATTTTACATATCCCCAGATAGCTCAAGTCTGAGTGCATATTATTAGGTGAATGGCACTCAGACTACACGAATACAATAAAATTAGCTATCTGGGTACCCTCACATAACATACACTACAATTCCAAAGACAGATATGTCTTTCACACACCTCAAAACCCCACATATTCCCATAATGTATACATCCATGGATAGCTCTGATCTGGGTGAACAATATATCCAAAAATCACCCAGATCCGAGCAGTGGTTCCCGAATTCCATGGAAGTCACATTTGGCCGACCGCAAGCATGGCTTTCCTGCCCAAAACAGTTCCACAGATTTAAGCTGTGCGGCCGGTCTGTCTTCTCCTTTAAAGTTAGTATGGGCCATAATCCTGAGGCAAGAGGCTGGTAGCCAGGCCCCTCCAAAACCCAGTGGCGAGGTTGGTTTCGCCACACCTGGGTATCTGAATCGATTTGCACATCCCTAATATTGACTCATCTAACTTTATCTCATCCTCAGGATCACCCATGGTTTCTACAGCTGAGACCAGAGCAGAAAGTGATGTTTGAAGTCCACACCCTGCAGGAGATGTTGAATTTAACCTTCTATCCAACCTACTTCCTTCTGGTTGGTATTCCAGGACTAGAAGATGCACATATCTGGATATCAATCCCTTTCTGTAGCATCTATATATTTGCTTTGCTGGGAAACATCATGGTGATGGTTGTCATCCTCACATCTCCAAAACTCCACCAGCCTATGTTTATATTCCTCTCCATGTTGGCATTTAATGATGGTCTTCTTTGTACAAGCTTTGCTCCAAAAATTTTGTCCATCTTATGGTTCAATGGCAGAGCCATTAGCTTTAATGGGTGTCTTCTACAGATGTTCTTCATTCACAGCTTCACCAGTATTGAATCAGGTTTTTTGCTTTGCATGGCTTATGACCGCTACATTGCTATATATAAGCCTCTCCAGTATAGCTCCATAATAACCATTAGACTGATAACCCGACTGGTCATTGTGTTTGTGGTCCGGGCAGTTGTTCTGGTCAGTCCTGGTCTTGTTTTAATAAGGAGGTTTCCTGCTTTCAAGACCAACATCATTGCACATTCCTACTGTGAGCACATGGCGGTAGTGAAGCTCGCGGCTGCTGATATCCGGGTGAACAGTATATATGGACTATTCGTGGCTTTCACTGTTGTTGGTGTTGATTTGCTCTTCATCTTTTTTTCATATATCATGATTTTCAATGTCGTCTTCCATCTTCCATCTAAAGAGACTCGTCTGAAAGCATTTAATACATGTACCCCTCATATCTGTGTATTCCTGAGCTTTTACAGCATGGGCTTATTATCTTTCTTATCCCATCGATATGGTGAGAAGATTCCTCTTTATGTCCACATTATCCTCTCTGACAGCTACCTCTTGGTTCCACCCATGCTCAACCCACTTGTCTATGGAATTAAGACAAACGTGATCCGTGAGGAGATTTGGAAAACCATAAAGAATCTGTCATAAGATCTGGAATAGGAATGGGAAAAGTAAACATGTATCAGGTTCTCTTCCTATTAAAAAGAGACATCTAAGAATCTGAAGAAGCGGAAAAGTGAAGTGTGCCTTTTGCGCTGTGGCATTAGAAGAATTTTGATATCTCTTACTTAGTCTAACCAGACTGTCTATTACTCTGCGATTACTCTAGCGTCGCTCTATGGAAGCAGTAGGTTTAAAGAGCACACCAAATGCTTGAAATAACTTCTTTATTAACTTCAACTTTTCTTTTTATATATAACACTGCCGCCTCTGCAGCAGATAGTCCATGTACATAACTCGTGTCGAATAAAGTATCATAAAATGGCGGTATGCATAAGATGGTGGTTCAACTGTTCAATCTTGTCATTCAAGATAAAATATGGATATATTTCTCTCTTGAGTATCTGTACTTTCACTTTAATTTTTTAAAGCGCTTTATGATCTCTCTGAGAGGTATATCTGAGGTTAACCAATAGTTCACTTGCTCTACTTGGCTTGCAGTTTGCTCTATACAATTTCTTATAATCTGGTATGAGCAGTTCGCATTTGTATGCAATTTGTTTGGATTGTATGATTGTATGGCTCAGTACATTGTTTGTATGGTATGTGTAGTTTGCAATTGGTTGAACTGTAAGTAAACACACATATAACTGGTTCAATATACAGTCTAATCACTATATTAACAATATGAACTTATATAACTGTTTTAAATACCTATTTTTGCCTCTCTGCTTCCACAAAACACAGCTCTTAGTGGAGTGATTTCCTGTTCAGCTCCTCTCTCTGGTGAATAATGATTCTAGCAGCTCCTGCTAGGGGAATTTCCCACACAGGCTGTGTGTGAGGCTGGCTGTTATTGGTCAAAACTCCTGCCCAGCAACAACAATTTAACTCTATGCTTTCTGTTGTGTCTGCTGTGTCATTGAGCTTACCATACATGATATAATGATTCTTAAACGCACATTATCTTTTTCTGCTTCTGTGGACACAAAATATAACTATTAAATGACATCCAAACATGAAGTCACAGTAAATAACTCTGCCTTTGTCTTTAACACATAAACATAGAAACTGTATTAAGGTTATTGGCAGGTTTAGCTGTATAAACATACAAGCAATATTAGCAACCTAGGGCAGGTCTTAGCTGGCCAGCTACACTCCCACCAAAATTACTTATAATTCTATGTTCTCAGTAGTAGGACTTAAACATGAATTTGAGGAATTTTCCATCATGTTCTTAACTTCCAAGTTTCTTTTATCACTCTCAAGTAGAACAACTAACTTCTGTATAGGACGTTCCAACTTGAGTTGAGTAGTGAGACGTTTTGAGTCTCCTATTTGTAAAAACACTCTTCTTACTAGTTTGTCTTCATCCTTTTGAACTTCTAGAACTTTGGCCATTTTCCATTGACTTCTAGGTAAATTTTCTTTTTTAACTAACACTATGTCACCAACTTGGACATTTCTTCTGGGTGCTTGCCATTTACTTCTTAACATAAGATTGGCCAAGTTCTATTTCCTCCATCTATTCCAAAACTGATCTGATATTGAACTCTTTGCCATCTTCTTTTAGCATATAAATCCTCTTTGGTGAACTTGGCAGGTGGTGTATGTATGTAATCCTACTTAAGGTGAAGTAGATGGTTGGGAGTTAAAGGGTCCAAACTTGTTGGATCGTTGATGTTATTAACTGTAAGTGGACGACTGTTAACAAAAGACATTACTTCATAGAATAGGGTCCTAAGTGAAGCATCAACTATTCTTCTGTGATCCCTTTTAACACTGAACTTAACACATTTCTTACAGTTCTTGCAAGCTTGCATGTGGAGCATTTATATGAAAATCACACTGTTTCTCTAACAAATACTTTTTCTTTATTGATCTCTTTTAGAGCTTTCTTCAATTTATTCTTTGCTCTGACAAAATTAGATCCTTGGTCAGTTCTAAGCTATCTGACAGTACCTCTAATGGCTATGAAAC
The DNA here is from genome assembly GCF_905171765.1 of Bufo bufo. Taxonomy (NCBI): domain Eukaryota; kingdom Metazoa; phylum Chordata; class Amphibia; order Anura; family Bufonidae; genus Bufo; species Bufo bufo. The sequence continues at coordinate 701,680,894 of NC_053391.1, read as the reverse complement.
ATCTCAAGGTGTTGATGAATGTGTCATTTGACATATCTTCTAACATTTCCAGGTGAATTGCTCTGGAGCTCAGACATGTAAATATTTGTACATATGTCTTGTACTCCTTGCGGTTCTGTTTGGTGATGAATGGGCCAAAACAATCCATTCCGCTATAAAGAAATGGTGGTGATGGGTTTACACAATCTGCGGGTAAATCTGCCATTCTTTGTTCTTCTGTAGGTCAACGTGCCTTTCTGCAGACTACACATTTACTTATATACTTTGCTATAACTTTGCTTCCTTTCCATATCCAGTAACCACCTTCTCTCAAACAGCTTTGGGTAAAGCTTCTTCCTTGATGCATGGATATGTTGTGGTAGTGATCAATAATCAATCTTGTGTAGGTAGAATTTTTGGGTAGAATTGCTGGATGCTTCACTCTGAACAATGCATTTTCCAGTCTCCATTCCACCTTCAGTATACCATCCTGCAGAACAAGATTAAGCTTGTACAATAAGTGGTTGGAAGCCTTTTAGGCTCTTGAGTAAGTCTCTTCAACTCTTCACTGTAGAATCTCTGTTGAATGAGTCTTATGACTGTTTCCTCAGCTTTCATTCTTTCTTCTACATTCAACAATTCCTTCTTTCTGATTCCCTTTGCCAAATGTTGAATTTGAGCTACAACATTTATAACTGTATACAAATAGATAAGAGGGGCACACCTACATCTAATTCACACCGAACACTGGCCAATAATTTAATTTTTTTTATTAAATATAATACAAATATGGTACCTAATTAATCACTCTAAAATACATCAAATATAGATTTAAAATATAATTATGCCAAGGGTTAATGTGTACATAGATTGGATCTCAGTAGTGAATATAATGTCTCTTTCAATAGTACTGAGTCTTAGCCTATAAAATAGAAGGTACAGTCTCTGTATTGGTCCGCGGTTTGTATGCGATTCTTCCGATATAAGTGATTTCACTATGCTTGATGTAAAAAGGAGTCGTGTTAACTCCGAACTGAGGAAGGAGTCGTGTTAACTCCGAAACGCGTCTGATGTACACAAGTCTCTACAGAAGGAAGAAAACCGCAGTATACCATCTGCGCATCTCTATTGAATTTGCAACAAACATCCGAATATATTTCGTAAAGAAACAAAAGTCCTGCCTTGCCCTGCAAAAAGACATCAAACTACGGCAAATTTCAAGTGGGTCTAATCCTCTATTGACCCCGATACCTAAACGGACTGTTTCTTTTTCTGCAAGTTCATTACTCACTCTAAAGCTGACCGTAGGTACGATCATCTGCGCTGATAACACGTGGGACGCCACGTTAAGCGCAAAAATCCGAATAAACCACCGCTTCCAAACAGTGAGTAACCCGCTATACTTCATCACAGTGTACTAGCAAAGCCACAATTGTGAGATAAAGCTATAACTGTGGAAAAATATATGTAACATAAACGCAAAGGACAATTACATCTATCTCTTTTTTTACATCAAGCATAGTGAAATCACTCATATCGGAAGAATCGCAGACAAACCGCGGACCAATACAGAGACTGTACCTTCTATTTTAAGGCTAAGACTCAGTACTATTGAAAGAGACATTATATTCACTACTGAGATCCAGTCTATGTACACATTAACCCTTGGCATAATTATATTTTAAATCTATATTTTATGTATTTTAGAGTGATTAATTAGGTACCATATTTGTATTATATTTAATAAAAAATTTAAAATTATTGGCCAGTGTTCGGTGTGAATTAGATGTAGGTGTGCCCCTCTTATCTATTTGTATATTTGTTTTCCCTCAAAGGTTTGGGCACCCTTTTTCCTTGCAATTTGGAGGGTGAGCCATCCCATTACACTCTACACATTTATAACTGTATTCCATTTTGAACATCTGGCTAGTCTTTCAAGTATGTCATCTTGACACTTGGCAGCAGTGCTCAACAGTTGTATGACTTTTACGAACTCTGGACCTGTGAACCAATTATAATTTTTCAATTCTGTTACATTCAGGCCTCTTGAAGCATGATCTGCTGGGTTATGCTTTGTGTCAATGTGATGCCAATGTTCTGGATTTGTTATTTCACGAATTTTCTCAACTCTCTTGGCGACAAAGATATGGAATCTTCGAGCTTCGTTGTTTATGTATCCTAGGACATCTTGTGAGTCTGTCCAAAAATATTCTTCATCTATTTTCAATTCCAATTTTTCTCTCAGACACTTGCTTACTGATGCTAAAACTACAGCTGCTGTCAGTTCAAGTCTTGGTATTGTCTGAATACTGGTAGGTGCAACTCTGGCCTTACCCATAACCAGGGTACAGTGTATCTTTTCTTCTCCTATCACTCTGATGTAGGAGCACTGACAATAACCATAACTACAGGCATCTGAAAAGTGATGAAGTTCTATTTTCTTGTACTTTCGGAAATCACGAGTTACAAAACATCTGGGTATCCGAACTTCTCTCAAGTTGCAAGTCTCTTATCCAACTCTCCCACCTTGGCCTCAAATTTTCAGGTATGGGCTCGTCCCATCCCAACTTCTGTCTGCATAATTCTTGTAGTATTTATTTTGCTCTGAGGATTACTGGGGCCAAGAATCCCAATGGATCAAATATAGAAGCCACTGCGGAAAGAATGGTAGGTCTAGTTGCAATTTTCTCTTCAATAGATACTTCAAAGAAGAACTTGTCATTTTTTACATTCCATCCCAATCCAAGTACGTTCTGAACTGGAACATGATCATAATTGAGATCTACATTCTTCATTGATGATGCACGTTTAGTGTGGGATGTACCACACTTCTCCTTCTTTAGGTTGGTTATTAACTTTCTCTGCATGTCCTTCTTCGAGGGTGCCTTCCCTGAATTTCAAATAATCATTCTTGAGTTTGGGATCTCTTCCCATCCCTTTCTTCAAACATTTCAATCTTGCTAGGGCAAGATTTCTGTTATTTGGCAGACGAGGTCGTTCTCTAAAAGGTAAGGGCATTTCAAGATGACCTTGTTGATTCTGCTGAATACTTTCTTCTAGAGTGTGTACGAACTTTATGTCTTCTTGGGATACACCCTTTTCTTTACAACTTATATTTGGAAAGTCGGTTTACTTTTGCTGGACTTACAGTTGGTAACTCTTGGTCAGATATTCGATGACACAATCCTGTCACCTGTCTTGAGTTTGCGATCTGCTGTTTTCCTCCAACAACACCCCATCCTAGATCAGTTTGAACAGCGTAGGATTCACCCTTTCCTCCTGTGATTACTTTTCGTGGTACCAAAGCTTCGGGACAATCGTAGCCTATCAACAGTCCAACACCAAACTGTAAAGTTTTAATGAAGTCCTTTAACTCTCAGTCCTTTCACTGTTCACTAATGTGTCTCTCCCCGTCATTTTGGTGAGTTTGAGCTTCACTGGTTCTGTAGCCACTTGTAATTTCTTGCATATTTCTTGATTAATGAAGGTGACGTCACTCTGGGCATCAAGTAGCGCATAGGCATATACCTTCTTATTCCTCATTTTAGGATTTGAAATGCACACTGGTACAACCATTGATGTGTCGTTGCTTTCTCCTTCCCTCACTCTGCAGGAGAGTACCGATACTTTCTTTCCTTTCTCAGTATCTTTAGGTATTGAGGATTTATCTTTCTTTAGACGTTCTTCATGTAGTGGTGTAGGATGGCGTCCTTTGCAAATGCTGCATGTGGCCTTTTTATTACACTCCTTAGGACATGGCCTTTTCTTAGACATCCAAAACACAGTTGGTTATCAAGTACAAATGTATTATTTTCTTCTGGGGACTTCTCCTTCAATTGTTTGCACTTGTGTATGGAGTGGCTCTCTCCATAGAACATACACTTGAAGGTAGACTGAAGATTTGTCGGTTCTGTCTCTCTACTGATCCCAGTAGTAACTATGTATTTGGCTCATGGGCTGATCATTGTACCAAGTACTTCCCTTTGACCTCCATATTTATGTACTTTTGACCTGTGTGCTCTCCCAGAGTGGCGCCGTTCTTTCCTTTCCCCTGCTCCCATCTACCTTGTCCTTTGGCATCACATGTATGTAATTTTAATCATGTTTTGTTATAATGAAATAAAATTTAATATTGATTATTTGGTACTCTGAGCTCCATTTTCTTTGTTTTTCTGCTATTGTACTCGGGAGCTTGTACTGAGTCACCTCCCACGGGTGCCCTCTGTGGCTATATTGGGTGGGCATTGCCCCTTCTTCCCCTTGGGACACCCGGGGTCCCCTTTCCTTTTTTTCTGTGTTGGTTGCAAAGCTAGTTTCTCTTGCACGTCTTATCTCTCTCACAGGCCTTTCTTCTAAGGATTTTAGGACGTAAGATGATGTTACTGGATTACATGCTATCCGTGCTTCCTTATTGACAAACTCAGAGAACTCTTTAAAACTTGAAAAGTTCTTGCCTAGATCTAACTGTTCAGTCACATATCTATTCCATCTAGAAGCCACTTCTTCAGGTAGCTTAGTTAGCATCCTGTGGTTTTCTAGATAGTCGTTCAGTACTTCCAGTCCTTGAACATATGGGATGGCATTGCTGCATGCTTGGAGGAAGTCACCGTACTCTTGGAGTCTAAAGTGTTCTTTATGACCTATTTTAGACCATTTATTCAATTTCTCTTTAAAAGCTCTTTGTACTAAGAAAGGATGACCATATCTTGCATTTAATTTTTCCCAAGCTTGCTTGTAGGCTTCTTCGTCTTTTCTATAGAAGTTACCTTCAAGAACTTTTTGCTTCCCCACCAACATATCTCTGAAGGTAGAATAACTTAATCATCCGGTTCTATTTTTTGAACCACAAATCAAGGAAATAATAAAAGAGAAACAAGCCGAAGATTTGATAAGAATGATCCTTCCATACAATGCCCAACATAAAAAAGTGGAAAAAATTATAAAAAATCACTGCCATTATGACCTAAAAGATAAAGTAATTGGTCCCCTTCTAACAAGCATACCACAGATTGTAGACACTAAAGCACCTAATTTGGCACTAAAAGTATCACCTACTGTCAGAAACCACAGCAAAACACAAAATAAGGAAATTATATAATTGGTTTAATTTAAAAGGTTTTTACAGATGCAGACGCTGCTGCAACTGTAAAACCCCAAATTTTCCAAGAAAAAAGATTAAAATTTCATCAAGAATTAATACGTTCACTTACCAAATCGTCGAATTCTTATCTGGCGACTCATCCAATGTACTGTATATGATTGAATGTCCCTGTAAAAAACAATACATAGGGAGAAGAAAGAGATCTTTAAAGAAAAGAATATTGGAACACAGGAATAACAAAAAAAATGGATATGAAAAACACTCTCTATCGAACCATTTTAAACGATATCATAATAAGGATGCAAATCAATTAACATATACAGCCTTTGAGAAAGTAGAAATCAACTGGAGAGGGGGAGACCACATCTCATGAATGTCAAGACAGGAATCAAGGAGAATCTACAATTTCGAAACACTAATACCAGACGGTTTAAATGCTGAATTCAAACTGTTTGGATTCCTATGACCGGAAAGACAAATACCCCTCGTTGATGCACACACAAGATCTAGCAACTCCAGCCGGCATCACGTTCATATTTCTGTGTCCGGTTGCTAAGGGCCGCGGTGTGACAGTTGGTGCTTGTATGTCCTGTGTTAAAACTGGGTAAAAAATGTTGTCTCAGTCATAGATCTCACGTGTCCCCTATCTGGGGACTATATATTGGAAGAATCTTTCTCCAACTACAGTAAGACGGATGCCAGAAGGGTCAGAGACACATCCACAGAGGAATTTCCTTTCCTACAACAGATGGATGAAGGGGGTGTTCCTAATTTTTTTAAATAATTCATGACTTTCAGAGACACGCTACACAGAAGAAATTCCTCTCCCATTTGGATGGATTCAAAATGGGTCGTCTTATTAGTGTTCTTAATTTTTTTTTTGGAGGGGGTTGGTAACTGTTGGTAACTGCAGTATAACGATGGCTGGGTGCGCCCGGTATACTTCTCTACTCTGCCAATATAAGACATAACAATCTTGAGCCTGGAGGCAGAGTTCCGAGTGGAGGAGGAGGTGGTGGTGCAGGCGGAGGAGGTCACCAACCTTATTTTATTTTTTTTGTTTGTGGAGGCCCCAAAACATTGGGAAATAGAAAAGAGGTCAACAAACTGCGCCGTAGTACAACAATGGCTGGGTAACATCTAATATATAAAGCTGAGTGTATGTGTGTGTGTATGTCCGCTAAAGGAATCCGCACCGTCACATTTACAATCACGAAATTTGGCACACAGGTACATCAGGTGTCCGGGAAGGTTTTAGACCAGGTCTCAGCTCTCTAGCACAAACCGTTCCTGAGATTTATTTAAAAAAAGCTAATTTGGTACAATCACATGACCTGCATTAGCCAATAGAAGCTCGCAGGTCTTTCTCCATATATTCCAACTGCCATACACACGGTCACATGACCCGTATCAGAAGCCAATAGAAGCTTGCAGGTCCTTCAGTCTCCTCATGCACACAGTTTTACACCAGGTTTCCATAACAACGCAGCCATTTTTCTTCACAGCTGTAGGTCAGCTTTAAAGGGTCAGGGCGCTGTGGATGACACTGTTAAGGGAGCGAAGTACTGTGGAGGTGACAGTTAGGGGATGGTCCGCTATGAAAGTCAGTGTTAAGGGGCAGAGTGCTGTAGAGGCTACTGTTAAGGGGTGGGTGATGTGGAAATCACTGTTAAGGAGATGGGGTACTGTGGAGGTCACTAATAAAGGAGGGGCCGCTGTGGAGGTCACTGTTAAGTGGGCGGGATGCTGTGGATGTCACTGTTAAGTGGGCGGGATGCTGTGGAGGTCACTGTTAAGTGGGCGGGATGCTGTGGAGGTCACTGTTAAGTGGACGGAATGCTGTGGAGGTCTCTGTTAAAGGGGCAATCGCTGTGGAGGTCTCTGTTAAGGGGGCTGGGAATTGTGGAGGTCACAGTTAAGGGGACGGTCCACTATGGAGGTCAGTGTTAAGGGGCAGGGTGCTGTAGAGGTCACTGTTAAGGGGACGGGTTATTGTGGAAATCACTGTTAACGAGTCGGGGTACTGTGGAGGTCACTAATAATGGGCCGGTCGCTGTGCAGGTCACTGTTAAAAGGACAGGCGCTGTGAAGGTCACTGTTAAGGGGGCGTGGGAATGTGGAGGTCACTATTAAAGGGGAAGCTGCTGTGGAGGTAATTGTTAAAGGGGAGGGTGCTGCGGATGTAACTGTTAAGGGGGCAGGTCGCTGTGAAGGTTACTGTTAAAGGGGAAGCACTGTAGAGGTCACTGTTAAGTGAGGAGGGGACTGTGGAGGCCACTATTAAAGGGGAAGTGGGGTACAGTGGGGGTCACTGTTAAGGGAGCGGGGTATGGTGGAAGTCACTGTTAATGGGGCAGTAGTTTTGGAGGTCTCTTTTAAGGGGGCTGGGAATGGTGGAGGTCAGTTAAGGAGACTGCAACCTATGGCCAGTGTTACGGGGCGGGTGCTGTAGGGGTCACTGTTAAGGGGGCGGGCCCCTGTGGAGGTCACTGTCAAGGGGGTAGGGTGCTGTGAACCTTACTGTTAAAGGGGCAGGCTGCTGTGAAGGTAAAAGTTAAGGGGGTGTGCCACCGTGGAGATCCTATTTTAAGAAGGCGGGGCACTGTGGGGGGGGTCAGTGTTAAGGGGTGGGGGGCTGTGGAGGTCACTGTTAAGGGGTGGGGGGCTGTGGAGGTCACTGTTATAGTGGATACTGTCTATATCTTTTAACGATACACACAAACATTAAATGAAATAGATGAAATATACCCAAGGGTAGACGGGTCCTTCTGCTAGTAGTTTATAAGGCTGAAAAAAGCCCTCTGTCCATCCGGTTCGGCCTGTTATCCTGCAAGTTGATCCAGAGGAAGGCAAAAAAAATAAACTGTGAGGTAGAAGCCAATTTTCCTCACTTTAGGTTGGCAGCAACTTTTGTGACTGTGAGGAAGAACTGATCACTGTAGTAATATTACATTACAGCACTGGTCTTTGTTTGTTATTACATTTCGCATACATGGCAGAACAATCGCTTTATATGCAGATCGAGTGCTCCAATATATTCCCAATTGCGCCAATCGGCACTAATGATGCGCATATTTTTTGGCGCAATATGTGCAACTTCACATTTCATCAGGTCTGAGTAGATATTACTGATTGGTGCACTAAGTATTGTTGTGACATCACAGCACTATGTCTGCAGCTGTATGTATTGTAGGAGAGTCCCCGGGATAATAATGGACGGACGATACGTGCCACCAGAGGTCCTGGACTTGGTGGAGTAAGAACCGGATCATTGCGGTTACAGCGGCGAATGCTGTGGGCGCAGAGTGTCCGGGCCGGTTCTTACTGGGAACAGGTAAAGAGCAGGGTGGGTGCCTGTTCCCCACGGCCAGCCCAGGTTTTTGGTGGAGCTGGGCCTTTGAAGAACCCAGCCTGCTGAAGATGGGGGGTGGGGTGTGTCTTGCTGTGCTGGACATTTTGACAGATAGAGTCAGTGCTGGTCAAGGAGAGACTGGGCACAGCACAAACTGAAGGATAGCCCTGGGATCTGTGATGATACTAGCCAAAGGGGCTTTGGCCTGACGGAGACAAAGGCAGGTAGCCTAGAAGCCTGCAGGACCGGTGTGGTCTGTCCAGAAACAAGGTGACTCAAGCCTGCTGTTTATTTGCTATAAAAGGACTTTTGTTCTATGCACTATGTGGATACGCACCTGTGCGGTCTGCACTATGTGGATACGCACCTGTGCGGTCTGTACTATGTGGATACGCACCTGTGCGGTCTGTACTATGTGGATAAGCACCTGTGTGGTCTGCACTATGTGGATACGCACCCAGGCTCGGACTGGCTCACCGGGAAGCCGGTGAAATGCCCGGTGGGCCCCTTGCCTGTCTGCTTATACTGCAGCCAGAGCCACCAGCAGGGGCAGGGCAGTTGCTATACTTTCAGTTTCAGGCGCCTGGCTGTTATCAGGGGCTGGACTGCAGCACTGGCACACATATCATTTTACTTTGGTGAAAGGGACAGCACAATACCCTGCAGCGCTTGTCCCTTTCTCCAAAGTAAACTTCACCGACCCGACATGAGCGGACAGCTCCCCCCCTCCTCTCTGCAGTGTGATATTCCATCATGTGTGAGGAGGGGGCGGAGCCAGAGGAGCCGGGGCAGCAGGAGATAATGGAGACGCTGCTCTCTCTGAGTCACTGTGCCTCCCTCCAGTATAAAGTTCTCTTCTCTCACTGGTCCCACTACTCCACACAGCAGCACTGGGGTAAGTTACAGTGGGAAGAGTCCTGAAGCTGCTGCCCCTGCACATCTTGTGTCCCTGTTCCAGCCCCTCACAGACCTTTCCCACCAACTATCTCACCTATACTTTATACAGGGCAAGAAGTCATGTCTCCCAGTGTCCCCCTCTTCCCTCTCATCAGTGGCATTTCACACTTTCCCAGCCCCTCACCCCCACATAATATGTAATGTCTCTGGAGCAGTGGCGTGCACACAATCCATGGGGCCCCGGTGCAAAACTGAACCATGGGGCCCCCCTTCCCGTCGCCACCCCCCCCCCCCCCCAACCTCCCTCCACCAGCAGCAGAGTTAGGCTCCATTCACACGTCCGCAAAATGGGTCCGCATCCTTTCCGCAATTTTGCGGAATGGGTGCGGACCCATTCATTCTCTATGGGGACGGAATGGATGCGGACAGCACACAGTGTGCTGTCTGCAGCCGCAATTGCGGAGTGCGGCCCTGATTTTGGGTCCGCAGCTCCGCAAGAAGATAGAGCATGTCCTATTCTTGTCCGCAGCTTGCGGACAAGAATAGGCATTTCTATGGGGGCGCCGGGCTGGTGTGTTGCGGACCCGCAATTTGCGGGTCCGCAACACACCACAGACGTGTGAATGCAGCCTTAGGCTACTTTCACACCTGCGTTAGGTGCGGATCCGTCTGGTATCTGCACAGACGGATCAGCACCGATAATGCAAACGCTTGTATCCGTTCAGAACGGATCCGTTTGCATTACCACGAAAAAAAAAAAAAGATAATGCAAACATTACACTGAAAGTCAATGGGGACGGATCCGTTTTCAATTGCACCATATTGTGTCAGTGAAAACGGATCCGTCCTCATTGACTTACATTGTAAGACAGGACGGATCCGTTTGGCTCCGCATTGTCAGGCGGACACCAAAACGAATCTGCACAGACGGATCCGCACCTATAATGCAAACGCTGGTATCCGTTCAGAACAGATCCATTTGGCTGCAAGCAGCGTTTTGGTGTCCGCCTCCAGAGCGGAATGGAGGCTGAACGGAGGCAAACTGATGCATTCAGAGCGGATCCTTATCCATTCAGAATGCATTGGGGCTGAACTGATCCGTTTTGGGGCCGCTTGTGAGAGCCCTGAAACAGATCTCACAGGCGGACCCAGAAACACCGGTGTGAAAGTAGCCTAACTCTGCGATATTTCTGTAGCCTACAACCTCTGACTGCCCAGTTGGGCTGAAACTACTACACCCAGCATGTTCTGGCAGTAATAGTAAATGGATATTGGTGCAATTCTGAGCTACTAGTCTATATAATACAATATAATATTATGTATTATATAGACTAGTAGCTCAGAATTGCACCAATATCCATTTACTATTACTACCAGAACATGCTGGGTGTAGTAGTTTCAGCCCAACTGGGCAGTCAGAGGCTACAGAAATATAGCAGAGCTAGTTATAAAGCCAGACCCCATCAGACCCTACTCTGAGTCTACTCTGAACTCACTGACCATAAATGTGGTGAGCAATTATAAGGACCTTTTTTTTTTTTTTTTTTTTTTTTTTTTTACAAATCTTATCTTCACTTCCGAACCGGCACCGGCTTCTTCACGCTCTCCGGTGCCTTCTTCCTGCTGCGTCTCGGTGTTGTTGTGCGCCTGCGCAGCCTAGGGAAACGTTGTGTCCGGTGCTGCCGCCCAACAGGAAATGACTAGGCACGCTGCACCCGCACGGGGAGGAGAATCGGGGGGGGAAACTCTCACTCAAGGAGGGTAGGGCTGGCCTGGCCTGGCACTACAGCGCAGAAACGCAACACTGGGTGGCGGGCCCCGGGTCGGCCGCCCGGATTAAGGCTGTTTCACACGAGCGAGTCCATTGCGGGAATCGCGCTCCGTGTGTGAGTGTGATCCTCCGCTCTGGACTTGCAGGAGCGCACGGCATTATCATGATTTATAATACTATGTGTCTCTGCTTGGCCTTTTTTACACAGAATCATACTGACCGCTTTATGTCACTATGAGCAGAGCGGAGGTTCACACTCACACACGGAGCGTGATTCCCACAATCGACTCGCTCGTGTGAAACAGCCCTTATACAGGCAGGCACAGCACTACTGCAGGGCGGGGCCAGGGGTCCACAGGCGGCCGGGCCCCCTGGAGTGCCGGGCCCAGCCGCGACCCCTGTATGTACGCCCCTGCTCTGGAGGTTATATCAGTACTGGAGCGATATAAGAGGAGCGGCTGATATCAGTCACATAGGATGTAATGTCTCTGGAGGTTATATCAGAGCTGGAGCGTTATAAGAGGAGCGGCTGATATCAGTCACATATGATGTAATGTCTCTGGAGGTTACCGTATTTTTCGCCCTATAAAACGCACTTTTTTCCCCAAAAAAATGGGAAAATGCCCCTGCGTCTTATGGGGTGAATGCTGACATTTTTACAGGCTGCGATGTATACGAGAGCGGGGAGGGACTGGGTGCGGTCACTGTACTCCGGCCCCGCCGCTCCGGTGCTGCAATATTCAAATATAAAATGTCTCATTCAATTAAAAGTGATTAAACATGCCCCCCCGCCCCCCACACACTTTTAATATTACCATACACCCTAACAGCCGGGCGGGCGGCAGCATAACTCCCTGATGTCACGTGCCTGCGCCGCCTACTTTATGAATCAAGCAGGCGGCGCAGGCACGTGACGTCAGTGAGTGACGCGCTGGCCGCCCGGCCTGCCTGCGTTGTACAGAAGCTGTTAGGGTGTACAGTAATATTAGGAGTGGAGGGGGCATGTGTAATTACTTTTAATTGAATCAGACATTTTATATTTGCATACTGGAGCGGTGGGGGGGGGGATCTGTGGATGACAGTTTTATGGGGGACATCTGTGGATGGCACTGTTAAGGGGTGGGGGGGGTCTGTGGATGGCACTGTTATGGGGTGGGGGGTCTGTGATGGCACATATATAACAGTGCCACCCACAGGTCCCCCTCCATAACAGTGCCACCCGCAGATCCCCCTCCATAACAGTGCCACCCGCAGATCCCCCTCCATAACAGTGCCACCCGCAGATCCCCCTCCATAACAGTGCCACCCGCAGATCCCCCTCCATAACAGTGCCACCCGCAGATCCCCCATCATAACAGTGCCACCCGCAGATCCCCCATCATAACAGTGCCACCCGCAGATCCCCCTCCATAACAGTGCCACCCGCAGATCCCCCTCCATAACAGTGCCACCCGCAGATCCCCCTCCATAACAGTGCCATCCACAGATACCCCCCAATAACAGTGTCCGTCACAGATACCCCCATAACAGTGCGTCATCCACAGATCCCCCCCATAACAGTGCGTCATCCACAGATCCCCCCCCATAACAGTGCGTCATCCACAGATCCCCCCCATAACAGTGCGTCATCCACAGATCCCCCATAAGGCCTCATGCACACGACCGTTGTTGTGTTCCGTTCCGCAAAATGGGGTTCCATTGTTCCGTGATCCGTTTCCGTTTTTGTTTCCGTGTGTCTTCATTTATTTTTGGAGGATCACCAGACATGAAGGAAAGTAAAAAAAAAAAAAATCAAGTTTGCCATGCAAATGATAGGGAAAAAACAGACGCGGACGCGGATGACAATCTTGTGTGCCTCCGCGTTTTTTCACGGTCCCATTGACTTGAATGGATCCGCAAACCGTTTTCCGTGGAAAAAATAGGACAGGTTATATTTTTTTGACGGACTGGAATAGAGTTGTTGCGATACCAAATTTTTGATTCGGTTTCGATACCATGAAAAAGTATTGCGATACTCGATACCATTCGATACCACGCGAAAAAAATAAACAAAAAAAGCCACGTGCATTCCTCATTTTTAAAAATGGCGAATCGCGCAGTTTTTATTTTATTTTTTCTGTTCCGGCATTCACCACCTAGATTTTTTTTTTATATTTTAATAGTTTGGACTTTTCTGACGTGGCGATGTAATATGTTTATTTATATATTTTATATGTGAAATTGGGAAAAGGGGGGTGATTTATACTTCATATTTTAGTGTTTTTTTTTTTTTTCACTTTTTATTTAATAACTATTTCCCCCCTTAGGGGCTAGAACCTGGGATCTTTCATCCCTTTTCCTATTCACCCTGATAGATCTCTATCAGGGTGAATAGGACTCCACACTGTCCCTGCTGCTCTGTGCTTTGTGCACACAGCATCAGGGATGTTACCATGGCAACCAGGGCTTCCTGGCTGCCATGGTAACCGATCGGAGCCCCAGGCTTACACAGCTGGGGCTCCGATCAGAAGCTGCCACTGCACCACCAATGAGGGGGAGTGGAGAGGTCCCTGTGGCCACTGCCACCAATGATTTTAATACTGGAGGGTTGAGAGGGGCCGGCGCACTGTGCCACCAATGATTTTAATGGGATGGGGGGATTGAGGGGGGGGGGGCACACTGCACCACCAATGATTTTACCCCTTTATACAGGAGGCGGGTACTAGCAGATCAGCGGCAGTTAACTGCCGCTGATCGCAGCTCCCTGTCAGGGGCAGGGTGCCGGCAATGCGATTCTGCTGCCGGCACCCGCCTCCTGTATGTGTTAAAGACTGACTACTGTATATGAGTCCAGACTTTCACTATTAGGCCACACAGAGCGGCGCCCAGCGATGTCTCAGCACTCACCATTTAGTCCTGGGCGCCGCTCCGTTCGCCCGCAGTGCCCCATTACTGTCTCCTCTCCTGCTCCACATGCTGCTGATTACTATCGGAGCGATGGGAGGAGACATCAGCTTCACTAGTGGGCGTTCCTTCTCCCTGGCTGTAGCGCTGTCCAATCGCAGCGCAGGGAAAAGGAACGCCCACTAGTGAAGCTGATGTCTCCTCCCATCGCTCCGATAGTAATCCTATCATTGGTGGCGCAGTGCGCCCGCCCCTCCTCCACCCCTCTCTTCTCATTGCCGCCCCTCCTCCACCCCCTCTCTTCTCATTGCCGCCCCTACTCCGCCCCTCTCTTCTCATTGCCGCCCCTCCTCCGCCCCTCTCTTCTCATTGGTGGCAGCGGCAGCAGCACAGGGGGAGGGAGGACAGCTTCCTTCTCCCCGTGCTGCTGAGAGAGAACATGAGCGCGCCGATAGCAGCGCGCTCATGTTCAGAGATACTAGACTGCGCAGAAGCGCAGCCCAGTATCGAAAAAACGGAAATCCCGGTATCGTATCGATACCGGGACAAAAGTATCGATTGGGTATCGAAATTTCGATACCCGCAACAACCCTAGACTGGAACCAGGGATCACGGACGCGGATGACAAACGGTGCATTAGCCGAGTTTTCAACAAACCCATTGAAAGTCAATGGGTCCGCAGAAAATCACGAAAGCGGAACAACGGACACAGAATAAAACAACGGTCGTGTGCATGAGGCCTAACAGTGCGTCATCCACAGATCCCCCATAACAGTGCCATCCCCAGATCCCCCCCCATAACAGTGTCCTTCACAGATCCCCCCCCATAACAGTGTCCTTCACAGATCCCCAGTAATAGTGCCATCCACAGACCACCATTAGTTCCAAACCCACCAAAAGCACACCTTTTGGTTAAATATATTTTTTTTCTTATTTTCCTCCCCAAAAACCTAGGTGCGTCTTATGGGCCGGTGCATCTTATAGGGCGAAAAATACGGTATATCAGTACTAGAGTGTTATAAGAGGAGCGGCTGATATCAGTCACATATGATGTAATGTCTCTGGAGGTTATATCAGTGCTGGAGCGTTATAAGAGGAGCGGCTGATATCAGTCACATATGACTGTGGATAGGTCATCAGTATCTGATTGGTGGGGGTCTGATACCCGGGACTAGGGATCGACCGATATTGATTTTTTTAGAGCTGATAACCTGTGAACTTTCAGGCCGATAGCCGATAATTTATACCAATATTTTGTGCATTTTCATTTTTGAAAAAAAATAAAAAAATTCCTACACAAATCTGTTGTTAAACGAAGAGATGCCATTATATATCTAAGATTAAATATTTATACTTAATATTTTGGTGTTTTTTTAAATTTAATAACTATTTCCCCCTTAGGGGCTAGAACCTAGATCCCTTGTCCTATTCACCCTAATAGAGCTCTATCAGGGTGAATAGGACGTCACACTCTCCCTGCTGCCCTGTGCATAGTACACATGGCAGCAGGGAGCTGACTATGGCAGCCAGGGCGTCAGTAGCATCCTGGCTGCCATGGTAACCGATCGGAGCCCCGCAATTACACTGCTTGGGCTCTGATCAGAAGCTGCCACTGCCACCAATGAAGATAACTTGCCCATTAATTCAAATATAGCGACACCTGACCTCTATGAGGGGTAGCTGCGATCCGCAACAGTTAACCCCTCAGGTGCAGCTATATGATTCACCCGCCTCATATATTTGAATTAATAACTGAGTTAACATCATTGGTGGCGCAATGGCCACAGCCCCTCCCCTCCTCCTCCCCTCTTGCCTCTCACTGGTGTGCTGCTGAGGGAACATTGATCGCGTTGATAGCAGTGCGATCCATGTTCGCGATTCGTTATCGGCATATCAGCAAGGTTAGATGCTGATACCGATAACTTTGAAAATCCTGAATATCGGCCGATAATATCGGTAAATCCGACAATCGGTCGATCCCTACCTGGGACCACTGCCGATCAGCTGTTTGACAAGGCACCGGGGCTCCTGTGAGCCCTGTGTCCTTCTCTGTGATTTTTCTGGGCCATGTGACATCACGTTCATTGATCAAGTGGCCTAGGAGCAGCTCAGCCCCATAGAAGTGAAAGGGGTTGAGCGCGATACCAAGCACAGCCGCTATACAATGTACGGCGCTGAGCTGAGAGGAGGCCGGGGCACTACTGCCAGCACTTCAATAAACTTATCCTTCTGAATATGCAGGAAACATTTCCTTCACTTTGGATATTGTTTAGGCTGGGGGACTGGGTGGTTCATCTAGGTCATGGAATGTCCACGTCTGACCGCTGTCCAAACTACTGTAAATAACAGATACAGTTATCAACTAAATGAGTTGCTTAAAGGGAGTCTGTCATCACAGTTTCACCTTTTTAACCCTTCCCATAGCTTTTGAGCAGCATTACAGTTGATAAAAACGTTACCTTTATAAGCAATCGTGGACTTATAAAACTGGCAAAAATCATCTTAGTAGGATATGCAAATGAGGGCTCGCAAGTGCCCAGGGGCGGCGTCAACCTCGTAGGTGCCCAGGCAGCTCTGCCTTATCGTCGCTTCCCCCCGCCCATCCTTTCCCTCTGCCCGCCCATCTTCTTACTTCTTCTTTCGCCGAGATCCCGCGCCTGCGCACTGAGTCCATCGGCCGGCGCATTCCATTCCTGGTATGGCATCACAGTAATTAATGCGCATGCGCCGGCTAACGGACTCAGTGCGCAGGATCTCGGCGAAAGAAGAAGTAAGAAGATGGGCTGGCAGAGGGAAAGACTGGGCGGGGGGAAGCGACGATAAGGCAGAGCTGCCTGGGCACCTACAAGGTTGACGCCGCCCCTGGGCACTTGCGAGCCCTCATTTGCATATCCTACTAAGATGATTTTTGCCAGTTTTATAAGTCCACGATTGCTTATAAAGGTAACGTTTTTATCAACTGTAATGCTGCTAGAAAGCTATGGGAAGGGTTAAAAAGGTGAAACTGTGATGACAGACTCCCTTTAAAGAGAAACTATTTGATATAGTGCAGTGCACAATACTGTTCTGTTTAGCATACTGTTACTGTATTGTGTGCTAAAATGCATACATTCATGTGTGCGAGACTGAAAAATGAACAAGTTATATCTCCAGCTCTAGGGTGGGCCCCCAAAATCAATTCCACTGGTGGGCCCTAGGCACCCCAGTCCGACACTGTACGCACCTGTGTGGTCTGCACTATGTGGATACACACCTGTGTGGTCTGCACTATGTGGATATGCACCTGTGTGGTCTGCACTATGTGGATATGCACCTGTGCGGTCTGCACTCTGTGGATACGCACCTGTGTGGTCTGCACTATGTGGATACACACCTGTGTGGTCTGCACTATGTGGATATGCACCTGTGTGGTCTGCACTATGTGGATATGCACCTGTGCGGTCTGCACTCTGTGGATACGCACCTGTGTGGTCTGCACTATGTGGATACACACCTGTGTGGTCTGCACTATGTGGATATTCACCTGTGCGGTCTGCACTATGTGGATATTCACCTGTGCGGTCTGCACTCTGTGGATACGCACCTGTGCGGTCTGCACTCTGTGGATATGCACCTGTGTGGTCTGTACTATGTGGATACGCACCTGTGCGGTCTGCACTATGTGGATATGCACCTGTGCGGTCTGCACTATGCGGATACGCACCTGTGCGGTCTGCACTATGTGGATGCGCACCTGTGCGGTCTGCACTATGTGGATACGCACCTGTGCGGTCTGCACTATGTAGATACGCACCTGTGCGGTCTGCACTATGTGGATATGCACCTGTGCGGTCTGCACTATGTGGATATGCACCTGTGCGGTCTGCACTATGTAGATACGCACCTGTGCGGTCTGCACTATGTGGATACGCACCTGTGCGGTCTGCACTATGTGGATATGCACCTGTGTGGTCTGCACTATGTGGATACGCACCTGTGTGGTCTGCACTATGTGGATATGCACCTGTGTGGTCTGCACTATGTGGATACGCACCTGTGTGGTCTGCACTATGTGGATATGCACCTGTGTGGTCTGCACTATGTAGATATGCACCTGTGTGGTCTGCACTATGTGGATACGCACCTGTGCGGTCTGCACTATGTAGATATGCACCTGTGCGGTCTGCACTATGTGGATACGCACCTGTGTGGTCTGCACTATGTGGATACGCACCTGTGTGGTCTGCACTATGTGGATATGCACCTGTGTGGTCTGCACTATGTAGATATGCACCTGTGCGGTCTGCACTATGTGGATATGCACCTGTGTGGTCTGCACTATGTGGATACGCACCTGTGCGGTCTGCACTATGTGGATACGCACCTGTGTGGTCTGCACTATGTGGATATGCACCTGTGTGGTCTGCACATTGCCTGTTATGCCTTTGGTGTGAATAAAGTCACGGTGTATCACAAAGACTGTCTGTGATTGCCTCAATACTGCCGCCACGACCGTAGCCTACCACGAGCACAGCCCACAGTATGGACAGCAGAGGAATATCTCTCACATGCACATTGCACATCCATTTTCCTGCCACACACTATATACCACACACTATACACTATATACCGCACACTATATACCACACACTATATACCACACACTAGAGTCCATAGTCTCACTGCTCTTACAGGAAAGAGTCCATAGTCTCACTGCTCTTACAGTAAAGAGTCCATAGTCTCACTGCTCTTACAGTAAAGAGTCCATAGTCTCACTGCTCTTACAGTAAAGAGTCCATAGTCTCACTGCTCTTACAGTAAAGAGTCCATAGTCTCACCGCTCTTACAGTAAAGAGTCCATAGTCTCACTGCTCTTACAGTAAAGAGTCCATAGTCTCACTGCTCTTACAGTAAAGAGTCCATAGTCTCACTGCTCTTACCGTAAA
Source organism: Bufo bufo (assembly GCF_905171765.1). Taxonomy (NCBI): domain Eukaryota; kingdom Metazoa; phylum Chordata; class Amphibia; order Anura; family Bufonidae; genus Bufo; species Bufo bufo. Next base: position 701,661,986 of record NC_053391.1, on the reverse strand, counting down.
GAGTCCATAGTCTCACTGCTCTTACCGTAAAGAGTCCATAGTCTCACTGCTCTTACCGTAAAGAGTCCATAGTCTCACTGCTCTTACAGTAAAGAGTCCATAGTCTCACTGCTCTTACAGTATAGAGTCCATAGTCTCACTGCTCTTACCGTAAAGAGTCCATAGTCTCACTGCTCTTACCGTAAAGAGTCCATAGTCTCACTGCTCTTACAGTAAAGAGTCCATAGTCTCACTGCTCTTACAGTATAGAGTCCATAGTCTCACTGCTCTTACAGTAAAGAGTCCATAGTCTCACTGCTCTTACAGTAAAGAGTCCATAGTCTCACTGCTCTTACAGTATAGAGTCCATAGTCTCACTGCTCTTACCGTATAGAGTCCATAGTCTCACTGCTCTTACCGTATAGAGTCCATAGTCTCACTGCTCTTGCAGTAAAGAGTCCATAGTCTCACTGCTCTTACAGTAAAGAGTCCATAGTCTCACTGCTCTTACAGGAAAGAGTCCATAGTCTCACTGCTCTTACAGTAAAGAGTCCATAGTCTCACTGATATTACAGTATAGAGTCCATAGTCTCACTGCTCTTACAGTATAGAGTCCATAGTCTCACTGCTCTTACAGTAAAGAGTCCATAGTCTCACTGCTCTTACAGGAAAGAGTCCATAGTCTCACTGCTCTTACCGTATAGAGTCCATAGTCTCACTGCTCTTACAGTAAAGAGTCCATAGTCTCACTTCTCTTACAGTACAGAGTCCATAGTCTCACTGCTCTTACAGTATAGAGTCCATAGTCTCACTGCTCTTACAGTAAAGAGTCCATAGTCTCACTGCTCTTACAGTAAGAGTCCATAGTCTCACTGCTCTTACAGTAAAGAGTCCATAGTCTCACTGCTCTTACAGTAAAGAGTCCATAGTCTCACTGCTCTTACAGTAAAGAGTCCATAGTCTCACTGCTCTTACAGTAAAGAGTCCATAGTCTCACTGCTCTTACAGTATAGAGTCCATAGTCTCACCGCTCTTACAGTAAAGAGTCCATAGTCTCACTGCTCTTACAGTAAAGAGTCCATAGTCTCACTGCTCTTACAGTAAAGAGTCCATAGTCTCACTGCTCTTACAGTAAAGAGTCCATAGTCTCACTGCTCTTACAGTAAAGAGTCCATAGTCTCACTGCTCTTACAGTAAAGAGTCCATAGTCTCACTGCTCTTACAGTATAGAGTCCATAGTCTCACTGCTCTTACAGTAAAGAGTCCATAGTCTCACTACTCTTACAGTAAAGAGTCCATAGTCTCACTGCTCTTACCGTAAAGAGTCCATAGTCTCACCGCTCTTACAGTAAAGAGTCCATAGTCTCACTGCTTTTACTGTAAAAAATCCTCTTCTATGTTTGTGTACAAACCTTCTTTCTTCCAGACTCAGAGGATGTCCCCTTGTCACAGTCACAGCCCTGATATATTTATACATAGTAATTAGATCTCCCCTTAGTTGTCTTTTTTCTAACGTGAATAAACCTAATGTTGATAATCTTTCAGGGTACTGTAGTTGCCCCATTCCAGTTATTACTTTAGTTGCCCTCCTCTGTACCCTCTCCAGCTCTGCTATGTCTGCCTTGTTCACAGGAGCCCAGAACCGTACACAGTCCTCCATGTGTGGTCTGACTAGTGATTTGTAAAGTGGTAGGACTATGTTCTCATCACCAGCATCTATGCCCCTTTTGATGCAGTCCATTATCTTATTGGCCTTGGCAGCAGCTGCCTGACACTGGTCTCTACAGCTTAGTTTGCTGTTAACTAAAATTCCTAGGTCCTTCTCCATGTCAGTGTTACCAGTGTTTTAACATTTAGCATGGAGGGGTGACTTGCATTATTCCTTCCCGTGCGCATAACTTTACATTTGTCAGTGTTAAACCTCATCTGACACTTATCTGCCCAAATCTCCAATCTATCTAGATCCATCTGCAGCCGTATACTGTCCTCTGTAGTATATATACACAATATACTGTCCTCTGTAGTATGTATATACAGTATACTATCCTCTGTAGTATATATACAGTATACTGTCCTCTGTAGTATATATATACAGTATACTGTCCTCTGTAGTATATATACACAGTATACTGCCTTCTGTAGTATATATATTCAGTATACTGTCCTCTGCAGTATATACACTGCTCAAAAAAATAAAGGGAACACAAAAATAACACATCCTAGATCTGAGTTAATTAAATATTTTTCTGAAATACTTTGTTCTTTACATAGTTGAATGTGCTGACAACAAAATCACACAAAAATTAAAAAATGGAAATCAAATTTTTCAACCCATGGAGGTCTGGATTTGGAGTCACACTCAAAATGAAAGTGGAAAAACACACTACAGGCTGATCCAACTTTGATGTAATGTCCTTAAAACAAGTCAAAATGAGGCTCAGTAGTGTGTGTGGCCTCCACGTGCCTGTATGACCTCCTTACAACACCTGTGCATGCTCCTGATGAGGTGGCGGACGGTCTCCTGAGGGATCTCCTCCCAGACCTGGACTAAAGCATCTGCCAACTCCTGGACAGTTTGTGGTGCAACGTGACGTTGGTGGATAGAGCGAGACATGATGTCCCAGATGTGCTCAATTGGATTCAGGTCTGGGGAACGGGCGGGCCAGTCCATAGCATCAATGCCTTCGTCTTGCAGGAACTGCTGACACACTCCAGCCACATGAGGTCTAGCATTAGGAGGAACCCAGGGCCAACCGCACCAGCATATGGTCTCACAAGGGGTCTGAGGATCTCATCTCGGTACCTAATGGCAGTCAGGCTACCTCTGGCGAGCACATGGAGGGCTGTGCGGCCCTCCAAAGAAATGCCACCCAACACCATTACTGACCCAATGCCAAACCGGTCATGCGGGAGGATGTTGCTGGCAGCAGAACGTTATCCACTCTGTCACATGTGCTCAGTGTGAACCTGCTTTCATCTGTGAGGAGCACAGGGCGCCAGTGGCGAATTTGCCAATCTTGGTGTTCTCTGGCAAATGCCAAATGTCCTGCACGGTGTTGGGCTGTAAGCACAACCCCCACCTGTGGACGTCGGGCCCTCATATCACCCTCATGGAGTCTGTTTCTGACCGTTTGAGCAGACACATGCACATTTGTGGCCTGCTGGAGGTCATTTTGCAGGGCTCTGGCAGTGCTACTCCTGTTCCTCCTTGCACAAAGGCGGAGGTAGCGGTCCTGCTGCTGGGTTGTTGCCCTCCTACGGCCTCCTCCACATCTCCTGATGTACTGGCCTGTCTCCTGGTAGCACCTCCATGCTCTGGACACTACTTCTTCCTGGGTCAGACAGGGAACTTTTAATGGGGAATTTACTTTTACATTCCTTATTTCATCTGACAGTTTATTTTCCTCAGTGAATACAGTGGAGAAAAAAATATTTAATAGCATTGATTTCTCCTCATCGCTCTCTGCAACTCCCCCCTCATTACTCTGTAAAGGGCCGACACCTTCAGATTTATACTTTTTACCATAATGCGGCCGGTATACCTCTCTACTCTGACCAAGGTATGGATCAAGTCCTGTGGGATCCATGCCTGGTTCATTTTAATGAAAGTGAGCTTGTCCACTTTGTTTGTATAATCACAGATGTGCCTGTCCGTGATCACCCCCTGCCATGCTAAAGGCACGTGCTTGCTGCAGGGCAGGCCAGCAGCTCCAAGGCGTAAAGGGCAAGCTCAGTCCATGTGCCCAATTTGGAGACCGAGAAGTTAAACGGGGCAGATCCATCACTCAGAACGTGTTGACATGTGCACACGTACTGTTCCACCATGTTGCTGAAACATTGCCTCCTGCTAAGATTGTCCATATCAGATGGCGGTGTTGAATATTGTGGAGTGCAGACAAAGCTTTTCCACATTTCGGCAATGCTAATCTTCCCTTCTAAAGGTGATGACGGTGCCCCTGCAGTGTTGGCGACTTCTTCCTCCCGTCTTCGCCTCGTGCTTCCACTGAGCCCCCACTGTCAGGTGGTAACATCATCAGTAGTGCCTCTAAGAGCGTTTACTTGAACTCCCGCATCTTCCGTGGCCACCCAGTAATCAGCACCGGTTAGAATGTGGGCAACTCAGCTGTCGTTGCGCAGGCAGTGTGTGTGCCAGACTGCCCAGAGGCAACAACAAGCTGTCCTCTGTGGGAGGTGTATCGTCTGTGTTCACTGTATCCCCCCAACCACGCTTCATTGATGCCCGTGTGCTGATTTGGGTGCCACCCTGCTGTGAATGGGGATCCTCCTCATCATCATCATCATCCTCATCATCTTCCAAAACTGTGCCCTGGCTGAACAGTTGGGTACCTGGCCGCTGTTGGTGCAGAAACTCACCCTCGGAGCCACCAGTGGACGACTGGTCTGATAACCATTGGAATGATCCCAGTTCTTCCTCCTCTTCCTCATGTGCCACGTCCACATCATTCATCGCCTGAAGCGTTTTTTCAAGGAGACATAGAAGTGTGATAGTAATGCTGAGGATGGCATCATCTGCGCTGGCCATGTTGGTTGAGTACTCGAAACAGCGCAACACTACACACAAGTCCCTTTATGGAGGCCCACTCATTGGTGGTAAAATGTTGATGTTTTGCAGAGCGACTCACCCGTGCGTGCTACAGCTGAAACTCCACTATCGCCTGCTGCAGCTCGCACAGTCTCTCTATTATGTGCAAGGTGGAGTTCCACCTTGTGGGTATGTCGTATATGAGGCAGGCGAGCAGAAGCAGGGTAAGAATGCTAAAAGCGCACACAGACGGCCCCAACTTTCTGCAGCATGTCAAGGTAGTTCTGGAGGAACCTCTGAACCATCAAGTTCAGCACATGTGCCAGGCAAGGGATGTGCGTCAAACCGGCTAGCCCAAGAGCTGCTATGAGATTTTGCCCGTTGTCGCACACCACCCGGCCTGGCTTGAGGTTCAGTGGCACCAACCACTCATCGGTCTGTTCTTCCATGCCTGCCCACAGCTCCTGCACGGTGTGGGGTCTTTCACCCAAACATATTAGTTTCATAGCAGCCTGCTGTCGCTTCCCCCTGATTGTGCTGAAGTTGATGGTGCAGGTGTTGCGCTATCAAGATGAGGAGGCAGTAGAGAAGAAACCGGAGGAGGAAGAGGAGGCAACAGGAGGCACTGAGAAACAGGTCGTAGGACATGCACCAAACCACTGTCCGCCTCAGGCCCAGCCGCCACTACATTTACCCAGTGGGCAGTTAGGGAGATATAACGTCCCTGTCCGTACTTACTGGTCCACGTGTCGGTGGTTATGTGGACTTGCCACAGATTTTGTTGCGCAGCGCACACATGATTTTTTTCCACACTTGTTCGTGCAGAGCAGGGAAAACCCGCCTTGAAAAGCAGTGGCAGCTGCGAACCACGTACCGTGGGACAACTGCTGTCATTACATTTTTAAAACTGTCTGTCTCCACCAGACGAAATGGCAGCATTACAGGGCCAGGGTTCGAAAGTGTGTAAGGGGATATTTCCTCTTTCTCTCCTGTGTTTGTGGGATAAACAGCTGAACGACGCTTCAATGGGACAGTGTGGACATGCTGGGTGATGGTGACAGTGGTGGTGTTGCTGCCACATCCTCTGTTTGCGGGGTGGCAGGTGCCCCTGTCACTCCAGAGGAGGGAAGAGGCCGAGACCGCAGCAGAAGAGGGAGCAGGAGGAGCCTCTGATATTTCGTGGTTCTTGAGGTGTCTACTCCAATGCAGCTCGTGCTTTGCGGTTAGATACCGGTTAATGCAGGTGGTGCTCAGGTTTAGCACATTTATGCCTCGCATCAGGCTCTGACTGCACAGCGTGCAAACCACCCTGTCGTCAGCACACTGTCTGAAGAACTGCGACACAAGGGAACTCCTTTGTGCCGGCTTTGGTTTGCTATATCTCTTGGTGCGTTGGGCAGTAGCAGGTGTACTGGCTGGGGGCTGACTGCTCTGCTTTTGCACCCTGCTCCCTCTTTTGCTGTGCGGCTATCGCTGCATGACCCACTCCTCTTCCTCTGAACTGCATGTGTCACTGGCATGATGCCATGTGAGGTCTAGGACCTCATGATCCTCCACATCAACTTCCACCCACTCATCACCCCTGCGCTCCTGGCAGGTCTGCACACTGCAGAAAGCCCCAGCATTTGACACCTGTGTTTCATGATCAGAGACGTGCTGCGGTGGTTCTCCCATGTCCTCATCCTTAAACATAATTGGTTGGGCTTCAGTGCACTCAATCTTTTCCACTTCTGGGGCAGGGCTAGGTGGATGGCCCACGAAAACCCTGCCAGCAGAGTCATCAAAAAAGCATAAGTGACTGCTGCATGACTTGGGGCTCAGACTGCTTGGCTGATGTGCAAGGGGTTGAGGTGGAAGACAGATGCCCGTGGGCTGACGGTGCCAACTCTGCGCTTTCAGCAGTGGACCGGGTGGGAGACAATGTAAAAGAACTTGAGGCACTGTCAGCCATCCAATCTACTCCCGCCTCTGCTTGTTCTGGCCTCACCATTTCTTGACCAGGGTATTGTCGATTCGCCTACCTTAATTTACCCCATTCCCCAAAAAGACACGACAACATAGGTGGATTTTATTGGCTACAGCAGCCATTTTATTATAAACATAAATAACATAACAACTAAATAACAACGTCCCCAAGGCCTCCCTACCTGGAGGCCCGCCCACATAACCTTCACTGAAAACACGGGGAGGGTCCTTGGAGCCCCATAAACCAGCTGGGTAACTGCCCTCGCCCCTCCTTCAGATTACGTCTAGCCGTTAAACGCCAGCTCAGAGGCAGAACCCGTTAACCCTGGGCAACACAAGGGCAGATACCCGCCATACGCCACTCCATCATCCAATACCTGGGGAGTCCAGAGCCTCCTTTGGTTCCCTCCCCACCACGCCAGAGCCACCATAACCACCAACTCCAAGGACCCCCCACCGCCCACTACCCAAGGGGGGGAAAACCTCACCCCCTTGGTCCCGCCACACCCGCAAAGCCACTTCAATTCCGTCCTGCAACCCTGAGCACCACAAATCGATGCCCACTGCATTCAAATGCACCACATCACTCCTCCAAAACTCCCCCTCCCCTGCCTTAAGCTCCCTGTGCCTAACCACAAACCCTCCATTCCTTGCCACGAAGCGACCTACCGCTCTATTGACCTTTATCCGCGCCTTGTTCAGCCTTTCCACCGATCTGGCTTCCCCTCCAATGTTTTCTCGGCACAATGTCGGACCAAACCGTCACCATATTTGGAAACTGCGCCCACAACCTGAGCAGGTCAAACTTTATATCCTTCGTCAGCTCCCTGCAGGGGCGCACCCCCAAATCATTCCCCCCCACATGCAACACCAAGACCCCCGGGAAAGAATCCAACCTTGCAAACCTGTGGAACTCAGGTAGCACCCTGCACCACTTCATGCCCCTCAAACCCAACCACCTAATCACCGCCACGTCCCTTGAAAAACTCAGCTGCCTACCATCTGGTCTGACATCCGCCCGCAACGCCCCCCAAAATACATAGGAGTGGCCCATAATCCAAACCAGACAAGCCACACCACCTGAAAAAACGAAACACATAATCAATAATGGGAGATCCTCACCCCCCCCCCTCCCCCACCATGCCTTGGCCACAACTTCGACCAACCTCACAATAATAACGCCGGCCTAATATACGACCAGAACCGAATGGACTCCCACCGACCGATGCGACGAATAACATCGTCCCCCAGACCCCTACAAGCCACCTCGGTAGTCGCCCCGATGCGGAATGAGTGACTCCCAAACAGCAAGGGGTCCTTACCCAACTGCCTCAAACAAGCACGCAAAACAGCTATAAACTGAAAACGAGACAAGAATGATCCGTCCTCCCTTCGCAAACCCCGCGCGCAGCGCCTACTTGGGCTAACCAATTCCCCAATCCGCAACGCCCCAAAAAAGACTAACGAAAAAGCCAATCTAAACAACCTCTCCTCCCCTACCGACCCACAAACCTGCCCTAACTGTCCAAACAAATCCCCTAACAACTTGTCATGGTCTTACCTGCTTGCTGCTCTCCTTCGTTTGACATGTGCTGGCGGCCATCTTGGGTCCTGGGTTTCTTGTAGCCTTCCACCCTGCGGCTCCTCCTTCCCCTGGGAGGAGCTGGATGCCTAGCTCATATATATAGGAGGTCTGTGGCTTCAGTTCCTTGCTTGGTCCTCTTGTGTTCACATGCTTCTAAGACTGCTGCTGCTTCTGGTTCCTGATCCTGGCTTCGTCTGACTACCCTGCTGGTTCCTGATCCTGGCTTCGTCTGACTACCCTGCTGGTTCCTGATCCTGGCTTCGTCTGACTACCCTGCTGGTTCCTGATCCTGGCTTCGTCTGACTACCCTTCTGGTTCCTGACCTCTGGCTTCGCAAAGACTCTGCTCGGTTTCACCATCCGTTTGGACTTTTGCTTTACAGCTTTATTTTCAATAAAGCCTTCTTATTTTCACTTATCTCTTGTTGTACGTCTGGTTCATGGTTCCGTGACACAACTCAAGAGAGACCGGCCGGCGTTGATCCCCTTTTGACGACGACCTCCTCCAACCCCTTAAAGCCTGCACACCCAAAACGATTTCGTAACATCCTGCACGTTCCTACTCTTGCAACCAAACGCAACACCCGCCATAATCTTGTTCATCCTGGATACCGACCAACTCTCCTCTCTGCAATGTCCCACAAACAGCAGCAACAACACCCCTTCCTCCAGCCCACACCCCTGAAAACGCTGCTTCCAAGTGCCCCACAGATCCCATGCATTCCCGTACGCCGCCCAAGTCCCAGACGCCAATGACCGCCTCACCAACTCGTCTACCGACCAAATGGCAGATTCCACAATTCCTGAGGGAAGCTCGCTCCTTCCTGCCAGCACCGAAACCGGTCCCACTGTAAACGAGACAAAGCATCAGCAATTGAGTTATCCACCCCAGGAACATGGGCCGCACCCACCCAAGAATTCAAGGACAAACAAACCAAAACAAGGTGTTGCAGTAGGCGCACCATTGGGGGGACGAGGCCAAGATGATTAATAGATTCAACCACTCCCAAATTGTCGCAATGGAAGCGCACTTTTTTATTCCAAACTCCCCCCCCAAATAACCACCGCCACCACAATGGGGAAGAGCTCTAGCAACACCAGATTCCTCACCCAACCCTCCTCCCGCCATTGCGCCAGCCACACCCCCTCGCACCACCAACCCTGCAGATAAGCCCCAAAACCAAACCCCCCCCGCCGCGTCAGTAAACAAGTCAAGGTCCGCCGCCACCATCTCGTCCGCCATCCACAATGAACGACCATTATACGCCTCCAAAAAGGACGCCCACACCCCCAAATCCTCACGCAGCTCACGATGGAGCCGCACAAAATGATGAGAGGACTGGACTCCCAGTGTTGCCCTAGCCAATCGTCTACAAAAAATCTGCCCCATGGGCATGATAAGGCACACGAAGTTGAGCTTCCCTAACAATGACTGAATCTCCCGTAACTGCATTTTCTTCCGCCCCCACAGGCCGCCACCACAACCTGCCAAAAATCCGCCACCTTGTCCTCTGGCAGCCTACATTCCATTGCCACCGTATCAATAACTATGCCTAGAAAGCTCAAAACGGTAGTAGGGGCCTCCGTTTTTTCCAACGCCAAGGGGACCCCGAAACGATGCGCCATTGCCTTGAAGAAGTGTAACATAACCGAGCAACCGCTCGCGTTTGGCGGCCCGATGAACAAAAAATCATCCAAATAATGGATGATGGACCCCCAGCCCGACCATTCCCACAGTACCCACTCCCCACCCTCGGAAACTCCGCCGCCGACTTCAAATTCCTCCCCCCTTTCCCAACCTCATCCTCCACGAACGGGATGCGAAACCCCTCCCTGAACCCCTCCAAAAGGAACTCCGCCGCCCCAGTGTCCGGGTACCTACTTAGGAATGGCACCATCGCGGCCACCCGAATTGGCGTCCGCCCCGTTTCCAGCTGCATCCCCCAAGCTCCTCCCCTTGCATCCTCTGAAGCACTTCTGCGCTCCGTGATTCCCGCCACATGAGGAACATTCATGCTTAAACTTGCACTTATCCCCATATTTACACCCTCTCTCGTTGAACTGGAAACATAACCCCTTTTGAGAGGCCGCCGAGTGCACCGAGTGTCCGGAACCCCCGGCTTCTCCCTGAAAGGACTGCCCCACCCTAACCGGAGCCATCACCCGCATCCACAAGCCAATGTCTTTGTGGTCCCACCGGATGCTCGTACGAACCGCCTTCCGTTGCCTAAACTGCTTATCATATCTCAGCGAACCCAGGCCCCCGTACACCCGGCACGCCTCCCCAATCGCATCCTGGTAACAAAAAAGTGCAGAACAATTTTCCGGCACCTTCTCCCCAATGACACTGGCCAGAATCGCAAATGCTTGCAGTCAATTGGAAAAAGTCTGCGGAATCAGCCGATGCCGCCGCTTATCCTCATCTTCCTTCTTTTTATCCTCCTTCCGGCCCCTATCCCTATCCAAATTAAATCTTTCCATCGGGAGTAACGAAAATTATTGGGCCCTATAGCAAGAATCTGAATTTGGCCCCTAACCCCGCCCGCGGATCCGCAAAACACATACGGACGTCTGAATGGAGCCTTACAGGGGGGTGATCACCCCATATAGACTCCCTGATCACCCCCCGGTCATTGATCACCCCCGATCCGCGGATACGCAAAACACATACAGACGTCTGAATGGAGCCTTACAGGGGGGTGATCACCCCATATAGACTCCCTGATCACCCCCCTGTCATTGATCACCCCCCTGTAAGGCTCCATTCAGACGTCCGTATGTGTTTTGCGGATCCGCGGATCCGCAAAACACATTCGGACGTCTGAATAGAGCCTTACAGGGGGGTGATCACTGACAGGGGGGTAATCACCCCATATAGACTCCCTGATCACCACCCTGTCATTAATCACCCCCCTGTAAGGCTCCATTCAGACGTCCGTATGTGTTTTATGGATCCGCGGAACCTCAAAACACATACAGACGTCTGAATGGAGACTTACAGGGGGGTGATCACCCCATATAGACTCCCTGATCACCCCCCTGTCATTATTCTCCCCCCGTCATTGATCACCCCCCTGTAAGGCTCCATTCAGACGCCCGTATGTGTTTTGCGGATCCGCAGATCCGCAAAACACGGACACCGCAAATCCGCAAAACACGGACACCGGCAATGTGCTTTCTGCATTTTGCGGATCCGCACATTGCCAGAACTATATAGAAAATGCCTTTTCTTGTCCGCAATTGCGGACAAGAATAGGACATGTTCTATAGGCTCTACAAAAAACGCAGTGTTCGCCCGATCAGGCCTGATCTTGTGCGCACACTTGCGTTCAGTCCGCCCCACCGCAGTGACAGAATTTTTTTTTTCCTGATCACTGCAAAAACACCGTAAAATCGCTGCGGCGCTATAAAAAGATCACTTTTGAGGGGCATGGCGAGTTCATAGAAGATTTTTTATTTTTTTTGTCACAAATAGAGTTGAGTGAACACCTGGATGTTCGGGTTCGAGAAGTTCGGCCGAAATTCCCGGAAATGTTCGGGTTCGGGATCCGAACCCGACCAGAACTTCGTCCCGAACCCGAACCCCATTGAAGTCAATGGGGACACGAACTTTTCGGCACTAAAAAGGCTGTAAAACAGCCCAGGAAAGAGCTAGAGGGCTGCAAAAGGCAGCAACATGTAGGTAAATCCCCTGCAAACAAATGTGGATAGGGAAATTAATAAAAAATAAATAAAAAAATAATAAATCAAATAAATAAAAATTAACCAATATCAATTGGAGAGAGGTCCCATAGCAGAGAATCAGGCTTCACGTCAGCAGAGAACCAGTCTCTTCATGTCATAGCAGAGAATCAGGCTTCACGTCACCCACCACTGGAACAGTCCATTGTCAGATATTTAGGCCCAGGCACCCAGGCAGAGGAGAGAGGTCCCATAACAGAGATTCAGGCTTCATGTCAGCAGAGAATCAGTCTTCATGTCATAGCAGAGAATCAGGCTTCACGTCACCCACCACTGGAACAGGCCACTGTCACATATTTAGGCCCAGGCACCCAGGCAGAGGAGAGAGGTCCCATAGCAGAGATTCAGGCTTCATGTCAGCAGAGAATCAGTCTTCATGTCATAGCAGAGAATCAGGCTTCATGTCACCCACCAATGGAACAGGCCATTGTCAGATATTTTTAGGCCCCGGCACCCAGACAGAGGAGAGAGGTCCCATAACATAGAATCTGGCTTCATGTCAGCACAGAATCAGTCTTCATGTCATAGCAGAGAATCATAATTCACGTCACCCAACATTGGAACAGTCCATTGTCATATAATTTAGGCCCCGGCACCCAGGCAGAGGAGAGAGGTCCCATAGCAGAGATTCAGGCTTCATGTCAGCAGAGAATCAGTCTTCATGTCATAGCAGAGAATCAGGCTTCATGTCACCCACCACTGGAACAGGCCATTGTCAGATATTTTTAGGCCCCGGCACCCAGACAGAGAAGAGAGGTCCCATAACATAGAATCTGGCTTCATGTCAGCACAGAATCAGTCTTCATGTCATAGCAGAGAATCATAATTCACGTCACCCAACATTGGAACAGTCCATTGTCATATAATTTAGGCCCCGGCACCCAGACAGAGGAGAGAGGTCCCATAACAGAGATTCAGGCTTCATGTCAGCAGAGAATCTGTCTTCATGTCATAGCAGAGAATCAGGCTTCACGTCACCCACCACTGGAACAGGCCACTGTCACATATTTAGGCCCAGGCACCCAGACAGAGGAGAGAGGTCCCGTAACAGAGAATCTGGCCTTATGTCAGCGCAGAATCAGTCTTCATGTCATAGCAGAGAATCAGGCTTCATGTCACCCACCACTGGAACAGGCCACTGTCACACATTTAGGCCCCGGCAACCAGACAGAGGAGAGGTTTATTTAACTTTGGGTTGCCCCGCAATATAATGGTAAAATGAAAATAAAAATAGGATTGAATGAGGAAGTGCCTTGGAGTAGAATAATATATTGTTAGGGGGAGGTAGTTAATGTCTAATCTGCACAAGGGATGGACAGGTCCTGTGGGATCCATGCCTGGTTCATTTTTATGAACTTCAGCTTGTCCACATTGGCTGTAGACAAGCGGCTGCGTTTGTCTGTAATGACGCCCCCTGCCGTGCTGAATACACGTTCAGACAAAACGCTGGCCGCCGGGCAGGCCAGCACCTCCAAGGCATAAAAGGCTAGCTCTGGCCACGTGGACAATTTGGAGACCCAGAAGTTGAATGGGGCCGAACCATCAGTCAGTACGTGGAGGGGTGTGCACAGATACTGTTCCACCATGTTAGTGAAATGTTGCCTCCTGCTAACACGTTCCGTATCAGGTGGTGGTGCAGTTAGCTGTGGCGTGGTGACAAAACTTTTCCACATCTCTGCCATGCTAACCCTGCCCTCAGAGGAGCTGGCCGTGACACAGCTGCGTTGGCGACCTCTTGCTCCTCCTCTGCCTTCGCCTTGGGCTTCCACTTGTTCCCCTGTGACATTTGGGAATGTTCTCAGTAGCGCGTCTACCAACGTGCGCTTGTACTCGCGCATCTTCCTTTCACGCTCCAGTGCAGGAAGTAAGGTGGGCACATTGTCTTTGTACCGTGGATCCAGCAGGGTGGCAACCCAGTAGTCCGCACACGTTAAAATGTGGGCAACTCTGCTGTCGTTGCGCAGGCACTGCAGCATGTAGTCGCTCATGTGTGCCAGGCTTCCCAGAGGTAAGGACAAGCTGTCCTCTGTGGGAGGCGTATCGTCATCGTCCTGCGTTTCCCCCCAGCCACGCACCAGTGATGGGCCCAAGCTGCGTTGGGTGCCACCCCGTTGTGAACATGCTTCATCCTCATCCTCCTCCACCTCCTCCTCATCCTCGTCCTCCACGTCCTCCAGTAGTGTGCCCTGGCTGGCCACATTTGTACCTGGCCTCTGCTGTTGCAAAAAACCTCCCTCTGAGTCACTTCTAAGAGACTGGCCTGAAAATGCTAAAAATGACCCCTCTTCCTCCTCCTCCTCCTGGGCCACCTCCTCTTCCATCATCGCCCTAAGTGTTTTCTCAAGGAGACATAGAAGTGGTATTGTAACGCTGATAACGGCGTCATCGCCACTGGCCATGTTGGTGGAGTACTCGAAACAGCGCAACAGGGCACACAGGTCTCGCATGGAGGCCCAGTCATTGGTGGTGAAGTGGTGCTGTTCCGCAGTGCGACTGACCCGTGCATGCTGCAGCTGAAACTCCACTATGGCCTGCTGCTGCTCGCACAGTCTGTCCAGCATGTGCAAGGTGGAGTTCCACCTGGTGGGCACGTCGCCAATGAGGCGGTGAGCGGGAAGGCCGAAGTTACGCTGTAGCGCAGACAGGCGAGCAGCGGCAGGATGTGAACGCCGGAAGCACGAACAGACGGCCCGCACTTTATGCAGCAGCTCTGACATGTCGGGATAGTTGTGAATGAACTTCTGCACCACCAAATTCAGCACATGCGCCAGGCAAGGGATGTGCGTCAAATCGGCTAGTCCCAGAGCTGCAACGAGATTTCGCCCATTATCGCACACCACCAGGCCGGGCTTGAGGCTCACCGGCAGCAACCACTCGTCGGTCTGTTGTTCTATACCCCGCCACAACTCCTGTGCGGTGTGGGGCCTGTCCCCCAAACATATGAGTTTCAGAACGGCCTGCTGACGTTTACCCCGGGCTGTGCTGAAGTTGGTGGTGAAGGTGTGTGGCTGACTGGATGAGCAGGTGGAAGAAGAGGAGGAGGAAGCTGAGTAGGAGGAGGAGGAGACAGGAGGCAAAGAATGTTGCCCTGCGATCCTTGGCGGCGGAAGGACGTGCGCCAAACAGCTCTCCGCCTGGGGCCCAGCCACCACTACATTTACCCAGTGTGCAGTTAGGGAGATATAGCGTCCCTGGCCGTGCTTACTGGTCCACGTATCTGTGGTTAGGTGGACCTTGCCACAGATGGCGTTGCGCAGTGCACACTTGATTTTATCGGATACTTGGTTGTGCAGGGAAGGCACGGCTCTCTTGGAGAAGTAGTGGCGGCTGGGAACAACATACTGTGGGACAGCAAGTGACATGAGCTGTTTGAAGCTGTCTGTGTCCACCAGCCTGAATGACAGCATTTCATAGGCCAGTAGTTTAGAAATGCTGGCATTCAGGGCCAGGGATCGAGGGTGGCTAGGTGGGAATTTACGCTTTCTCTCAAATGTTTGTGAGATGGAGAGCTGAACGCTGCCGTGTGACATGGTTGAGATGCTTGGTGACGCAGGTGGTGGTGTTGGAGGTACATCCCATGTTTGCTGGGCGGCAGGTGCCAACGTTCCTCCAGAGGCGGAGGAAGAGGCCGAGGCGGCGGCAGCAGCAGAAGAGGCCGAGGTGGCAGCAGCAGAAGAGGTAGCAGGGGGAGCCTGAGTGACTTCCTTGTTTTTAAGGTGTTTACTCCACTGCAGTTCATGCTTTGCATGCAGGTGCCTGGTCATGCAGGTTGTGATAAGGTTCACAACGTTAATGCCTCGCTTCAGGCTCTGATGGCACAGCGTGCAAACCACTCGGGTCTTGTCGTCAGCACATTGTTTGAAGAAGTGCCATGCCAGGGAACTCCTTGAAGCTGCCTTTGGGGTGCTCGGTCCCAGATGGCGGCGGTCAGTAGCAGGCGGAGTCTCTTGGCGGCGGGTGTTCTGATTTTGCCCACTGCTCCCTCTTTGTCTTTTGCAACGCTGTTGGCTCGGTCTCACCACTGCCTCTTCCTCTGAACTGTGAAAGTCAGTGGCACGACCTTCATTCCATGTGGGGTCTAGGACCTCATCGTCCCCTGAATCGTCTTCCACCCAGTCTTGATCCCTGACCTCCTGTTCAGTCTGCACACTGCAGAAAGACGCAGCAGTTGGCACCTGTGTTTCGTCATCATCAGAGACGTGCTGAGGTGGTATTCCCATGTCCTCATCATCAGGAAAAATAAGTGGTTGTGCGTTAGTGCATTCTATCTCTTCCACCCCTGGGGAAGGGCTAGGTGGATGCCCTTGGGAAACCCTGCCAGCAGAGTCTTCAAACAGCATAAGAGACTGCTGCATAACTTGAGGCTCAGACAGTTTCCCTGATATGCATGGGGGTGATGTGACAGACTGATGGGCTTGGTTTTCATGCGCCATCTGTGCGCTTTCTGCAGAAGACTGGGTGGGAGATAATGTGAACGTGCTGGATGCACTGTCGGCCACCCAATTGACTAATGCCTGTACCTGCTCAGGCCTTACCATCCTTAGAACGGCATTGGGCCCCTCCAAATATGGCTGTAAATTCTGGCGGCTACTGGGACCTGAGGTAGTTGGTTCACTAGGACGTGTGGCTGTGGCAGAACGGCCACGTCCTCTCCCAGCACCAGAGGGTCCACTAACACCACCACGACCATGTCCGCATCACTTACTAGATGTTTTCCTCATTGTTACCGTTCACCACAATAAGAAAAATATTATTCGGGCCAATGTATTGAATTCAAAATCAGGCCTTTTTTTACAGACACCTAACACTATCTGGCTATCTATTTAGGTACCGTATTACACTAATACAGGCACAACAGTAACGACAGATTTAGCTGAATATAAATTTGAGGCCTATTATTTAGGCGCTGGGTGACAGGTATAAGTTTACAGGCAGAATTAGACTTGGATCTGCACAGTAGCGTGTGTGTGAAGTTATTGAGAATGACCCTATCAGCACCTTGAATCTTATATACCCTTTTAGGGATAGATTTAAAGTAGGCCTGATACAGCATAAACCACTAATTTAGAGAATTGCAAAATTGGGAATTGTATTTCAACCCAGAACAAAAACTGTGCTTTGACGGACACTAAATAACTGGACCAGCTAAAGCAGTAATGACAGATTTGGATGAATATAAATGTGAGGCCTATTTTTTAGGCGCTGGGTGACAGGTATACGTTTAATCACAGAATTAGACTTGGATCTGCACTGTAGCGTGTGTGTGAAGTTATTGAGAATAACTTGTTGACAGGCTCAGCTTGACCCTGATGTAGGATATAGACAAAAAATAACCACACTATTGATGGTTAAATGCGCTGGGTGACAGGCTCAGCTTGCCCCTGATGTAGTATATGGCCAAAAAATAACCACACTATTGATGGTTAAATGCACTTGATGACAGCTTGACCCTGATGTAGGATATAGCCAAAAAATAACCACACTATTGATGGTTAAATGCCCTTGGGTGACAGGCTCAGCTTGCCCCTGATGTAGTATATGGCCAAAAAATAACCACACTATTGATGGTTAAATGGACTTGGTGGCAGCTTGTGCTGGCGCACCACAAGCCACAAAATGGCCGCCGATCACCCCAGAAAAAAGTGACTGAAAAACGCTCTGGGCAGCCTAAAAACAGTGAGCAATTAAATAGCAGCAGTTCAATGATCCACAGCTGTAGATCGATCACAGAATGAAGTCTTTTGGAGGAGTTAATCTGCCTAATCTCGCCCTAACGTCGCAGCTGCAACCTCTCCCTACACTTGTATCAGCAGAGTGACGTGCAGCGCTACGTGACCCAAGCTTATATAGAGGCTGGGTCACATGGTGCACTGGCCAATCACAGCCATGCCAATAGTAGGCAAGGCTGTGATGGCCTCTTGGGGCAAGTAGTATGACGCTTGTTGATTGGCTGCTTTGCAGCCTTTAAAAAAGCGCCAAGAAATCGCCGAACACCGAACCCGAACCCGGACTTTTACGAAAATGTTCGGGTTCGGGTCCGTGTCACGGACACCCCAAAATTCGGTACGAACTCGAACTATACAGTTCGGGTTCGCTCATCCCTAGTCACAAGTTGGCGCAAATTGATTTTTTTTTTATTGTTTTTTTGTTTTTTCTTACAAAGTCTCATATTCCACTAATTTGTGACAAAAAATAAAATCTCACATGAACTCACCATACCCCTCACGGAATCCGAATGCGTAAAATTTTTTGGACATTTATATTCCAGACTTCTTCTCATGCTTTAGGGCCCCTAAAATGCCAGGGCAGTATAAATACCCAACATGTGACCCCATTTTGGAAAGAAGACACCCCAAGGTATTCCGTGAGGGGTATGGAGAGTTCATGTAAAATTTTATTTTTTGTCACAAGTTAGTGGAATATGAGACTTTGTAAGAAAAAAATTAAATAAAAATCATTTTCCGCTAACTTGTGCAAAAAAAAATCTTCTATGAACTCACCATGCCCCTCACGGAATACCTTGGGGTGTCTTCTTTGCAAAATGGGGTCACTTGTGGGGTTTTTATACTGCCCTGGCATTTTAGGGGACCTAAAGCGTGAGAAGTAGTTTGGAATCCAAATGCGTAAAAAATGCCCTGTGAAATCGTAAAGATTCTCATTGGAATTTGGGCCCCTTTGCGCACCTAGGCTGCAAAGTGTCACACATGTGGTATCGCCATACTTAGGAGAAGTAGGGCAATGCGTTTTGGGGTGTATTTTTACATATACCCATGATGGGTGAGAGGAATATGTCTGTAAATGACAACTTTTTAAAAAATTTTATACAAAGTTGTCTATTTACAGAGATATTTATCTCACCCAGCATGGGTATATGTAAAAAGACACCCCAAAACACATTGCCCTACTTCTCATGAGTACGGCGATACCACATATGTGACACTTTTTTGCAGACTATGTGCGTAAAGGGGACGAAAGTCCAACGAGTACCTTTAGGCTTTACAGGGTTGCTCACAATTTAGGGCCCCTAAAATTCCAGGGCAGTATAATTACCCCACAAGTGACCCCATTTTGGAAAGAAGACACCCCAAGGTATTCCGTGAGGGGTATGGTGAGTTCATGTAAAATTTTATTTTTTGTCACAAGTTAGTGGAATATGAGACTTTGTAAGAAAAATATAAAAATAAAAAAATCATAATTTTCCGCAAACTTGTGCCAAAAAAAATAAAAATTCTAGGAACTCGCCATGCCCCTCACGGAATACCTTGGGGTTTCTTCTTTTCAAAATGGGGTCACTTGTGGGGTATTTATACTGCCCTGGCATTTTAGGGGACCTAAAGCGTGAGAAGTAATTTGGAATCTAAATGCGTAAAAAATGACCTGTGAAATCCTAAAGGTGCTCTTTAGAATTTGGGCCCCTTTGCGCACCTAGGCTGCAAAAAAGTGTCACACATGTGGTATCGCCGAACTCAGGAGAAGTTGGGCAAAATGACAACTTGGTATAAAAAAAATGGGAAAAGTTGACTTTTAGAGAGATATTTCTCTCACCCAGTATGAGTATATGTGAAAATACTCCCCAAAACACATTGCCCTACGTCTCGGTGAGTACGGCGATACCACATGTGTGACACTTTTTTGCAGCCTAGGTGCCCAAAGGGTTCCAAATTCTAAAGAGCACCTTTCACAGGGCATTTTTTAGGCATTTGGATTCCAGACTTCTTCTCACGCTTTAGGTCCCCTAAAATGCCTGGGCAGTATAAATACCCCACAAGTGATCAAATTTTGGAAAGAAGACACCCCATGGTATTTCGTGATGGGCATAGAGTTATTATTTTTTGTCACAAGTTAGTGGAATATGAGACTTTGTAAGAAAAAAAAAAATCATAATTTTCCGCTAACTTGTGACAAAAAATAAAAACTTCTATGAACTCACTATGCCCATCATCGAATACCTTAGGGTGTCTACTTTCCGAAATGGGGTCATTTGTGGGGTGTTTTTACTGTCTGGGCATTGTAGAACCTCAGGAAACATAACAGGTGCTCAGAAAGTCAGAGCTGCTTCAAAAAGCGGAAATTCACATTTTTGTACCATAGATTGTAAACGCTATAACTTTTGCGCAAACCAATAAATATACACTTATTGCATTTTTTTTTATCAAAGACATGTAGAACAATTAATTTTGAGAAAAATTTATCTAGAAATGTATTTTTTTTTTAAATTACAACTGAAAGTGAAAAATGTCATTTTTTTGCAAAAAAATTGGTAAATTTCGATTAATAACAAAAAAAGTAAAAATGTCAGCAGCAATGAAATACCACCAAATGAAAGCTCTATTAGTGAGAAGAAAAGGAGGTAAAATTTATTTGGGTGGTAAGTTGTATGACTGAGCAATAAACCGTGGAAGTAGTGTAGTGCAGAATTGTAAAAAGTGGTCTGGTCATTATGGGGGTTTAAGCTAGGGGAGCTGAGGTGGTTAAAGGGGCTATCTAACCCCTATTATGTCCCCCAAAATGCCCAGGCACCGCATACAGTTAATACTTATGCCCAATGGGTGGTGCAGTCAATAGCCGCTGTGTCGGAAATAAGCCTCCCTAGAGTCACCCGCAATGCTAGGGAGGCTTGTTCCCATCGTAGCCTGCTATTTACTGCCCCACCATGTCGCTGGATGTTTTCATCTGCGTGACGGGAGGCAGTGGCGACTGTGCGGGCATCAGAATCAATGCGGGAGTCGGGGAATGAGGTAAGTAAGGTGCCCGGCCCCGGGCATTTTGGGGGGCATTATATATAACCCCTTTAAAGAGGACCTTTCACCTGTATAAACGATGTTAACTGAGTATGCTGCCATGTAGATCGGCGCCCGGGGATCTCACTGCACTTACTATTATCCCCGGGCGCCGCTCCGTTCTCCCGTTATAGGCTCCGGTACCTTTGCTTCTTAAGTTATAGTAGGCGGGTCTTCTCTTGTCCTGTGGGCGTCTCCTTCTCCTAGGCTGCAGCGCTGGCCAATCGCAGCGCACAGCTCACAGCCTGCGAGAAAAAAACCTCCCAGGCTGTAAGCTGTGTGCTGCGATTGGCCAGCGCTGCAGCCTAGGAGAAGGAGACGCCCACAGGACAAGAGAAGACCCGCCTACTATAACTTACAGAGAGAAGATACCGGAGCGGCGCCCGGGGATAATAGTAATTGCAGTGAGATCCCCGGGCGCCGCTCTATATGGCAGCATACTCAGTTAACATCGTTTATACAGGTGAAAGGTCCTCTTTAACTCACTGCTGCTGATGCTGAGTGTGCACATACATAGCCACCAATATCATATCCCCCCCGCAAGGTGACTGCGGCAGGAGTACAGTGTGTCCCCCCCCCCCCCGGGGGAGTGGGTGGAGAGTAGGAGGAAAGCACACTGTCCTCCTGAGTCCTCTATGAGCCCACAGGGCCCTCCCAAAAAAACTACTGCTTGCTGCTGCCCTCCCCCCATCAAGAATACCCATCCTGGTACACATATATGAACTTTTTATTGTCAGACCTCTTACTGTATGTGGCACACACGATATGGGACAATTTTTGGAAACTTTCTAGTGTGAAAAGGTACAGTAGAACACATATGACGGCGCAGTGTGTTTTTAAACACTCTGTTTGTTATCACCGTCAAACTTACGTTTCCCCATAGCTAGTTATGTCAGTGTCACTCCAAAATTATTTGCCATTGCTGTCATGGGAGAAGAACGAACAAAAATTAAAAGAAAAAAGAGAAAGACAAAATAAATAAAAAACTCCTATAAGTGACATACAGTCGTGGCCAAAAGTTTTGAGAATGACACAAATATTAGTTTTCACAAAGTTTGCTGCTAAACTGCTTTTAGATCTTTGTTTCAGTTGTTTCTGTGATGTAGTGAAATATAATTACACGCACTTCATACGTTTCAAAGGCTTTTATCGACAATTACATGACATTGATGCAAAGAGTCAGTATTTGCAGTGTTGGCCCTTCTTTTTCAGGACCTCTGCAATCCGACTGGGCATGCTCTCAATCAACTTCTGGGCCAATTCCTGACTGATAGCAACCCATTCTTTCATAATCACTTCTTGGAGTTTGTCAGAATTAGTGGGTTTTTGTTTGTCCACCCGCCTCTTGAGGATTGACCACAAGTTCTCAATGGGATTAAGATCTGGGGAGTTTCCAGGCCATGGACCCAAAATGTCAACGTTTTTGGTCCCCGAGCCACTTAGTTATACCTTTTGCCTTATGGCACGGTGCTCCATCGTGCTGGAAAATGCATTGTTCTTCACCAAACTGTTGTTGGATTGTTGGAAGAAGTTGCTGTTGGAGGGTGTTTTGGTACCATTCTTTATTCATGGCTGTGTTTTTGGGCAAAATTGTGAGTGAGCCCACTCCCTTGGATGAGAAGCAACCCCACACATGAATGGTCTCAGGATGCTTTACTGTTGGCATGACACAGGACTGATGGTAGCGCTCACCTTTTCTTCTCCGGACAAGCCTTTTTCCAGATGCCCCAAACAATCGGAAAGAGGCTTCATCGGAGAATATGACATTGCCCCAGTCCTCAGCAGTCCATTCACCATACTTTCTGCAGAGATCAATCTGTCCCTGATGTTTGTTTTTTTTGAGAGAAGTGGCTTCTTTGCTGCCCTTCTTGACACCAGGCCATCTTCCAAAAGTCTTGGCCTCACTGTGCGTGCAGATGCGCTCACACCTGCCTGCTGCCATTCCTGAGCAAGCTCTGCATTGGTGGCACTCCGATCCCGCAGCTGAATCCTCTTTAGGAGACCATCCTGGCGCTTGCTGGACTTTCTTGGACGCCCTGAAGCCTTCTTAACAAGAATTGAACCTCTTTCCTTGAAGTTCTTGATGATCCTATAAATTGTTGATTGAGGTGCAATCCTAGTAGCCACAATATCCTTGCCTGTGAAGCCATTTTTATGCAACGCAATGATGGCTGCATGCATTTCTTTGCAGGTCACCATGGTTAACAATGGAAGAACAATGATTTCAAGCATCACCCTCCTTTTAACATGTCAAGTCTGCCATTTTAACCCAATCAGCCTGACATAATGATCTCCAGCCTTGTGCTCGTCAACATTCTCACCTGAGTTAACAAGACGATTACTGAAATAATCTCAGCAGGTCCTTTAATGACAGCAATGAAATGCAGTGGAAAGTTTTTTTTGGGATTAAGTTAATTTTCATGGCAAAGAAGGACTATACAATTCATCTGATCACTCTTCATAACATTCTGGAGTATATGCAAATTGCTATTATAAAAACTTAAGCAGCAACTTTTCCAATTTCCAATAATTATGTAATTCTCAAAACTTTTGGCCACGACTGTATACCAATTTTCAGGGCAATTGGAACACTTTTCATTTGGGTAGAATCGATTCAGACACAAATCAAATTTTTTTACCTACTGTATTTGCTAGAATCTGACCTGACATGATTTTCAAGACATTTGCTCTTTTATACTTTAAGCTGCGTCTTTGATTGACATTTGACCAAGTCAAGTTGCTCTTCAGGTGTTGGTTTGGAGTTGATAATTTGAGATGGCCCCAAATCAGAAACGCTCATCTAGTATCATTCTTGGTGGAGATTTTTAGAGTTAATCTTTCTTCAACTCTGAAGGACTCTCTACAGGGGCCGTTCCACACTGTCCCCAGATTTCTTGAACATTAGATCTGTGTCATCTCCTCCACGGAGTCCGGGAAGATCATTATTTTTGTCTATTGAGCTTTCCAGAGTATCCTGTTGGGACATCTCTCAGATATAAAGTCTCGCAGTCGGAGAGGACGTCAGATCTGCACAAAGCACAGGTGAGTCTATGGATGCTACAGCCAGAAGATGATTGGAGTGGAGTCCTCAGGTCAGTGTAGGCACTGGGTCACCATGGTCATTGTGTCCTCCTTGTTATGTACATTATGATAGACATGTGCCTCCCAGTACATATTGGTCTCCTCAGCTCTCCATCCATGGTCACCTCTCAGTAGATCAGGAAGGTTGTCATGTTGCTGGGTTTGCAGTGTTTGTCCTCAGAGCTGACAATCATCTCCTGTACTGCTCCCAGGGGTTATACTGTCAGAGACTCAATGTTTCTTCACATTTTCTGGACTTCTCTTGTCTTTCGACTCGAAACACACTGACATGTAGGTAAAAGGGTCCAACCCCACAGGCTCATACAGAGAAGAATATGCGAGACCGGAGAAGGCATTCAGCTTGCCAAAAATTAAGAGCATCCTCCAGCGGAGCAGGGGATAACAAGACCGGCGTAAAAAATGTAGATCTTGAGAAATCTCCCCGTGGTTCTCTAGAATCTTTTCATATGTGTCCTAAGCTCCAGGGAATGTCTGGACTGTTGTGAAAAGCTCATGCTTTCTGGAAAACAAGCTCGGGGTTGGATTTGGGACTAGTCAGATGGGTTCCTCTCTCTCCGGACCATCCCGGCTATTAGAAGTAGGCTACTAGTTAACCCCTTCCTGATCATGGACACTCTATGAAGTCATAGCAGGAAGGTCGTTCCGTGTTGCAATAGTACGTCATGTCAGTGACAAAGGCTCAGAACTGCCCTCCAGCCATTGATTCTGGGTTCTAACTGTCAGGGTCAGAGGTAACTCCAGTCTTGTAATTTTAACCAATCAGATGCCGCGGTAAACGCAATGACTCATTAAAATATCACATTATATAACCCACATGGTGAAGGCCATAACAAAAACCCCAGTGCCAGAATTTTTTTATTTTTGGTCACTTGGTCATTTATTGAAAAATTTTCAAAAGGTGGCATGTATCCCAAAAAGTCCTCACAGAAAAATAAAAAAGAGTTCTGGGTGTCAGCAGAGGGTGATACAAAGCAATCTCCATTTACTTCTATGGCAGTCCCATGGAGGTGGAGAGGTGGCTGTACATGGGCACTCTCGTTCACTTTGGGGCTCCTGTTGTAGAAATAGGTGCAAGACCCAGAGGTGGGAACAACCCTTTTCTGACATTGGTGGCAAATCCTAGCGATACGCCACCAATATTTGAGATGAGACAACAACTTTAAGTATCAAACTAATGGATTAATTAACTGCACCCACAACTTTTTTCAAATATTCATTACGGCGTCTGTATGTCTGGGGCAGATCTGTGCTGAGGTAGGTTGTTATTGTTGGGTCTCAGCACCATTGTGCTCCTAGTGCAGTTGGGTCCAGCTCTTGTATAGTTACAGCTCGGCCGAGCAGGATTTATTTTCAGTTTTTTCCTGTTTCTTTCCTGGATTCTGCTGTAACCACTGACAAGACAGGATTTTTTTTAATTTAACCCTTGTGTCACTGTCTTTAGTCGTTCGGTGCAGACCTCACTTGGTGCTGATCATAAATTCCAATATTTCGGGAAGTGTGTCATGGGGAACAGAAGGAGGGAGCATGTGAGCGGCTGACGCTAGGCTCCGCCCCCTCCCCCAGCTCACTCGCCTGCCTGCCGCCGCAGGGATGTGTTCGTTGCGGACGTCGATATCCTCGATTCCTGGATGGTGACCGCCCCTCCTTTGCTTGTTTGTCCACCTACTGTTGCTGGACGCTGGATGCCGACACGTCGATGCCTCGAGGGTTAGGGTGAGATTCCTTCTGTGTGAGAAGCGGAGGGATCAGCCTAGCTTTCGTTCCTGTGAGTTGAGTGAGGTTGGGAGCTGGGAGCTGGGGGACTGGACTGGTGCTGGAGAGGGCAAAACGATCTGTGAAGTCGTCTCTTGATGCTGCCCGAAGTCTGGCTGAGAGTCAAGTCTGCAGAGTGCCATAGCCAGTGAGCGGTTGTTTAGAGGAGTGGGTGTTTTTCCGGATAAGTGGGACTCTCGCAATAGAGAAGCTGTGTAACAGCCGCAGAGGTATGAGAGGGGTTGGAAGTCGGAAATTGGAAAATAGAGGCTGTGTGGACATTTGGCAGCTTTTGGTATATTTGTGGGGATTGAGTTGTCCCTTGTTGAAGGAAAGTGAGAGAAGAGGGAAAGGAGGAAGAAAAAGGGGGTGAAGATATACAGACGGCTGTAGAGTATTGTATGTAGTGGACGGATCCAGTCCTTATTCTGTCCTTAACCCTCTCTGGAATTTCGCTTGTTGGACTAATCCCTTCTAACCCCTTGGACTAATCACGGACTAACCATTCCTAATCCCCTCCCTCAAGGTATTACGCTGGCACCTCTCCTGTTGGTTTAACTATTGCGAACCTTTGGTTTCTCCGTCCTTCCCTCCTCGACCAAATATATTCAGACTAAAGAACTAAAGAACTGTCCCCGAAGGTGTCTTATTTGAATATCTGGAAAGATACTAACCATTTGCTAACTGGATCCTTTTTTATTTTTTTTCCTCTTCTAATATTGTTTGCTTTAAAAAAATATATATTTTTCCTAACAACAATAATATTAGGACTAAGGTGCAGTTCATGGCTTTGTTTAACTGGACTATTCGGCGATAATACACCAACATATTGCAAATAGTATTTGAGGATATCTGGTTTAATGTTTGTGATTAAGATAATTCCTAATTATAGCTCTGAAATAAGTGTTGGGTAATAGTTGCAATAGTTGAGAGTGGAGAAAGAGGAAGAGAGGGGAAGGGAAGGAGAGAGGGGAGAACGGGGAAGAAAAAGGAAGGAAAAGGGAAAGTATAAAAATGCCTCCAAAGAAAAAAGAGGAACATCGCTACTGGCGCTAGCAGTGGGAGATCAGTAACAGGGTTAGAGAGTGGGCAAAAACAGCACAGCCTAACCAAATTTCTGACCCCTAATTCCCCAGTCTCCAGTTCTGTACAGAAAGAAAAAACTATAGATACCGAGACACATGCTCTGATACAGGAGAACGGGACTGCGGGTACCACGGGAGAACAAGGAGCCCCCGTGGTAGCCGCAGAGATGGATGCAAAAACTATGAAAGACACACTGTCTCTAGGATGGAAAATGTAATGGGGAGTATAGTGACACAGATTGGGGCAGTGCAAACTGATGTTAGTGTAATACGCGGGGAGCTGGAGAAAATAAGACAGCGATTACATGAGATGGAAAAAAAGGATCCCGTCTTCGGAGCATTCTGTTGAAAAATTAGAGAAGGAGGTTGTATCTCTAAAACAGATAAATAATAAGATGGAACAAAAATTAATAAGTCAAAAAGATAGATCGAGAAGAACAAATATAAGATGTGTAGGGATTCCAGAACGGGAAGAAGGGGACAATTGTATAGAATTTATTGAGCGATGGATAAAGGAGAATTGTAAGGAGGGTATCCTCTCTCCCCTGTTCGCTATTGAAAGAGCACATAGGGTTCCCACAAGAAAAGAGGGTTCCAGGGGACCATCCTAGACATATGCTGGTGAAAAATGTTTACTTTCTAAGGATCGAGATACAATATTGTCTGATGCTAGAACCTCTGAAAAATATCAGATACAAGGTGTAAAGATAAGACTTTTTCCCGATTACTCAGCAGATACGAATGCACGTAGGAAGGAGTTTATAACTATAAAAAAGAGATTAAGGGAAGCAGGCTTGAAGTACAGCTTGCTTTTTTCTGCAAAGCTAAGGGTGGAATATGAAGGAGGGTCGAATTTTTTCAGACTCCTATAGAAGCTAACGAATGGGCAGGGAGGATGGGTTTTTGAGGGGGTGGGGTAGGAGGGTGGATAGGGAGCCTTTATGCAAGTAATGGAGTGTGTGAGGCCCAAAAAATAGGCGATCTACCAGACTCAATGAAAGAAGCAATTATTACATTGATTCCAAAAAAGGGTAAAGAACAATTAGACCCCGGTTCATATAGACCAATATCTCTGTTAAACACGGATGTTAAAATTCTGGCAAAGGTTTTGGCAGGTAGGCTTTCTAAGGTTATTAAAGGTATAATTCATGAATTCAAACAGGTTTTATACCCGGAAGAACGATAAATTCAAATATAAGAAGGCTGTACCTTAATATGGAAGCTAATAAAACAGAAACCGGTGAGAAAGCTATACTTTCATTGGATGCCCAAAAGGCATTTGATAGTATCGAGTGGGAGTATTTATGGGCAGTTTTGAAAAGGGTTGGTATAGGGGAGGGATTTATAAGATGGATTCAACTTATATACTCCAATCCGAGGTCTAGGGTGATGGTGGATGGGAGCTTGTCCCTGCCTCTTGCCCTCTATAGGGGCACTAGGCAGGGATGCCCTCTCTCCCCATTATTATTTGCTATTGCAATAGAGCCCTTGGCATGTATGATAAGAAATGATAGGGAGTGTAAAGGTTTTCAATATGGGGAAGGAAATTTAAAATTATTAATGTATGCCGATGATATTTTATTTGTTATGCACAACACGGGGATGAGTTTAATAGAGTAATAGATATAATAGATTTTTATTTTTTCTGGTTTAAACATTAATTGGGGAAATCCCATATGATGTTATTAGGGAAGGGGCAATTACAGAATGGCTCAAGGGTGCATGTGCTTGAGCAACACGAGAGTTTCAAATATTTAGGGATACAAATTTCTAGAAATATAGAAGAATATGAAAAATTTAATGTACTCCCCTTAATAAAAGAACTTAGAACTAAAATACATATTTGGAAAGGATTACCGTTGTCAATTCAGGGTCGGGTGAATTTAATAAAAATGATTTTTCTCCCAAATGAGGTTGCCGAAGAAAATTTTTAGGGTATTAGATAGTTTAATGGGGGATTTTATTTGGAAAGGTGCCATTCCTAGGTTAAAGAGAGAAGTTCTTCAGCTCCCAGTAAGAGAGGGTGGATTAGCAGTTCCTAACTGTTTTTTTTTATTATTTAATAACACAATATAGTCAGATAAAAGGAAGTTTAAATGGTTTAGTGGGAAGGGAGGAATTAATGAAAATGGGGTGGAGCCGGGAAATGAATCACTTAGAGGTTTTGGAGTCAGGAACACTGGGGAAAAATATCACAGAAAATAGAATATTGAATTCACTGGAATATATATGGGTGGAAGTTAAAAAATATTAGATATTAACCACCTGCCGTCCGCCCATAGGATATAAACGTCCTATGGGTGGACCTCTATTTCTGAAAGCACGTTTTAGAACGTCCTTTCAGAAATAGCAGCTGCACGCTAATCGTGCAGCTGCTGATCGGGTTGCCCGCTGTCAGTGACAGCAGGGCAACCCTAAGAGAAGGCAGGGACAGTGCCCAGGTGTCCCTGCCTTCCGGATCGCTGCAGACACAGCGCTCACCGAGCTCTGTGTCTGCAGAGAAGGAAGCGCCGGGACCGGAGAGTGCAGGAGCTGTGTGAGGTCTTTCAGAGACCTCGATCAGCCCTGCTGTGAGGCTGTACAGCGCTGGATTGCTGCTGTACAGCCTCTCTGGGGGTGCATTTCTTCTGTAACTGGGGCTACTATGTCAGCCCCAGTTACAGGAGAAATCAACAGTGAAAAAAAAAAGAAAAAGTGAATCAAATGTCGCCCAGAGGTCTTGTATGACCTTATGGGGGACGAAAAGTGTAAAATAAAAATAAAAAAAATAAAGGGTTAAAAAAAAAAAAAAAAGTTTCACATGTAAAAAAAAAAAAAGTTCCCAAGTAAGGAATAAAAAAAAAAAATTAAAAATAGAAAAAATAAAATAAAATAGACATATTTGGTATTGCCGCGTCCGTAAAAACCAGCTCTATAAAAATATCACATGACCTAACACCTCGTGTGAACACCGTAAAAAAACAAAAAAAAAAACTGTGTCAAAACAAGCAATTTTTGTCACCTTGCATCACAAAAGGTGCAACACCAAGTGATCAAAAATGCGTATGTCCCACAAAATGGTACCAATAAAACCGTCACCTCATCCCGCAAAAAATGAGCCCCTACATAAGAAAATCTCTCAAAAAATAAAAAAACTAGAGCTCTTAGAACATGGAGACACTAAAACATCATTTTTTTGGTTTCAAAAATGCTATTATTGTGTTAAAGTGAAACAAAGAAAAAAAAGTATACATATTAGGTATTGCCGCGTCCGTAAAAACCAGCTCTATAAAAATATCACATGAGCTAACCCCTCAGATGAACACCGTAAAAAAAAAAAAAACGGTGTCAAAACAAGCAATTTTTGTCACCTTGCATCACAAAAGGTGCAACACCAAGTGATCAAAAACGCGTATGTCCCACAAAATGGTACCAATAAAACCGTTACCTCATCCCGCAAAAAAATTAGCCCCTACATAAGAAAATCTCTCAAAAAATAAAAAAAACTATAGCTCTCAGAACATGGACACATTAAAACATAATTTTTTTGTTTCAAAAATGCTATTATGTGTAAAACTTTAACCCCTTCAGGACCGGGCTCATTTTCACCTTAAGGACCAGGCCATTTTTTGGAAATCTGACCAGTGTCACTTTAAGTGCTAATAACTTTAAAACGCTTTGACTTATCCAGGCCATTCTGAGATTGTTTTTTCGTCACATATTGTACTTCATGACACTGGTAAAATGAAGTCAAAAATTATTTTTTTTTTGCACAAAAAAATACCTAATTTACCAAAAATTAGGAAAAATTTGCAAATTTAAAAGTTTCAGTTTCTCTACTTCTGTAATACATAGTAATACCCCAAAAAATTGTGATGACTTTACATTCCCCATATGTCTACTTCATGCTTGAATTATTTTGGGAATGATATTTTATTTTTTGGGGATGTTATAAGGCTTAGAAGTTTAGAAGCAAATCTTGAAATTTTTCCGAAATTTACAAAAACTCAATTTTTAGGGACCAGTTCAGGTCTGAAGTCACTTTGCGAGGCTTACATAATAGAAACCACCCAAAAAGGACCCCATCTAAGAAACTACACCCCTCAAGGTATTCAAAACTGATTTTACAAACTTTGTTAACCCTTTAGGTGTTGCACAAGAGTTATTGGCAAATGGGGAGGAAATTTGAGAATTTCATTTTTTTTGTCTAATTTTTCCTTTTAACCCATTTTTTCCACTAACAAAGCAAGGGTTAACAGCCAAACAAGACTGTATCTTTATTGCCCTGACTTTGCCGTTTACAGAAACACCCAATATGTGGCCGTAAACTACTGTACGGCCACACAGCGGGGCGTAGAGTGAAAGGTGCGCCATTTGGTTTTTGGAAGGCAGATTTTGCTGGACTGGTTTATTTACACCATGTCCCATTTGAAGCCCCCCTGATGCACCCCTAGAGTAGAAACTCCAGAAAAGTGACCCCATCTAAGAAACTACACCCCTCAAGGTATTCAAAACTGATTTTACAAACTTTGTTAACCCTTTAGGTGTTGCACAAGAGTTATTGGCAAATGGAGATGAAATTTGAGAATTTCATTTTTTTGCCTAATTTTCAATTTTAACCCATTTTTTCCACTAACAAAGCAAGGGTTAACAGCCAAACAAGACTGTATCTTTATTGCCCTGACTCTGCCGTTTACAGAAACACCCAATATGTGGCCGTAAACTACTGTACGGCCACACAGCGGGGCGTAGAGTGAAAGGTGCGCCATTTGGTTTTTGGAAGGCAGATTTTGCTGGACTGGTTTATTTACACCATGTCCCATTTGAAGCCCCCCTGATGCACCCCTAGAGTAGAAACTCTAGAAAAGTGACCCCATCTAAGAAACTACACCCCTCAAGGTATTCAAAACTGATTTTACATACGTTGTTAACCCTTTAGGTGTTGCACAAGAGTTATTGGCAAATGGAGATGAAATTTGAGAATTTCATTTTTTTGCCTAATTTTCAATTTTAACCCATTTTTTCCACTAACAAAGCAAGGGTTAACAGCCAAACAAGACTGTATATTTATTGCCCTGACTCTGATGTTCACAGAAACACCCCATATGTGGCCGTAAACTACTGTATGGCCACACAGCGGGGCGTAGAGTGAAAGGTGCGCCGTTTGGTTTTTGGAGGGCTAATTTTGCTAGACTGTTTTTTTTACACCATGTCCCATTTGAAGCCCCCCTGATGCACCTCTAGAGTAGAAACTCCATAAAAGTGACCCCATCTAAGAAACTACACCCCTCAAGGTATTCAAAACTGATTTTACAAAAGTTGTTAACCCTTTAGGTGTTCCACAAGAATTAATGGAAAATAGAGATTCAATTTCAAAATTTCACTTTTTCGGCAGATTTTCCATTTTAATATTTTTTTTCCAGTAACAAAGCAAGGGTTAACAGCCAAACAAAACTCAATATTTATGGCCCTGATTCTGTAGTTTACAGAAACACCCCATATGTGGTCGTAAACTGCTGTACGGGCACACAGCAGGGCGCAGAAGGAAAGGAATGCCATATGGTTTCTGGAAGGCAGATTTTGCTGGATTGTTTTTAGACACCATATCCCATTTAAAGCCCCCCTGATGCACCCCTAGGTTAGAAACTCCAAAAAAGTGGCCCCATTTTGGAAACTGCGGGATAAGGTGGCAGTTTTGTTGGTACTATGTTAGGGTACATATGATTTTTGGTTGCTCTATATTACACTTTTTGTGAGGCAAAGTAACAAAAAATAGAAATTCAGAAATTTCATCTCCATTTGCCATTAACTCTTGTGGAACACTTAAAGGGTTAACAAAGTTTTTAAGATCAGTTTTGAATACCTTGAGGGGTGTAGTTTCCAAAATGGGGTCATTTTTTGGAGTTTATACTCTAGGGGTGCATCGGGGGGGCTTCAAATGGGACATGGTGTCCAAAAAAACCAGTCCAGCAAAAACTGCCTTCCAAAAACCATATGGCGCTTCTTTCCTTCTGCGCCCTGCCGTGTGCCCGTACAGCAGTTTTCGACCACATATGGGGCATTTCTATAAACTAAAGAATCAGGGCAATAAATATTGAGTTTTGTTTGGCTGTTAACCCTTGATTTGTTATGGGAAAAAATGAATTAAAATGGAAAATTTGCCAAAAAATAGCTGTT
This sequence comes from Bufo bufo, assembly GCF_905171765.1. Classification (NCBI taxonomy): domain Eukaryota; kingdom Metazoa; phylum Chordata; class Amphibia; order Anura; family Bufonidae; genus Bufo; species Bufo bufo. The sequence continues at coordinate 701,629,299 of NC_053391.1, read as the reverse complement.
TTAGCACTGTTTTTATTTTTTATTATTTACAACGTTCATCTGACAGGTTAGATCATGTGCTATTTTTATAGAGCAGGTTCTTACGGACGTGACAATACCTAATATGTATACTTTTTTATTTATTTAGGTTTTACACAATAATATCATTTTTGACACAAAAAAAAAACATGTTTTAGAGTCTCCATAGTCTGAGAGCCATAGTTTTTTCAGTTTTTTGGCGATTGTCTCAGGTTGGGTATCATTTTTGCGGGATGAGATGACGGTTAGATTGGTACTATTTTGGGGTGCATATGACTTTTTGATCGCTTGCTATTACACTTTTTGTGATGTAAGGTAACAAAAAATAGCTTTTTTGACACCGTTTTTTTTTTTTTTTTTTTTACAGTGTTCACCTGAGGGGTTAGGTCATGTGGTATTTTTATAGATCAGGTTCTTACGGACATAGCAATACCTAATATGTCTACCTTTTTATAATTTATCAGGGTTTTACACAATAATATCATTTTTGAAACAAAGAAAATTATGTTTTAGTATCTCCATAGTCTGAGACCCATAGTTTTTTTATTTTTTGGGCCATTGTCTCATGTAAGGGCTCATTTTTTGCGGGATGAGGTGACGGTTTGATTGGTACTTTTTTGGCGTACATGCGACTTTTTTGATCACTTTTATTACCTTTTTTGGGAAGTAAGGTGGGCAAAATTTCTATTTCCTCATAGTTTTTATTTTTTTATTTTTATGGCGTTCACTGTGCGGGGAAAGTAACATGACCGTTTTATAGATCAGGTCGTTACGGACGCGGCGATACCTAATATGTGTAGTGTATTTTTATTTATTTTTTTATTCAGTGATAAATGTGTTTTTTTGAAACTTTACTTTTTTCACTTTTTTTAACTTTTTTTTTGACCCAGACCCACTTGGTTCTTGAAGATCCAGTGGGTCTGATGTCTGTATAATACAGTACAGTACAATATATATTGTACTGGACTGTATTTTACTTACACTGAACAGATCTATGCTTTTAGCACAGATCTGTTCAGCACCATGGACAGCAGGACGCCTGAGAGGCGTCCTGTTGCCATGGGAACCTTCCCCGTCTGCTCAGTACTGATCAGAACTGCGCAGACGGGGAAGGGTAAGTACAGGGCTGAGGGGGGCTCTCTGGGGGCTCTCTCCCTCTCCCATTTGGGGGCTGCAAAGGCACAGCAGCCCCCCGATGGGAGAGGGAGGGAGCTCCCTGCGCTGTTAACCTTTTCCATACAGCGGTCCGTATGGACCGCTGTATGGAAAGGGTTAAACGGCTGACATCGCATCGCAGATGTCAGCTGTTTATACAAGGGTGCCAGCAATGTGCTGGCACCCTGGTATCCCCACTAGACACCAACGATCATTGAAGGGGAGGCGGGCGGGGGATCGCGATCCCGCCTGCCGCACCGCCCGCCTCCCGCACCTTACCGCACCTCCTGCGACACCCCCCCTGCACCACCCGCCCACATAATAACATTCAGCGGTGCTGGGGGGGGTAAAAAATATTTATTTTAGACATACTAAAGTTTATGATCCCCGCGATCAGGGACTGCGGGGATCAGAAACCACAGAAAGCGCTACAAACCGCAGGTCTGAATTGACCTGCGGTTTGCAGCGATCGCCGACATGGGGGGGTCACAGGACCCCCCTCGGCACTGACCCAAGGTGCCCGGCTGTGTGTGACAGCCGGGATCTCAGCGCTGTCACCATGTCTGCAGACATGGTGACAGTTTATGCCATGACGAGTATACTCATCATGGCGCGCTAAGTAGCAGTGCGCCATGACGAGTATACTCATCATAGGTCGGGAAGATTTTTACACTTTCTCCTTCTCTGATCGCTTCCCTGACAGGAATTGGGGCGATCAGAGAAGGAGAAACACATAGTCCCTCCCTAACCCTCCCTTACCTGCCCCGATGCGCTGCGATTGGTCCCTCTGCAGTAATGGACCAATCACAGCGATCGTGGGCGGGTCAGAGCGACAATACAGCTCCTGCCGGCTTCTCTGGTTGCCTAGCAACCCCAGCACGCCGGCTTCACTGAGGCTTCAGCGCTTCGCTCCCTGCGCTGACAGTGAAAGCCGATCACGTACATGCACGTGGGGATGCGGTGAGGCACCACATTCCCCCACGTACATGTACGTGATGTTGCGTGAAGGGGTTAATAAATGAGAAAAAGTATACATATTAGGTATCGCCGCGTCCGTAACAATCTGCTCTATAAAAATGTCACTTGACTGAACCCCTCAGGTGAACGCTGTAAAAATAAATAAATAGAAACTGTGCTAAAACAACCAATTTTTTGGTCACCTTGCCCCATAAAGTGTTATAATGAATGATCAAAAAATCATATGTACCCAAAAATAGTACTAATAAAACTGGCACCTTATCCCCTAGTTTCCAAAATGGGGTCACTTCTTGGGAGTTTCTACTGTAAGGGTGCATCAGGGGGCCCTGCCGTGTGCCCATACAGCAGTTTATGACCACATGTGGGGTGTTTCTGTAAACCGCAGAATCTGGGTAATAAATATTGAGTTTTGTTTGGCTGTTAACCATCGATGTGTTAAAGAAAAAATTGGATTAAAATTGAAAATCTGCCAAAAAAGTGAAATTTAAAAATTTGATCTCCATTTTCCTTTAATTCTTCTGGAACGCATAAAGGGTTAACAAAGTTTGTAAAATCGGTTTTGAATACCTTGAGGGGTGTAGCTTCTACAATGGGGTCATTTATGGGTGTATCCACTATGTAGGCCCCACAAAGTGACTTCAGACCTGAACTGGTCCTTATAAAGTGGGTTTTGGCAATTTTCTTAAAAATTTGAGGAATTGCATCTAAACTTCTAAGCCTTCTAACGTCCTAAAAAAATAAAATGACATTTCTAAAATGATGCCAACATGAAGTAGACATATGGGGAATGTTAAGTAATAAATATTTTATGAGGTATCACTTTCTGTTTTAAAAGCAGAGAAATAGAAATTTAGAAAATTGCGAATTTTTCACATTTTTGGGTAAATTTGGGATTTTTTCATAAAAAAAGGTGAAATATTTTGACTCAAATTTATGACTATCATGAAGTACAATGTGTCACGAGAAAACAATCTCTGAATGACTTGGATAAATAAAGGCGTTCCAAAGTTATTACCACATAAAGTGAGATATGTCAGTTTTGCAAAATTAGGCCTGGTCAGGAAGGGGGCAAATGGCCCAGATGGGAAGTGGTTAAAGGTTATTTGCAGTATACACCTATTTGCAAAAATATTAATTTAAAGGAAGTGCAAATGATTAGGTCTTATATAGACTGGGATAAAAAGGGGGTGACATGCCTAGGTCAAGTATTTGAGGAAGATAAACTGAAGGATTTTGGCACCTTGGTCAGGGAGTTTGGGATCCCCCAAAAGGATATCTATAAATAGTTTCAGCTCACAAATGCTATGAAGATACCGGTGAATTTAGATAAATATAGAAAGGAACATTCAGATAGAATAGATAAATTTAATAATGGAGGAGAAAAAAGAGGAACAACGGCAAAAAGATATGGGATTTTGATCGATGGAAAAAAAAAAACGGATTGCAATACTTGCCCGAGGAAAATGGGAAAAAGAGCTCCCGTTTTTTTACGGAAGAAAAATGGAAGGGTGGTCTTAGAAGATATATTATGGTGTCGGAAAGGGCTTCACATAAAATCTCTCAGTTTTTTATAGTTCACAGGCTACATTGATCTTCTTGGGCGTTAAAGAAGATGGGGGTAAGAACTTCGGATAAGTGCCCAAAATGTAAGGGAGAGAAGGCGGATCTAATACATTGCTTTTGGAAATGCCCTAAACTTTTTAGGTATTGGAAAGAGATTGCAGAGATTATATCAGTATTTCTGGGCATTCAAGTTTTTGAAGACCCACTAGTTTGTATATTAGGGGCTACAGAACATCTTAAATAAAGAGATACAATTGGTCTTAGGCAAAGTACTATTTCAAGCCAGACTTCTCATACTTCGGAAGTGGGTAAAGGGAGATTCCCCCACAGTGGGACAGTGGCAAGAAGCTGTTACTAATTTGATTAAATTGGAACGGGTGTCCAAGAGATATAGTAAGAGAGAAGGAAAAATTGATAAAATATGGAAAAAATGGTTGCACTAGGGCCGGATGTTGTGTTATTATTTTTTTTCCTCTCTCTCTCTTTCTCCAAAGGGTGGGGGGTAGGTACTTGGGGTAAAATGTTAATATATTGTTGATTTATGTAATATGGATCTTTGGATGGAATGATTTTGGATATGTTTCTTATATAACAGATAAAAATAAAAATGTAATAAAAAATTTAACCAGGGTCGGGCTGGGATTACAGAGAAGCACAACCACACAAATCACTTTGTGAACTCTCTGGACAACAGAAATGCCTGATTACATGATCAAGGTGGTTCATTACCTCCCCAACAGCATGAGAAGCCACGACAAAACTCAAAATACCTCCGCAGCAGCATCAAATACCACTGTAGCACAAAATACCTCCTCATCAGCACCATATAAATACCACTGTAGCACAAAATACCTCCTCATCAGCACCATATAAATACCACTGTGCAGCACAGAATACCTCCTCATCAGCACCATATAAATACCACTGTGCAGTATAGAATACCTCCTCATCAGCACCATATAAATACCACTGTACAGCACAGAATACCTCCTCATCAGCACCATATAAATACCACAGTGCAGCACAGAATATCTCCTCATCAGCACCATATAAATACCACTGTGCAGCACAGAATACCTCCTCATCAGCACCATATAAATACCACTGTGCACCACAGAAAACCTCCTCATCAGCACCATATAAATACCACTGTGCACCACAGAAAACCTCCTCATCAGCACCATATAAATACCACTGTGCAGTACAGAATACCTCCTCATCAGCACCATATAAATACCACTGTGCAGCACAGAATACCTCCTCATCAGCACCATATAAATACCACTGTGCAGCACAGAATACCTCCTCATCAGCACCATATAAATACCACTGTGCACCACAGAAAACCTCCTCATCAGCACCATATAAATACCACTGTGCAGTACAGAATACCTCCTCATCAGCACCATATAAATACCACTGTGCAGCACAGAATACCTCCTCATCAGCACCATATAAATACCACTGTACAGCACAAAATACCTTCTCATCAGCACCATATAAATATCACTGTGCAGCACAGAATACCTCCTCATCAGCACCATATAAATACCACTGTGCAGCACAGAATACCTCCTCATCAACACCATATAAATACCACTGTGCAGCACAGAATACCTCCTCATCAGCACCATATAAATACCACTGTGCAGCACAGAATACCTCCTCATCAGCTCCATATAAATACCACTGTGCAGCACAGAATACCTCCTCATCAGCACCACATAAATACAACTGTGCAGCACAGAATACCTCCTCATCAGCACCATATAAATACCACTGTGCAGCACAAAGTATCTCCTCATCAGCACCATATACTGTACATATCACTGTGCAGGACAGAATACCTCCTCATCAGCACCATAGAAAAACCACTGTGCAGTACAGAATACCTCCTCATCAGCACCATATAAATACCACTGTACAGCACAGAATACCTCCTCATCAGCACCATATAAATACCACAGTGCAGCACAGAATACCTCCTCATCAGCACCATATAAATACCACTGTCAACACAGAATACCTCCTCATCAGCACCATATAAATACCACTGTGCAGCACAGAATACCTCCTCATCAGCACTATATAAATACCACTGTGCAGTACAGAATACCTCATCATCAGCACCATATAAATACCACAGTGCAGCACAGAATACCTCCTCCTCATCAGCACCATATAAATACAACTGTGCAGCACAGAATACCTCCTCATCAGCACCATATAAATACCACTGTGCAGCACAAAGTATCTCCTCATCAGCACCATATACTGTACATACCACTGTGCAGGACAGAATACCTCCTCATCAGCACCATATAAATACCACTGTGCAGTACAGAATACCTCCTCATTAGCACCATATAAATACCACTGTGCAGCACAGAATAACTACTCATCAGCACCATATAAATACCACTGTGCAGTACAGAATACCTCCTCATCAGCACCATATAAATACCACTGTGCAGCACATAATACCTCCTCATCAGCGCCATATAAATACCACAGTGCAGCACAGAATACCTCCTCATCAGCACCATATAAATACCACTGTGCAGTACAGAATACCTCCTCATCAGCACCATATAAATACCACTGTGCAGCACAGTATACCTCCTCATCAGCACCATATAAATACCGCTGTGCAGCACAGAATACCTCCTCATCAGCACCATATAAATACCACAGTGCAGCACAGAATACCTCCTCATCAGCACTATATAAATACAACTTTGCAGCACAGAATACCTCCTCATTAGCACCATATAAATACCACTGTGCAGTACAGAATACCTCCTCATCAGCACCATATAAATACCACTGTGCAGCACAGAATACCTCCTCATCAGCACCATATAAATACAACTGTGCAGCACAGAATACCTCCTCATCAACACCATATAAATACCACTGTGCAGCACAGAATACCTCCTCATCAGCACCATATAAATACCACTGTGCAGCACAGAATACCTCCTCATCAGCACCATATAAATACCACTGTGCAGCACAGAATACCTCCTCATCCGCTCCATATAAATACAACTGTGCAGCACAGAATACCTCCTCATCAACACCATATAAATACCACTGTGCAATACAGAATACCTCCTCATCAGCACCATATAAATACCACTGTGCAGCACAGAATACCTCCTCATCAACACCATATAAATACCACTGTGCAGCACAAAGTATCTCCTCATCAGCACCATATACTGTACATACCACTGTGCAGGACAGAATACCTCCTCATCAGCACCATATAAATACCACTGTGCAGTACAGAATACCTCCTCATCAGCACCATATAAATACCACTGTGCAGAACAGAATACCTCCTCATCAGCACCATATAAATACCACTGTGATGCACAGAATACCTCCTCATCAGCACCATATAAATACCACTGTACAGTACAGAATACCTCCTCATCATTAACATATAAATACCACTGTGCAGCACAGAATACCTCCTCATCAGCACCTTATAAATACCACTGTGCAGCACAGAATACCCCCTCATCATTACCATATAAATACCACTGTGCAGCACAGAATACCTCCTCATCAGCACCATATAAATACTACTGTGCAGCACAGAATAACTACTCATCAGCACCATATAAATACCACTGTGCAGTACAGAATACCTCCTCATCAGCACCATATAAATACCACTGTGCAGTACAGAATACCCCCTCATCATTACCATATAAATACCACTGTGCAGCACAGAATACCCCCTCATCATTACCATATAAATACCACTGTGCAGCACAGAATACCTCCTCATCAGCACCATATAAATATCACTGTGCAGCACTAAATACCTCCTCATCAGCACCATATAAATACCACAGTGCAGCACAGAATACCTCCTCATCAGCACCATATAAATACCACTGTGCAGCACAGAATACCTCCTCATCAGCACCATATAAATACCACTATACAGCACAGAATACCTCCTCATCAGCACCATATAAATACCACTATACAGCACAGAATACCTCCTCATCAGCACCATATAAATACCACTGTGCAGCACAGAATACCTCCTCATCAGCACTATATAAATACCACTGTGCAGTACAGAATACCTCCTCATCAGCACCATATAAATACCACAGTGCAGCACAGAATACCTCCTCCTCATCAGCACCATATAAATACAACTGTGCAGCACAGAATACCTCCTCATCAGCACCATATAAATACCACTGTGCAGCACAAAGTATCTCCTCATCAGCACCATATACTGTACATACCACTGTGCAGGACAGAATACCTCCTCATCAGCACCATATAAATACCACTGTGCAGTACAGAATACCTCCTCATTAGCACCATATAAATACCACTGTGCAGCACAGAATAACTACTCATCAGCACCATATAAATACCACTGTGCAGTAAAGAATACCTCCTCATCAGCACCATATAAATACCACAGTGCAGCACAGAATACCTCCTCATCAGCACCATATAAATACCACTGTGCAGCACAGAATACCTCCTCATCAGTACCATATAAATATCACTGTGCAGCATAGAATACCTCCTCATCAGCACCATATAAATACCACTGTGCAGCACATAATACCTCCTCATCAGCACCATATAAATACCACAGTGCAGTACAGAATACCTCCTCATCAGCACCATATAAATACCACTGTGCAGCACAGTATACCTCCTCATCAGCACCATATAAATACCGCTGTGCAGCACAGAATACCTCCTCATCAGCACTATATAAATACAACTTTGCAGCACAGAATACCTCCTCATCAGCACCATATAAATACCACTGTGCAGTACAGAATACCTCCTCATCAGCACCATATAAATACCACTGTGCAGCACAGAATACCTCCTCATCAGCACCATATAAATACCACTGTGCAGCACAGAATACCTCCTCATCAACACCATATAAATACCACTGTGCACCACAAAGTATCTCCTCATCAGCACCATATACTGTACATACCACTGTGCAGGACAGAATACCTCCTCATCAGCACCATATAAATACCACTGTGCAGTACAGAATACCTCCTCATCAGCACCATATAAATACCACTGTGCAGCACAGTATACCTCCTCATCAGCACCATATAAATACCGCTGTGCAGCACAGAATACCTCCTCATCAGCACTATATAAATACAACTTTGCAGCACAGAATACCTCCTCATCAGCACCATATAAATACCACTGTGCAGTACAGAATACCTCCTCATCAGCACCATATAAATACCACTGTGCAGCACAGAATACCTACTCATCAGCACCATATAAATACCACTGTGCAGCACAGAATACCTCCTCATCAGCACTATATAAATACCACTGTGCAGTACAGAATACCTCATCATCAGCACCATATAAATACCACAGTGCAGCACAGAATACCTCCTCCTCATCAGCACCATATAAATACAACTGTGCAGCACAGAATACCTCCTCATCAGCACCATATAAATACCACTGTGCAGCACAGAATAACTACTCATCAGCACCATATAAATACCACTGTGCAGTAAAGAATACCTCCTCATCAGCACCATATAAATACCACAGTGCAGCACAGAATACCTCCTCATCAGCACCATATAAATACCACTGTGCAGCACATAATACCTCCTCATCAGCACCATATAAATACCACAGTGCAGCACAGAATACCTCCTAATCAGCACCATATAAATACCACTGTGCAGTACAGAATACCTCCTCATCAGCACCATATAAATACCACTGTGCAGCACAGTATACCTCCTCATCAGCACCATATAAATACCGCTGTGCAGCACAGAATACCTCCTCATCAGCACTATATAAATACAACTTTGCAGCACAGAATACCTCCTCATCAGCACCATATAAATACCACTGTGCAGTACAGAATACCTCCTCATCAGCACCATATAAATACCACTGTGCAGCACAGAATACCTCCTCATCAGCACCATATAAATACAACTGTGCAGCACAGAATACCTCCTCATCAACACCATATAAATACCACTGTGCAGCACAGAATACCTAATCATCAGCACCATATAAATACCACTGTGCAGCACAGAATACCTCCTCATCAGCACCATATAAATACCACTGTGCAGCACAGAATACCTCCTCATCAGCACCATATAAATACAACTGTGCAGCACAGAATACCTCCTCATCAACACCATATAAATACCACTGTGCAATACAGAATACCTCCTCATCAGCACCATATAAATACCACTGTGCAGCACAGAATACCTCCTCATCAACACCATATAAATACCACTGTGCACCACAAAGTATCTCCTCATCAGCACCATATACTGTACATACCACTGTGCAGGACAGAATACCTCCTCATCAGCACCATATAAATACCACTGTGCAGTACAGAATACCTCCTCATCAGCACCATATAAATACCACTGTGCAGCACAGAATAACTACTCATCAGCACCATATAAATACCACTGTGCACCACAGAATACCTCCTCATCAGCACCATATAAATACCACTGTGCAGCACAGAATACCTCCTCATCAGCACTATATAAATACCACTGTGCAGTACAGAATACCTCATCATCAGCACCATATAAATACCACAGTGCAGCACAGAATACCTCCTCCTCATCAGCACCATATAAATACAACTGTGCAGCACAGAATACCTCCTCATCAGCACCATATAAATACCACTGTGCAGCACAGAATAACTACTCATCAGCACCATATAAATACCACTGTGCAGTAAAGAATACCTCCTCATCAGCACCATATAAATACCACAGTGCAGCACAGAATACCTCCTCATCAGCACCATATAAATACCACTGTGCAGCACAGAATACCTCCTCATCAGCACCATATAAATATCACTGTGCAGCATAGAATACCTCCTCATCAGCACCATATAAATACCACTGTGCAGCACATAATACCTCCTCATCAGCACCATATAAATACCACAGTGCAGCACAGAATACCTCCTCATCAGCACCATATAAATACCACTGTGCAGTACAGAATACCTCCTCATCAGCACCATATAAATACCACTGTGCAGCACAGTATACCTCCTCATCTGCACCATATAAATACCGCTGTGCAGCACAGAATACCTACTCATCAGCACCATATAAATACCACAGTGCAGCACAGAATACCTCCTCATCAGCACTATATAAATACAACTTTGCAGCACAGAATACCTCCTCATCAGCACCATATAAATACCACTGTGCAGTACAGAATACCTCCTCATCAGCACCATATAAATACCACTGTGCAGCACAGAATACCTCCTCATCAGCACCATATAAATACAACTGTGCAGCATAGAATACCTCCTCATCAACACCATATAAATACCACTGTGCAGCACAGAATACCTCCTCATCAGCACCATATAAATAACACTGTGCAGCACAGAATACCTCCTCATCAGCACCATATAAATACCACTGTGCAGCACAGAATACCTCCTCATCAGCACCATATAAATACAACTGTGCAGCACAGAATACCTCCTCATCAACACCATATAAATACCACTGTGCAATACAGAATACCTCCTCATCAGCACCATATAAATACCACTGTGCAGCACAGAATACCTCCTCATCAACACCATATAAATACCACTGTGCAGCACAAAGTATCTCCTCATCAGCACCATATACTGTACATACCACTGTGCAGGACAGAATACCTCCTCATCAGCACCATATAAATACCACTGTGCAGTACAGAATACCTCCTCATTAGCACCATATAAATACCACTGTGCAGCACAGAATAACTACTCATCAGCACCATATAAATACCACTGTGCAGTAAAGAATACCTCCTCATCAGCACCATATAAATACCACAGTGCAGCACAGAATACCTCCTCATCAGCACCATATAAATACCACTGTGCAGCACAGAATACCTCCTCATCAGCACCATATAAATATCACTGTGCAGCATAGAATACCTCCTCATCAGCACCATATAAATACCACTGTGCAGCACATAATACCTCCTCATCAGCACCATATAAATACCACAGTGCAGCACAGAATACCTCCTCATCAGCACCATATAAATACCACTGTGCAGTACAGAATACCTCCTCATCAGCACCATATAAATACCACTGTGCAGCACAGTATACCTCCTCATCAGCACCATATAAATACCGCTGTGCAGCACAGAATACCTACTCATCAGCACCATATAAATACCACAGTGCAGCACAGAATACCTCCTCATCAGCACTATATAAATACAACTTTGCAGCACAGAATACCTCCTCATCAGCACCATATAAATACCACTGTGCAGTACAGAATACCTCCTCATCAGCACCATATAAATACCACTGTGCAGCACAGAATACCTCCTCATCAGCACCATATAAATACAACTGTGCAGCACAGAATACCTCCTCATCAACACCATATAAATACCACTGTGCAGCACAGAATACCTAATCATCAGCACCATATAAATACCACTGTGCAGCACAGAATACCTCCTCATCAGCACCATATAAATACCACTGTGCAGCACAGAATACCTCCTCATCAGCACCATATAAATACAACTGTGCAGCACAGAATACCTCCTCATCAACACCATATAAATACCACTGTGCAATACAGAATACCTCCTCATCAGCACCATATAAATACCACTGTGCAGCACAGAATACCTCCTCATCAACACCATATAAATACCACTGTGCACCACAAAGTATCTCCTCATCAGCACCATATACTGTACATACCACTGTGCAGGACAGAATACCTCCTCATCAGCACCATATAAATACCACTGTGCAGTACAGAATACCTCCTCATCAGCACCATATAAATACCACTGTGCAGCACAGAATAACTACTCATCAGCACCATATAAATACCACTGTGCACCACAGAATACCTCCTCATCAGCACCATATAAATACCACTGTGCAGCACAGAATACCTCCTCATCAGCACTATATAAATACCACTGTGCAGTACAGAATACCTCATCATCAGCACCATATAAATACCACAGTGCAGCACAGAATACCTCCTCCTCATCAGCACCATATAAATACAACTGTGCAGCACAGAATACCTCCTCATCAGCACCATATAAATACCACTGTGCAGCACAGAATAACTACTCATCAGCACCATATAAATACCACTGTGCAGTAAAGAATACCTCCTCATCAGCACCATATAAATACCACAGTGCAGCACAGAATACCTCCTCATCAGCACCATATAAATACCACTGTGCAGCACAGAATACCTCCTCATCAGCACCATATAAATATCACTGTGCAGCATAGAATACCTCCTCATCAGCACCATATAAATACCACTGTGCAGCACATAATACCTCCTCATCAGCACCATATAAATACCACAGTGCAGCACAGAATACCTCCTCATCAGCACCATATAAATACCACTGTGCAGTACAGAATACCTCCTCATCAGCACCATATAAATACCACTGTGCAGCACAGTATACCTCCTCATCTGCACCATATAAATACCGCTGTGCAGCACAGAATACCTACTCATCAGCACCATATAAATACCACAGTGCAGCACAGAATACCTCCTCATCAGCACTATATAAATACAACTTTGCAGCACAGAATACCTCCTCATCAGCACCATATAAATACCACTGTGCAGTACAGAATACCTCCTCATCAGCACCATATAAATACCACTGTGCAGCACAGAATACCTCCTCATCAGCACCATATAAATACAACTGTGCAGCATAGAATACCTCCTCATCAACACCATATAAATACCACTGTGCAGCACAGAATACCTCCTCATCAGCACCATATAAATAACACTGTGCAGCACAGAATACCTCCTCATCAGCACCATATAAATACCACTGTGCAGCACAGAATACCTCCTCATCAGCACCATATAAATACAACTGTGCAGCACAGAATACCTCCTCATCAACACCATATAAATACCACTGTGCAATACAGAATACCTCCTCATCAGCACCATATAAATACCACTGTGCAGCACAGAATACCTCCTCATCAACACCATATAAATACCACTGTGCAGCACAAAGTATCTCCTCATCAGCACCATATACTGTACATACCACTGTGCAGGACAGAATACCTCCTCATCAGCACCATATAAATACCACTGTGCAGTACAGAATACCTCCTCATTAGCACCATATAAATACCACTGTGCAGCACAGAATAACTACTCATCAGCACCATATAAATACCACTATGCAGTAAAGAATACCTCCTCATCAGCACCATATAAATACCACAGTGCAGCACAGAATACCTCCTCATCAGCACCATATAAATACCACTGTGCAGCACAGAATACCTCCTCATCAGCACCATATAAATATCACTGTGCAGCACATAATACCTCCTCATCAGCACCATATAAATACCACTGTGCAGCACAGAATACCTCCTCATCAGCACCATATAAATACCACTGTGCAGTACAGAATACCTCCTCATCAGCACCATATAAATACCACTGTGCAGCACAGTATACCTCCTCATCAGCACCATATAAATACCGCTGTGCAGCACAGAATACCTACTCATCAGCACCATATAAATACCACAGTGCAGCACAGAATACCTCCTCATCAGCACTATATAAATACAACTTTGCAGCACAGAATACCTTCTCATCAGCACCATATAAATACCACTGTGCAGTACAGAATACCTCCTCATCAGCACCATATAAATACCACTGTGCAGCACAGAATACCTCCTCATCAGCACCATATAAATACAACTGTGCAGCATAGAATACCTCCTCATCAACACCATATAAATACCACTGTGCAGCACAGAATACCTCCTCATCAGCACCATATAAATACCACTGTGCAGCACAAAGTATCTCCTCATCAGCACCATATACTGTACATACCACTGTGCAGGACAGAATACCTCCTCATCAGCACCATATAAATACCACTGTGCAGTACAGAATACCTCCTCATCAGCACCATATAAATACCACTGTGCAGAACAGAATAACTACTCATCAGCACCATATAAATACCACTGTGCAGTACAGAATACCTCCTCATCAGCACCATATAAATACCACTGTGCAGCACAGAATAACTACTCATCAGCACCATATAAATACCACTGTGCAGCACAGAATACCTCCTCATCAGCACCAAATAAATACCACTGTACAGCACAGAATACCTACTCATCAGCACCATATAAATACCACTGTGCAGTACAGAATACCTCATCATCAGAACCATATAAATACCACTGTGCAGCACAGAATACCTCCTCATCAGCACCATATAAATACCACTGTACAGCACAGAATACCTCCTCATCAGCACCATATAAATACCACTGTGCAGTACAGAATACCTCCTCATCAGCACCATATAAATACCACTGTGCAGTACAGAATACCTCCTCATCAGCACCATATAAATACCACTGTG